>NC_140588.1:349653049-350253049 GCF_964204655.1 Triturus cristatus | reverse complement strand
GGCGGCGGCTAGGTCTTCCCCGGAGGTCTCCTTTCAGGGCTTCACATGTTCACTGTTCCAGGACCTCTCCCCGGCTACGCTGGCGAGACGCCAATCATTTCGGCCACTGACTACCAAGCTGAGAGCTGAGCATATCCGATATCGCTGGACTTTCCCCTTTGGCCTCTCTTTCGAATACAAGAACAAGCAGCGGACTGTGGTGGACCTCGCCGCCGGCCGGGCCCTCTTGGGACTTTCTCCCCCCGGGGGCGAGCAGGAGGGCGCTGGAGACGCGGCGCCCGGCGGCCATGGGGCGGCGGCGGGGGAGTGGGCCATGGTGGGTCGCCCCCCTCCCTGATGATTTCACGAGGGTGTCCACCCTGCGGAGACCTTACTTACAGAGGGAGACCCTGGTTATCTGCTGCTGACCCTATCGACTCGGCATGATGGCTGCTCTGGTGGGGATTGCAGCCGGTGGTAGGTGGGGGATTACTATAAGCGGCAGACTATTCGATCCGACAGTGTCTGGGCCCTGGGTTCAATATTGGTGGATGTTTCCATCTTTCTTTTTCATGTTTAGAATTCTGCGGCCGGGGTGGGGGTGGGCGGGTTGTCATGACCCTCTGAGACCTCTGTTCCCCGATGGGATGTGCTTCTGGGGTTTCTGGGCTGTTCTTTTCTCTCTTTTTTTTCTTTCCTATTTCTCTTTCTCTTGTTCTGTCATGGGGTGGGGGGGGAGGACAGTGGAGGCTGGGGGGGGGGGGGGGCGGGGGGAGGGGGTCACAGACCGGGAGCCCTAATTGTGCCAGGGGACCTCTACCAGACCTACTATGGCTTTGACCATAGGCTCCTGGAATGTGCAAGGGCTTAATTCCCCTCAGAAACGCCAGAGGGTGCTGAAATATATCTCTGACCATCACCTGGATGTGGTTGCCCTCCAAGAAACACACCTTAGCAAGGGGGACGAACATAGGCTCCGACATAGGTCTTATCCACTCACATACAGTTCTTCGGCCGCCACCAAGCAGCGGGGGGTGATGTTGATGTTCCATAGTGGGGTGAAGTTCCAACCCTTGGGTGTCCGTTCGGACAAGGAGGGGAGGTGGGTGATGGTGAAAGGGATGATCAGGGGTCAGAAATGTACTTTGGCCGCGATCTACGCACCAAACACGGGCCAGGCAGGGTTTCTGGCCACCTTGTGCACTAAATTGGAGCAATTTGCAGAGGGCTCCGTAGTCTTGATGGGAGACTTTAATCTTGTATGGCAGACAGAACTTGACAGTTCGCAAGCGCAGAGAGCGGAATCGGGTTCCTTCTCCATAGCTACCAAGCAGCGCTTTTCGGACCTGGGCTTATGCGATGCATGGCGTACACTACACTCCACCACAAAAGATTATACTCATTTCTCCCATGTCCATCAATCTTACTCCCGTCTGGATTATATTTTCGTTAATCGCTTCCTGTCGGGCTCGCTGAGAGACGCGCGGATTCTCCCCCTCTCTGTCTCTGATCATAGTTTGGTAGTGGTCACCTTCCATTGGGATGGCCCGCGTGACCGCCAGCCCAAGTGGTACTTCCCCGCCTCTCTCACTAGAGATGCTGTGCTGCGTAAGTCACTCCGCGAGGCCATTGACGAATTCTTTGCTTTTAATGACGCTGAGGCAACTTCGGAGTTGACACGGTGGGATGCATTTAAGGCGGTGATCCGGGGCAGGTGCATTGCGCTCAACTCTACGCTCAACCGTCAGAGGGCGGCGGAGCGTGAACGCTTGGAAGCTGAGCTGGTGGCGGCAGAGCAGGCCGACAAGGCCAAGCCCTCCCGCGTTACCTTGCGGCCCCTTACGGCGTTAAGGGGTAAACTGAAGGCGATATACGCCAACAGGGCCGAACATATTCTCTTGCCCCTGCGCCACGTATCGTATGCTCAGGGGAACAAAATTGGGAGACACCTGGCCCGGCAGCTCCGAGTTAAAAGAGATAAAGAATATATAGAAGGGATAAGAGACACCGGAGACGCGGTCATTCACTCCGATAAGGGGAAGGCGGACTGTTTTCGTTCCTTCTACAGCAAGCTGTATACTTCCGATGCTCTTGAGGCTTCAGGGCAGTCGGAGTACTTGCAAGGTTTGCCGCTCCCCAGGGTTTCGGCCTCCACTAATGCAGCCCTCTGTGCCCCCATCTCACTGGAAGAAGTTACCAAAGCTATTATGACGCTCAAACTGAACAAAGCACCGGGGCCTGATGGCTTCACTGCCCTCTTTTACCGCACCGTCGCGCCCGACCTGGCTCCGCGCCTTCAGTCTCTTTTTAACGCCGTAGTCGCTCAGGGAGCGGTTACGCCTTCCATGGCAAAGGCCGTCATTACGGTCATCCCGAAACCGGGGAAGAGTAAAGATCAATGCTCCTCCTACCGCCCTATCACGCTATTGAACCTGGACGCGAAATTATACTCGGCTATCCTGGCCGCCAGGCTCAACCCCCTTATGGCGGCTTTGATTCACCCCGATCAATCAGGCTTCATCCCAGGGAGGCAAACCCATGACAACACACGCCGTATAGTGCATCTGATAGAAAAAACCTCCAAATGGCGCATACCGGCACTCCTGGTCGGTCTGGATGCTGAAAAAGCGTTTGATCGGGTGGACTGGGGGTTCATGTTCTCCACCAAGCGGTGGATGGGCTTTGCCGAGACGTTTATCACAATGATTCAGGCCAACTATCGGACTCCTACCTCCCGAGTCCAGGTCAACGGGACGTGTTCTGCGCTTTTCACCCTTTCTAGAGGCACGCGGCAGGGTTGCCCGCATCCCCCCTTTTGTTTGCCCTGAGCATCGAACCACTGGCGCTGGCCGTGCGCCACAATCCCCGATATCGGGCATTCCGTTTGCGGGGGAGGAACACAAGATATCCCTTTTGGCAGACGACGTTCTCCTCTCCCTCACTCACCCTTCCACGGCACTCCCAGCCCTGCATGTAGAACTGCAGCGCTTCGAACACGTAGCGGGATTTAAGATCAACTTGGATAAATCTTATATTCTCAACCTTACGATACCCGCGGAGGAGCTGCCGCGGCTGCAGCAGTGCACGACTTTCCGGTGGGAGACTGACTCGCTCCAATACTTGGGCGTTCGTCTTACTCCGTTAGTGGAGGATCTCTATAGGGCTAACTTCCCCCCCCTTCTTTCTCACATTAAGGCTGATCTGGCGTGCTGGAAACCATTGTTTATCTCTTGGCTGGGGTGCATTCATTCGCTCAAAATGACGGTCTTGCCGAAGCTGCTACATTTATTTCAGGCCCTCCCCATTGAGGTCCCTCTTTCCTTCTTCTCGACCATGCGCTCTCTCTATTCCCGTTACATCTGGCAGGGGGGGAGAGCCCGCCTGTCGCATTCTCAGCTACGGAGGCCCCGCTCTGCTGGCGGTGCGGGCCTGCCCGACTTCCACCTCTACTATAAGGCGGCGCAGCTACGTGTGCTGGTTGAGTGGTCCAAAAGAGAGTCCGATAAACATTGGTTACATATGGATAGGTCGATTGCGGGGCGGTCGATTTGGGATCTGGTCTGGCGCCCTAAACAAGATCGGCCAGATAACGCATACATTAGCACGCCCACCAGAACGACGTTGCGCGTCTGGGATACTTTATCCCAGGACGAGCGGCAGACCACCTTTCCCTCCCCTCACACCCCCATACATGGACACGCGGCGTTCCCGCCGGCGTTCATCAGGGGGCCTTTCAATGCTTGGGAGGAGGGCGGTTGCTTACTGGTTGGGCATCTACTTAGGGGGTCGCGGGTGTTGTCGTTTTCTGAATGTAGGTCCGAATTTAGCCTTCTGCAGACTGAACACTAAAGATATCTCCAATTACGTCACTGGCTCCAGTCGCCTGCCATGCAAGTGGTGATCAATAGGCCCCAGACTCCGTTTGAAAAATTCATAAGATCTACCACTACCATGAAGGGGGCAATTTCTTTCCTATACGGTCACCTCCTGGCCACGGTGGTTTCACCGACACCACGCTTCAAGGCTACATGGGAAGGGGTGGCGAATAGGCCGATTAAGGAGCGCGAATGGGAGGCGCTATGGTCCGACATCACGAAACACAACCACTCAATCGAACTAAGGGAAGCACACACTAAAGTGATGGTGGATTGGTACCTCTAACCAGCTAAACTGAGACGCATCTTCCCGGGCACCTCTGATCGCTGCTGGAGAGGATGTGGGCTACTAGGGGACTTTCAGCACATCTGGTGGACCTGCCCGACTATTCGCCCCTTCTGGGAAGAGATACTGGCGCAAATTAAGACCATGTTGGGCTACCCGATACCCACCTCCATTGAGACCGTGCTGTTGGGCCTCCGAGACCCCTCCTTGTGCTACCAGACCAGAGCAGGTAAGGCCATTATGTGGCTTTGCTTGGGGGCGGCGAAGGTGGCTATCGCCGCCAACTGGAAGAAACAGGCGGCCCCCACGGCCTCGATGTGGCACTCCCGCCTTTGGAGGCTTCTAAGTCTAGAGAGAATGGCGGATATCTTTAGGGATGCCTATGCTGCTTTCGAACTTACCTGGTGCCCACTGGTGACATTCCTCTCTCGAGGACTGCCGGCGGCTGTTTGCCCGCCCCAGGTGAGGGGGTTGAGGCTCTTCCAAATGTAGCCTTCTGAAGTCGCCCCTAGTGAGACCTCCCTAGTGTTCCAATTCGGGGGCACGGCGCCGCCTGGATTAGATGAGACCATGCCCCGATCCCCACCCTTGATGGTTTTAGCCTCCGGCCCTGGATCCCCGGTGTTCCCTCCTTGCGACTCTCCTCTCTCTCTTTTGCTTTCATGTTTCTCTCTGCTCTCTCTCTCTTTTTTCCTACTGGGGAGTGGGGGGTGGGAGGGGGAGGGTTCTTGGGGAGTTGGGTTTTCTATAAAACAAGTTTGATACTCCGTGGCACGGGGGCTGTGGCTTGAGTGGACTCTTATTCTCTGCACAGACTGCGGACACCGGTCTATTGGACTATGGGCTGTGCCCGTGGGTGCTGCCCAGGGCGTCGTTTCGAGGACTGCTTCGCCTTATATTCCGCACTACTGTACCCCTACTTTAGCATTCATTATGGTTGGTGAAGCCTGCCCTTCTTACGTCTGGGTTTGGGTCTGTGCCTTTTGCTCTTCTATTTCTCACTTGCTGGTCCCCTCTGTGGTAGTCCACGTGTCATGACCTGTATGTTTTTGATGTGTTGCTAACAAATACAATTTTGACAAAAAAAAAATGACAAAGACATATTTGTAATGCTTAGAATGCTATATTTCTATAAATAGGCTCAGATTATGGCCAGATATACCATTTCGGGACACATTTGGGTGTGTGGATACGCAGTATTACCGCACCCACATCAGGCTACTTTAAAGCCAGTTTCTCCAGGTCAAATTCGGCATGGAACTCCAAATTCCATGAAGATTAATGCTCCCATTTACCACCTGCTCAGAGCAACTGGTAAATGGGAGGGTGGAGGCGATGCTTGACAGCAGGTGGGTGAGGGACTGAAATGAGGAGGCAGAAAAGTCTGTGGGCTGGCAGGAGAAGCAGTCTGTGCTATCCCAGCAGTAGAAGGAGGTCAGGCCACAATGAAGTCTGAGCTTCATGTGATTTGACCTACTGTTGGACTAAAAAATACTTCTGGTCGACCCCCCCCTATTGGCATTGTGGTTAAGCTAGAATTTGCGGCACCATTTTGCCCTTAGCCACCATTTTGTGTAATGATTGAAACTAACTTCTGTTTCATTCTGTCTGCCTCAGCAAAAAACAGCCCCGATATTTCTTTTTTGTATTTCTTCAAGGTCGAGCTTATCTGTCTTAATGAATACATGAATGTGCCTTTGTATACCTTCCTTGTTAGATAGGCCCGTTCTCATGCTTACAGTGGCGGGCACGGACAGAGTAACATTGAGGTAGAGAGAACATGTACCTGATTCCAGGAGCTTAACTCATCTTCTGTGTCTCCTTTGTTAACCTGCTCCAACTGGAATTTTACAGTTTTGGGCGGGTCTTGCTGGGCATTGGAAATGTATAACAACTGATGTAATGTTGGTGAGGGTCAGTCCCCTCGGTAGCATCTTAGGAGGCTAGTCAGACTGAACTCCGCTCGAGTGAATACTAATAAATGACTTGGTTTTTGCTCTCTACGGTCTGATCGACTCTTTATTTGTTTGGAAGGCTGAGAGGTGGTCGCGAGGGGCCTGGGTGGCTCTAATCGGGTCACTTCCTTAACGACTGGATTTTCTGACTAGTCAAATCCGGCCCAGTGTTCCTGCACCCTTGATATTGGGGTGTTTGAAAAGTGGGCCAGTGATAATCTGGTATACCGCTCCCCCCCAACGTGTAAACAGGGCCACAGAATAAACACAGTATTTTCAAGTGTTTTGCAAAAGAACCTTATTGGCAGCACACACAAGACAAACTTTCAGAATTGTTTGCACTGATTAGTATATTACCAACAATTATTTATTCAGTATCAGAGGTGGGTAGATGTTAAGCAGTTTATATGATTTGCTATGCTATGTATTGTTACTAGTTTACATGTTGTAGGCTTTGTTGCACAACTCAGAAATAAACAGTTAGTGGACTGTGGTGTCTACGCGCATTTTTGTTTGTTGTTTCCCACGTGTTAGTGGGTTTGATCTGCTTTGACAGCGCAGCATCTATATGATTAACAGAAAATGATCTCTGAAGACTTGAAACTGAGAGAGGGGCTTTGGGGTAACTCACATGTTGATTACCTAGAGTACAGCATTTGACTGGGCAGAGGTTGTGTGCTTTCAGTGAAAATATGTGCCTGTACTGCAATTTGCGTCCTGTGGAATGTGTATGCTCACTACAGTAGGAATTAGTTGTTGGTGGTGGACTGGTGACAAATAAATGATCAAAGCTATAGGCCTGGTCTACTTATTATAAAAAGTTATTACAAAGAGGGAAGGCCTGACATATTAATTTAAGAGTGGGTTGTAATTACACTATATTAAAGCCTCTAGACAGGTTTTATATTAAAATAAGGCCCACAGGTTACTGTAGCAGACACAGGTTTTGGTGTTGGACACACACTCTAGAAAATCCTGTGATGGCAACCCTTAGATGACGATCTATATTGTTTTGCTAACTCTAATTTTGAATATATTTGCAATTTAATTCCTGTATGCTTGATGGTTTCGTTGTGGGAAATGCCATAGGTTTGATCAGTTTATTATAAAAAAAAGCTATGGCACAGGCAGCAGACCAAACTTGCAAAATATAACAAGCATTGGCATAGCCAATAGGTCTCGCCTTTGGGACCTTATAAGTGTTTAGCCATGCAACAGTTGCATAACTAAATACTTATAAGGTCCCAAAAGCGAGACCTATTGGCTATGCCAAGTGGCCGTGAAAGTGATCGCGATCAAACATCAAACCGGAAAGTGAAAGTAATCGCGGAAAATCGCGGTGCGCGCCGCCCGCGCACATGCACTGTAGCTCTAGGCTGGCCTGGTAGCACTTTTTCGAGCCCTCTCAAAAAGTCTCACTAGACCAGCTCATGCGCTGGGTCAGGCGAGACCTAAAAATCATATATTAATATCATAAGGTCTTGAAGGATGGATTGTTAGTACATTTTTTAAAGACTGTAGATATGTATTTTGTTTCATGGAGTTCCATTCATTACTGTAGCAGGCAAGCGTTTTGGTTTTTATTGTCCACTTGAACAAACCAGAGTGTATATGATTTGCACTGTGATCATCCTTGCCAGGTCCTCATAAGACAATTGGTCAGGTTTATTTGTCTGCCAATACGTGTAATCAAAAAAGTAATAAACAATGAATAAGCATATACTCATACATTCATATGCATGCATACAGTGGCTTTGAGTCAGCACTTTTTTGTCAGTGGTCTATTTGTGTGCCATTCAAATTCTGCTTCTGACAATGACAGCGTAGTGCAAGGGGAAATGGACCAGCGGGACCAATTCAGTAATTGGCTCTACTGTACTGTGAGTGGTAGAACATCTGGTTTTGTGGGGCAAATATGTTCCGATTTTGAGAACTTACACTACAGACATGCAGCTAGTTTGGAAGAAGTGGGGGATACACAAAGGAGTACTCTGTCAATGATTTCTTAGGTTTCTTTTACTGCATATTTATCAGCCTGCTGAATAAAAGGGAAGTGTTTGAAAAGATACCTAGCTAGTTTAAATGTAAAGATGAGTCATGTTAGACTGTATTTTGAAATATGATTTTGTTTTTCCTTCTAAAACCACATGACCTTTCAGGTAATACTACTGCGATTAGTTCAAAGACGGTAACTAATATAAGAAGCCTCAATCTTTTTATAGCTACAAAAAATTACCATGTTTTTCTTGAGACAAAAGTGTCCCCACCCACACAAAGATAAGCCACTTCTAAAGACATCTGTTGAGACACGAGGAGTTGTTACGTGGAAAAGTCTAATAGACATACCAAGGATGTGTTTCCTGTGAATAACAGTTCACAGCACTCAGTGAACTTTTTTGCTTCTTCATGCATACTCGTCAAGTTGGAAAGCATTCATTTACTCTGTTTCCCACGAATAAAAAATACTCGTAACACCTGTACTAAAAACAATATAATGGTTGCCTCTACGGTTCCAGAACATTTCTTGATTTTTTTTCTTTATAGCTAAATCAGAGTATCGGTGGTTATTATGCGTCAGTCCAAATGTAGTGGATCTACTTTAGAAAAGGCAAACAGATATAAATAAAAGACCCAAGTAGCAGGAGAAACTGTGTACCGCTACTGATTTAATAGGGCGTGTGCTCACTATTAAAAGAAAACAACCAAGATTAATCAATTGCACAATAAGACATTACTTACCGGGCATCTTAGAACCTTCAATCCTACCAACCTGATCTTTACTGGCAGTCGGACCAGCAGGAATGAATATATAATCAAGTGTTCCCACCATGCGCCATGATATTACCAAACAAATTCTCCAGCAAAATGGACTATCCCCAAATAACAATGTATATGTCTCTTTCAAATACGTTGCGTTATTCTCAGTGGTACAATATCTAAATAGCCACAATATCTTAACAATTCCCAGAGTTTTCAAAATACCCCTGCGAAGGCCTAACCCATTCTTTTTACAAAAAGTTTCAATACAAAAGACACAATATTTAGCAAGCCCCAAACAATGCACTTAAACACATTTTTTTTCGGGTAAAATTGTCTCCATCCTCAAGATATTGGCATTTCATCAGAAAAAAACTGTAACATCACAAACTCAAAAAAGCCGTTCCATTAAACTGCGTCAAGTCCCACATGTATGGACAACGAAAATAAAACACAGGCTTAACTGTCTTGGTCAACTCCTCATTCATGAAACCTATAATTCCAATTCTCTGAAGGAGAATGTAATCACTTTATCTGGAAAAAAAGTACACTTGGCCTATCTGGCATTCTACAGTCCCACACCCAACTCGATCTTCTTTTTCACCATAACACAAATATTTGGCTAACAAAGGTGGTGATGGAATATGTCATGTCTGTAAAATTGGACCTCTCTGCTGACTTTCACACAACATTGCCTCAAAGACACAAACGAGTGTGACAATAATGAATTTATTCAACAGTAATAAAATCGGTTTTTTGAAATAAGAATGGCAAGATTCAAACTGTTGCTCTCTGGAGCCTTCACATCTTATGAAGAAAGCTACAAACTCTCATTTAGTCTATTAAGAGTTTAAGCATTAACCTATGAAATAAAGGGGAGATCATTTACTATGGTTTTGGTTGTATATAAAGACGCGCAGCTGTTTATGTCTGCTACGGTGGTTCAGCAAGTTTGAATAAGGACAGACAAAACTGAACACGTGAAATCCTGCAAGCAAATAGGAATGGAAAGCAAATTCACAACACTGACAGCACTACATTTTGAACCCTGCTCCAGTACAGCTCTAACGAGGGAAATCCTGGGAGACATGCGTTATGAAAAGTCTGCCTTAATCACTCAGTTACCAATTTGGATAATGTCCCTTTCGTCTCTTCCTCTCCTCCTGGTGCCTGCCTAGACCATCTTGAACACAAGAATTATCTAAAGAAATGCCCTTCACTAACAGATTTCCAAATATTTTGTTCAACAATGACACACCCTCAGAAATATTTTCTGAGTTTTTTTGTCTGGCTTCAGCAGATTAAATGTGCCAGATCATACCAAATAACTCTCTGCTAATTCTTTGAGCAACTCGGGTGCGAACGACCGATTCTGTGTGCCTTCTCACGTTTCCACACTTACGAGATCTCCGGACAAGCAGTCTCTCATAAAACATGGCTGTGTCACCACCACTTAGCAATCATGGGTTGTTAAGAAGGCATCCATTCATCCTAAAACCAACACACAACCATTTCCCACAGCACATACAATCTTTCGTATACAACAAAGCTTATGTTTCATTATCTAATTAACTGTGCTAAAAGGTTGGTCTCCCCATTTCTAGGAGTGTAGACTAAACTTTCATCATTCAATCATGTAAATGTTTCTTATTTTGATGATTCTGTGGTAATCTTACCAAGCCATTGATGTTAGACCGGTCAGCCTTTGGGTAGTCTTCCCAAAATTGTTTGTCTTCCTCCTCCATTTTTGCTGGCCTTAGGACTCTGAACACTTTACCACTGCTAACCAGTGCTAAAGCGCATGTGCTCACTTCTTAAAACATGGTAACATTGGGTTATCCCCAAATGCCATGCTTAATTTACCTCTAGGTCCCTAGTAAAGTAGTACTACATGTACCCAGGGCCTCGAAATTAAATTCTACTACAGCACTAATTGTGCCACACACTTAGGAAGCCCTTTAAATATATCCCAGGCCTGCCATTGCAGCCTGTGTGTGCAGATCTAAACTGCCATTTCGACCTGGCAAAATAAACCTGTTGCCAGGCCAAAACCGTACTTTTTAATACAAATAAATCACTCCTCGGGTATGCTCTAAACAGCCCTCAGGGCACGATGCAATGTATTCAAAGGTTGGACATGTGTTTTTAAGATTTACATGTCCTGATAGTGAAAAACTCTTAAATTTATTTTCCACTGCTGCAAGGCCTACTTCTTCCATAGTTTAACATTGGAGTTACCTAATTACATTTAATAAGTTGCAACTTCCAAATGGGAAAAGGTAAACTGTTTATGTTTGGTGTCTTTGGAATTGTGATGAAAAATCCCCTTTCATGGCAAACTCAGATTTTCAAATACAATTTTGAAAATGCCACTTTTAGAAAGTTGGCATTTTTCCTGCCTTAGCTATTTAGTGCTTACCGTCTGTCTCTGCGTCACATGACTGGGTGTGGTTGATCTTTTTGCATTCCTCCTAACTAGCCACATAGAATAGATAGCTTAGGGATGCCTGGATGGGCCCCAGCTGGCAGGCTGGGAGGGCGGATTAAGGCACAGCCACATTTACACATGAAAAGGCTTTCACACAAAGGATTGCATGCCCCCTGTAGCTAGTCTGGAGGCAGGAAACCTGTGAACGTCAAACAGAAACATCGAGAAGCTTCTCCCACTTCAAAGGAGGCCCCAAGTATAAATAGAGGACTCCCAGAGACCAAGTCGTCAGTACACATCTGGAGCTGTGGAAGACTCTGCCAGGAAGAAGGACTGCTGTGCTGTTGAAAGGATTGCCACTCTGCTGGACTGCTGCCTGCTGTGCTGACCTGCTGACCATTTGCCTGGGTGAGGACTGAAGCTCCAACTTGTACCCAGGATCACCAGAGTTACTCCAAGGGCTAATCTCTTGTAACCAGCACCTGGAGTCTGCCACTGGGAGTCCCACCATGGCAAGTGGTGCCAACCCAGCCCTGGATCCTTGGACGATGGCCTGAAGGTGCCCTGCCAGCCCATCTGTGGATTCAGCAGAACTGACACCTCCTCTGCTGCACCACGCAAACCCAAGCAGAACCTCTGCTGCGTGGACTTTACCGACGCAAGTACTTTGCATCGCAGCTCGATCGGACCCACTACTGCACGTTGCATCCTCAACGCAGGCCCTTGCATAGCAAGCGTCTCGTCAACTGGATTCTCGACGACCAAGCAGGACCACACATCACAGCCTTGCAACTCCTAGGAACAGACGCATAGCCTTGGCTGCCTGGCGCATCCTTGGCGCCTGACTTTGAATCGTCGATGATGTAGAACCTCGCACCGCAGCCTCGCTGCTCCCTGGAACTGACACACCACCTCGGCTGCACGACGCATCCACGACGCAGGCTCGGCAACTCTTCACAATCAGGATTAAGGCACTCTTGTTCAGAAGGAACTATCTGGATCCCTGTAGCCAGCCAGCACTCCATCGCAGTTGGCCTGAACTTATGACTTTGACCCAGTCCAGCGCAACCAGATATCCACAGTTGCCTCTTTGTGCTTTATACGCGCTACTTTCACTTAAATCTTTAAACTTGCACATCTCCAGTTTTACTTTTTGGACTTTTATCGTTTTGATCTTGTTTTATTTATTAAAAATTATTTTATTTTTCTAATTTGTTGTGAGATGTGGTGTATTTTCACTGTGTTACTGTTTGAAGTGTTGCACAAATACTTTACACACTGCCCGCAAGCTAAGCCTGAGTGCTCTGTGCCAAGCTACTCAATGGTTGAGCACAAGTTAATTTAAGGTTTGCTTGTGACATCACCCTGCAAGGGATTGTGATTTCTGCTGGAGTAGGGTTTGGACCCCCTCAACCAGTAACCCAATTTCTTGCACATGAGGGGTCACGTCTCTAGGGAGAAGGTAGGAACTTGCACTTTGCTGGCTACAGCAAATAGCAGGTGGTCGCTTCAGGCAGAGTACAGAAATGCAGAAACAGATGACTGGGACAAGGGCGTCAGCGCAAAGCTCTGGATCGGCCAGATGCATTACAATGAGAAACAGTTTGTTACCCAACACATTTTGGCCTGCCAAAGATGGCCAAGTTGACTCGGCATACCGGGAAACACAAGCCATTAAGAAAAGGGCAGTCATGGAACCAAAATAAAAAGGAGTCAGACAAGCCCATGAACGACAGACGGAGGAAAAGGAGGGTAGAGATTTTGAGCGACAAAATGCTATGGGAAGAATGGGTCTACTACACCCTTCAGACAGTATGACCCAATATTAACTAGCCACAGCACAAAAGGGGAATGGAATGGCTGAGGGGAAAAACAAGTCAGATGACTCAGGAGAAAACAAGGGTGTGAATGTAAGGTATTTAAGGGGAAGAAGCAGACAGAAGAAGGAGAACGGGAGCCTGGAGAGGAGCCTATCCTATCTTCGTACCATTCTTTGAACATAGCAGGAATTTCAAGAAAACCCAGAGTGAACCTATTATGAAGGGGGAAACCGTATGCTACCCTTCCCTAGTGTTATGCTGCATGTGCTGGAACATGAGAAAGGAAAACACAGTATGCTAAACATACCGGTCTTAAAATGACGTGTAATAGGACATTAGGTGGGGAAAATATCCATACCTACCATTATTCTGTGCCTTTTGAAATCATGAAGCTCCTAGGGAGAAAGGGAAATTAGAGTTCAATTGGATAGGTGGGGATCCATGTGTGATATTTCTCAATCGTGACCCCTTGTCTGTGGAGTTCAGTAGAAAGAAAGTCTAAATGAACAAGTTACTTACCTTCGGTAATGCTTTTTCTGTTGGATACAGTATCTGCCTGTGGATTCCTCACCTTTTGAATATCCCCTGCGCCAGCATTCCGCAGAAACGTTTTCCTAGCTCTCCAAGCCGACAAGGTCGTCACAATGCCATGGCTCCGCTCACGACTCCGCATGACGTCACCGGATCCATAAGAGAGCCTCGTCGGAGTGATGACGTCAGTTCCACCCATTTTTCCGTGCCTCCGAGGCAAACAGGTGGACCAACAACAGATTCAAAGTAAATACAGTACACAATATTCATACAAATACACACAGTGTAACATTAAAAGGAAATCCAAAGAATAAAAGCATTTCCTGTAAACCACACAAAAGCAGATAGAAGAGACAATGCAAAACAAACATGTTAAACAATGCCACTTTTAAGGTATACAAGGGTGGACATCGGGGAGGAGGATGGGTCAGTGAGGAATCCACAGGTGGATACTGTATCCACCAGAAAAAGCGATATCAAAGGTAAGTAACTTGTTCTTCTGATGGATACATCTGCCTGTGGATTCCTCGCCTTTTGAATAGAATCCCACAGCAGTTGCACTCCCGGAGGAGGGTGTCCACCCTTCTATTTACAAAAAAATAATGTAGGACAGAGCGCGCAAAATGGCCCTCCCTCCTCGTTTCGGAATCCAAGCAATAATGCTTTGTGAAAGAGTGGAGGGAGGCCCAAGTCTCAGCCTTACAAATGTTCACTACAGGAACACCTCTGGCCAATGCAGAGGTGGATGACTTGGCTCTGGTGGAATGAGCTCTAATGCACCAGTTACTTACTTGTGTAACTATATATCTGTAAAAGACATTAGTTATTGATAGATTCCTTACCTTAGAATATCCCCAGGCGTCAGACTGGATCCGGAAAGTTTTTCGTCAGCAGTACCCCTGTGCGTCGGTAGGCGTCGTCGTGCGGCTCCGCGTACGTCGCTGGCGTTGTAGTCGCCGAGATGATGTTGTCCGAGCTACTTAGACGCGCCCACGCGCGCTGATGTCAGTTCTGTACACAACTGTTCCGCACCAGGAACGCAGAGCTATGCCAGAGACCGACTACTGGTGCAATAGAACAAGGGCCCTGAAAGTGATGACCTGAACCCTAGATAACAGTTCGCAGAACGGGAGGATGGGCGGGCAGTACTAATGTCTCTTACAGATATATTGCTACACAAGTAAGTAACTTGTGCTTCTGATAGAGACACGTTCGTGATAGATTCCTTACCTTAGAATACATACCCAAGCAATACCAACCCCGGAGGAGGGTCTGCGAAATGAACTCACACCAGAAAGTCACGGAGAACCGACCGGCCAAAAAAGCCATCTCTCCCGACTTGACTGTCAAGGCAATAGTGCTTAGTGAAAGTGTGCAGCTGTGCAGCGAGGCCCACGTAGCTGCCTGACAGATATCTTGCAGGGGGACACCTCGTTCCAATGCCGTGGTAGCTGCTGTCGCCCTGGTAGAATGGGCGCGCAGTCCAACCGGAGGTTCCTTTTTAGCTAGAGAGTAGCAGGCTTTAATGCACAAGACAACCCATCGGGAGATAGTCCGCTTGTGCACAGCTCGGCCTTTCATGGCTCCCACGTAGCTAAAAAAGAGCTGGTCAACCACCCGGAACTGTTGTGTGCGGTTGAGATAGAATGAAAGCGCACGTTTTGGGTCCAGACGTTGGAGCCTTTTTCGTCTTTTGAAAGGTGCGGAGGCGGAAAGAAAATGGGCAAAGTGACAGTTTGCCTGAGATGAAAGGCAGTTACTACTTTTGGCAGAAAGGAGGGACGTGGTTGAAGCACAACCTTCTCCGGATGAATTGCCAGGAAAGGGGGTTTACATGAAAGAGCCTGGAGCTCACTCACATGCCTAGTGGAGGTGATGGCCACCAGGAAGACAGTTTTCAAAGTTAATAACCGCAAAGGACAGTTATGAAGAGGCCCAAAGGGAGCGCACATTAAGTATGTGAGAACCAGGTTCAAGTCCCACTGAGGCATTACAAAAGGAATAGGAGGGACTTGAAAAGAGAGGGCTGATCAGGCAGCCTGAGAAAGGATCACAGAAAGAGGGGCAGAAAGGGGGTCTACAGCTTTCGCTGTGCACCATTCCACAAACTTGTTCCACCGACAGGCGTACACAGATTTAGTTGAGGGACGCCTGGCTGCCAGAATCACATTACAAACTTCAGGAGGCAAGTCAAATGGAATCAACTGTCACCGCTTAATCTCCACGCAAGGAGATGGAGGCTGGACAGGTTCGGGTGGAGGACCGTCCCCTGTTGCTGTGACAGAAGATCCTCCCGAAGAGGCAGTCGGATCCTGGGTTCCACGCTCATACTGAGCAACTCGGGATACCAAACTCTTCGAGCCCAGTCCGGTGTCACAAGAATGACTTGGGCCCGGTCGCTTCTGATCTTCAGCACTCTGGGCAGAAGTGGCATAGGCGGAAAGGCATACAACAGACCGCGACTCCACTCGCAAAGAAAAGCGTCTCAGAGCGAGTGCCGCCTTGGAAACTCCAATGTGCAGAACTGCTGACATTGCGCGTTCTTTTCGGTGGCGAATAGATCTAACCAAGGTTCTCCCCACTGCTGAAACAGACCTGTGCCACTTCCGAGTGAAGACACCATTCGTGATCCATTAGGCACCGGCAGCTGAGTTTGTCCGCCATGGCGTTCAAAGAACCTGCCAGGTGTTGAACCGTCAAGGAAATGCCTTGACGTTCCAGCCATGTCCAGAGGCGCAGAGCTTCCTGACAGAGGGTCCACGACCCCACCCCGCCTTGTTTGTTGCAATACCACATGGCGGTGGTGTTGTCTGTGAACACCTGCACTACCCTCCCCTTGAGAGAGGGAAGGAATGCTTTCAGTGCAAGTAGGATCACCCTGAGCTCCAAAAGATTGATATGGAGCTTGGACTCCGCTGGAGACCAGAGGCCTCTGACCTCTGCCTCTCCCATGTGGCCGCCCGATCCCAGGAGAGACGCATCCGTCACCACTTTGTGATCCGGTTGGGGAAGGGAGAGGGATCTGCAGCTGACCCAACGCTGGTCCGTGAGCCACCCCTGCAAGTCTTGTGCAGTGCCCTCTGAGATTTGGACGTAGTCGGACAGGTTTCCCTGATGCTGCGTCCATTGGAACTTCAGGTGCCACTGCAGAGCCCGTATATGCCACCTGGCATGATTGATCAGCAGGATGCAGGAGGCCATGAGGCCCAGCAGTCTCAGGGTCTTCCTGACCAAAATCCAGGACCAGGGCTGATAGATTCTGAGAGGGAATCAGGTGCGACTTCGGCACGTTGATGGAGAACCCCAGCAAATGCAGGAGGTCGGCCGTAGTGTGAAGGCGGCAGACGACTGCCTGGGGCGAGCCCGCCTTCAACAGCCAGTCGTCCAGATAGGAGAAGACTGAACCCCTGATCTGCGCAGATGAGCTGCGACCACTGCCATCACTTTCGTGAACACCCGAGTGGCGCTGGTAAGGCCGAAAGGGAGCACGGTGAACTGAAAGTGTTCAGGGCCTACCGTAAACCGCAGGTAACGTTGGTGGGCCGGCAGGATAGGGATATGAAAATAAGCCTCCTGGAAGTCCAACGCTACCATCCAGTCTTGCTGGTTTAGGGCAGACAGGCCCTGAGCAAGCATGAGCACCTTGAACTTCTCCTTTCGGAAGAAGTGATTGACGTTCCGGAGGTCTAAGATAGGATGCAGGCCCTTGTCCTTCTTTGGAATCAAGAAGCAGTGGGAATAACAACCACGACCTACTTCTGACGTCGGTATGCGCTCGATGGCCCCATTGGCCCAGAGCGCCGCAACGTCCTGCTGGAGAAGCGCCAAGTGATCCCCCACCATTCGGTGGTACTGAGGCAGCATGGCCGGAGGGGTAGTTTTGAAGGGGAGGGAGTAGCCCCGTTGGACTATCTGCAGAACTCACCTGTCCGAAGTGATGGTGCACCAGTGGGGGAGGTAATGGCGAATCCTGCCACCCACTGGCATCTGGCATCAGGCAGCGGTGGCAGGGACGGCGGTGGACTGACCCACCCACTGGCCTTGTGACCCACCTCGGCGGGCACCCCAACCCCGGCTACGCTGAGTCTGTGGCTGCGCAGGCTGGCGGCTCTGAAAGCAACGCATTTGCACGCCTCGACCTTGACCTCGAAAGTAGCGAAAGGCAGACTCCACGGGAGTGAGCGTGGTGGCAAGACCTAAGGACTGGGCCGTAGCCCGGAGTCCTTAAAGCGCTCCAAAGTGCTATCCGCCTTGTCACCAAAGGGCATGTCCAATAAAGTGGCCTGAACATCCCCAGAGAAGCCAGTAGTTCTGAGCCAAGCGTAACAGCGTAGGGCCACTGTAGTGGAAATAGCCCTGCCGAGGGAGTCGGCTGTGTCAAGACCACAGCGATAGTAAATTTTGCAGCATCCCTCCCTTTGGCAATGGCCTGGGAGAGCACCGTCCGAGCTTCCACTCGACACTGAGGCAACACCTGTGCGACTGTGTTCCACACCGAGTGGGAATAGTGACCCAATAAGCTGGGGTCGCCTGGGGCCGGGCGATGACGTCGTGCCACACTTTTATCCACAGGAACCCCTGTGTTAGGCTTGGTCAAGATGCTTAACCGAATGTCTGGAAGCGCATCATTAAAGGGCAGCAGCAGCTCCGCAGAGGAGGTTGCTGGCTGCAGTACCTCAGTCAGGAGATCGGTCCTGATAGGCACAGATGGGAGCTCGAGGTTAAGAGCCTCCGCCGCTCTGCGCAACACAGCACATGGAATTGGAATCAGTGGATAATAGACCAATCCAGGCTCGACATAGTCCGCCCCCGTAGGGAATGGCGTTGTGTCCGGCGTCGGACCCGGCGCCGGTGGCTGCGCACAGGCCGGTGCCAACGAGGTCGGGGCCAAGGCCGGCGCCAAGGCCGAAGCCGACAGCGCCCCAGGGTATCGTGCCAGCATAGCCGGGGCCAAAGGCGGCGGTACGGGGGCAGAACCACCCTATGGGTCCACGGGGCCCGAATGCGCTCTGGAGGGATCCGACGTGGGAAACAAACGGCGCATGGCCGACAAGAATACCTGTGCTTGTCTCGAAGTCGCGTGCAGGCCCGGGAAAGGCGGGTAGGCCGCAGGGGAAAACGGAGTCTCCACCAGAGCCGCGGGGAGTGACCACCCGCCCCCTCCACTGTGACAAAGAGCTCCTTCGACTTTTTATGGTGCCGTGACTTACCTGTTACCCGATTCCGACGAGCGATGGTATCGGCTCCGCGACCGGCCCTTGACCTTCCACGGGAGCGGGACCTCGATTGGCGCGGAACCGATTGTCGGGCCTCCAATAACTTTCGGGACGCTCCCGCAAAGCTTTCGGCGCCACGGCCAGACAATCGGGGCCCGCCTCGGGGTTGGGCATGCCCCAAGCAGAAGAGACACGGCAGGTCCTACAGGACTTAAACCCAGGCATCCCTACTGCACCAGGAGTCGAGTACTCGACAAAACAAGAGAAACAAGTTCTCAGAAACCAAGTTAAGTATTAACTAGGAGTACTGCTCTCTCTCGGATCTGCGCTTGCTGGCGCGGAAAAGAAAGAACTGACGTCAGTGCGCGTGGGCGCGTCCAAGTAGCTCCGACGACGTCATCTCGGCGACTACGATGCCAGCGACATATGTGGAGCCACACGACGATGCCTACTGACGCACAGGGGTACAGCTGACGAAAAACTTTCCGGATCCATTCTGACGCCTAGGGATATTCGAAGGTAAGGAATCTATTTCTCTTTCAGATACCTTCAGGCGGTTCCTTACCAGCCAGGGCGTAGCAGATCTTGATGCACAGAGGATTCATCTGGAAAAAGTGCGCTTGTGCACAGCCTTGCCCTTCAATACGTCCAACGTAGCCCACAAAGAGCTGATCATCCAATCGCAAGTCTTTAGTCCTATCCAAATAAAAGCTAACCGCCATTTTAGAATCCAGGCAGTGAAGTCTCTCCTCCTCCTTGGAAGAGTGAGGGGGGAGGATAGAACACAGGAAGAGTAATGGACTGCCCTAGATGGAAGGGAGTAACCACCTTAGGCAGAAAAGCAGCCCTGGTCCTGAGGACCATCCTTTCAGCATGAATGGTCAAAAACTGGGGTTTTGAACTGAGAGCCTGAAGCTCACTTACCCTCCTGGCTGAGGTAATAGCCACAAGAAAGACAGTTTTAAAAGACAGGAGTCTCAAAGGACAACTATGTTAGGGTTCAAACGGGGAACCCATCAAGAAAGTCAAAACAAGATTTAAGTCCCATTGAGGCATAACAAAGGGAGAAGGCGGAAACCTTTTGGTAAGGGCCTTAATAAATCTCAAAACAATGGGAGATTTAAACAAGAACGGCTGATCCAGCAAACAAAAAAACGCTGATAAAGCTGACAAATAGCCCTTAACAGTGGCCACAGTACAATCCTGCTGGGCAAAGAAAAGTGAAAATTGAAGAACATCTGACAAGTGTTCCTTTAAAGGAACAATGGACCTCTCTTGACACCATTTGACAAATCTAGACCATCTGCAGGAGTAAATAGACTTAGTGGAGTGTCGCCTGGATGATAAAATAACATCCACCACATCTGGAGGGAGGGAGAAGGAACTCAGGTCACTCCGTTCAATCTCCAGGCATGAAGGTGCAGGCTCTGGAGGTGGGGGTGTAGAACATGCCACTGCGACTGCGATAGGAGGTCTGCCCTGAGAGGGAGACGGAGCGGAGGGTGCGATGAGAGGTGAAGTAGATCTGTGTACCACACCCTTCATGGCCAATCCGGAGCGATCAATACAACTTAGGCCCGGTCTTGGCGAATCTTCCTCAGAACCTGAGGGATCAAGGGTATGGGAGGAAACGCGTAAAGGTGATGTGAACTCCAATCCATATGAAACGCGTCCCTCAGTGCCCCCTGCATCGGATACTGGAGACTGCAGAACAACAAGCAGTGCGCGTTCTCGTGAGTGGCAAACAGGTCCAACCGAGGGGATCCCCACATCTCGAAGATGTGATGGACCACCTCCGGATGAAGCCGCCACTCGTGATCGTCCGAGAAATGCTGACTGAGACAGTCCGCACAAACATTCAGCACACCGGCTAGATGATTTGCAAACACACAAATCTGATGGTTCTGAGCCCAGGACCAGAGTCGCAGAGCCTCTCGACAGAGACAATATGACCCTACACCTCCCTGTTTGTTGATGTACCAAATCGGGGTAGTGTCATTCGTCAGGACCTGAACCGACTGAAGGCAAAGGGAAGGAAGGAAAGGCTTTAGTGCCAAACGTATCGCCCACAATTCCAGAAGGTTGATGTGAAGCAACATTTCCTCTGGAGACCAAAGACCTTTGACCTCCAGATCCCCCAGATGAGCACCCCACCCTAGAGTGGAGGCATCCGTAATCACTGTGGACACCGGCGGAGGAGGCTGAAAGAGCTTTCCTTGAGACAGGTTGCATTGCACACTCCGCCAAGTCAGCTCCGCTGCAGCGTCTCGGGAGATTCTGACTGACTCCCTGAGATCTCCGTTGTGTTGATACCACTGCCTGTGGAGGCCCCACTGGGGTGCCCTCATGTGCCAGCGTGCATGACTGACCAACAGTATGCAGAAAGCGAACAGACCAAGCAGGCGTAGGACCTTAAGGACCGGAACAACCGCTCCATCGTGAAACAAAGGAATTATCTCCTGAATGTCGAGAACACACAGTAGTATCCAGTACCACCCCTATGAACAGGTTGCGCTGAGAGGGCACCAGGTGAGATTCGGGCACATTTATTGAAAAGCCCAAGTTGAACAACAGCTGAGCTGTTACTCGAAGATAAGGTAGCACCATCTCCGGCGACTCCACTTTGAGCAGCCAGTCGCCCAGATATGGGAAAACTGGGATCTCCGACGACCTGAGATGAGCTGCAGCCACTGCCATCACCTTTGTGAAGACTCGAGGTGCAGTAGTAAGACCAAACGGGAGGCCCGCAAACTGGTAGTGCTGCGATCCTACCATGAAACGGAGATACTTCCTGTGCGACTTCAGGATGGGGATGTGAAAATACGCATCCTGCATATCGATCAACACCATCCAATCCTCTTGCGGCAGCGCAAGAAGAACCTGAGCAAGGGTCAGCATCTTGAATTTGTCCTGTCTGAGGTACAAATTCAAGACCCTGAGGTCCAGGATCGGACATAACCTGCCATCCTTTTTGGGAATTAGGAAATACCGGGAGTAGCATCCCTGACCCCTTTCCTGCTCCGGGACCACCTCTAGCGTACCTTTTTGCAATAAGGCAAGGACCTCCTTCTGGAGCAGAAGCAAATGATCTTCCGAACATAAACCTTGGCAAGGAGGGTAAGGAGGAGGGAATTCCCAAAAGGGAAGGGCGTACCCATTCTCTACAAGATTTAAAACCCAAAGGTCCGAAATGACCGATTTTGCTGCTGTTGTTGCTGAGGCTGTCGTAAGCTACAAAAGGAAGACCTTCCAAATCCTCGATACTTTCTATATCCAAACCCCCTTGACTGAGTTTGCAACCCTAAGGACTTTTCCATGGCCTTGCTATCCTTGAATCTCTGAAACGCAGAATCAGCCTTCACTGTGAAAAGTTTTGATCCATCAAAAGGTAGATCAAGAAGGGTAGCCTGCACAACTGGAGAAAACCCAGAGGATCTGAGCCAAGCCTGTCTCCTGGTAACAATGGAGGAACTCATAACCCTAGCCACCGAATCCGCCGTGTCAAGTCCAGACTGTATCACCTGATGAGCTGCAGCTTGTGCATCCGTCAGAACCTCCATAAAATTACCACGCTCCTCATCAGGCAGCTTGGGTGCTAATTGTTTAGCAGAATCCATCAAGGCGTGTATGTATCTTCCCAGCAAACAAGTAGCATTGGTTGACTTTAGCGCCATGCAAGAAGAAGAAGAGACTTTCTTAGCCGTTTGCTCCAACATTTTAGAGTCCCTGTCAGCAGGAGCTTGAGGAAATGCGCCTGTAGACTGTTTAGAACAAGACACCTGTACCACCAAACTTTCAGGGGACGGATGAGGACAGAAAGGCAGGGCCTGCTGGAGCAGACCTGTATCTCCTTGCCACAGATTTAGACACAGCAGGAGCAGAGAGAGGTTTACGCCACACTTCCAGGATAGGCTCAGTTAAAGCCTCATTAAACAGCAACAGAGGCTCAATTATCGAAGACGGAGAATGCAAAACCTCTGTGAGCAAATTTGGTTTGTACTCTGCTGTAGGCAATTGCAAGTCCAAAAGCTTCGCAGCCTTTCTAATAACTGTATGATAGGGAGCCACCTCTTGAGGTGGTGAGACCCTTGAAGAAAGTTCCCACTCTGGAGAGGTGTCCAAGCCACTAGCCTCCTGAAGCCCCTCAAAATTGTCGACGGACTCCTCAATCTCACCTTCTTCAACCTCTTCTCTTTGATACTGTTCTTCCTCCAACAGTCTCTGTGCCTCTCTCCTCGAACGCGACTTCGGTTGCGGCGTCGGCGGCGCAACACGTGGTGCCGACAGCTCCGGAGCCGGCATCGAAGGAGGATACGATGCAGGAACCGGTGCTGTACGAAGCCGAGATGAAGGGCCACCAGACGGCGCCGGGGACTGTGTACACGGCGTCAAAAACCTCGAAACTGCCATGATGGCACCGTCGGCATAAAAGGCACGAAGGGTGCCTGGGCATAATGTTGAGGCACGCCCAAATTGAAGGCCAGCAGACCCACGGGACCCAACGTGCTCCGGAGGGGTAGGCTGCCATGGCAAACACGCCATACATAGCATTAAAAAAATGCGTAGGATCTGAACCCGGTCCAGGAAATGGAGGATACGGAGCAGAGTCAGTATCTACACAAGGAGCCTCCGACGTCGAAACGGCCAGATCCACACGCAGACACACAGGCACAGTCTTGTGCACAGGAGAAGGTTCGTCCTGAGCCGGTAAGCCCTCCGCATCAGCGCCGGAGTACCTTTAGGTGAAGGAGAATGCACCGAAGTCACCTGAGGAGATGGTGAAGGCAAAGGAGACACAAAGTCCTTTTGTCGACGTCGAGGTGCCGGAGAAGGTGATCTCGAAGCCTTTCCCTTCGACGAACGACGCCGAGAGCCATGCCTCCTCTTCTTTTTGTGCTTCCTTGACTTCGAAGCATGCGAAGTCAACGACTTCGACCTTTTCCGACCTTTCTTCTCCTTTCTTGCTTTAGGCATGAAGAGCTTGGCCTCACGTTCTTTCAAGGCCTTCGGGTTCATCTTGCGACAGCATGAACAGCCGTCCACGTCGTGGTCCGATGATAAACACCACAAACAATCCTCATGGGGGTCAGTGATGGACATGTGACCCCCACACTCTCTACAGGGCGTGAATCCGGACTTTCTCGGCGTTGCCATCGTAAAGCTACAGTTGAAACTTGGAGAAATACAAAGTAACACGAAACAGCAAGGAGAATCCCAGAAAACTATTACGCGTCGACGGCGCGGAAAAAAGGGAACGGACGTCATCATGCCGACGAGGGTCTCTTATGGCTCCGGTGACGTCATGCGGAGTCGCGAGGGGAGCCGTGGCACTGTGTCGACCTCGTTGGCGTTGAGAGCTAGGAAAAAGTTTCTGCAGAATGCTGGCGCAGGGGGTATTTAAAAGGTGAGGAATCCACAGTCAGATGTATCCATCAGAAAGCTCAGTTTTGAGAAACGTTCTGTAAATATCATAGTGAGGGTCAGATCTCAGATCTCTGGAATCTAGGGCCTTGTACTCTCACTGATACTCCACTGTGCTCTATCCTCCTGAAGGATTATTGTTGATCCCATTTGCAGACATTGAACAAATATTTCTGGTTGGGGCATAGTGATGTGGTGCTGGTTTCAGTACTCAAAGCAAATGACTTCCTAGCCTTTAAGAACAGCTCATTGGACCTTGATCTTAATCCTCACATCTACTCGAAATCAACAGAGTGCGTTGATGACATATTTTGTGATTGTCACAACCAGATTAGAGGACTGCAGAGATTACTTTTCAGGACATCTGGCTTAGACAGCCTCAAGCAAATGTTGAAGTTTACCTTTGTTTTACTGGATGCCACAAGGATGCATTTAGCAAACTAAGCCTTTTGTGTTTCTAGAAGACTTTATAGCAAACTCAGCAATGTTTCTTTCAGCAGGTTGCGTCCTCTTTGACCTGAGACTTATTCCACTGCTATCAAATGTAGCAGTGGGTTCTCACTGGACTACTTTTAAGTTGTTTTGAATCCCAGTTTGGTTGTTGCTACTTGCTAGTACTTGGATGTCTAAGGCAGAGAATATATTATGATAAGGGTTGGCACATCAAGGTTCCAGGGCTTGGTTGGTTTTGACAGTGGTGTATGTTGTCTTAAACTCTTCTGATACTGAAGTGTCTGAAAGTTAGGGTCGGGTGTCATTCCAATTGTAGGTGATGGGCTTCTATGTCACGTTTAACAGGTTGATGACAACAACAGAATGGTTTGACTGTATATGTGGATGCACCGCTGAGATCAAGATTGTGGGTGATCATAAAACTCACAAGATGATCACCTATGAGCACTGAGTCACTTATTACTTGGTTGAAGCCAAGGAGTATGTTCTCGAGGAAGTCCATTGTAGGTCTTGAGTCAGACCTATCAGACCACAGTTGAAGCCTACCACGGCTTGCAAGTCGAATGTCATTTCAAAGAATTCATCCACAAATGTTGGATCTATGGGCGGTGCTATAAACCACAGCTGTGATAAAAACTGCTGCAGGTAATATAACCTCACTTATGTGCACATGAACCATTACACTTATTTATAAATTTCCTTTGTAGATACTGTGGGTTCTCATATCTTTAATCTCAAACGTTGCATCAAACTAGAGGACAGTAAACTTGTTGGGGGAGGAAGAATAGATGACAAGTTTTCAGTAAACTTTATTACACTGGAGGAAGTTAGACGTGGAACATAAAAAACAAAAGAAACTTCCAAAATAGTAAAACATAACATCTTTTAAGGTTACTAAGATCAATTACCCTATAATAAGGAACACCTCATTATGTACATAGCAGCATCTAATAATAGGACAAAAAGCTAGTAATGCATAAACATTGTTTGACATTCCTTCAACAAATATGAAAGTATTGCATCTCAATGCAGCGGACTATGCAGTGTTCTATCAAGCATCTATTAAGCACCCAGCAACCTTCTTTTCCTCAATATTACTTTATACTTAAGTTAGGATGCCAAAGGCAAAAAATAAATTGTATAGTTTTGCAATAAGTTCATGACATATTCCTACTGAAGGATATGAATGTGTAAACTGATGAGATCTATTATAATGCACACAGGCAACGGATTAGAATATCCTCTTCGCAAGGGTATGGTGTTGACTTAGCTGTGAGCTTTTCAGTTTTGTTCACTCAAACACGTTTTATTGTTTTGGTAAAGATTAGTAAACTAATAAAGGCAGACAAAATGAATATGCAACATGCAGGAATAAGCAGTGCATTAGCCACACTAAACCTCAAAAAGAGGAAAACATCCCAAAGGAAAAAAATAAGTAGCCGAGACTAAGAACAAAAGAAAAAGAGATAAGGGGTGTTGAGGGGTCTTTCCCCGATGCTTCTACCACTGTGCTGATATGTCATGGGGTGCACAGTGAGTGACGCAAGAGGACGATCTACCAGAATTGATGTGAATGGTAAAATAGGCTTCTAAGTCAAAAAAAAATCTTTTCATTTATGTGAGGACTAGCTACAATGAAAAGATGAATTTGAATAAAACAGTTTACTGGTGATACTTTATTTCTATTGGCCTTACAGAACTTACATTAGATAATCTATTATCCTTGTTATTCCTCCAAATTATTTTATTCCGAACTGCGAAAAGAAAGGTGTACAAATACTTCTACTTTTAAATGTTATATGGAGGCTTGTTCTCCATGCATTTGCTTTGATTTCTGTAGCGAAAAACCTAGTACACTGGTCAAATTACATATAACGAAAAAACTATTTCCTCCACAGTTTCCTTTTCTATAAATTCTAAAACGTTACTGACCTGCCGAAAATTAGGAGAAAGCGGTACAAATGTATGCAGTACTGCTGATCTGTAGAGAAAAGAACGCCAGTACAGATAAAAACATGAGCTCTGTATGCAACTAGTCAAGTAATCTTTTCCATGAAGCAAGTCCTGCAGTAGCAAAACAAAATATAAATCCTTCTCGTACCAGAGGATGTCTTCAAGTACCACAAAAACTCATCACGATACCCTTCAAAAGACAATAGCACATGTGGGTAAAACCCTAGGAAAGTGACTGGAGAAACGACGCACTGGTTCAACCACATTTCCTGTTTTTAACTACTTCCTAATTCACACAGCAGCTTTAGTCCGCTGTTAAAAATAGACACCAATATATACCATGATAGTGAAACATAATAAGGAGAACTTACGAGCAATACTGCTTCTTTCAATACTTGACATTTTATCGCAGAAACAAAACTGCCAAATATCATCAGCGTCCACCGCAACCTTGAAATACTGACCGAACGCTCAGGAAAAGGCAGCAAGAGAGAGTCACATGGTGAACAGGATCTTAAACCAGATCAAACATAACTAATGCTGCTACACATGGTAACCATTTATTTCAGAAAATGCAAAATAGCCCATGGTAGTGAATTTAAACACCGGAAATACCGAGTTGGGGTTGTAGGATGGGTATTCGATGTTGAGTACGGATTCCTGCCATCAGAACATCTCTAGCTTGCACCAGTCCAAGTCATTTCCCAGGATGGGATACGTCTCTTCAGGACACCATCATCCAACTTCATCCCTTTTCTGATCAAATTAGATCTAGCTGCAGAGTGGCATACGCAACGAAACTCAGAATTTAGGCAAGTGGTGGAGGACATTTCTCTTTCTTTCTTCATCAAAATTGTAATTGTAATTGGATTTATGTAGCGCTTACTACCCCTGACGAGGCGTCGAAGCACTTTCCTGCGAGTAGCATGGTACTCCGGATCCCAAGGTTAGTGGTTTGTTCAGTGTTTATTGTTGGTTATTGTGAGGACAGCGATGTACTACAGATACCCAACTCCCCCCTTAGGGACATTTTAATAAAAAAAGATATGAAAACCGATACTACCATTATTATACAGTCACTACTTTCAGATATATGGATGGGCTTAAGGTCATCGCAAACTTGCAGTAAAGTAGTCTAGACTGATGAAGGGAATGATATGTGACTGTCAGGCTGATTAAGGATAGACATGTGAATCTTCAAAGACCCTCTACAGATCTCTAACTGGTGGCCACCTCTCGGCCTAAAACACTGAACATAAGGAAATGCAGAGTAAAGATAAAGTTATATTAGGTGGTGGTACTGCGTGTACAATGAGGTGTGCAAGAAAAATGACAATGCTGTATGAAAACTCAACCATGTTTAAATTTAAGGTTCTTTTAACCGTCCTCATTATTGGAGAAGGATGATTTGGGAGTCAGGTAGTTAAGAGAGGTGGTTTTCTTTTTACTAGCATTGTGGAATTCTGAAGGAAGGAGGTGGGACTTGAGGGCAATCAAAAAGTTGGAATGCAGATATTGCTCACAGGCAACCAGTAAGCGTAGTCTATTGGAGGGGTGGGTGGAGGCTGACTAAAGGGGATCATGATACACAGTGAGAAGGTTTAAGAGTTGTAAAAAGTAGCAATTAGCAAATAGCAGGTGGAGTAGAAAATGGATTCATTGACCTATGTGAGGCATATTTTACGTAAAACCATGAAGACTAGGATCAGTTACATGAAGTGTCTTGCTTTTAGCCATGGGTACTGTGGAAGGCATACTAGGACGTTTTGATCATGACCTGTTCGTTGATTAAAAACTTAACAGTACGCGCATTCCTGTATGCTCCTGCGACATGCGAATTTGGTTTCTTCGGCCTTGCCCCCCCCCCCCCTCTGTCTACCCGGGTTGGATTACTCCCTCGATACGAGGGGCACATGCTACTGCTATTAATTTCCTCTGCCTTGTGTGTTTGCTGTTTTTCGTTTCTTAAAATATGAAACCTTTCTTGTTTGTTTATGGACCGCGGCTGCGGCCGACTGCGATGATTAACTCTCCAGTGACCCCCTTTTTTGTTGCTTCATCGATGTGAATGTTCAGCTGTGCCTAGGGTTACACTGCATTTTAGCGGCCGGCCTGTTGGTTGTAGGCCCATACTTGTATTTCTCTGAAATTGTAATAAAGGTTTAAAAAAAAAAAAAAAAAAAAAACTTAACAGTATGGAATGTGAATGGGGTTTGATCTTATATGTATTCAGCACCTGGTATCTAGCTGCCAAGGCTAACATGGATATAGTAACAAGTGTTTCCAGATGCAAGGGTACTGAAGTAGAGTCACTGACTTCTGGTTGGCCCGGAGGCATTATGAGTCTTAGCAAGGAAACAAACTAAGCAAGGTGGAGAATTCGGTAAACTTGAAGTATAGGATTTCGATCTAGGAGAATCAAAGTATAAGCAAGTGTAGCATTTTAAACATGGTGTTACCTCTTCAATGTTGAAAAGAACAAATGGCCAGGGAGGCTCGGAAAAAGGCACACTTCAGCAATAAAAAATGTCTGATATTCCCCCATTACATATATCAAAGCTCTGGCGTGCAAGATATAAGAAATATCTTAAATTTTGGAATAGGAGAGAAATTCACTTATCACAGCAAGTTTACATTTAATACAAGCACATACATTTGTCATCACAGATACATAAGATAATACAGCACATTAAGTAAAATCAAAAGCCCTCGAAATTGATGGACCAAAATATAAAAGCACAAACATGCAAAAAGGATGAGTGTGAAAATATGATACAAGCCCTTCAATACATTTCGTTCCTATTTAAATAGCTGAGAGATGATTGGAAATCCAGCTACAGTTCACATTTCAAATGCAGAGGCCTCAAACCCCTTTCAGTAGTGTTCAATGTTTGTGAATTCCAAAAAGTAGCAAATTTGCATCCATTCAAAGAGTACTTCTAAGGAAGCAGTTTTACTACATTTTTTTTTTGGGGGGGGGGGGATAGCCAGTTGTAGATTTACATAAGGTAATTATAGATAACTTTACGTTAAAAAAAAAACCATAGAAATTCACTGGGAAAAACAAAGGTTACCGGGACGTTATAATTAGGTTCACCTTTTACCCACACAAAACCATATAAATTTAGCAGTTATACTTATCTGAAGAAACTATAACTCATACAGTTAAGCAACTATAGGCCACGAGTTATAGTATAACTATAACTGCTGAATTTATATGGTTTTGTCGGGGTAAAATGTGAACCAACCTATAACGTCCCCATAACCATTTTTTGGGGAAGTGGTGTGGGGGGTGTTGTGTGTGTAGATTTCTACTCCAAATTAATAACAAGTTAAAAGCACTTTATAAAAAGAAAAAGAGAAGAAATACCGACACAGACATTGCAGACCCAACTCAGGGACCCACATAAAACTACCAGGTCAGAAATGCATTGGGAGGGGGTATCACGCACCAAACAATTGCCTTAAAGCTATGATCCTGACCATCCCACTTGGGCCTGGTAGCTGTCTTTGGAGCTCATGACTATGGTCACATACAACATCAAGGCTTGGAGTTCCTGCTCTGGGATCACATATTTAAATGTATTTTCACTGCATCAGTTCTTCTACATCTCAGCTATGAGAATCCTTGATGGTAGAATTGTCAAATAGGCCTCCATGTTTCCAGTCCTCGTGTTTCACAACTCATTTTATCAAGTGACCGATGGTCCCATGTACTAAGGCAGAGTTGCAAATAGAGATGGACTTGCGAGTTAACTAATAAGATGAGCAGAGCCAAGTAAGGGTCTGACTTGTCTGTAAGAGTTTGTGCACGTGCCAAGCCTTAAAAATATTTAGCAGGTATATCGCACAGTATAAAGTTGTTATAATAAAGTCTCTTCAAAATTAAAAAAAATAGTGTATTGCTTTACCATGCAGAAGTGTTTCACCTTAGTACATCAGATTATATCATTGCATAGACATACATTTATTACAAGTGATAGTTTTTAAACACTAATAGCTCGCCCCTCCAACGGCAATGCTATTAGTGCGCTAAGAGGCAAGTCAAGTCAGTAGTCATGTAAACCCTAAACATTTCCTAGATTCTTATTACAGATGGAGCAACATTATACTCTAGTAAAACAAACGTAAAAGGTGCTTGTACAGCACACATCCTGAACTCAAGCATTTAAAAGATCTCTCATACATGTTCATAAAGAAAAAAGGAGGCTTGGTGAAATACACTGGATCACACAAATTGGACAAGCAGGAAAGCAGGTATTGATTCCAGATTATCTAGTTTCACATTTTGGAAATTCAACACCTTGGCGTGTCTCTGACTTGTACAGGGTTTTTGATTCATGCTCTAAACTCAGGGAGTGACATTTTTTGTCCAAGTTCCGTAATTTATGGACTTTGAAACCAGCTAAGCACCTTCATCAGGAATTGTGCAAGGATTACTTGTGCTGCAGGCAAATATGAATTCTTGGCTTTGCTGAGACATGTTCACCACAAATGAGGTAGAGAATATCTCCAACGAATTATCTGCAAAATCCAATTGGTTCAAGGCTTTCAGCTCTCCAGGCTTCTAGAAACTGAGAAATTCATTTAGCCACTGTTAGAAATGGGGGTCTCTAGTTGGCAGAGGTAGGTACCTTTGTTCAAATAGGGACCCTTGATTCTAGTCAGGGTAATGAGGATACACTCCTAAAATAACCCCTGCTCACCCCTTTGATAGCTTGGCATGAGCAGACATGTTATCTCAGAGGCAGTGTGTAAAGCATTTGTGAACACACACAGTAATACAGTGAAAATACTACAAATGGACACCACACCAGTTAAAAAAAATAAGTAATCTTCATCTAAACCAAAACAAGACCAAACGACAACAATCCACAATACAGTATTAGAAATAAGGCTTTCAAATGGTAGAATTAGTTCTGTTCAATGCAAGTTGTAAATTCAACACTTTTCTCACAAAGTACCTGGGATGCATCATGCAAAACAAACAAAATGGCTGCAGGGAAGGTGATGCGTCGGTTCCTTACATGCAAGGAAGGTGATGCGTCGGTTCCTTGCTTCGAGGGAGGTGATGCGTCGGTTCCTTACTGCAGCGCAGGGGAGATGATGCGTCTGTTCCTTACCGAAGAGGAGGTGAGGCGTCGTTTTTTTACTGCATGGGGAGTTGATGAGTGTTTCTTACTGCGTCCCCCAACGATGCGACAGTCTTGGCGCATCGATGCGATGCGTCAATCTGGTACGATGCGTAGCTTTGTGCAGCGGCCCAGCAGGCTTGCGTCGGGATCGGTGGGGGGATCTCAGACTTTGGAGATCGTTACACTCAATGCGTCGTGCGGCGATTTCTCGAGCCTCAGCAGGCTCTGCGACGATGCGTCAGAAACAGGTGCGGATGCGACACGCTTCTTCGATGTTGCGTCAATTTTCCAGCTCTCAGCGGTAAACAGTCTCTAGAGGTCCTAAACAGCAGCAGGCACCTCTTTGCAGGTTGGAATTCCCAGCAAGGAAATTCAGGGGAGCTGGTGGTGAAGTCTTTGTGTCCCTGAAACTTCGGAACAGGAGGCAAGCTCAGTTTCAAGCCCTTGGAGATCTTGTCTTCAAGCAGGTGACAAAGCAAACAGCAAAGTCCTTTTTCTCCTTTCCTTGGCAGCAAGCAGCAACTGCAGGCCAACCCCAGACAGCAAACAGCACAGGGGCAGTAATCCTCCTCAGCTTATCCGGCTCTTCTCCTTGGCAAAGGTTCCTCTTGATTTGGGCCCCTCTTTTTATACACCAAAATCCTTTGTTCTCTGAAGGTAAAGAGTGTCTGTATCCTGCCGAAACCAGTTCTGTGGGGCACTTTGCAAGTGCACAACAACCTCCTTTGTCAGTGTGAGCCCTGGCTCCAGACACACCAAAGGGGGGCGGAGCGGTCATTGTGGAAGGCAGGCACATCCCTATTCAGTTGAAGGAGCAACTCCTCCCACCACTCCAAATGCAGACCAGGCCTATTCAGCCCAGCCCTGACTCAGACTTCTCGAGCCGCTGCCCTTCTCCAGCCCCTGTCATCCAAAAGCCCGACATGCAATACAAAAACCCAGCAGAGGCACACTAGATGGTTAGGCAAGAAAATACCTACTTTCTAAAAATGGAATATTCAAACACAGAATGTAAAAATCACCCTCAAAAGATGCATCTTAACATTCTGAGTTCAGGCATACTAAACTTTATTTTCACATCTTGTTCCCAGGGTCAGTTATGTTCATAAGCTGTTATAAACAAACTCCCCATTCTGGCATATGGGAGCAGTTAGCCTTGCAATAGTGAAAAACGAAATTGGGAGTATTTCACTACCAGGACATGCTACACACATTAGGGATGTCCTACCTTTCACATACAATGCACCCTACCCACAGGGGTACCTTGGACCTACCTTAGGGGATACAATATATAGAAAAGGGAAGGTTTAGGGACTGCCAAATCGACATGGCAGTCCCAGACTGCACACAGGCTCTGCAATGGCAGGCCTGAGTCACATCTTACAAGCTGCTTCTGTGGGTGGCACAATCAATGCTGCAAGCCCACCAGCAGCATTTGATTTACAGGCCCTGGGCACACATACTGCACTGTGCTAGGGTCTGACATGTAAATCAAATAAGCCAATCATGGAATCACTAATCCATAACAATAATTTACAAAGGGAGCACTTGCACTTTGGCTCTGAACAGCAGTGGCAAAGTGCACAAAGCATCTAGACCAGCAAAATGGAGTCCAACACACAGCAAAACACATGAGGTAGAGGCATATTATGGAAGGGAGACCCACGCCAATGGTGCCAGGTCTAACAGCCACCAGAACATAATGGAAGGGCAAAGGACCATAAAAGCAAGCTCCTGGTGTGCTCTAGTTGATCCTTTATATTTACAGGCCCAACAAACAGATGAAATTGTGAAGGATGCATTGAGTTTGTGTAATAATAAGTCCTTGCCAGATGACGTTGTTGTAAAAGAGATTTATTTGTAATTCATCCAAATCAGCATCAACGGTCTCATCCGCAGCTTCGCTCTTCATTCAATGAATCTCCCTCACTATAACATTCCAATGACATCGTGAGATTCCATTGAATAACATTCTGAAGTAGATTACAACACATCTCCCTTACCATGAAACAAAACAATAAGAAAAGAATAAAACAAAAGATAACAACAGGAAAGAAACAACTAATAAGAGTTTACAATCCAAAGCAAGGTAATACATTACTTTGATCACAACTTAAAACTCAGCTTCCATGCAAAACGCATTACATAGCATAATCTTTGAATCTGACAGGAAAATTCCGTTCTTTGAATGGTTTTCCTGAAAACAGAACTCTTACTCTTAACTCGTTCTTTTCCACAAGTATGAGCACATTCATTAGAACTATCCTCAACTTTACCTTCACCCTCCACAGGATGGCTCATGCTTGTATGTTTTCCCAAACATTTCACCAATCTGGACATGCTCCACATACAACCCGTGTTCACTTTCACAACATTTTTCCTAATAGAAATTATCGTGAAAGGACCAATGAAAGATGATCTTCCTTTCAACGTATGCTTGGGGTTTTTCACCATCACCTTATCACCAACATTCCATTTCTTGTTCTTTACTCGCATCCTTGAATCAAAATCTGCTTTATACTTATTTTGATAATTCAAAATCCTCCTATGTCTCTCTTCTACAGGAATTACCACACTCGAGCTCACCGTCAGCCAAGATGGATTCAACTTAGAAATAGCTTTCCTTCCCCTCAAAGCCTCAAAAGGTGATAATTGAGTGAGTGCGTTGGGCGTCATACGATGCGCCCACCATGTGTCTCTCAAAACACTACTGAATGAAACTCTAGAGTTAAGAGAACGCTGAGCACAATCCTTCACTATGCGATTCATCCTCTCAGACAATCCATTTGCTTGAGGTGCATACAGCGCCGTCTTCTGGTGTACAATGTTGTGATCCTCAAGAAACTCTCGCATCTCATGAGATACAAATTGCACTCCATTATCTGTGATCAAAAACCTAGGTACACCTTCGGAAACAAAGACATCCTTCAAAAAGTCAATAACCACTCTCGTGCTCACAGAGGAGACACATTTCGTGACTACCCACTTAGATGTGTAATCAACTAGAAGAATGACAAATCGTTCACTTGACGGCAATAGCTCAAATGGTCCGACAATATCCAGTCCTAATTTTGAACAAACAACCTCTGGAACCTCCACAGGAGATAAAGGCGCTTGACTGACCACATGAGACTTGTCACTTGAGGCACAGGACACACATTCTCTGACAACATCTTCAATCATACGATCCATGCCAGGCCACCAGTATCTCTCTCTCACTCGAGCCTTGGTGAGACTCCTTCCTAGGTGACCTTCATGCGCTGTGTTGATAATCTTACTTCTGAATTCTACAGGCGGAACAAGTCTTTCACCCCTCACCAGGTTCCCACTGATATACGAAAGTTCATCCCTGACAGGCCAATAACCTCTCATCTCCTGCTCCAAAGTTTTATAATCCGGCCAACCTTGAATAATCCACTGCCTCAACAATTCCAATTCCTTATCCTTGTTCACCCCATCTGTCCATGCTTCTTGTGTCATAGTGGACTCAGCGACCCAACACACATTATCACTGTCATCGTCATCACTCCCTTCTACCAAAGGTAACCGAGAGAGACAGTCTGCGGACTTGTTGCTAGACCCAGGTATATATTGCACCTGAAAATTATATTCTTGCAACCCTTCACTCCAGCGTTTGATCCTAGGAGTGATGTGTTCACTGTGTCTGCAAGAAAATATTTGGGTGAGAGGACGATGATCCGTCCTTACTAAAAAAGGAATCCCCCACAAGTAAAACTTAAAATGTTGCACTGCCCAGAAGATACTCAAGGCCTCCCTTTCAATACAGGAATAATTTGCTTCAGCTCCCCTAAGAGCCCTGGACGCAAACGCCACTGTTTTGTGTTCCCCATTGACCACTTGGGAAAGAACCGCACCCAAACCCTTAAGACTAGCATCAGTAGTCAATATTGTTTTTTTATTAGCATCAAAATGCCCAAGAGTAGGCATTTTTCCAATCTCCATTTTGATCGCCTCAAAAGCCTTCTGACACTCACTAGACCACAGAAAATGTGCACCCTTCTTCAACAGCGCTCTGATAGGCTCAGTTACACAAGCAAATCCTTGAACAAATTTAGCATAAAACTCAGTAAGGCCTAAAAATGACCTTACTTCCTCCTTGTCTTTGGGTGTGGGGGCATTCACCACACTTTGTGCCAATTCCAATTTTGGTTGAATGCCCTCTCCAGAGATCACGTGACCTAAATAAGAAACAGTTTCTACCCTAATGCGACACTTTTCTTTTTTTACTGGTAGACCTTTCTCTTTTAGTCTTCCTAAAACCTCTAGTAATGTTGGACTATGCTCATCATCATTCTTCCCATATATCAAGATATCATCTTGAAAAAACATGATGTTATTAATGCCCTCTAAAACTTTTTTCATGACCCTCTGGAAACATGCCGCTGCTGATGCCAAGCCAAACGGCATCCTCAGAAAGCGAAATGCCCCCAGAGGCGTCACAAACGAGGTGAGATGCCTTGAACCCTCATGCAAGAGAACCTGGTGGTAAGCAGACGATAAATCTAGTACACTAAAAATACGAGCCCCCTTCAGTGTACTAAGCGATTCTGCAATATTTGGTAGAGGTTGTCGATCTACCCAAATCCACTCATTCAAGCCTCTCAAGTCAACACACATTCTGATACTTGCACCACCATCTTTTGGGGCCAAAACAATCGGGGCCAACCACTCCGAGGATTCTATCTCTTCTATAACCCCCAGTTTCAACAACCTTTCAAGTTCAGACTTCAGTGGTCCCATCATCATGTTTGGCACTTTTCTCACTTTGTGCACACAAGGTATGGCTCGATTTTTTAAAATGATTTGGTGCTCAAAGCCTTTCAGGCACCCTAACTTTTCAGTAAAGACTTCAGGGAATCTGTCAAAATACACACAATTTTGGTCAACAGATGCCCCCTTATCAATCTCACGATCCACCAGCATGACCTGATCCTTAGGATCTTTGGCGTTGGGATTAAGCATAATGCCCAGGTCACGTTGATGCCTCCATCCTAATAGGTTGTCCCCTCTTTCTGCTACATAGACCTTACCCAGAGTGTTCCTGTCCTTGAATGTAATGCGCGCTTCAATATACCCTAGAACATTTATTTTTGCACCACCATAGCTGACCGGACTAATGTCCGGTGGAATGAGCACCACATTGTCAAAACCCACTACTTCATCCCACTGTTTATTCCCTATCATGGTGAAAGGAGAACCGGAATCAGCTAGAACTATGAAGTCAAAGTTATCCACCCCAATTTTGCATTCGGGCATTGTTATTCTCCCAGTATCAATATCCCCTTCACCACCATCAATATGCAAAAGTACTGTGCGTACGATCTCAGTCTTCTTGCTTGAGTTGCAAGCTGATCTGCAAACCCTTGCATAATGGCCCTTGACCCCACACTTCATGCAAGTGGCTTCTCTGGCATAACAATGAGGATAGCTAGAAAAATGAGAGAAACTGCCACACCTAAAACACTTCATTTTAGATTGGTCCATGGCCTTCTTTTCACTGTCACCAGTGTTAGTACGAATTTCCTTGTCATTCCTAGTTGGTAAACTTTTATGGGAAATATGCGTGCGTAAGTCTTTTTCAGGCACCTTGGACTTCTCTTGAGGAGAAACTTTTGCTACATTATCAGAACCCTCTAGGTTCTCTGTTTCTGTTACAACATGGACCTCACTAGTTTCCTTCTTGTCTTCATGGTTTCTCTTCATTTCTTTCACCCAAGAGGAGGTGTTTTCCATGCCCTCTACGATCGCGACAGCTTCTACTAGAGTAGGATTTTTAGATGAGAGTTTTTCTTGCACGCGGGTGCTGTTTGTGCATCTTACTAACTGGTCCATGACTAAGGAGTCAGAAAGATCTCCAAATTCACATGTCCGTGCCAGGGTCTTAAGAGAAGCAATATAACTTTTCACTCGTTCATTGCTACTCTGGACTCTAGTGAAAAATGTATGTCTCTCGAGAACCACATTTATCCTAGGGCCAAAGTACCTCTCCAACATCATCATGGACATTTCATAAACATCATTAGGCTCCCCCTCTGCTGTTCCAATTTGAATAAGATCCATGCTATCATATGTATTCCGCCCCTCAACCCCCAGGTTATGTAATAGAATGGCTTGCTTCCTGATGGCTGAAAACTTTTCTCCCCCTATAGCAACAATGTAGGAATCAAACAAATTCCTCCACCTTTTCCATGGAAGTATGGGGTCACCTTTTTCCGAAAGAAAGGCTGGAGGTTGAGACATGCTCGTTGAAGCAGCCATCATTAATTGAGTAATTCAAGAGTTATATATGTAACAAAATCCGACAGACTGTGTGTTGTCCCTTGGCTTTTAAAAATATTCGTGGAAATAAGAGAAAAATCAATATAGTCACTTTCAATAAAATAAGCTAAAATAACTAAAGTAGTCACCGTAGTCTCCGTTGAAAAATAAGTCTAGAATTCCTACTTGTGGTGATGTGTGATGTCCCAATACTCGTGAATCTCGTAACAAAATCCACTTATCCAAAATGGCGCTGACGTAAGTTCACGTTGCTCAGATGAACGTAATGACAAGAGAAGGAAACCCCACCCGTCTAGGAAGTCAGGAACTGTATTCGGATGAATACACTTATCCAAAATGGCGCTGACGTAGGTTTACGTTGAATAGACGAACGTGATGACGAGAGAAGTCCACTCCGTCGAAGAAGTCGGGAACTGCATTCGGATGAAGTCTTGCGCGAGTGAATCAGAGAATGTTGATTCAATTCAATTAAGGAACAAAAGAGTCCTTATTGAGCGTAGTAAAGTTAATGCCAGCTTCCATCCGATGTATCAAAGTATCAAAGTATACGCAAGTCCAAATCGTATTCGTATGAACAATAGAGTCTCAATAACGAAACATTTCCTTGTTAAATACGTGGGTTCAACAAAAGTTTCCGAAAATTGTAGGGGAGTTGATGCTGGAATCCGGTGCTTGTCCCCAATCAAGCTTGTTGGTCCATCGTCGCCAGTGTAATAATAAGTCCTTCCCAGATGACGTTGTTGTAAAAGAGATTTATTTGTAATTCATCCAAACCAGCATCAACGGTCTCATCCGCAGCTTCGCTCTTCATTCAATGAATCTCACTCACTATAACATTCCAATGACATCGTGAGATTCCATTGAATAACATTCTGAAGTAGATTACAACAGTTTGCTTGCATTGAAAATGCATGTCATACACTCTGAAGCTCCAATACTGCTGATGGCAAGTCCTTGGATGAGATGACAGGGTGACTGCCAGTGTCATACCCCTACTCTCCTCACATTTATCAAAACTCTCAGCCTGCATCTATGCAAATGTATTGCAATTAAAATGCGTGTCTAGCAAATGCATCAGGACATCTCTTGAGAACCCAGTCAATATCATTCAGACAGAGCTTTGATTATAATGTTTTAACTCATGGAGCACTCATTTAAGACCATGTAGTCCAAAGATGACCATAATGCTTATTTGGACACCTCCTTGCCATCCTAAATTAGCTGCTGAAAGACTGACTACATGTCTGTTAGCAGGTAGTTCATGGTCATGTTGACCAACTTCCACAAAACAGTTTAACAGAGAGGCATGGTAGCATGGACAGCCAGACTTCCCAAGGCTAAAGCCTTTCTGCCCCAAGTGCCTAAACTCTTGGGTTCTTTATTCAGAGGAACTGAATTGTAATATGTTCTGGATGGTTTTGGCAGAAGCCTGAACTACTAGACCCTCTAATAGAGTTCATTCTGAGTATTTTCCACAATTGCTAGGTGCAGCATAGTGTTTTGCAGGCAACTCTCTGTATGCTGCTGAACCACAAGAGGACATCTAATATAAAAACAAAATAGCTTTAAGAAGCTCCTCGTTGAACAGGTTACTTACCTTCGGAAAATGCCTTATCTGTACTCTATCTAGCTGCAGGTTCCTTACCTTCGAATTATACCCAGACGTCAGACAGGATCTGGAACTTTTTCATAGCAGTAACTCTGCACACTCGTACATGGCATTGTTTGGCTCCGCGCTGCATCATCCACTCCAGAAGTGACATGCATGGTGCCCACATAGGCGCCATCCTAGAGCACGGACGTTGGTTTCGTTTCACGACCTTCCACGCCAGGAGCTCAGAGCTATGAAGGACACTGACCACTGATGTGTAAAACTAGGCCAATTAAAAGTGAACACCTGTGTACCTAAAAACCATTTGTAGAATAGGGAGGATGGGTGGGTTGGTAAGAAATCTGCGCCTAGATAGAGTCTCTACTAGATATGGCATTACTGAAGGTAAGTTGTTCGTCTGATAGAGACTTCTGGCCCGAGATTCCTTACCTTAGAATAAACTTCAAAGCAAAAGCTCCCCAGGGGAGGGTCTGCGATGGCGATTTACTAGAAAGTGCTGCACAACAAATGGGTAAAGTGCCCATCGTGCCCATCCCTACGGCCTGGACTGTCCAGGCAGTAGAGCTTGGTGAACGTGTGCAGCGAAGCCATGTTGCAGCCTGACAAATGTCTAGGACCGGAATGCCACATGGTGTCAGCCTTTGCTCTGGTGGAATGAGCATACATACATTCCAGGGGTTGGTTTTCGCCTGATGCATAGCAGATTTTAATGCATAGCACACTTCATTGGGAGATGGCTCGTTTTGGCACCTCCTTTTCTTTCTTGGCTCTGACATAACCTCACGAAGAGCTGATCGTCCACCCAGAACCATCGTGTGTGGTCAAGTTACAATGACAACGCTCTTTTTGGGTCCGGCCCATGAAGCACAGCGTAAAAGGCAGGAAAGTTGAGGGAGCCTACATGGAACAGGGTGACTACCTTTGGCAAGACGGATGCTAGAGTCCAAAGAACCAGTTTGTCTAGGTAAAAACAAGTACAGAGGCTGAGATGACAGAGCCTGCAATTCACTGACCCTCTGAGCAGATGTAACTGCCACCAGAAAGGCAGTCTTGATGAGAAGGGTAAATTATTAGAGACAGCGGTCCCTTTCAAGGAAAATAGATAAATATAGCCACAATACTGAAATCAGGATCGGGTCTAGTCATATTCAGTGAAACGAAAAATAAGAATTTATTACAAAATTATTTTAAAGTAATCAGTACAAAAATCAGTGAGTGAGCAAAACGTGACAGGGTGTGAGGAAATCAACAGATCTCCTTATCGCAGGCATGTGACATAAAAGGGACTTCTGGTGAGAGTACATAATTAAATAGTCACAATAATAAGGGCATCATATACTCCACAAAAATATTAAATGAAGATTGGAGTCTAAGATATAAGTGTCGCTGGCGTTTCGATCCCCAACAACAGTTATGGGATCATCATCAGGACTGAGAGGTAAAAGAAATGCCTGGGAAGTTGCTGGTAGTTGCAGATGAAAGCGAAATGGAGGGATCGGTGTCCCAACCCTTGCTGGTGGTAATCCTCAATGGGGCTAGACATGGTCCAGATTGACGGGGTCAGTTAACCGGCCCGGAGGAGACCGGGTCTATGTGTCTAGCAGTGAAAGCGAGAGAACCGCATAATAGCAGCGCCCAGCAGGTCTTAAACTCCAATCTTAATTAAATATTTTTGTGGAGTATAAGATGCCCTTGTTATTGTGACTATTTAATTACGTACTCTCACCAAAAGTCACTTTTAAGTCACATGACTCCCGTAAGGAAATCTGTTGATTTCCTCACACCCTGTCACGTTTTGCTCACTCACTGATTTTTGTACTGATCACTTTAAAATAATTTTGTAATAAATTCTTGTTGGACTTGGCCCTTTTTTGCAGGGACATCCCTGAACTTTTTGCCTTCCTCCTGTATTTTTTCTGACCTGTTGTTGGCTGTTTTATGACTTTGGGCACTTTACCACTACTGATCAGTGCTAAAGTGCATATGCTCTCTATTGTAAATGGATGTATGGATTAGTGACTCCATGATTGGCTGATTTGGTTTACTTGTCAGATCCTAGTACAGTGCTCTGAGTGTGCCCAGGGCTTGTAAATCAAATGCTGCTGGTGGGCTTGCAGTACTTTTTGTGCCACCCACAGAAGGAGCCTGTAAAAGTGTGTCTCAGGTCTGCCATTGCAGAGCCTATGTGCAGTCTGGTACTGCCATGTTGACTGGGCAAGTGCACCCACTTGCCAGACTCTAAACCTTCCCTTTTCTGCATATTAGTTACCCCTATGGTAGGCCCAAGGACAGGGTGCATTGTAGGTAAAAGGTAGGACAAGCCCTGATGTGCATGGAATGTCCTAATAGTGAATTACAGCCATTTTTGTTTTCCACTATTGCAAGGCTACCTGTTCCCCATAGGCCAGAATGGGCAGTTTGATTATTACATCTTATAATCCTAACTGACTCAGGGAACTAGGTAGAAATTCGAGTTTAGTATGCCTGAACTCAGAATGATCAAATGTATCTTTTAGTGAAGTCGGTTTAAACATTCTGTGTTTGAAAATACCACTTTTAGAAAGTGGGTATTTTCTCGTCTAACTATCCAAGCCTGCCTCTGCTAGGTTGTGTATTCCTTGTCTGGAGTTTGAGTTTGAGTTAGAGGAAAGGAGAATGCAGTTTGAGCATGTGTTGAGAATGACGGAGCTTGATTTGGAGCTCGAGAGGCTTGAGGCCATGAGTGTCTCAGCCCAGAAAAAGGAAATGTGTGTAGCTCAGGAAGTGAGCTTTGCTGAGTTGGAGGTGGAATCCAGCTCAGATGGTGGCAGCAAAATAGAATTTTCTAGTACTGAGGGAGTAGTACACACACACAGATTTGGCGCCTGACTTGAAGGAAGGGGTTAACATATATCAGGAGGTTCAAGGACATGGAGGTAGCTCCAGTAGTGCAAAGTGTCCCTGAGGAGAATTGGGAAACTGACGCAGGGGTTCATGGTCCTAGTGGTGGGCGGGACACTCTACTGACTCTAGATGAGGGGTGCAGGGACAGGGGTTTCCACAAGGTTGAAGTCCTGGTATGTGAGTGTGAAGACCGCCCAGAAGAGTGTGGGTTGAGTGACAGAGACAGTCAGTAATTGTCTTGCCAATCTCAAGAGAGTGGTGTGGAGTGCGTGTGCGAGGCACTGGATGGAGAGGTGAAGGATAGTTTGGTTAACCCTTGAAGGGGGCTGTGTGATCCAATCGTGGAAGAGCATATTGTAAGTCCCTGTTTTCCAGAGCTATGCCAACACCTGTTGGAGAGTGAGTTCTCTGACCCCAGGGAGCTCACATTGGAGGCAGACCTTTTGGTGGATTCAAGAGGGTCTGGAGAGGCATTGGGGAGTGACCTTCAGAGGAGTGGCTCAGGTATCTTCCAGCCCAGAGTGGGGGAAGAGGTTCAGTGTAGCTCAGCTAGGTCCCAGTGTAGTGGGAGGGGTGTAGGGACTCACGTCCTGTCTCAGTGGAGAAGGAGTGAGTGTGGGGCTGCGTGCCCCAAGGTGCCCGAAACTCAGTCTCAGGGCCTGGATGGTTCTTTAGGGGAACACTAGGTAGGGAGCCTAGGCTGTCCTGATGGGCCGCCCATTGAGGGGGATCCCCTAGTGTCTGGTGAACTGGGAGTGTCTGTAAGCAGGCCTCCCTCAGTTCTGGTGTCTGGCAGTACCACTCCTAATTGGAGGGGGCAGAAGTCCAGACTGAAGAGTGAGAGGGGGAAAGAACCAGAGGGTCAGGGGCCAACCAGAAGGGCTGCGTCACCAGTGAATGACCATGGTGACACCACTTCTGTCCTGGGGATCTTCGCGCACTGTCAGATGGACAGGGGTCGGGAGATCTGCGCCAGGCAGACTATCACACAACACATGGGTTATGTGTTACCCTTGGTGGGGGGGCATGCATGCTCCCAATGAAGTCCTGGTGCGCCGGGCAATTGAAAAACCGCAGGGGTTGGTCCCTGGGTTGGGAAGCCAGGTTCAGGTGTCGTCTGACCTGGAGGGTGGGACAACTGTAAACAGTGTCCTTACTGGTTTGTCTTCTGGGGAACAATCCTGATGGGGGGATGCAGTACACTGGCTGGGGGTGCAGAGGGAGGGAGTCCACGCCTCTGACCCCGGTTCAACTGGAGGGTTTAGACCCTAGGTTGGAGGGCCAGGTGTCCCCCCTGACCTGAAAGCCAAGTTGCAGGATAGAACCCCTGAACTGGTGGGCGAATTGTGCAGGACACCTGCTACAGGCACCCTGACAATTCTGGAAGGGGGTACCGCTCCAGGTGGGAGGGTAGAGAGCTCAAAGGAGGAGGACCGGGTGTGGGAGAGGCCACCCCAGTCTCTGGTCCAGCCGCCGGGTACAGACCTGGGGCTGGTGGGTCAGTGTCAGGCTGTCATACCTGACCTGACAGGAGGGAGAGTGGACAAAGGGTGCCAAACACCTGGGGCTACTGCCCTCGCTCTCTGATGCCACAGAGGTTTGAGAGCCCTGAGAGGCATAGGGCCTGGGTCTCATCACTGACTACTGTCAGTGGCCACTGTGGCTTGATGTCTGTCTGTTGGGACACACCTGTGAGCAAGCTAAGGTCAGGTGCTGCACAGATGGTGTCCACAGGTGAGGAGAAGGGTTCCCCATGGGTTAGCCTGGTGGGCCCTGAGAGTATGGACAGAGAGATCCATATGGGTTCAGTTTGGCGTAGAACTGGAATATGCCCCTGCTGTTGCGGGCCAGGGCCATGGTCTATCGCCCAAAGCAGGGAATCCCATCAAGGTAGTGATTGGTCTGCCCTGAGTTTTGGCTGGAAGGCGGTTGTGTTGGACTTGGCCCTTTTTGCAGGGTCATCCCTGAACTTTTTAGTGTCCCTCCTGTATTTCTTCTGTTTTATGACTCTGGGCACTTTACCACTGCTGATCAGTGCTAAAGTGCATATGCTCTCTATTGTAAATTGATTTATGGATTAGTGACTCCATGATTGGCTGATTTGGTTTACTTGTCAGATCCTAGTACAGTGCACTGAGTGTGCCCAGGGCTTGTCAATCAAATGCTACTGGTGGACTTGCAGCACTGGTTGTGCCACCCACAGAAGCAGCCTGTAAAAATGTGTCTCAGGTCTGCCATTGCAGAGCCTATGTGCAGTCTGGTACTGCCATATTGACTGGGCAAGTGCACCCACTTGCCAGTCCCTAAACCTTCCCTTTTCCGCATATTAGTCACCCCTTTGGTAGGCCCAAGGGAAGGGTGCATTGTAGGGAAAAGGTAGGACAAGCCCTGATGTATGTGGCATGTCCTAATAGTCAATTACAGCCATTTTCGTTTTTCACTATTGCAAGGCTACCTGTTCCCCATAGGCCAGAATGGGCAGTTTGATTATTACATCTTATAATCCTAACTGACTCCGGGAACTAGGTAGAAATCCGAGTTTAGTATGCCTGAACTCAGAATGATGAAAAGCATCTTTTAGTTAAGTTGGTTTTAACATTCGGTGTTTGAAAATACCACTTTTAGAAAGTGGGTATTTTCTTGTCTAACTATTCAAGCCTGCCTCTGCTAGGTTGTGTATTCCTTGTCTGGAGTTGGAGTGACAGGGGCTGGGGGATTCCAGGAGACAGGGAGAGTCAGCACAGGGCTGGAATAGAGAGATCTGCATGTAGATGGGTGGGAGAAATTGCACCTGGGACCTGAATAGGGCTGTGCCTTCCCTCCACAATGCTGGCTCCTCGTCCTGTGGTCCGTCTGATGTCCCTGTCCTGCACTGTGAAAGTAAAGAAGGAGTCTTGTCAACAATGTGCTCCAGGACTGACCAGAACTGGTTTGGACTAAGCAAAGGCCTCTCTGCCTTCAGAGAACAAAGAGACACTGTGTATAAAAAGGGGGACCCAGACCCCAGAACTTTAGATCACTTTTGCGAAACAAGAAGAAACATTTGCTGAGGAGAGGAACCAGAGAGACTGGTGAGAGACTATCCCTACGCTGAAGTGCTGCTTGGGGGATTGGCCTGCAGTGGTTGCCTGACTGCCAAAGAAAGGAGAGAGGAACTTTGTGTGTACTTTCATCAACTTGTGAAGGATCTCCAAGGGCTTGAGAAAGAGCTTGCCTCCTGCTGAAGTCTCCGGGATAACAGACTTCACCCACCAGCTCCCCAAGAATTCATTGGAAGTGCCTGCAGTTGTGTTGGGCTTTCTGAGGGACTGCGTGTCGTAAGGAGCTGGAAGCGCGACGCACGAAGAAGAAGCGTGTCGCTGCCGCAGCATCGCCGGAGAAGAGGATCGACGTCGCATCAGATGCCGCTGCATCAACGGAGAAGCGTGTCGCCGCCGCTGCAGCTGTCACATCATCGCCAAAGCGCTTTGCATCGCCGGAAGAAAGTGTCGCCGTCGCATCAGACTCCGTCGCATCACCGGGAAGTGCGTTGCAGGGCCTGTCGTGGCTCAGAAGAATCGTTGAGTCGCCGCACGGCCGTTGGGCGTGAACGCATCATGTCGCATCAAGAAGAAGACGGCATCTTTGTTTCATCGCACCGGATCTTCATTGCATCACTGCATTGCGGGTCGCATCGCCACGGAAGCGCAGTAAGAAACTGACGCATCACCTCCACTCGCAGAGACGAACCGACGCATCCACTACACATCAGTAAGGACCTGACGCATCAACGTTCTTGCGTGTAAGGAACCGACGCATCATCTTCCCTGCAACACTTTCGTTGAACAAGTTACTTACCTTCGGTAACGATGTATCTGTAAGAAACATTAGTTAGTTAGATTCCTCACCTTAGAATATCCCCAGGCGTCAGACTGGATCCGGAAGATTTTTCGTCAGCAATACCCCTTGCGCGTCGCTAGGTGTCGCCTGCGGCTCCGCGTCCGTCGTCGGCGTCGTGCGCCGGAATGACGTCGTCGGAGTACTTAGACGCCGCCCTCGCGTGCTGACGTCAGTTCTTGTACATAGCCTTCCGCGCCAGGAACGCAGAGTCATGCAAGAGACCGACACTGGTGCCAAAAAATTCTAGGGCCCTGAAAGGGATATCCTTAACCCTAGATGTCAGTTCGCAGAATGGGGAGGATGGGTGGGTCGGTGAGGAATCTAACTAACTAATGTTTCTTACAGATACATCGTTACCGAAGGTAAGTAACTTGTTCATCTGAAAGAAACACGTTAGTTAGATTCCTCACCTTAGAATAGATACCCAAGCAATACCAACCCCGGTGGTGGGTCTGCGAACCAAGATCACACCAGGAAGTCCTGGAGGACAGAACTGCCAAAGAAGCCATCCCTCCGGACTTGGCTGTCTAGGCAATAATGCCTGGCAAACGTGTGTAGCGAAGCCCACATAGCCGCCTGACAGATGTCCTGCAAAGGGACTCCCCCGTTCCAAAGCAGTAGTAGCCGCTGTAGCCCGAGTGGAATGGGCGCGCAGGCCAACAGGAGGGTCCTTTCTCACCAAGGAGTAACAGATTTTGATGCACAAAACGACCCACCGGGAGATGGTCCATTTGTGCACAGCTTTTCCCTTCTTAGCACCCACGTATCCAACGAAAAGTTGGTCGTCAACCCGGAACTGTTTTGTGCGGTCCAAATAAAAAGAGAGCGCACGCTTTGGGTCCAGACGGTGGAGCCTCTCTTCCTCTTTGGAAGGATGCTGAGGCGGAAAGAAGGTGGGCAAGGTGACAGACTGCCCAAGATGAAAGGGAGTCACCACTTTCGGTAGAAAAGAAGGACAAGGCCGAAGGACAACCTTGTCCGGATGAACAGAGAGAAAAGGAGGCTCGGACGATAGAGCCAGGAGCTCACTCACCCGTCTAGCCGAGGTGATGGCTACCAGGAAAGCAGTCTTAAGCGTCAGAAGACGAAGAGGACAATTGTGAAGAGGCTCAAAGGGAGCGCACATCAGAAATGTGAGAACAAGATTCAAGTCCTACTGAGGCATTACGAAAGGAACAGGAGGGAACGTATGAGTAATGCCTTTAAGAAAGCGTTGAACCACAGGGGACTTGAAAAGAGAAGGCTGATCAGGAAGCCGTAAGAAGGCAGAGAGGGCAGCAAGATAACCTTTCAAGGTGCCCAGGGCAGAGCCCTGCCGGGCCAAAGAAAGAAGAAAGAGGAGAACCTCAGAAAGAGGGGCGGAAAGGGGATCCACAGCCTTTGCTGTGCACCATGCCACAAATTTGTTCCACCGGCAGGCGTATACCGTCTTTGTGGAGGGACGCCTGGCTGCCAGAATGATATCACAGACTTCAGGAGGCAAGTCAAATGGCATCAACTGCCGCCGCTCAATCTCCACACATGGAGGTGGAGGCTGGACAGGTTCGGGTGGAGGACAGTCCCCTGCTGCGACAGAAGATCCTCCCGAAGGGGCAGACGTATCGGAGGATCGGTCAACATACTGAGTAGCTCGGGATACCAGTACCTTCGTGCCCAATCCGGGGCCACCAAGATGACTTGGGCCCGGTCGTGCCTGATCTTCTTCAGCACTCTGGGCAGAAGTGGTATAGGCGGAAAGGCGTACAACAGACCGCAACTCCACTCGTGACGAAAAGTGTCGCCGAGCGAGTGCCGCCTTGGAAATTCCAACGCGCAGAACTGCTGACATTGCGCGTTCTCTTCGGTGGCGAATAGATCTAACCAAGGCTCTCCCCACTGCTGAAAGAGACCTTGCGCCACTTCGGAGTTCAGACGCCATTCGTGATCCATCATGCACCGGCGGCTGAGTTCGTCTGCTCTGGCGTTCAGAGAGCCCGCCAGATGTTGAACCACTAGGGTAACGCCCTGGTGTTCCAGCCATGTCCAGAGGCGCAGAGCCTCCTGACAAAGGGTCCACGACCCCACCCCGCCCTGTTTGTCGCAATACCACATGGTGGTGGTGTTGTCCGTGAACACCTGCATGACACTTCCCCTGACAGAGGGAAGGAAGGCTTTCAGTGCAAGTCGGATCGCTCTCAACTCCAACAGGTTGATGTGGAGACGAGACTCCGCCGGAGACCAGAGGCCTCTGATCTCCGCCTCTCCCATATGGCCACCCCATCCCAGGAGGGACGCATCCGTCACTACGACATGCTCCGGTTGGGGAAGGGAGAGGCTCTTGCCCTTGACCCAATCGCGGTCCGTGAGCCACCACTGCAACTGCTTCGCAGTGCCCTCCGAGATCAAGACATGGTCGGACAGGTTCCCGTGATGCTGGGCCCACTGAAACTTCAGGTCCCACTGCAGAGCCCGCATGCGCCGCCTGGCGTCATGCACTAGTAGGATGCAGGAGGCCATCAGCCCCAGAAACCGCAACACTAGCCTGACCGAAACCCAGGATAGAGGCCGAAAGATGGGAATCAGGGCCTGAATATCCCGGACCCGCTGTTCCGGTGGATAGACCCGGAACTGCGCCGAATCGAGAACCGCTCCGATGAAGAGGAGCTTCTGAGAGGGGCTCAGGTGTGACTTCGGCACGTTGATGGAAAACCCCAGCAAATGCAGGAGATCCGCCGTAGTCTGGAGGTGGGAGACGACTGCCTGGGGCGAGCCCACCTTCAACAACCAGTCGTCGAGATAGGGGAAGACTGGAACCCCTGATCTGCGCAGATGAGCTGCGACCACCGCCATCACTTTCGTGAACACCCGAGGGGCACTGGTGAGGCCGAAGGGGAGCACGGTGAACTGAAAATGCTCCAGGCCCACCGTGAACCGCAGGTAACGCCGGTGGGCCGGCAGGACGGGGATGTCGAAATATGCGTCCTGCAAGTCCAACGCTACCATCCAGTCTCCAGGGTCGAGGGCAGCTAGAACCTGAGCCAACGTCAACATTTTGAACCGTTCCTTCCGGAGGAATGCATTGACGTCCCAGAGGTCCAAGATAGGGCGTAGGCCCCCTTTGCCCTTCTTGGGAACCAGAAAGTAGTGGGAATAACAACCACGACCTACTTCTGGGCTCGGAACGCGCTTGACGGCCTCTTTGGCCAAGAGGGCCGAAACTTCCTCTCGCAGAAGATTCAAATGATCCTCCGAGATACGGTGGTGCTGCGGTGGCATGGCTGGAGGGGTCGTCTCGAAGGGGAGGGAGTAGCCCCTTCGGACGATTTGCAGCACCCACCTGTCCGAAGTGATGGTACGCCAGTGGAGCAGGTGATGGCGAACTCTGCCGCCCACTGGCGAGGAATGGGCCGGAAAGCTCGGACTAGGAAGGCTTGGAGGCGGATGCTGCCGGGGTGGATGTGGGCTGACCGCGTCGTCCTCCAGAACCGCCTCGGCGGAAACCACGTCCGCGACCGCGCGCAGGTTGGTTCTGCGGCTGGTGGCTAGGCGTACGTGAAGAGGCACCCCTTCCTTGGCCACGAAAGGGGCGAAAGGCGGAAGTTTGCGACCGTGGGGCCGAGAGGCCCAAGGACTTGGCCGTAGCCCGGGAGTCCTTAAAGCGATTCAGCGCACTGTCCGCTTTCTCACCAAAAAGGCGAGTGCCATCAAAGGGCATGTCCATGAGAGTGCTCTGGACATCCCCCGAAAAGGACGTGGACCGCAGTCAGGCGTGACGTCTAAGCGCCACCGTGGTAGAAATCGCCCTACCCAGCGAGTCCGTAGTGTCAAGCCCAGATCGGATTGCATGTCGTGCTGCATCCCTCCCATCAGCCAGAGCCTGGGTAAGTCGTGTCTGGGCCTCCTCCGGGCACAGGGGCAGCACGTCCTCCACCGTATCCCACAGAGAGTGGGAATAACGGTCCAAAAGACAGGCGGTGTTCAAGGACCGCAGACCCAAACTAAGGGAGGAGAACAGCTTTTTGCCAAACTGTTCCAGTCTCTTGGAATCCCGGTCCGGCGGAGCGGTCGGGAAGGAGGATTGGGAGGTAGAAGCCTGGATAACCAGGCTCTCGGGGGTGGGGTGTTGGGACAGAAAACTGGGGTCGCCCGGAGCAGGGCGGTGGCGCCTGGCGACGTTCCTGTCCACAGGAGGGACTGTGGAGGGCTTGGACCAGGTACCCTGCAGAACATCAATGAGGGCCTCATTGAATTGCAGCAGAGGCTCAGTGGAGCTTGCTGCAGACTGAAGCACCTCAGTGAGGACGTTAGTCCTCACAGCCACGGCAGGCAGCTCGAGCCCAAGGGCTGCGGCCGCCTTGCGCAGCACCACAGAGAAAGCAGCACCCTCCTCCGAAGCCACAGTCGGAGGAGAGATGAATCCAGTGTCTGGTGAGGTATCCAGACCACTGGCCTCCCCAAGTTCATCTGCCCAGTCCTGTGACAGCTGAGCCTGAACGGCCATAGGATCCTCGGACCCCTCCCAGACGTCCCCGTCATCCGATTCCTGATAAACAGGAGGAAGGATCGTAGCCGGACGACAGACAAAATGTGTCTCTAACGGCGCCGTACGCGGCGTCCATCGACGCCATAACGGCGTCGGGTCTGGAGCGGGGCTGAACTGGGGCTCGACGCCGAGCGGAGCCGGCGTCGGAGGTGGTACCGGTGTCGACGCCGGCGGAGGAGGCGTGACGAGGTCGACCGGCGCCGGCGGGGACTCGGGGACGAGTCCCTCGGGAACCTGCGGCGTCGGGGCCGGAGCCGGCGACGGAGCCGCCGGCATGCAAGGTTGCCCAGTCAGGTCCGCAGGGCCCGAAGGCGCGCCAGCGGGCGTCGATGGCGGAGCCAGGCTCCTCATGGCCTAGAGGAAGGCACTGACTTCTGCCGGCTTCGCGTCAGTCCCAGGGTCCGGCGGGTATGGGGACTTGCGCGGCGCCTGCGGCTCCGCTGGAGCCGCGGGGGTGGAACCACCCTGACCCGCGGCCGAGTCGCGCGACCGGTGAGGGGAGTCCGAAGAGCGGTGTCGCCTCTTGGACTTCTTGGAGTGCTTCGACTTACCCGAAGACTTGGAGCCAGACGAGCGATGATGACGTCGGCTGCGGCTCCGCGACCGATCCTTGGACCTCCTCCTGGACCGGGATCGAGAGGGGCGCGGAGCCGAGTGGCGAAGCTCGAGGAGCTTACGGGACCGCTCCCGTCTAGCCTTCGAGGTCAGGGCCTTGCAGTCCGAGCACGACTCCGCGTCGTGGTCGAGGCCCAAACAGTAAAGGCACCGGCGGTGATGATCCGTAACCGACATCAAGCGGTTGCAGTCAGCACAGGCTTTGAAACCAGGCATCCTACCGGCACCGGAGTCGAGACAAGATCAAAAAGGATAAAAAAAAATTGTCAAAAAAGACTAAAAGGGGTAGCTCTCCCGGATCTGCGCTTACTGGTGCGGAAAAAAGAAGAACTGACGTCAGCGCGCGAGGGCGGCGTCTAAGAACTCCGACGACGTCATTCCGGCGCACGACGCCGACGACAGACGCGGAGCCGCAGACGACGCCTAGCGACGCGCAAGGGGTATTGCTGACGAAAAATCTTCCGGATCCAGTCTGACGCCTGGGGATATTCTAAGGTGAGGAATCTAACTAACGTGTTTCTTTCAGATGTATAACGTTACGCATCCTAAGGTACATTGAACTCAGTGTCGCATTTACCATCTTAAGAGAATTAAGCTATTTCTACAATTTTTTAAAGTACAGTATTGTGGATGTTTGTCGTTTGTGGTCTTGTGTTAAGTCTATATAAAAATACTTATTTTTATACTACAACTTGTTTGGTGTCCATCTGTAGTGTTGTCACAGGGTACCTCATGCCAAAAACTTGCTCCAATGGCCAGCTTATACCGTCGTGATGGAGGGACACAGAGTTGCCAAAATAACATTACAGACTTCGGCTGGTAAATAAGCTGTCAACCTTTGCCGCTCATTCGCCATGCATGAAGGCCGAGCGTTGACAGATTCGGTTGGAGAACACTCTACTGCCATAGGAGATCCTCCCGAAGGTGTAGCCTGATCGGAGAACAAATGGACAAGCTCAACAGCTTGGGATACTAGACACTCCGAGCCCAATCTGAAGCCACACAGATGACTTGGGCCCAGTCATTCCTTATCTTCTTGAGAACTCTGGGCAAGAGTGGTATTAGCGGAAAGGTGAACAGGAGGACGGTGCTCCACTCGAGAAGCAAAGCATCTCCAAGCGACAGCCGTCTTGGAAACTCCCGCATGCAGAACTGATGACATTGCACATTGTCTGCAGTGGAAAACAGATCTAACCAAAGCTCTCCCCGCTGCAGAAAGAGACCTTGTACCACCTCCACTAGGCACCTTCAGCTTATTTCATTCGCTCTGGAGTTCAGAGATCCCGCCAGGTGTTGAACCACCAGGGAAAAATGCCCTACCATTCCAGCCACGTCTAGAGACGCAGGACCTCTTGAAAGAGGGTCCATGACACCACCGCCCTGTTTGTTGCAGTACCACTTGGTGGTGGTATTGTCTGTGAACGCCTGCATTAGCCTTCCCTTGAAGGAGGGCAGAAAGGCTTTCAATTCCAACCGGATCGCTCGGAGCTACAACAGGTTGACGTGGAGTTCAGATTCTGCCAGAGACCAGAATCCTCTAATCTTCATCCCTCCCAGATGGCCACCCCAGCCCAGGAGTGAAGTGTCTGTCACTACCATCAGATATAGTTGGGGAAGGGAGAGAGGTCTGCCGCTGACCGAATCGCGGCTCGTCAGCCACTACTGCAGATCTTTTGCAGTGTCCTCCGAGATCTGGACCATGTTGAAGAGATTCCCCTGATGCTGGGCCCACTGAAACTTTAGGTTTCACTGCACAGCCTGCATATGCCATCAGGCATGTGTCACAAGCAGGAAGTCATGAGGTTCCAGCAGTCTCACAGTCAGTCTCACCGAAATCTAGAATAGAGACCGCAATATTGGCATCAGAGCCTGAATATCCTTGAGTTGTCGCTCTGAGGGATAAGCCCGAAACTGCACTGTGTCCAGAACAGCTCAGATGGAAGGGAGAGTCTCAAAAGGGATCAGGTGTGACTTAAGCACAATGATAGTGAGCCCCAGCAGGATGTCTGCCGTAGCCTAGAGGTGGGAGTTGACCGCCTGGGACGAGCCCGCCTTCAACACCCAGTTGTCGAGATAGGGGAATACCAGCACCCCTGATCTCCGAAGATGAGCTGCAACCACCGCCATCACCTTGGTAAACAAAAGAGGGGCATTTGTAAGGCCAAAAGGTAGCACGCCAAATTGAAAGTATTCGTGGCCCACTGTGAACCACAGGTAACATCTGTGGGCAGGCAGTATGAGAATGTGGAAGTATGTATCCTGCAAGTCCAACGCTACCATTTAGTGCCCCGGTGCAGGGCAGACACCACTTGAGCAAGCATGAACATTTTGATTCCTCCTTTTTCAGGAAGAAATTGAAAGGGAACAAGTCTAGAATAGGATTACGGCCTCTGTCCTTTTTGGTTACCAGAAAGTAGCAGGACGAACAACTATGACCTTCTTCTGATGCCAGCACCCTCTCTATGGTTCTCTTGGCCAAGAGGGCTTGCCCTTCCTGTTGAAAGTAATAAGATGTGGTCCTCCATCAGATGATCGCATGTGGGTGGCATGGGTAGAGAGGTAGTCACAGAGGGAAGGGAATAGCCCATTATCCTGCCCTACACTAGGTAACCATGACGGTTGGAGGGCAAACTAAAGGGGCTTGGAGGCTGCAGCTGCCAGGGGTGGGGAGGTTAATGGACTGGCTTGACCTCTGTCTACCTGACACACGAGGCATGCGAATGCGGCGTCTTCGGCCATGCAAGGACTGAGAAGTCTGCTTGCAGTGGTGACTGGGCAGTTGGGACGCAGCTGGAAGCCCCTTCTGTGGCCATGAAAGGAGCAGAAGGCAGACAGTGGTTTCCGAGGGGCCATGGAAAGGCCTAAGGTCCTGGCCGTAGCTCTACTGTCTTGAAGAGATCCAGGGCAGAGTCCGCCTTCAAAAGGTATGCCCGCACGTAAGGCCTGGACATCCCGAGAAAAGCCAGTGGTCCTCAGCCAGGCATGGCACCACAAGGCCACAACGATGAAACCATGGATGTCATTTGGAGGTAGTAAGGGGTCGCAGCTGTTACCTCTAGCTTGCTCCCTGCTACTCCTGGCACTTCCTTTGTGACCCCTGGCCTCAAAGGGGCAAATGATTTGCCCACTCTGAAGCCATGGGTCACAAAGGAACTGCCAGGAGTCGCAGGGAGCAAGCAAGAAGTTACAGCTGTGACCGCTGACTACCTCCAAATGACGTCCATTGATGAAACTGCTCTGCCTAGCAAGTCAGTTGTATCCAGCCCATAGCGTGTGGCAAACTTAGCTGCGTCTCTCCCGTCAGCAACAGCTTGAGAGAATATGGCTCGGGCCTCCTCTGAGACCATAGGGAGCACCTGCACAACTCAGCCCCAGAGCGAGTGGGAGTATTGGCCCAAAAGGCATGCAGTGTTTACGAACGCAGTGCCATGCTGGTGGAAGAGAACATTTTCTTTCCCAGGGTATCCAGCCTCTTGGATTCCCCATCTGGGGGAGTGGTAGGGAATGCGCCATGATTTACTTTGGAAGTGGAGACTTAGACCAACAAGTTCCCTGGGGTGGGATAGGGTGTGTTGTGGGGATAACGGGGTCCTCTGGGGCAGGGTGATGACCGCGGACAGTTGACCTATTCACAGAGCTGTGGTGCAGGGCTTGAAGAACAAGTTACTTACCTTCGGTAACGATGTATCTGTAAGAAACATTAGTTAGTTAGATTCCTCACCTTAGAATATCCCCAGGCGTCAGACTGGATCCGGAAGATTTTTCGTCAGCAATACCCCTTGCGCGTCGCTAGGCGTCGTCTGCGGCTCCGCGTCAGTCGTCGGCGTCGTGCGCCGGAATGACGTCGGAGTACTTAGACGCCGCCCTCGCGCGCTGACGTCAGTTCTTGTACATAGCTTTCCGCGCCAGGAACGCAGAGCCATGCAAAGACCGACACTGGTGGCAAAAAGAAAATCTAGGGGCCTGAAAAGGATAACCTTAACCCTAGATGTCAGTTCGCAGAACGGGGAGGATGGGTGGGTCGGTGAGGAATCTAACTAACTAATGTTTCGTACAGATACATCGTTACCGAAGGTAAGTAACTTGTTCATCTGAAAGAAACACGTTAGTTAGATTCCTCACCTTAGAATAGATACCCAAGCAATACCATCCCCGATGGTGGGTCTGCGAACCAAGATCACACCAGAAAGTCCTGGAGGACAGAACGGCCAAAGAAGCCATCCCTCCGGACTTGGCTGTCAAGGCAATAATGCCTGGCAAACGTGTGTAGCGAAGCCCACGTTGCCGCCTGACAGATGTCCTGCAAAGGGACACCCCGTCCCAAAGCAGTAGTAGCCGCCGTGGCCCGAGTAAAATGGGCGCGCAGCCCAACAGGAGGGTCCTTTTTTGCCAAGGAGTAACAAATTTTGATGCACAAAACGACCCACCGAGAGATGGTCCGTTTGTGCACAGCTTTCCCCTTCTTAGCACCCACGTATCCAACGAAAAGTTGGTCGTCCACCCGGAACTGCTTTGTGCGGTCCAGATAAAAGGAGAGCGCACGTTTTGGGTCCAGACGGTGGAGCCTCTCTTCCTCTTTGGAAGGATGCGGAGGCGGAAAGAAGGTGGGCAAGGTGACAGACTGCCCAAGATGAAAGGGGGTCACCACTTTCGGAAGGAAGGAGGGACGAGGCCGAAGGACAACCTTGTCCGGATGAACAGAGAGAAAAGGAGGCTTTGATGATAAAGCCTGGAGCTCACTCACCAGTCTAGCCGAGGTGATGGCTACCAGAAAAGCAGTCTTAAGCGTCAGCAGACGAAGAGGACAATTATGAAGAGGCTCAAAGGGAGCGCACATTAGAAATGTGAGAACAAGATTCAAGTCCCACTGAGGCATTACAAAAGGGACAGGAGGGAACGTGTGAGTAATGCCTTTTAGAAAGCGTGTAACTACAGGGGACTTGAAAAGAGAAGGCTGATCAGGAAGCCGCAAGAAGGCAGAGATGGCAGCAAGATAATCTTTCAAGGTGCCCAGGGCAGAGCCCTGTCGGGCCAAAGAAAGAAGAAAGAGGAGAACCTCAGAAAGAGGGGCGGAAAGGGGTCCACAGCCTTTGCTGTGCACCATGCCACAAATTTGTTCCACCGGCAGGCGTATACCGTCTTTGTGGAGGGACGCCTGGCTGCCAGAATGATATCACAGACTTCAGGAGGCAAGTCAAATGGCATCAACTGCCGCCGCTCAATCTCCACGCATGGAGGTGGAGGCTGGACAGGTTCGGGTGTAGGACCGTCCCCTGCTGCTGCGATAGAAGATCCTCCCGAAGGGGCAGACGTATCGGAGGATCGGTCAACATACTGAGTAGCTCGGGATACCAGTACCTTCGTGCCCAATCCGGAGCCACCAAGATGACTTGGGCCCGGTCGTGCCTGATCTTCTTCAGCACTCTGGGCAGAAGTGGTATAGGCGGAAAGGCGTACAACAGACCGCAACTCCACTCGTGACGAAAAGCGTCGCCGAGCGAGTGCCGCCTTGGAAATTCCAACGCGCAGAACTGCTGACATTGCGCGTTCTCTTCGGTGGCGAATAGATCTAACCAAGGCTCTCCCCACTGCTGAAAGAGACCTTGCGCCACTTCGGAGTTCAGACGCTATTCGTGATCCATCATGCACCGGCGGCTGAGTTTGTCTGCTCTGCCGTTCAGAGAGCCCGCCAGATGTTGAACCACTAGGCTGACGCCCTGGTGTTCCAGCCACGTCCAGAGGCGCAGAGCCTCCTGACAAAGGGTCCACGACCCCACCCCGCCCTGTTTGTTGCAATACCACATGGCGGTGGTGTTGTCCGTGAACACCTGCACGACACTTCCCCTGACAGAGGGAAGGAAGGCTTTCAGTGCAAGCCGGATCGCTCTCAACTCCAACAGGTTGATGTGGAGACGAGACTTCGCCGGAGACCAGAGGCCTCTGATCTCCGCCTCTCCCATATGGCCACCCCATCCCAGGAGGGACGCATCCGTCACTACGACATGCTCCGGTTGGGGAAGGGAGAGGCTTCTGCCCATGACCCAATCGCGGTCCGTGAGCCACCACTGCAACTGCTGTGCAGTGCCCTCCGAGATCACGACATGGTCGGACAGGTTGCCGTGATGCTGGGCTCACTGAAACTTCAGGTCCCACTGCAGAGCCCACATGCGCCGTCTGGCGTGATGCACTAGTAGGATGCAGGAGGCCATCAGCCCCAGAAGCCGCAACACTAGCCTGACCGAAACCCAGGATAGAGGCCGAAAGATGGGAATCAGGGCCTGAATATCCCGGACCCGCTGTTCCGGTGGATAGACCCGGAACTGCGCCGAATCGGGAACCGCTCCGATGAAGAGGAGCTTCTGAGAGGGACTCAAGTGTGACTTCGGCACGTTGATGGAAAACCCCAGCAAATGCAGGAGATCCGCCGTAGTCTGGAGGTGGGAGACGACTGTCTGGGGCGAGCCCGCCTTCAACAACCAGTCGTCGAGGTAGGGGAAGACTGGAACCCCTGATCTGCGCAGATGAGCTGCGACCACCGCCATCACTTTCGTGAACACCCGAGGGGCACTGGTGAGGCCGAAGGGGAGCACGGTAAACTGAAAGTGCTCTTGGCCCACCGTGAACCGCAGGTAACGCCGGTGGGCCGGCAGGACGGGGATGTGGAAATATGCGTCCTGCAAGTCCAACGCTACCATCCATTCTCCAGGGTCTAGGGCAGCTAAAACCTGAGCCAAAGTTAACATCTTGAACCTTTCCTTCCGGAGGAAGGCATTGACGTTCCGGAGGTCCAAGATAGGGCGTAGGCCCCCTTTGCCCTTCTTGGGAACCAGAAAGTAGTGGGAATAACAACCACGACCTACTTCTGGGCTCGGAACGCGCTCGACGGCCCCCTTGGCCAAGAGGGCCGAAACTTCCTCGTGGAGAAGATTCAAATGATCTCCCGAGATACGGTGGTGCTGCGGTGGCATGGCTGGAGGGGTCGTCTCGAAGGGGAGGGAGTAGCCCCTTCGGACGATTTGCAGCACCCACCTGTCCGATGTGATGGACCGCCAGTGGAGCAGGTGATGGCGAACTCTGCCGCCCACTGGCGTGGAATGGGCCTGAAAGCTCGGACTAGGAAGGCTTTGAGGCGGATGCTGCCGGGGTGGATGAGGGCTGACCGCGTCGTCCTCCAGAACCGCCTCGGCGGAAACCACGTCCGCGACCGCGCGCAGGTTGGTTCTGCGGCTGGTGGCTAGGCGCATGTGAGGAGGCACCCCTTCCTTGGCCACAAAAGGGGCGAAAGGCGGAAGTTTGCGACCGCGGGGCCGAGAGGCCCAAGGACTTGGCCGTAGCCCGGGAGTCCTTAAAGCGATTCAGCGCACTGTCCGCTTTCTCGCCAAAAAGGCGATCGCCATCAAAGGGCATGTCCATGAGAGTGCTCTGGATATCGCCCGAAAAGGACGTGGACCGCAGCCAGGCGTGACGTCTAAGCGCCAACGTTGTTAGAAATTGCCCTACCCAGCGAGTCCGTAGTGTCAAGCCCACATCGGATAGCATGTCGCGCTGCATCCCTCCCATCGGCCAGAGCCTGGGTAAGTCGTGTCTGGACCTCCTCCGGACACAGGGGCAGCACGTCCTCCACCGCATCCCACAGAGAGTGGGAATAACGGTCCAAGAGACAGGCGGTGTTCAAAGACCGCAGGCCCAAACTAAGGGAGGAGAACAGCTTCTTGCCAAACTGTTCCAGTCTCTTGGAATCCCGGTCCAGCGGAGCGGTCGGGATGGAGGATTGGGAGGTAGAGGCCTGGATAACCAGGCTCTCAGGGGTAGGGTGTTGGGACAGAAAACTGGGGTCGCCCGGAGCAGGGCGGTGGCGCCTGGCGACGTTCCTGTCCACAGGAGGGACTGTGGAGGGCTTGGACCAGGTGCCCTGCAGAATGTCAATGAGGGCCTCATTGAATTGCAGCAGAGGCTCAGTGGAGCTTGCTGCAGACTGAAGCACCTCAGTGAGGACGTTAGTCCTCACAGCCACGGCAGGCAGCTCGAGCCCAAGGGCTGCGGCCGCCTTGCGCAGCACCACAGAGAAAGCAGCGCCCTCCTCCAAAGCCACAGTCGGAGGAGAGACGAATCCAGTGTCCGGAGAGGTATCCAGGCCACTGGCCTCCCCCAGTTCATCTGCCCAGTCCTGTGACATTTGAGCCTGAGCGGCCATAGGATCCTCGGATCCCTCCCAGTTGTCCCCATCATCCGATTCCTGGATACAGGAGGAAGGATCGGAGCCGGGCGATAGACAAAATGTGTCTCCAGCGGCGCCGAACGCGGCGTCCATCGACGCCGTATCGGCGCCGGGCCCGGAGCGGGACTGAACTGGGGCTCGACGTCGAGCGGAGTCGGCATTGGGGGTGGTACCGGTGTCGACGCCGGCGGAGGAGGCATGACGAGGTCGACCGGCGTCGGCGGGGACTCGGGAACGGGTCCCTCGGGCGCTTGCGGCGTCGAGGCCGGAGCCGTCAACGGCGCCGGAGCTGCCGGCAGGCAAGGAAGCCCAGTCGGGTCCGCGGGGCCCGAAGGCACGCCAGCGGGCGTCGACGGCGGAGCCAGGCTCCTCATGGCCGAGAGGAAGGCACTGACTTCCGCCGGCGTCGCGTCAGTCCCAGGGACCGGTGGGTATGGGGACTTGCGCGGCGCCTGCGGCTCCGCCGGAGCCGCGGGGGTGGAACCACCCTGACCCTCGGCCGAGTCGCGCGACCGGCGAGGGGAGTCCGAAGAGCGGTGTCGCCTCTTGGACTTCTTGGAGTGCTTCGACTTACCCGAAGACTTGGATCCCGACGACCGATGATGACGTCGGCTGCGGCTCCGCGACCGATCCTTGGACCTCCTCCTGGACCGGGATCGAGAGGGGCGCGGAGTCGAGTGGCGAATCTCGAGAAGCTTACGGGACCGCTCCCGTCTAGCCTTCGAGGTCAGGGCCTTGCAGTCCGAACACGACTCCGCGTCGTGGTCGAGGCCCAAGCAGTAAAGGCACCGGCGGTGATGGTCCGTAACCGACATCAAGCGGCTACAGTCAGCACAGGCTTTAAAACCAGGCATCCTACCGGCACCGGAGTCGAGACAAGATCAAAAAGGATCGAAAAAGTTAGTCAAAAAATGACTAAAGGGGTAGCTCTCCCGGATCTGCGCTTACTGGCGCGGAAAAAAGAAGAACTGACGTCAGCGCGCGAGGGCGGCGTCTAAGTACTCCGACGACGTCATTCTGGCGCACGACGCCGACGACGGACGCGGAGCCGCAGACGACACCTAGCGACGCGCAAGGGGTATTGCTGACGAAAAATCTTCTGGATCCAGTCTGACGCCTGGGGATATTCTAAGGTGAGGAATCTAACTAACGTGTTTCTTTCAGATCCAGGCCTCGAGTAGGACATTTGTAAGGGCTTTGTTAAACGGGAGAAGCAGATCAAATGTGGTGACTCCTGGCTGAAGCACCTCAGTCAAGAAATTTGTCTTGAGAGCCACAGTGGGCAGTTGATGATTTAGGACCTCAGCCGTCATCCTCACCACTGTAGCAAACAAGGCTCCTTCCTCCTCAGCCACGATGGGAGGAGCAACCAAGCCAGTAATTGGGGAGGTATCCAGTCGACTGGCATCTGCCAGATCCTCACATCAGGTGTCCATGGTGAAGTCTGGAGGCTTGTATTCATCAGGGACCAGTGGCACATCCCATTCATCACCTAGTACTAGCCCAAAGGAATAGGGCACAGGCCCCGACCTGGGTGGTCTACCCACAGTTGCCGCCAAAATTGGCATCAGACAACACCCATCCTGCTCCGTATCGGAGTCTGGAAAGAGTATGAGGATTGTGCCGCCACCAATGTGGGCAGTGGAGCTGGCACCAGGGAAGGTTGAGGTTGCTTGACCGGAGCCTGCCGGATCCTTCCTTTGATCCAAGGGGCCTGAGAGGCAGCAAGGGTGAACACGCCAGCGCAAGACTAGCAGGGGCCCTTCCAGGACCCGCGGTGCCTGAAGGTGCCCCAGTGGAGACGGACTGCCCAAATATAAGGTGTATGGACTCATAACATACACAAAGTTGGCCAGAGGTTGTTCCAGCAACCTGGAAACTCTGAGAGATGCAGGGATACCCTCGGTGCAGACTCAACCGCAGAGCCAGGCCATAGATGTAAGTGCTCCCTCATCTCATCAAATGACTTCAACGAACTTCATGAAGTAGAAGCCCTCTTTGACTTCTTGCTTTTCTTCAGTTTGTAGGGCTTACCCCGAACGCTCAGACGACTTCGACTGCCATAATGAGTGCTAGGAGCGGCTCTGCGACCGATCTGGGGCCCCTATCTCGACCGGGATCCAGACTGGCAAAAGTCAAGCAGCAAGGAGATTGAGAGACTGCTTCCTTAAGGCCTTGGGGTGCATGGCGCAACAATTGACACAGGTCTTGGCCTCATGGTTGAGGCACCAAAGGCAGATGAGGTGTGGATCAGTCACCGACATTTGCCAATGACAGATGCAAAAGGGCTTGAAACCAGCCTTCTTTGTGGACATCCCTGCCACAGCAGGAGAGAAAGTCTAAAAAATGGTTTAAAAAAAAGGTCAGGCAAAATGTGACTGGGGGTAGCTCTTCTCCAGATCTGCACTGACTGGCGCAGAAATGAAAGTGATGTTAGTGCGCGGGGCGGTACCTATATAGGCACCAAATGATGTCACTGTAAGGTGATGGGTTCTGCTTATCAAATCCACCCGAATGTTTTCCTTTTTGATCACCTGGTTTTGAAAGTTTTTACTGTGGGTGAGTCTCAGAGCTGTAAACTCACCCACTGTAAACTCACTATAAATGAACTGCATATGTTTAACACCAGTGTTCACCTTTTAAGATAAGCCCGGTCGCGGCAAAGCAAAGGAAAGGGGCACTTGGCTAGTTACACGTGAACATGTGTGCAAATGCATGTGAACCCGTGTGTGGGCTGAGCTTTGGAGACTCCTGACGTGCGCAGCCCGGTACTGAGTACAGATAGCCTGCCACAGAGGGAACTCTGCAGGATTGGATATTGAAATAGGGTAGGCCTCATAATATTAGTGTACACTCAGGGAAAGTCAGATAGGTTTACGGTCTTGACTGCAGTGACACTTCATTATACACCTACGGGGAAGCCTGCCTTAGAGAGCAGCTTCTTCCCTTTGGCCGACAGAGACCAGTAAAATATCGAATTGGGGTGCAACCTGTGAGGGGAAAATCAATTCTGCAAGTTTCAAAAACAGATCTGTTCAGCTTATGGGTCATCCAGTGTTGTCATATTTCTCTGGTTCAGCTTAGGATCAGAGCCCAGGCCTTTTGTCACCCTGCTGTGCCAAGTTGATCACATTTGTCTCCAGCAGCAGGAACAAATGTCACCACACACAAAGGGAGCAATTAACAGTGCTTTACTAAGCTCCTGAGGAGGAAAGGGGAGGGGATGAAGGATCTGCATCAATCAATCAGCCGTCACACTGTACCAGGGATAGGCCAGCCCAAACCCACTGAACAAATGAGGGAGCATAGGCTTCTGGAGTTAACAAAGGAGGGGGCTACCTTTGAAGATTTCGTGGGAAAGGCCTTGGCAGTGATGCAAGCGAAGGGCAAACCTGAGGCCTTCATAGCAGGTATGACTAGTGACTCCTGGGTGATGCCATTTTGAAATGTCACAGCAGGCTTTGCAGAAAAGGTTGGGACAGAGCCAGGATAGGCCAGAGGTGCCCTATTACTGGAACCTTCTACCCCCACTTAAAAAGCCTTGTGCAAGGGGGAGAGCTCTCTCTTGGTTGTGTTCTTCTGCTGGGCACTGTGACTGGAGGCAGCAGTCATGGACAAATGGAAGAAGGAATCCCCTGATATCCATTTAGACTAAGGACTCTGCCTGCACTTGCCCACAGAACTAGTTGAGCTTTCGCCAGGAAAAAGGAAGCTGGTACTATTACCCCCACAGTGAGGACTAGTTGGGGATAAGACAGGACTTCTGTACTAAGCATGAGCAAAGCTCAAGAGGAGACCAAGGACAAAGGCGTGGCACTCCTAGTGAAATTAACTCCCAGCAAAGTTTGTCGCCTTATAGGCCAGGAGACCTACGGATAGTGCTCCAGGTGGCTAGGGCCCGCCAACAGGAGCAAAATGAGTCCGAGATAGAGCAAGACGGCACAATGGACATGGGAAGTAGGAGGATTTGACCTTTGTCTCCTCCAGGTAGTCCTGGAGCCTGTATTTCCGGTGTTCGCCAGGGCCCGGTAAGGGGGGGCGGGGTGGGTTGCCGTGTGGAGCATTTGAAAACTTCTGGCCCGTGAGGGGGGGGGGGGGGGTGCATGGGAATCCCCCTCCCCAGATCTCAGGAGGCCAGGCCGGTTTATGGTTTAGGGGGCGCAGAATCTTCAACTCCGGGTCCACGATGACCGTGGCAGCAGGGGAGCGCCACTGTGCTTCACCCGACAGAGAGAGAAAGAAGGCGGGCCTGGGCTCACAAGTGCAGGCCCTGACAACGCTGCAGAGCATGGGGGAGCATGGGGGAGTGCCGCCACACTCCCTCCATCGGTGGTGGTCCTCCCCGTGCCTGTGTCTGGGAGGAGCAGGTGGCCACCACCAAAAGGAAGCACCCTGCCCGCACAGAGCGAGAACTGGCGGATCCTGCTGCAACAGAATAGTGTTGCCCGTAAGGGGAGCCGGCCGGGGCAGCCAGGGGTGGTGGGTGCCCTGGACTGCCCCAGATAACAAAAGGAGAGAATACAGAAAAGAAAAGGAATACCGCTCAGGAGCACGGAGAGCCGCATGGCACATAAAAAAAAAAAGCGGGCAGAGCTGATCATCAGTTATACAAGGTCCCAAGAAGGAGCACCACATAATGCCCTGCAGGGCAGATATTGGCACCTAATTTCTGTTGTTTGTGGTGGCCCCAGGACTGCAGGGCCACCACCAACGAGGAAAGAATACAGAGGGGAGTTGCATAAGAGCTGTAACTCCCTTAGAAGAGCCAAAAGCCAATTTACAAAAATGTTGCCTCACCAAGTCTGGAGGGTCAACAAAAGGATGACCACCCTGAGCTTGGTGTCAAGAATTCCTGTCATGCGAAAGGAGGAAAACGGTAACCAGCGAAAACGGACTACATCTCCCAGGATGCTTAGCGGTTGAGAGGTTATGTAAACAGGAGAGCTGTTACATAACTCAAGGAAAACACGCCCTTATGTAAACAGGAGAGCTGTTACATAACTCAAGGAAAACACGCCCTTATGTAAACAGGAGAGCTGTTACATAACTCAAGGAAAACACGCCCTATAAAGGGAGGAACCGGGAGGTACAACGCTGTCGGATATTGTGTTTACACCGACGTACCTGCTTAGTGAAGAGCAGTGTTCCGGAGTGGTGCTCCAGTAAGGCAAGAACGGAGGTAGGTCGAGTCGTTACTCCCTGGGCCGTGTCTTGCCCCATCGTCACCTGTGAAGGACCCGGAAGCTCTACCGGATAACCATTGAGCTTCGCTTTTTGACTCGGCTGAGTCAAAGCGCAGTGGCGCTTTTGCTGGTTGGAGTCGTAACTCCCAGCCCGACCAGAGATACAGGGACTGCCAGCTGTAACGCACACCAGGAGGTGTTTGCCGCGTTACAGACTCGGAAGTCCACAGGATCGATCGAGCGGCTGCTCTCGGTTCAGTCTTCTTTGCTTGTGATTGGGGTATCGGTGACGCATCACCAGGAGGTGACTCCGCGTCCCGGTGCAGTCAGAGGAAGAGGTTGAGCGGCTGCTCCCTTCAGGTAGAGACCCTGGCTGGGTGTTTCCCTGACTCCTCGATTCTCCCCAACACTCTTCGTGCCCCTCACAGCCTACCGATTGGCATTGTCGGCCATTTCATTTCTGCCCTCTGTTGGCATACGCCGGGATCGGCGTATATGCAGAGGACGGCTAGGACCATCCGTGCTGTGGGCTGGTAACGTACTTAGCCTGGAGGATTCCAGTGACTATAACCTTTGTTTATTCCTTGTATTATTTTTGCCTTCATTAAAATAACTAAACCTTCACAAGTGGTTGCGTTCTCATTATCGTGTCTGTTAAACGATCCTGAGACGTTCAGGGCGTTACAAAATATCCGACCTTAATAACACTAACTGTCTCCCGGTCGATAACAGACATGGCAACACTTGATGATGTGCTGGCTGCTTTAGCGACCGTGCAAATTGAATTGGCTGCCTCCAGGCAAGAAACAGCCGATGTAAAAGCCAGACTGGATGCTATCCAATTGGACCCGCTCACGCCCAGCACCTCCCTCACGAACCAGACCCCTGCGGTAGTAGTGGAAATGCCGGTAGCCGTCCCCTTGGCAACACCAGAGAGGTACAGTGGGGATCCTAACACAGTGCAGGTATTCCTCACACAAGTGGCGCTACATTTATCGTGCAAACCAAGGGCGTTCCCCACGAGTCAGGCTCGTGTGGCTTTCCTTATATCCTATTTGGCTGGAAACGCGGCACAATGGGCCGTACCTCTGGTGAGCAGGGACGACCCCATCTTATGTGATTGGGGTGCTTTTCGCGAGGAATTCCTGAAAGTCTTCGACAGAAGGGCTGACTCGTACACGGCGGACCGTGAAATGCTTGAGTTGAGACAGGGATCCAACGACCTGGTGCAGTATCTCAACGCGTTCTGAAGGCTGGTTGCGGAAACCAAGTGGCCTGTTGCTAAACAGACGGCGCTCTTCCATCCCGGGCTGTGCGATGAGCTCAAGGACGCCGTGGCTCGTATTGACCCACAACCCAAGACATGTGAGGGCCTTATCAACCTGGTATTACGGCTGGAACATAGGCTAAGTGAAAGAAAGGGGGATCATGGGAGAAAAGGAAACTCCCTTCCATCCTATGTGACAGTGGGAAGTCCTGAACCTTCCACCGCATCCAGGGGAGAACCCATGGACATCGGCGCAATACGAGCGAGCCTCACAGCCACGGAGAAAGAGTCACGCCGTAAACAAGGATTGTGCCTATATTGTGGCAAAAAAGGCCACTACGTACGTGAATGCCCTGCCAAACCGAAGACGTCACGTTATCGGGCCAACCGGTCGGTAACAGCCGTGGTGGACGTACCGGCGGAAAACTAGAGGACTCCCAGACCAAAGAAGGGGCATCTCGGAGTCACTCATCCATCCCTTCACTTTCCAACTTGGTCACTAAGGGACAACGACACCTGTTTCTCACGGTGCACGTGGGAGTGCATGACCAGTGGATACCCGTTGTGGCCATGGTGGATTCAGGGGCCACTGGCATGTTTATGGACCACAAAGAGGCATGCAGGCTAGGGCTAGTGCTTCTTCCCAAAGCTGTACCCGAAGACGTCTATGCTGTAGACGGAAGGCGATTGGTGACGGGGCCCATCGGGCAGCACACGGGGGTCCTTCCGATGAGATGTGGGAGGAACCATTTGGAACAAATCGATTTTAACATCATCCGAGCGCCCCAATATGGCGTCATATTGGGATTGCCGTGGCTACAGAAACAGAACCCCTCTGTGGATTGGCCAACACATCGCATCGAACTGACGTCACCGTATTGCATCCTGCATTGTGGAATAAGAACGGAATCCCTTGACGCAGATGAGAGCGGGAGTCAGACGGTGGCTACAGCGGCAGAAAAAGATGTGGCTCTCCCCCAGGCTTATCACAGTTTTGAGGATGTATTTGATGAGGTGAAGGCGGAAGTGCTACCACCACATAGACAGTTTAACTGCCAGATCGACCTGGTGCCAGGGGCCAGCGTTCCCAGCGGCAGGCTGTATGCCCTGACGGAGCCTGAAAACGTGCATCTCCGGGGGTACCTGGATAAACTTCTCAAGCTAGGATTCATCCGCCCGTCCAAGTCTCCGGCCGCCTCGCCACTCTTCTTCATCCCGAAGGCTAATGGGGAGCTGAGAGCCTGTGTGGACTTTAGGGCATTGAATGCGATAACCGTAAAGAATCGGTACCCCTTGCCTCTCATCAGTGTACTTCTGGAACAGGTCAAGAAAGCTCGTATCTGCACCAAGTTGGATTTGAAAGGGGCATACCATCTGGTGCGCATGAGGGACGGAGACGAGTGGAAGACCGCCTTTAAGACCAGGTTCGGCCTTTTTGAGTACCTCGTCATGCCGTTCGGTCTGTGCAACGCCCCGGCAGCCTTTCAGTACTTTTTGAATGAGGTATTCAGAGAGGAGTTGGATATCTACGTGGTCGTATATATCGAAGACATCCTCATCTATTCGTCCAGTGTGGAGGAGCACGTACACCACGTCAAAGCTGTGCTCCAAAAGCTGAGGGAAAACATGCTGTTTTGTAAACTCAGCAAGTGTGACTTCCACGTCACATCCGTGGAATTCCTCGGAGTGATGCTAAGTCCAGAGGGACAGGAGATGGCAGAACGAAAGATCAAGGCGGTGAAAGAATGGCCGGTGCCCCAAAGCGTGAAGGACGTCCAAAGTTTCATTGGCTTCGCCAACTTTTACAGGCGGTTTATAGATGGATTTTCAGGATTGGTGGCCCCAATCACACAGCTACTGAGGAAGTCCAAGGAGTTTGTCTGGTCCCCTGAAGCGAACAAAGCCTTTGAGGCCCTGAAAAGCGCCTTTGGTAAGGCGCCGGTGTTGGCTCACCCCGATCCGGATCTCCCCTACATGGTGGAAGCGGACGCATCGGATGTGGCGCTGGGGGCTATCTTGTCCCAACGCAACCACGACACAGGGGTGCTTCATCCCGTTGCGTACATGTCCCGCAAACTCAACGACGCCGAACGCAACTACCATATTGCGGAGAAGGAGCTTCTCGCAATCAAGGACGCCTTCACCGAATGGAGGCATTGGTTGATGGGGGCAAGACATGTGGTATCGGTGTACACGGACCATCGGAACCTACAGTTCATGACGGCCACAAGACACCTTTCTCCCAGACAGCTGCGGTGGATGATCTTCTTTGCGGGGTTCAACTTCCGCATCACATATCGGCCGGGGACGGAAAACCGGAAGGCGGACACCCTGTCCCGTCAATCTGCAGTTAAGGAACCATTGCCTGCGACCGAGCATTCCATCATTTCCCCGAGGATGGTATTGGGGGTTATCCAACCGGATACTTTCCTGAGGGGAATAAAGAGAGGGATCAGGTCATTCGCATGGCGGAGGTGGCTCCTCAGTCACAGAGAATGGCAGCTGAAGGACGGGATACCCCTGAAGGGTAGGTGCCTATTGATACCCACGCCTAGGCTAAGGAAACAAGCATTCATCTGGTGCCATGACTCTCCATGCGCAGGTCATTTGGGCTTTGAAAAAACGGTGGCTAGCATGGGACGGCATTTCTGGTGGCCAACCATGAGAGTGGATGTCAGGAGGTGGGGACAGGAGTGTCCTACGTGTGCTACCATGAAGGCCGACCATGGCCGAACCCAAGGGCTCTTACATCCACTTCCGACCCCGGATAGACCATGGGATAGCATATCACTGGACTTCGTGGTGGGCCTACCGGTAGACCAGGGGATGACGGCAATACTGGTGGTGGTGGATTACTTGACGAAAATGGGGCACTTCATCCCCTGCAAGAGAGTCCCTACGGCCGGGGGAATTGGCGTCACTACTCCTAAAGAATGTGGTACGACTGCATGGATTACCTGGGGTGATCGTGTCGGACCGGGGGTCGCAGTTTACTGCGCAATTCTGGAAGACTTGGTGCACTGCGCTGCATGTTAAGACCGCCCTGTCCACCAGCTACCACCCTCAAACGGACGGCCAAACCGAGCGCCTGAACCAAACGCTCAAACAGTATCTGCGATGTTTTGTGGACCAGGGCAGGGAAGAATGGGTCGACTTGCTATGGGTTGCAGAGATAGCCTATAACAACGCCACTCACAGCTCCACACAGGCATCTCCGTTCTATAGCAACTATGGCCAACATCCCAGGTTCTTGCCATTTCTACATCCGTTCAGAGAGGACAGGATTCCCGCCACAGCGGACAGGGTGGCACACATAAAAGACACGTTGATGCGCTCAAGGGCTGTCCTAATAGAGGCCAAGAGAAGATACAAGGCTGCGGCAGACAGGAAGAGAAGGCCCGGGCCACTGTACCGCACTGGAGACTACGTCTGGATATCCACAAGAAACATGAGGTTTCGAAAGAACCGTGTGTTCCATCCCAAGTACATGGGCCCCTATCGAATTACCAAGTGCATGGGTCCCGTGAACGTGAAGGTGTGCTTGCCCCAGTCATTGCGGATACACCCTGTCTTTCATGTATCATTGCTCAAACCAGCGCCCTCCAAGCCGTCTGGGACACCTAGGCCGGTATGCGTGGAGTCGGAGGTGGAGTATGAAGTGTCGGGCATACGGGCGTCCAAATGGCGCAGGGGGAAGCTGTGGTACCTGGTTGCATGGAAAGGCTATGGCCCGGAGGAGCAGTCATGGGAACCGGCTGAAGGGGTTCATGCTCCGCGCTTGGTCTCCTTGTTCCATCGGCGTTTTCCTGCCAGCGCTGGACCCGTGGGGAGCCGCTGAGAGGGAGGATGTACTGTCAAGAATTCCTGTCATGCGAGGGGAGGAAAACGGTAACCAGCGAAAACGGACTACATCTCCCAGGATGCTTAGCGGTTGAGAGGTTATGTAAACAGGAGAGCTGTTACATAACTCAAGGAAAACACGCCCTTATGTAAACAGGAGAGCTGTTACATAACTCAAGGAAAACACGCCCTTATGTAAACAGGAGAGCTGTTACATAACTCAAGGAAAACACGCCCTTATGTAAACAGGAGAGCTGTTACATAACTCAAGGAAAACACGCCCTATAAAGGGAGGAACCGGGAGGTACAACGCTGTCGGATATTGTGTTTACACCGACGTACCTGCTTAGTGAAGAGCAGTGTTCCGGAGTGGTGCTCCAGTAAGGCAAGAATGGAGGTAGGTCGAGTCGTTACTCCCTGGGCCGTGTCTTGCCCCATCGTCACCTGTGAAGGACCCGGAAGCTCTACCGGATAACCATTGAGCTTCGCTTTTTGACTCGGCTGAGTCAAAGCGCAGTGGCGCTTTTGCTGGTTGGAGTCGTAACTCCCAGCCCGACCAGAGATACAGGGACTGCCAGCTGTAACGCACACCAGGAGGTGTTTGCCGCGTTACAGACTCGGAAGTCCACAGGATCGATCGAGCGGCTGATCTCGGTTCAGTCTTCTTTGCTTGTGATTGGGGTATCGGTGACGCATCACCAGGAGGTGACTCCGCGTCCCGGTGCAGTCTGAGGAAGAGGTTGAGCGGCTGCTCCCTTCAGGTAGAGACCCCGGGTGGGTGTTTCCCTGACTCCTCGATTCTCCCCAACACTCTTCGTGCCCCTCACAGCCTACCGATTGGCATTGTCGGCCATTTCATTTCTGCCCTCTTTTGGCATACGCCGGGATCGGCGTATATGCAGAGGACGGCTAGGACCATCCGTGCTGTGGGCTGGTAACGTACTTAGCCTGGAGGATTCCAGTGACTATAACCTTTGTTTATTCCTTGTATTATTTTTGCCTTCATTAAAATAACTAAACCTTCACAAGTGGTTGTGTTCTCATTATCGTGTCTGTTAAACGATCCTGAGACGTTCAGGGCGTTACACTTGGCTTGGGTTTTCAAAGCATTCCCTAGGCTGGAGCATGTGTTCTACAGCTGGCAGCGCAGCACCCTCTAGGGGTTAAGGTAAAGGCGCATAACAAATTGTACATGTTTTAAAACACCCTCTAGTGGCTAAGTTTATTGTAACATGTTGTGTGATCAAAATGTGATGCCCTCTAGGGGTTGTTTTTATAACTGTGTTTCCAAATATCTGAAATTAAATAAAAATCACACAGATTCATTGGAAGTTAATTTTGTAAAAATTTATTGAGATAATAATGTGACTATTGATCAAAGGGCATATGATTTATTAACATTAAAAAGTGCATTCACACATAGATAATTTTGATTATTACATTTACTCCTAAAATGAGGTTTTGCCATGTTGTTTGTTGATCTTGAACCTTTAACCAAGTCAATACACTTACCAGATGTGTTTATAGGACACTTTAAGGAACAGAGTTTATTATGCAATGCCAATGTCATCAGCGGTGTCATGGCTCTGGCCAGGTCCAGTAAGGTCCAATAATGTATGCATGGTTGTTTAGCAGGTCCGCGTTTTGCGGGCGTTTCACAGGGAATGCTGGACCGGTTAGTGTTGCAGCTTTTGTGTACAGGAAGTAGCATCAGGTCAGCTGACAATGCAATACAGTGTGAGGCCGCATAAAGTCCACGGTGCTCAACCCGACGGTGCTACGATTACAGGACTTCACCCGGATGCCAGCTGCCGACTTCCGTGTTTAGGAGCCACCTTCCCTATAGTCGGTGAAAAGGTAAACCTGGTTCACACACACTCGTGCAGGTGTGCTCTTGCCCCCTGTGACACGCGCAGGAGCGTGCTGTCGCTACTCTGGCCCCACACTCACGCAGATGCGTTGGGTTACCTCTACCATTGCGGCACGTGCAGGAGCGCGTAGCCGCATTTAACATTGCCTCACACTCGCGCAGGAGCACCTTTGTTTCCTTTGCCACTGCGGTACGGGCAAGAGCGCGCAGCCGCATTTAACATTTCCTCACAGAAGCGCCTTGGTTTCCTTTGCAAGTGTGGTACGCACAGGAGCACGTAGCTGCATTTAACATTTCTTCGCACTCGCGCACTCGCACCTTTGTTTCCTTGCCATTGCGGCACGTGCAAGAGCACGTAGTCACCTAAAGCATTATACTACACTCTCTGCCATTGCGGCACGCGCAGTAGCTCGTAGCCATTTATCATTTAGCTGCACTTGCGCAGGAGCGCTGGTGTTACTTTTAAGGCAAGAGCAGGAGCGCACACAAGCTACCTTCCTGTTTGTCCTGTTCACCTATACCTGAAGACCCCTCATCTCTGCTGATCATTACATAGTCCAGGTGACTAAATGAAATGCGCCTTAGCAGTGCCTCTAGAGTTGGTGTGTGTGGTATATGTGTAGTACCCTGGGAGAGGGAAGGGCAGAGACACTAATCCATATGGTTTTTTCCTTATCCAGACGGTGATTCCCAGGAGGGTTCCCTCAGCATCGGTGGGAGTACCCAACCAGGTCTTCACATAAGAAATCTCCACTCCACGCTTGTAGGATTCCTTCCCCCGGTCCCATCTTTGCCCTGGTCAGTTTACATTGCTTTACTAGGGAAAGGTGGGGGACGGATGAGGTTGTTCACGTCATCCCTGCGAGATTACTCCGCAAGTACATAAGGTAAGACTTGTGGGGTCCTGACAGAGGTATCTCCACCAGCCTCATGTACATTTGTAAATTACAGCATAGTATTGAGTGGCTGTATATAATAAATGCACTTTTACTTTTCTAAAGAAAAAGCACATACTGGATAATTATTTATTGAGTGCAGCCATAATCTATCGGTCCCATTTTATTGTGAGGATCCAGCCCACTCAACAATTGGAAGCCGAGGCGGTGACGTTTAACGTTAAATGTAACAACTCAATGTCCTTCCCATGGCTACTTATATACCGGCCTCCAGGGGTGAGGTCCACCTTCATCCACTCACTTCATATTTTTCTTGAATCAGGTCTAGAATCCCCTACTTTTACAATTCTAGGTGACTTCCATTTTCACCTAGAAGCCAACAATAAACCTGAGACGGCTATACTGGTGGACAATCCTGCAGATTATGGGCTAACGCAGATTTAATCAGAACCACGCATAAGGCAGGCCACACTCTGGATGGCATATTTAACAATAACCCTAACATTGAGCTGGTCAATGTGCTGCCTATGCCGTGGTCCGATTATAAAGCAATACACTTTAATGCAGTGATCCCCGCTAGTAGCCACCATCGGAATAGACCACCTAGGGTCAAATCTCGCCTTTGGAAAACTATCCAAAAAAGTGAATTGGAAGTACTCCTGGCGAGGAATCCTCCTAATGTTGTTTCGGATCCTAATTTGGCAGCTAGTAGGTTTGACGACTGGTTCAGGTCATCAGTAGATCTGCTAGCTCCAGAAGTAATTAAGCACCCTCAAAGAAATCAAGCATCTGCACCCTGGTACACAGCAGAGCTTAGACCTATTAAAGCCAAATGTAGACGTGTTGAACGACTTTGGAGGACCGACTACAGTGAGGAACATAAAAGAGATTACAATCTAGCAGTAGAGGAAAATAAGGTAACAATAAAAATGCAAATTTTTAATTTTTTTACAACAAAAATACAGGCGGACAAAAACTCAGCGAAGGAGCTTTTTAAAACAGTGACAGTTCTATCAAAGCGCCTGCAGGACAGCCAATTCACTCCTGACCAAACTTTTGTGTATAGAATTGCCTCTTTTTTCCAAACTTAAGTACAGACAGTCTATAACAAACTTCACAAGATGGTATCTAACACTACTGAAAACGATGAAGACCTTCCGGAGGATAATCCAACCCAGAGCAGCCTGTTAAGGTTCTCTGTATTAACGACAGAGAAAGTGAAGGATCTGCTACTATTGACTAAGTCTGGCTCGCCTATGGACCCATGCCACCCTTCTATCCTGCACCTGGTTTCTGGGAAAATTAGTACTCACTTTACTCCCCTCATAAATGAGGTTATTAGTTCCGGAGGCTTTCCACACTCATGGAAAAAGGCTTCTATCAGGCCTATCCTGAAGAAAGCTACATTGGACCCCACTGAGGTGAAACACCATCGCCCAATATTGTGTGTACCACTACCGACCGAAACTTTAGAAAAAAGCTATTAATATGGAACTCACTGATTATCTAGATTGCAACAACCTCCTAGACTCCACCCAACATGGCTTTAGATCTCGACATTCCACTGAGTCTGCCTTGATCATGGCCACAGAGGAGATCCGTAGACTGATGGATGGTGGGGGGGGGGGGGGAAGAACCATCCTCATCCTGCTTGACCTATCAGCAGCATTTTGATACTGTTAACCATGCAGTATTGCTGCGGCGGCTGAAGGCAGTAGGTATCAGAGAGACGGCTCTAACCCTACTATCTTCCTTCATGGCATCCAGGGAGCAGTCGATCCACTGGGATGGTCTTAAGTCAGGAAACCTCTGCCTGCCGTGCGGAGTTCCACAGGGGTCAGCTTTATCACCAATGCTAGTTAACATATATGTCAACCCTCTGACTAGATTAATCAAAGATTGTGGCCTTACACTAATCTCATATGCAGACGATACCCAGATAGTGGTATCAGTCATGCAGAGGGTGTACACTACAGCTGTCAGCTTTCGCAACTGTCTTAATTCAGTTATGGCTTGGATGAACACAAACTTTCTTTAACACTCAAAAGACTGAGGTCATTGAGTTTGGGTTGGGTCCTTCAGTATGGAGCCAATTATGGTGGCCTTCCGAGGCGGGGAACTGTCCTATCCCTGTGACCAAGGTTAGAAACCTCGGTTTCATATTTGATAATGAACTAAAGTTTGCAAACCAAATCAATCAGCTATCCTCCTCCTGCTTCTTTACTTTGAAAATGTTGCGTTAAATTCTGCCGTTTATTCCACTAACCCTCGGGGAAACGGTGATAGGAGAGCTTTTCCTTTCAAAGATCGACTATGGTAACTCTTTACACCTAGGAATTGACAAAGGCCAGACCGCCAAACTGCAGTCCTTGCAGAATGCGGCAGCACGGCTGCTGCTTGATATTCCTGAACATCATCCTACGTCCGCTTGTATCAGACAGCTTCACTGGCTCCCAGTTCGACAGCGAGTAGAATTCAAAGCCCTCTATCTTGTGCATAAGGCACCACATGGAGGGGGAGTCACGGATATTCAAAAGCTTTTCTCCTGGTACTCGCCGAGACGGAATCTTAGGTCAGCCAACACAGGGCTGGTACTGGTCCCTAAGATAATAAAAGCCAGATGGGGTGGCAAGAGCCTCTCCCATCGAGAGGCCAAATTGTGGAACACTCTCCCGCTCAGTATTAGATTACAGTCCAATAGGTCTCTTTTTAGGAAATTGGTGAAGACCTGGCTCTTCCCTAGCACTTGGGCCAGCGAGCATGTGCAACGGTACCTACTCACCTCAGCACCAAGACGCCTCGGCAATCGAGAGCTTTATAAGTATGTCAGTCAGTCAGTCAGTCAATGTTATTATTGCGTAACAGCGGATGGTGATTACTAGTCCACACCGCCTCCCTTGTATAGGTAGGACTTGGACTGCTCTGCTCCGCCACCTTGAGAGAGTCAAGAGTTACAATGGGGTGTTTGGTTCCCAGTGGAGGGCGAATATGGACACATTACTTGTGCAGGCCACACAATTAATGCTCTGTTTCCTTACAGCCACCTACCAGCGTGCAGTGGTAGTGCTCACAATAGATTTCTGGATCTAGTCTGACGCCTGGGGATAATTCTAAGGTAAGGAATCTGCGGCTAGAAGTCTCTATCCGATAAAAAGAGGCACAGATTATTTGACTGGCAGAAGAAATTATATTTGTTCTTGTTTGTGAGTGAGAACAGGTATGTCAAATACTCCCATTGTTCTCGTGACCACTATGGGAAAGGAGAATACATTTTTAATGGAGAATAGTAAAAAACTAGAAAATCCACCTTGAAGTAGATATAAAGCCTGCTTGCACTTTGTAGGTCAGCCTGCTTATATACACTGTAATTAGTAAAAGAAAAAAAGTGGTTACCCCCAAAGTCACTACCTGAACAGAAGGTGTGACACTAGCTCTTCTCTCTTATATGTGTTTCCAAAAACATCATCAATCAGCTTGGATGTATATAGCACCAGCCTTGGAATTAAGTAGTTCGCCATGCATTACTTGGCCTTCTCTAAGTTCACTAAGAGCTTTCTGAACAGATTCCAGTACCAGTAGAAACAACTACATTACATTCATGGGATGACTTCAAGGAAGGTAGGACACCTTCAGACACCTGCAAGGAGCCATCCGGCACCAAGGATTTGGACTTCTTCTCTTTGGCTTCGAGTCAGGCTAGGTCTAAAGTGGATGATGGAAAGGACTCAGGTGTGTTAGATCCCATAGTGACTGGCATCTAAGGTAGAAGTCTCAGGTGCTTGCACAGGAGGGTCCAACTAAGTAAAAACCATGACCTCTTGAAAAACATCTATTTGACTGGTGTCAGACCCTGATCGCAATGGAATTTGCATAAAACTGGAGCGCTCCACTTCAGAAGATGGTTTACACAATGGGAATTCCTCCTTGCAGCATTGCTTATCTGTGATTTAATAATGAAGTGCAGTGAGAAAAGGATCAGTGATGCTTCTTTCCTCTTTTTGCACCTCTCAGAGATGGAAAGGAAGAGTTCCTTTTCTCCTACATGTCTGACTTCCAGCATGAACAGAATCCACGGCCTCTGTACTCCGCAGCCACGATTTCAGTCTCTCATCCCTCAAATAACTTCCTTAACAGGTCTTGATAGTGCATCTGGTGGGATGCGGGGTACACTTTGAATGTAACCAAATCTCAGACACAGCGTGCACATATTATTGAGGTAGGTCAACAACATCCAGTTTATTCACGTGCTGTCAAGGTGTAAGGATATGGGTCCACAGATATGCCATCTAATGACACTCATGTCTATTCCTTTTTTTGGAAACAGACGTAAGCCAGGTTTATGCTGCACTGCTCCTGCCTAACCTGCCTTCATATAATATGTAAAATGCAGGTTGTTTCTCTTACATCTCCTAATGTTAAGTGACTGGATAAACAAACCCAGATCCAGTCGATCGTCTGTTATCAACATCAGTACAGTGGCATGCTGGGGATAAAGAATCTATTAGAAAACATTTTCTTTGTGAAATCATTTGCTCTTCTACCCAATAGATAAGGAGGGTAATGGAGTCTTCTTTCTCGTATAAGACACACCTTCTTTTACAGGTATATATTTCCATGCATATTTCATGTATGAAACTAACTATAAATGTTTGTTTAGTAACCACAAAAATGTACCAACTTCCAAAGCTCCACCTTTTTCCTTCTCTTTATACGCCTTTTCCCACACTTACTCAAACGTACAAATCTGCATTTTAGACAGTTTTTTCTGTTAATGAAGGTGGGCTGCACTGGGAAATCCTGATTCTTGAAAACTTGATTTTCAATTCAGCCTGGGATTACACCAAAGAAGGCAAAACACTAATGTATCAGGCCCAAAATGTCTTAACACAATGGAAAACAACACTATGCTCTAGAAACAAGAAATAGCACTTACATGTGTCTGTACAGACTTCTGATATTGCTGCTAGTTTTAAGAACAATGCTCTAATCTGATCCATTTTAACTTCACTGCCCATTGCCACTCCCACATTCACTGAATCGCGTTGAATCAATTACAATTTGTTTTACAGCCACTGGTGTAGACCAGAAAGACAAACAACGCGAACACACATTTCGCGTCATTCTATTGGTGCAACTGCAAGATGAGCAGGTAACTGTTCTACTGTGTAGCTGATGGCTGCACATACATTTCATATATAGTAATTGAATGTCACTGTAGCTCATGGTGAAGCTGTAAAGAGAGAGGGTGCTGCTTTGAAGAGCAAGAACTCGGTTATTACCTCGCTACTACAGGATCAGCTACACCCAGATGAATAAGTTACTTACTTTCAGAAACGTTCTTTCTGGTGGACACTATTTAACTGCAAATTCCTCACTTTGTGTATATTACTCAGACATCAGACTGGATCTGGAAACTTTTAGAGCAGCTTTCCATAGGTGGCGTTGTGCGGGTTTGCGCCAACATTGTTCCACTCTGGATGTGATGACCAGAGCGGCATATAGTGCCACCCATGCGTTCGGACATCAGCTGTTTTCCATACTGTCCATGCACTCAGGCGCAGAGCCCATCTGCAGATTGGCATGACCAGTGTGCAGATCTCAAAATTGGGTCATTTCAGATGGAAAAGAGTCCATCACAGAACAGGGAGGTGGGACGGTCGGTGATGAAAGTTTTGTTAGAAATATCCACTAGAAAGATAATTACCAAAGGTAAGTGACTTATTCTTCTCATGGATACTTTTACACACAGAGACCTCACCTTATGAATAGATACTATAGTAGTATCTCTCAAGGTGGTGGGCCTGTGCACTGGCTCAGAACAAAAGTCCTGCCGACCTGAGTAGCCAAAATGCACCTCCCAATGTATTTGACTGTTGGCTTAATAGTACTTCATGAACATGTGTAATGACAACTGCAGAGGCGCATGACAGATGTCTAGGACACTGAAGTATGCAACTCAGTGTGAACCTAACCATATGGAACCTGATCCAATGGGGACATGTCCAGCTCTAACTGCGAGGTCCCCCCTGAACAAAAACACCAGGGCTTATCAGTCAGGCAAAAAATGATTGACTGGGATGCGGCTCCTAGTATTTATCAAAGGCTGAGATGAATCTAAGCATTACATCAATTTTATTTTTTTTAATACTTAAGTATGATGCCATAAGTTGGACGGGTATGCCCAGAAGTGGGTTCCGTGCACACTGTGCCACTGAGACCAAGCTGCACCAAACTGATGAGCCCTAATAAGTGTTGCTTGAGCTGATATTATGGGAATGAGAAAGACTGCCATCAAGGTCAGAAGTCTTGCAGGATAACTGTGTAGCATCTGAAAAGTGGTGCACATCAAGAAGTTGAGGACTAAGTTCAAGTCCCGCTGAGGGATCACAAAGAGTTTGGGTGGGAATAAACCTTACAAATCTTTCAAAAAGCTCTTCAAAAACAGTGATTGGAATAATGAAATAATGAAAGCTTGCCCAACAAATGCGAGAAAGCTAAAAGAGCTGATAAATTGTACTTAACTATGCTTAAAGAAAGTCCTTCCTGGACTAGGGACAAAACAAACAATAAAACTTCAGACAACTTTACCTGTAATGAGTCAATTTGTCAGTTGCTACAACAATCCACACTGTTGTCCCAATGACTCATGTACTGGTTTTTTGGAGGGATACCATCTCGACATGAGGACATTAACAGCCTCAGGTTGCAGGTCAAAGCAGGCCAACTGTTGCAGCTCAATCTCCAGGCATGAAGATGCAAAGTGTGCAGATCCTTCCAAAATGGCAGCATGATCAAAGGATAGATGCCCATGCCAAGAAGTTCTGGGTATCACATACTCCTGGCCCAATCCGGTGCCACTAGGATGACTTGGTTGTTGCTTTTCTTCAGAACTTGGGCCAGGAGAGGCAATGACAGGAAGGCAGTGTCCTCAGTTCCACACTAGACTGAAGGAGTGCTCCTTTGGAACTCCGTATCGCAGAAGTGCTGACATTGCGTGTTCCCAGCAGCGGCGAAAAGGATCTAGAAAGGATTCTCCCCATTGATTGAAAACGGTCTGTGCCACCTCCGGGTGCAACTGCCATTCGTGATCCGCAAAGCACCTATGGCTACATTCGTCGGCTCAGGAGTTTAAAGATCCAGCTAGGTGGTTCCCCACCAGAGAAATCCCCTGATGGTCCAGACACTTCTAGAGGCACAGGGCCTCACTGTGAGCACCTGCATCAGCCTTCTTTAATGGTGGGTAGGAAGGCCTTTGATGGCAAGTGAATCATCCTCAATTCCAATAGATTCCGCTAGTGACCAGAGGCGTCTAATATCCATCTCTCCCAGATCTCCTCTCAAACTCATCAGTGATGCATCTATGACCACCGTCTGCTCTAGGAGGGGTAAGGAGAGGGTTCTGCCACTGACCCCATCGCAGTCCCGCAGCCATCACTGCAGATATTTCACTGTCTGCTCCGAAATCTGAATATAATCCAACAGATTTATCTGATGTAATGCCCACTGGGATTTGAGGTCCCACTGCAGAGCCTGCATATGCCATCTGGCATGCTTAATGGAGAGAGCAAAATTGTTGATGAAACTGCCTTGTGGAAGCAGAAAGGCCCAAAGAATGTGCTGTGGCTCTGCTCTCCCTGAAACATTCCAAGGCACAGTTCTCTTTGTCACTGAAAAGGCAGGAGCAGTCTTGGGGCATGTCCATTAAGGACGCATGGTCATCCCCGGTGAAGCCCATAAACCTCATCTGGTCTGCTGCCAAAGACCCACAGTGGTACCCATGGCACGTCCCAACCAATCAGTTGCCTCTTGTCCAGATGTGATTAATACATTTACTGCATTACGGCCGTCTAGAATAGCCTGGGTAAGTGACAACAAAATGTCACCTGGAACAGCCAGTAAAATTTGGGCAAGTGTGTCCCAAAGGCATGGGAGTAGCGGCTGAGGACACAGGTTTGGGAGGTGAAAATTCACTTGCCAAAAGTGTCTATTTCTTTTTAATCACAATCAGGTGAAATGGTAGAAAAGGCATTGGAGTTTACTAGGCTGGTGGATACCTGTACCCCTGGACTCTGGTGCTGTGTTTGAAAGGCAGGGTAGCCAGGAGGAGGGTGATGGCAACGAGCAGCTTGTCTATTAAAAAACGGCCCATAACAGGGCTTACACCAGGTGCCTAAAAGTGTATCTATGAGAGTCTCATTATATGGCAATAACGGCTCAGTGGGAGCATGAACAAGTCGCCAGATTTCCACCAGTGCATTTGTTTTCACTTCCAAGGTTGGTAACAGCAAATCAAAAACTTTAGCTGCTCTTTACATCACAGAGGCCAAAGAGGAGCTTTCATCCACTGCAGGACTCAGTTGGACACAAGGCCAGTATCAGGTGAAGTGTTAAGACCACTGGCATCCTGAAGTTCTTCATACCAGTTCTCCTTGTCATATTGGGGAACATAGTCGTTCCTGTAATCAAAGTTGCCATTGTCTGAATCTATGCTAAAAAGTTTGTATAAGGTCTGGCCCTACTATGTGGTAAGGTCAAAGCATTGGAATCAGGACTGTCAAGTGAAAGCACACCGGGAGCGACCGCGATCAAAGTTGTGGTGGATTCAGCTCCAGTCAGATAGCACTTTGGCCAGAATTACATCAGGGCAGAGCCGCACACCCCCACCTATCGGCGTGCAACAGCACTGCTCTAAAAGTTTCCAGATCTAGTCTGACACCTCGCGAATAGTCACAAGCTAAGGAATAAGCGGTTAGAAGTATCCAACAGGTTGGAGATTTGTAAGAATTATACAACTACTTCACATTTACATCCACCACAGTCTGGTCTGGTATTTAAAATAAAAAACAAACTTGGCTGCTGGCATGTCTTGAAAAATGAAATCAAATGCAAATGTGTGTTAGGCTTGTTCACCTACAATAAAATACAATATGAATTTATAAGAATTCCGTTTACAAATTAATACAACCAGCAGTGTCTACAAATGCATGCTGTAAGCCGTTTTAGCAAATGGAGCATATAATTCACGGTCAGTAATACATCATGTTACATAGTGTGCATTTCTAAAGAGTGGATTACATGACGTGAATATCATTTCACCAAGCTAAATGGCAAAATACACTGCATAGTCCGTTTTTCCCTTCAGGGCTCTCCATGAAAACTGTTATGATTTACTGCGTTTCCTTAGGCATAATGTGGCTGAATGAAGCAAGGAAGGAGGTAAGGTACCTTCTAATATAAACTAGGATGCAGACAGTGTACGCACATACAAGGGCACTTAGGGTGCTTTCAACAATTAAACTTTTCCCCAGTCCGCATATGTGTAAAGTATGCATGACATTTAATGTAAGCACAAACAGCATATCTAGTGAGTGACTCGCATCGCAGGCTGGGACAATTTTTATGTGTGCAGTGAACGTTTGCGGACCTCTTCCAGTGACAGGAGAAAACTGCTCCTATAACTGTTAATTTTGAGTTTTGCTTGCACGTTTAGTGCATAAATGTGTGTCATACACAGCATGCCGCCATCTCCGTGCGAATGTGCCCCTCAACCCTTTACATTCTTGAAAGAAAGATCCAAGCCGTGTGTGTTGTTTGTCTGATGGGTCAGTAGGTATGCACCGGAAATGGGAGAGTCAAATACCAACAACCGGGACATCATGAAAGAAAATTCACCCTGCTCCTTCCGATCCTAATTTGAGGGTAAATTTCACAGCAGTTGCGAATGTGAGAGGGAGGAGGAAAAAAAGTAACGTCTGTCTAACCAACGTGGTACAGAAGACTTCCACTCCAAATTTTGCACTGCTTCAGGAGAAAACCTGGAAAGTGGCAGACACATGTTGGTATCCAACCTAGCCCACCTGCATTTATCTCTGACATTGCAGCATCTGACTACAAACTCTACATTGGCTTTGGTGGAGGGGTCCAGGCATCAAATGGAGGTTAGGCTCCAAGAAGGGTGTGATGCGGATGCTATATGTTACCTATCTCACAGTGGATGTCTCTGCAACTACTCGGCTGGCATCACTATCTCCAAAACTTACAAACAGGTTGTCACTAGAAAGCAGATGTCTTGTTCGGTCAAGGAACAAGTATCTCACAACCAGATTCTTTAATCTCCCTTTACTTTGAAAACATACGGGTGAGGTTTTAGGAATCAACATGTCTAGGAGAGAAACTGGGACACAGGAAGCTGTGTGGCACCTGATAGAGGAACCAGATGCAGTAGGCTCATCAGGCGCGGTATTATGAACTCTGCACCAAGGTGCACACTTAAGTCTGTGCTCCGGATGCAGCCTGAGACAGTGGGCCATATCACGATAAATGTGTTGTTCCAGTGATGGCGCAAACTTGCGTCTACATTAGGAACACTGCACTTGTGAAAGAAGGACCAACTATTTGAAGCTGCCCATTCACCTTTCACTATTTAGGCAGCAATGCAGCCTTCATTAGAATGAGGGGCAGAGAACCCCCTGTAGGTAGGTGCAATGAGTCACTGAACACGCCTGTGTGTGGGTGGGGGGCAGGAAGGGGGAGTCTATGGGATATCCATTCTTCCCTTTAAAGTTGCACCCTGGGAAAGGCGAGGGGTAGGGGCGCGCTGACAGTGCACCACCTCAATGTGGCACAAAGTCAGAATGCCCACAGACGGCTCCTTTGCTTCTGCACCTGTGTCACTAATACAGAGTGGGAGAAGAGACAAAGTGTTTCCTTATTTGCATGGGGCCCACAAATAAGGGAATGCTCGTCTGTGATTGCAAAGACACACATAGTGCCAGCATGATTTGTATTCTAGAAGGTGCAGTGCAAGCATCATCAGCCCCTTCTGTAATACAAGAGTGGAACAGAAAGCAGGTGCACCTAGTGTATTATGGCTTTTGGCAATCTCCTTGGCCTTCAGGGAGGGTTTCTTAGGTGTGTGACAGTACAGTCCAACAGCAGCAATTTAAGTCTCACTGAAGTTCAATGCACGTCTGTCTCACCAGGTGATGGGAGACAAAAGTCATTCACGTGTAGGGTACCTACTGTCCAGCGATCGAGCATCACTTCCTTGCTTAAGGAGTTCATCGTGGTCACCAGGACAAGCGGGCTCTCTGAGGAGAGGTAGATGTTCAATGGTCAGCTCCTCAAGAACCCTCCGCTCAAGCTAAGAAATGGTAGGAATGCGTATACTGTTCTCCCTCCTAAATGAGCAGGACGCAATACCTTGGAGAAAGCAGATGTGGTCGTCCTGAAGCAACTAGGGCAGTTATGAGTACAGAAGAGCCATCAGGATGACTGAGCACTCAGGGACGTATAAGAAAAGTTGGTGAAAATGCAAATATGAAAGCCAAACTGATTGCATTTGGTGTTCGGATGAGCGACAAAAGAGTCTATAAATAGATTAATTCAGGCCTCGACAATGGGATTGAATACTTCCTAGAGAATTTACCACTCATGTGCAGAGTGCCAAAGCCTTTCTGGACTGACTATTACAGTTTGTCTGTCCCAGCAATGTCAGAGACTACAAGGAACATGCCTTATTGTATGGTCCATTCAAACAGAGCCAGCACCAGCCATCAGAGCAGTAGGGAGTGGATGACTACTTGAATCCTCACATAGAAGGGACTGAGAGATTGCCCATGTAGACCATCTATACTGTGGATGTCACTACGGGGACGAAGGTTTTCAACATAAGAAAGATGGCTTTATGAGTGTGATGTGATTGATTTGCCCAAGAAAAAAGGTACTCCCCGTAGGTAACAATATTTTTGGTGGACACAAAATCTTCATGCAGATTCCTAACCTTATGAATATTCTTGAGGTGCCAGATTGGATCTGTATGCTTTTTCCAGCAATATTTCTCCAGAATAATCAGGTGGCACCATGTGTTCTCAGTTGTGACTTGTGCTGGCAAAAATGTGATTACATCCGAGTATATAAGGCACCAACCAGTGCTTTAGTGCCAACCTGTGGTACTTTTCCTGTACTGCATTCGGGGGTGTCAAGAGGAACCAATAGCGCATTAATAACAACGGCATGTTGGGATCCTATCAAAGGAAGCACTAACTCACTGGAGAGGAGAGTGGGCAGTGAGGAATCTGCTGGAAGATATGTGTCCACCAGGAAAAAGTTCACTGTTTCTTCTGATAGATAGATCTTTCCACTGATACTTACCTTATGAGTACCAGAGCAATACCCTCTTGGAGGTAGGACTTGGTAGTGCTGGTTAACCAAGAAAACCATGCAGCACAGTCCAGGCAATGTACCCGTCATTGCATGCTTGGGGTCTCTGAGACAGTAATGTTTAGAAAAAGTATGCAGGGATGACCATGTGGCAGCCTGTTTGACATCAACTTCCATGGCCATAGGAGAGTAGGCATAAACACCACCAGCCAGAAGGTCTCTCTAGGCCAAGGCTGTGCAGATCGTCATACAGGGGGCACACTAAAACAAAATGGTGTATTTGAACACCGCTTTGTCCGCCTTGGCTCTGGTGAAGCCCACAAAAAAGCAGACAATCCACTCTGTCCTGTCAAGTAGAGTCGATGAAAGCAGTTGCCAATATACACCACATTTGGCTGAAGACTAAATGCTTATGTTTAGAGATGGGGGGGGGGGGTCATAGGTATGATGCACACATGCATGTACACCATCAACTTGTTAATGTCTATTTTCCCAACACTACACATATATACTAGGTGCACTGCATGCACACTGTTAGGAAAGTTGTGGAACAGAACTATTTGTAACACTGCCTTTTTTAGTTTAATATTAAGTTAAGTATTTTTCAGAAAATGTCTCCCCCCTCCTAAACATACAGTGTTAAACTGCAGAAATTGGTGCACTTTGCAGCTGTTTTCCAACAGTAAATCCCGCGCGAGGTGGTGACTTTAGTGCTTAGTTCAGATAGTGGATGTTAACAATGAAGGGTGAGAAGAGCTGCAGGGAAATGCATACGAACACCCAGAGCTGCGACTTGGAGGGGGAAATTAGCACATGTATCTATACATTTATATCTGCGTGCTATCTGCTTAAACTAAGTACACATTGGAGGATACGAGCTTCCGTGACTTCTGATGTCTTTATGTGAATTACTCATTAATGTGAACTGCTACATTACAACGTATTGCCCATTAAGTTACACTTAGTGAGGTGAATCTACCCCGATGTTTTGCTACATAAATTAAAACCACTTTTTGTTCGCATTTCCATGTCGCATTTACCTTAGATGCTGACGTTTAGGAGATTAAATTAAGAATTGAGGAAGATTGTTAAAAAAATATATATCAGAAAGATTTAACCAATCTCAGTCGTTACATCAAAAATGATGAAAACTTGCTACTTACGCAGGTTTGAAGAGTGGCTTATTCGTTGCAACCCTCTGTGCTGTTTAACGGCACAGGTGGCTGCGGCGAGTCAAAGTCTGCTGTCCAGAGTCATCTCTAGAAACCATCCAGAAATGAGGACAGGCCCTGGAGTGTTCTGAGTCACCGACGACAGGTCGGTGTGCACCATTCAACTGTTTGCTCATTTTCACTTGAAACTCTTTCTAACCGCCGCAGTTTGCTGTCCACTCCATGCACGCTTTTCATCATCGTACAGGTAGCAAAAACGCTTATCTTAACAATATCGGTGGCAGAACCACTGGACAAACACGCCATTTAGACAAGAATTAGCACACATTTATATGTTAAAGAAAATGAAAACGGAGCTGTTTTGCACAGGGAAAGCAATGCGGCTTGACGTGTAAACCGTGAAATGTTTTTGAATTCTAAATAAAAAAAAAATAGAGGTGCTGTCCCTCACGAGAAAGTTCTGCTTACGCAGACGCGTGAACAGAGCTGGTACTCCAAGCAAGAAGAGCGATTTTTCATTAAGAAGGCTTCCTCCGTCCCGGTTATGTGGATCCCTGGGTATCAGAACCCCTGCAGCTCAATCAGAATCTATTCTCTATATCTGATCTCTTATAGCCAACTCGTAATGGTTAAAGAAATGATTTAACCAAACTAATAATGTATCCTGAATATGTGTGGAAGATTACAAAGATTTGTAAGAGTCTGGGGATGGTGTCATTAGGCCAGGACAGGTACAGCAGGAAATCGCTGCGTATAGTGAGAGTCTACACTCCCACTCCTCCTCCCTAGACCCCAGATTAGTGGATCCCCTTAGATTCAACAGACTAGTGGTTCCAGCGAGAATGTAAAAATCATCAGTGATGGGGCATCCCTGCCACGTTCCCCGCCCAAGTCGGATTGGGGCAGAGACAATTCCATGTAATCAACTCTTATCATTGGGCATTCGTAGAGTAACTTTGTCAGAAGCAGGGACCTCTTCCCACTTTTTTCAGTATTCCGTGTATTAATGGCTATTCTAAGGTGTTGAAAGCTTTGACAGCATCAAGGGAAAATAGGGCCGTCGCCTCCTGCCCTTCCCCTAAGCCAGTGCATGCTGCCATAAAGGTGTTTAAGGTTCGGCCTGGTCCCCCTAAATGGCATAGATCCAGACTGACAACAGGGTGTACCAATTTAGAGATAAACTGTAGTGAGCAGGTAGATAATACTCTTGCAAGGATCTTACTCTCTGCATTGAGTAGTGATATGGGCCTATAAAAGGCACAGTCATCAGGCGGTTTGCATTCCTTCAGGATAGCCACAATTGTGGCCATTCTTTGGTCACAGGGTATCCGTTCCCTGCCCCTTGATTCAAGGAACATTTGTCTTCTGAGAAGTGGCAAGGTAGTGGTCATGCACTTATAAAGTTCAATAGGCAAACCATTAGGACCCGGCACTTTCCTGGATTATCAATCACTCAATCTAGGGAATTTAGGGGGGAGGAGCCTAGCGCGCAACCAAGATGGCCGCATAGGTGCAAGGCTCCCGAGGACCTCCGCAACCTCCTACGATTATCCTGAAATTATCCTGCCCTGGATGAGGGGACTATGTTGGTGAACCTGAGCTGAGGTGGCACCCGTTTCCCGCTTCCGAATCGGACCTCGGACACCGGAGTGAGCACCGATTGAGGTTTGCGGCCTTCCCCTCGCCGGACCCCGGATTTGCGCTGTGGGGTGATCCAGTGACAAAGTGAACAACAGCGGCAGGCAGGGCCTGGCGACTCGCGTACCCCGCACTTTCGCTTTCGCTTTCACACCCCCTTGCCGTCTCTGCGAGGTTGGGTCGCGGAGCCCTTGGTGTTGGTGTGGCCTTGCTGGGAGACCCTGCCTGCCTGCAGGCTGTGATCCACCCCGCTGCTCTGAGGTGGCCCCCCCCGGAGCTCGTGGCCCTGCTTTCCTGCCCTACACGACGTGGCTGGTGCGACTGGGAGACTGGTGGCCATGGCCACGAAACAAGATGGAGACCGGGCAAAGACCAAATCGACCCGGCGTGGCGCCGTCCATCAGGCCAACAGTATGGACCGCTATACCCTCCAGAAGGGATCTTCCGATGGACCGCGCAAGTCCCCCGAGAGCCCTCCTGATGCCCCAGACCTGCCCGCAGATCTGACTCTGCGAGATGTCATGGGCGCCATTGCCGAGATGAAGGCCTCGGTGGGCCAGCGGTTCGATACACTGGCGCAGAAGATCGACTCGGTCCTCGTGGATGTTGGCCTGGTGAGGGCCGATCTTTCCAAAACCAACGACCGAGTAGATTCTTTGGCCCACACCGCATCGGGCCTAACGACAGATGTGGCGGCCTTACAAACAGAGGTGCGCCGGCTTAGTCAGGCGAGTGCGCTTATGGATCGACGCCTGGAGGACTCCGAGAGTCGGGCACGGAGGAACAACATCCGCATTATCGGGGTGCCCGAGGGACGCGAGGAGGCGGCGGCGGATCTCTTTGTGGAGGACCTGATTGCTACCCATCTCCAGCCACGGGGGCTGAGTAAACTCTTCGCTGTGGAGAGGGCCCACAGGGTTCCCGGGGGAAGGCCGAAGGTCGGAGCCCCTCCGAGACCTCTCATTGCCCGGATTTTCAATTTTCGGGACAGAGACGCTATCCTGCAAACCTCCAGACTGCATGGACCGGTCAAGTTTGACAATATGGAGGTAAATTTTTACCCTGATTTCACCCCAGCGGTCCAGAAGCAGAGACTGAGCTTCCTAGGCGTCAAACGCCGTCTTCGGGACCTAAACCTCAAATACGCCATGCTCTTCCCAGCCAAGCTGCGAGTTGAGGTGGATGGTCGCACGCACTTCTTTGATCGTCCCGAAGCGGCCGGGGACTGGCTGGATACTCTGCCCGGGGATCGTGATCGGGGGGCGGGGGGGCGGCGGGGGGAGACGGCACGCTGGATCGGGAATGAGGGTTTAATATTGGGCCTCACTCTGGACGAAAATGATGCCACTTTCGATTCTGCGTCAGTCTTTGTAAGTTCCCCTCCTATGGAGGTTGTGTTGGGTCTATTGGGGGTTCTCCCTCCTCCTCTAGGGGGTCTAGTTAGTTTAACTATATATGGGGCGAAAGGCACACTGCACGTTGGGGGGCTGTTCGGGCTCATGCAGGGGTGCAGGGAGGGGGGAGTTCTGTTGGGGCGGGTGGGTAGGGATGGGGTGTTGTTCGTTTTTATCACAAGGCAAACGTATTTTTGTGTTAGTTCTAAAGTGCTCTCCGGGGGACGAATGATGGCTTCTGTATATGATGGGGGGTAGGGAATTAACTTTGTTGTCTTGGAATGTGAATGGACTGGGGGACAGGATCAAACGAGGTGTGGTCCTGCAGTTTTTGAAGCGAATCTCGCCCGATGTAGTCTTTCTGCAGGAGACACACCTCATTGGCAACTCCTTCTGCGCCATGAATCGGCGTGGCTATCGCCTAGTGGCTCACTCGGGCTTCACGTCTGGCTCAAGGGGTGTGGGCATCATGGTGAAGAACTCGCTCCCGTTGGAGATTGATGAGGTGCTCCACGATGACAGGGGACGTTACACGGTCTTGGTGGGAAGACTGGAGGGCAAAGTGGTTGTCTTTGTGTCAGTATACATCCCACCGGGGCTGCAGTCGACCACCTTTGCAGACCTGGGGCGCCTTCTCCTTGGCCTTCCGGGGGGGCTTTTAGTTGTGGGGGGGGGATTTCAATGCGGTGGTATCTGGGACTGTGGATCGTCACCCCCCTAGGGACCTCCCCCGGGCACAGGCGTGGCTACCCGGCCTCTTGGATACATTTGGATAAGTGGACTGCTGGCGTTTAAAACACCCCACGCAGCTGCAGTACACTTTCCACTCGGGAGCCCATGGTAGTCTCTCACGACTAGACTATGTCCTTGTCCCGGCGGCCTATGTTGGGAGGGTGGGAGAGGTGCGCCATTTGCCACGGGGTATTTCGGACCACTCCCCGCTCCTACTGCACTTTGATGTCTTTCCGAGGGGTGAGGGTAGGGTGGTCCCAATCAATCCTTGGTACCTGCGCGACCCCACCATTCGCGCTGAATTGATTAAATCCCTTCAGCGATATTTTGATGAGAATGTGGGGTCCGTGCCTTCGGCTGTACCGCTGTGGGAGGCCTTCAAGACAGTACTCCGAGGGGAGGCCCTATCCCTTATTTCCCACGCCCGGAGGCGCGAGCGGGAGGAGGTGACCCGGATGGAGGCTGAAATAGCCGAGTTGGAGGGTAATCTAGAAGGTGGGGTGACGGATGCCGCATTACATGTCCTCCAACTCAAGCAAGCGGCCTATAGGGCCCTCGTCACGGAGGCGGTCAGGGGCCTCAGTAGAGAGCAACAGGGGCGACTGTATGATGTGGGTGATAAGGCAGGTAAACTTATAGCGTGGTTGGACAAAAAAGAGAGAGCGAATCGTGTGGTCCCGCTGATTGAGAAAATGGATGGTGTGTGTGTAACTGAGCCAGAAGAAATCGTCTCCTGTTTCGCGGATTATTTCCGTGGGGTGTATTCCCCGGTGTCTCCCTGCTCGGAAGAGGATTCCCGTGCCCTGCTCAGTGATATCGCGCTGCCGTCCCTTTCCGGGGATGACAGGGTGTCGCTGGACGCCGCTCCCACCTCCGACGAAATCGCCCTCGCCATACGCTCGGTCGCTTCCGGCAAGGCCATGGGTCCGAATGGTCTCCCTATCGAGTTGTACAAGTTGCGACCGGATACGCTGGCACCCCACCTCCGGGCTATGTTCCTGGAGGCACACTCGGTGGGCTCCCTCCCGCTGGACCAGCGTCTGGCTACAATCGTGGTCATCCACAAGGAGGGGAGACCTCGGGACCGGGTTACATCCTATCGGCCCATTTCGCTACTGAATGCGGAGCCCAAGATTCTCGCCAAGGTACTGGCCAATCGGCTGGTCGGCGATTTGGTTCATCAGGACCAGTCCGGCTTTATTCCCCATCGCAACACAGCCCTTAATTTGCGGCGTTTGCACGGTGTGCTCGCACGTGTCCCGTTCATACGGGAGCCGGCCATTTTGGCGTCCTTAGACGCCACCATGGCGTTTGACACGCTTGAATGGCCATATATCTGGGCGATGCTTGCGAAGTTTGGATTTGGGCCAGGGTTCATCAGTTGGGTCAAATTGCTGTATTCGGGCCCATTGGCGCAGGTGGTGGTGAACGGAAGAGTATCGGCTCCGTTCGAGCTGGGCCGGGGCACACGGCAGGGCTGCCCCTTATCGCCGCTCCTCTTTGCACTTGCCTTGGAGCCCCTGGCGGAGTGGCTGCGGTGGGAGCCGTCCATCCGTGGTCTCCGCTGGACCCCTGAGTATGAGGACCGCGTATCCCTATACGCTGATGACATCCTCTTGTACCTAGCTTCCCCACGTAAATCACTCATAGTACTGGTTGATGTTTTGCATTCATTCGGTCGTAACTCCGGTCTGGTCATCAACTGGGCTAAATCGTGTGTGTATGTTCTCTCCGGGGAGGCTCCTATCCTCCCGCGGGGCTGTCCGATCCAGGTCGCCCCGCAGGGATTTAGGTACCTGGGTGTCTTCATTACTCTGGACCCGGAGGCTCGGTATGATCGGAACTTGCTTCCCCCCCTCCAGCGTCTGAAAGAGGATGTCGCGCGCTAACGGCGTTTGCCGCTTTCGCCGCTCGGCCGGGCGGCATTGTTTAAAATGATGTCGCTGCCGCGTTTCCTGTACGCGTTGCAGAACACTATGGACCTCGTCCCAGCGCGCTACTTCCGCGAAGTGGAGAGTTTGCAGCGCCGCCTGTTCTGGGACGGGAGGCCACGTATTGCCCTGGCGAAGCTGACGCTCCCATGGTATGACGGGGGGATTGCCCTCCCGGATATTAAACGGTACTATTGGGCCTCCCAGCTAGCTGCGATTAATCAGGGCCTATATGGGCCCGCCTTAAACCCGGCGTTTGAAATGGATAGGATGCTACTTCCAGGTGGTGACCATAATCGAGCGCTCTACTCTAGCGCGCCCGACGCTCGCCTAACGGGCCCCACGCGTGTCATGGTGCGAGTGTGGCACGCGGCCAATGCAGCTATGGGGTGGAAGGACCGTTTGACCCGGGCGTCACCACTATACGCGTCTGAGCGGTTGGGCTCCTTGTGGACCTCGAAGGGCTTTGAGAAGTGGGACATAATAGGCATTAGCAAAGTGGGGGATCTCTGGACGAGGGGAGGATTTAAAACGTTCGAGATGCTGCAGACGGAATTTCAGTTGCAGGGCAGCGAGTACTTTCGGTATTTGCAGGTCCGTCATGCGCTGGGCTCCGTCTTTCCGGACGTTGCCTCCATCCCGGAGTGTTCCCCCCTGGAGGATAGAGTACTGGATGGACACGTCCCTGACAGCACGATCTCACTGATCTACAAAAAACTGATCAACGACCGCTCAGACTTGTTGACTGCCCTTCGTGAGGCTTGGGTAGCCGATGGGCTGGAGCTGGACGACGAGGACTGGATCTCCGCGGTGGCCTCCCCGAAAGAGGTGGCCATACCGGCTCGCCTTCGTTTCGTCCAGCTCAAGATACTCCACAGGGTCTACATGACGGGGCCAAAGCTCCTGCGTATGGGCTATGCTGAGGACGGTTTGTGTAAGCGTGGGTGTGGTGCATTGGGGACTTTTCTGCATATCTTGTGGGAGTGCCCGGAGGTGGAGGGGTTCTGGCGTGGTGTGCATGAGGTGCTGCGAGTGGTTACGCATGTGGCGCTGTTGCCCGAAGCGAGGAGATGCCTGTTGAATGTGTGGGAGCCTACCGATTACTCGGTGCCGCAGACGTGGTGGGTGACTCTGGGGTATATGGTTGCCAAACGTGATATTGCCCAACTGTGGGGATCCCAGAGGCCCCCGACTGTCTCGGCCTGGAAGGAACATATGGATTGGTGCATGTTTCGGGAAAAGGTGGTGTATGTGGCGAGAGGTAAGCCTGGGACATGGGTGAAAGTATGGGGCCCCTGGAACGCCTACCGCGGGGGAATCTGTGCTCCACCGTTATTGCCTGATCCGTCGCCGGCCCCGTCCCCTTAGCCAACTCATCCCCCCGGTACCTGGGCATTGGGTTTACCCAGCCCTAGTTCTGATCTCTCCCCCCTCTTGAGATTCCTATGGATGGCTAGGATCCCCCCTCTAGGGGAGCACGTGTTGCTATTTCCGATTGAGGATTGCCTTGTGGGTTTGTTTGTATTTGTTGTTCTTTAAGTTTAAAATGGAACCGTATAGTGGGGTCTGGATAGTGTGGCTCGCAACGAGGTTAACTCCTGTGCATGCTCAGCCGCAGCACCATGTGTTTTATAAATGTATATCGTATGCTCCTTTCATTGCTAGCGGCCGGCCGGAAGGTTGTAGGCCCATATTTGTATATTTTTGAGTCTTGTAATAAACGGTTTCAAAAAAAAAAAAAAAAAAAAATCTAGGGAATTTATAGTCCGCAACAGCTACTAATTGAGTGTCCAGGTGCTATATATAAGAACTGCTCCTGAATGTCCTGGAGTTTACAACGTAAAGCCAGGTTTTGAGCAGGCGCTTGAAGACCTCCATGTCCTCTGTGGGGCAAAGTTGCTGAGGGAAAGCGTTTCAATTTTTAACAGCCAGGATGGGATAAGAGCTGCCACCCCACCTTTCCTTTCTAAATTTGGTAATCACCACCAGAATGGAACTGGAGGAATGGAGTGATCTAGGTGGATGGTAGGGGATAATCCTTTTTGACAGGTAATGAGGACAGGAGTGGTAGAAGGCTTTGTGTACCTTGACAAGTCCTTTAAACCTCACCTGCTCCTTGATGGGAAGCCAGTGAAGTTCTTTCAGGTGAAGCTGGATGTGATTCCTCCAAGGCAGTCTCAGAAGAGGTCGCGCACTGGCACTCTGCATCAACTGCAGTCTTTTCAGGAGATAAGCCATTAGTCCCAGGTAAAGGGGATTGGTGTAATTCAGACTTGGGATCTTGGGATCATCAGGGCCTGGATGACTGTTTTCTGCTGCGGAATAGGGAGATGGTACAGAAACGTTTTAATATCTTTTAGAAGTCCAAAGCAGAAGCCAACAACACTAGAGACCTGGGGACCAAAGGTGGAAGAGGTTTTGAATTTCACTCCCAGATTGCGAGCCACTGCAGCAGGGGCTGGTGGAGGCGGGACACCATTGGGCAAGACGTTATTCTTCTAGTAGAGTGGATGTAGGGGGGAGGGGCGGGGGAAATCTCGCAGAGTAATATTTCGGTTTTAGTGGCCCAGCAGATTGCTGGTGCCCAACCAGTGAAACACTGCAGAAATGGAAGCCTTGAAATTGCTCGGTGCATTTGGGGCTTTTTTTTTTTTTTTTTAATCAAGGGTGAGGAGGAGGTGTGTATCGTTAATCAAGGGTGAGGAGCAGGTGTGTATCGTAAGTGTACGAAACTATTCGTACGCAGTAGGACTCAGCAATGGTCGCTAATGACGTGATATAGACATTGAGGAGTGTGGAACTCAGTGCAGACCATTGGGGTAACCCAAAACCGAGAGGCTTGGGTTTCGAAGTAAACTGAGCCATCAATACAGATTGGTGTCTGCCTTTAAGAAAGGAACAGAGCCAGGACAGTGCGAGGCCACTCCACCGATGTAGCCTAGTCGCTATAATAATATAGAATGCGAGACCGTGTCAAAAGCTATTGATAGATCAAGGAGAATCAGGGCCACCTGATTACCCTGATCCAGTGCCAGCTTAATAGTGTAAATTAAAAATGCCAATTGTGGATATGCCAATGTTACCATGTTTACAGTACAGAGCACATGCACTTTAGCACTGGTTAGCAGTGGTAGAGTACCCGGAATCCTAAAGGCAGCAAAAAAGGAGTCTGAAAAATTGGAGGAGGAAAGCAACAAATTTGGGGATAACCCCGAAGAAAGGGCAGGTCCAAAAATACCCTCTTTAAATAGGGGATATCCCAGTAAATTACAAAAACATACAAGGCGAAGGGAATAGCGTTACTGCAAACTGTCACTTTAAGGCAGTTGCTTTATCATGGTTAGAGGGGCAGGAAGACGGCATTTACCAACAACCAGTGGTCGAAGTGGGCGGGATCGGCAGGGCACGGCGTGCCCCTACTTCTTTAATTCCAAAGATTCCGTTCCCCAACTTTTTTATTTTGAAAATGCATCCCAGGACACAAGAAATCGCCATCGCCTATAAATAAAGCTCGGCGTTCCTGGCGTTCGTGACGGGCGGATCAGCAGAGAAGTAACAGGACTTTGACTTTTCCTCCTTGCTCAGAGAAGAAAAAGACGGTGTCCACTTCTGCTCTGCAGCTTCAGCCCCTCCACTCTTTCATTCTTCCTTCTCTTTCTGTCTAGCAGTTCCTCTCTTCCTGAAAACAGTGACTGCAAGACGGGGTTCTCACTCTCTTTCCTTCCCCTTTCGTTTATTTGTTCCCCTGTGGAATGGATCCAAAAAAGAACAAGCATTTGCAATGCAATAGGTCTCGCATTTACGCGAGTTTGAGCTATTGACATTGCAAATAACAATGCCTTTTAATTTTGTTTTCATTTTAAAAACATAAATAAAAGGCATTGTCATTTATAATGCCAATAGCTTAAACTCGTGTAACTGCGAGACCTATTGCATTGCAAATGCTTGTTCATTGAGCTTTCAGCTGCTAAATGGACGCGGGCCATAAAGATTTTTCTTAGTGAACATAACACTGCTTCTGTATCCGACAACATTGGCAGCATAATTTTAAGCAAGCAGCAAGGTCATGTAAAATGGTAACAAAAGGTAAGATTTACAAAAAGTGCCTCTATGCAAGCTTTGCATTTTTGTAGAGTTCTGACCAGTGTTCCACAAAGCAGAATGCCTTTTTATGCAATGCATTTTCAAATTGTCTGGGAAGAAGCATGAGCGTGTGCTATAAAAGCAGAAGAAGTGTGTTTTGTTTCCCCAGTGATCTTGTTGTGCATTGCTGGCTCTGCAATGAAAATACAAGCAGATGCTGGTAATGGCAAGAGGTCTGCAGCCCGCCCTTTCCGAAAGAACTTGAGGCTTCCTTGCGTTAACAGTCCTTACTTATACATGGGAAGAAAATGCAGGCAGAGACAGCCTCCAGCAAAGAGGGCCAAAGGGCGTGCCCTGAAATCGGCAAGAAATAGCGAGAATTTGGCAGTGAACAATAAATGAAACAATAAATGAAACAGGCAGGGCTTTAAGTGGGATGAAAAAACTGGGGGTGGGGGGTCTCTTAAAGGGGCATGGCCAATGTAATTAAGGGCGTGGCTTTAAAACACATAAGCTAAAAATCTTTGCTTGGCATAGTGTGCCACCCGACTTATATTTTGCGGTTTCTGTCATTGCATCCAGATACATGATACAACAAGTAACATCATACCTACAAGAAGTCAGGACTATTGACTTGGTCGATGGTTGTTAGTTGCAACTATGGCTTGTGTATAATATTTAAAAAGCTTCCACTTAAAGTCCTGGTAACACCACAACCATGTTGCTGCTCCTGCGGTTCGAAAAGAGAAGGGAAATCCAGAGAGAAAATGACTCTCTTTATAGGATTTCCCTTCCCCTACAACGCTCACCTGGCATGACGTCATGCCATAACTTCTCCACTAGTGAGAAGTGAGCAGTGTGAGCATGCGCACATCGATGTGCCTGCTGTCACTGCAGTTAGGAAAAAAACAGACCGCCAGTGCCAGGGCACAAAACAGAGCCCGATAGGGACCCGTTTCAAGGACCCCTTTACAAAACACTGCCAATACTCAGCACCGGTGAGACCCGGCCCACTTAAAGCCCTAGAAACAGGGACAAATAATTAAAAAGAAAATAACAGGAGATGTCAGGGATGAAACCCTGTGCCTGTTGATTGCATATCCAGGTAACCAAACATTTGAGCTGTCCTAGACTTAAAGACGAAGTAACTGTGAAGCAGCCACACTTGCCAGAAGTAAGGTTATAAGGGGCAACAAAGTGTAACAATGCGTTAATATTAGTAGACAGAGCAGTCATTACTTATGCATGGATATAGATGCAGCCAGATGGTCCCGATATGAGCAGGCTTGTGTTGTCAATTAAAACAGAAGTGAACTGCCGATTGGAGAATCACTCATCAAAGGATGGCCCCGTTCGTAAACACGCTTTAAGATAAGAATGCGGCCCCCAGGCAGATCTACTTCCTCAAGAAGGATGCGAGCCGGTGGGCGTGGTAGTGGGAGCAAGCATACAGCTCGGTGTGTAGCTCGGGACCCGGACAGCCTCCAACAAAGACGGCTAACCTGTTTGCAGCCCTAAAATCATCACAAAAGGGGGAGAATTTGACAATGAAACAGAGAAATTAATCCCAAAAAAAATGACTGGAACTGTTGGGGATAGAACTTGCCTGTTGATTGTATGCACAGATAACCAACGGTGTGAGCCATCGTAGGCTTAAAGATGAAGCAGCTGTGAAGCAGGGCACTGCACACGCGTCTAATAGGGGGGAAGTTGGGAGGTGGGAGGCCCATGCAGAAAGTAACTGGGAGCTGAGAGAGCCTCTCAGAGAAAGAAAGCTGCAACTGCCATGCTCAAGGAGCGGGGATAAAAAAAGATTGCGCTGCAAAATTAAGAGTGCACAAACGGAACTAGCCCTGTGGTGGGGGAGGGACAGTTGTGAGAGGTGCCATGATGAAACAATCTCTCGGCATGCTGTGGCGGGGGCGGGGAAGCGCATTCCAGGCGGGGGAGCGGACCCTTTGAAGTATGATGCCGAGGCTGTGGCTACACGTGCCAGTGGGCTGAAGCGCTTCCCCAAACGGATTGCATGGTGGCACGATGCATGTGATTGTGCGCGTGCTCGCCATGCAATCCACTTTTGGGAGCACTTTGAAATGCCCCTCTTACTAGAGTCTCGCATAGCGATTGCATAAACGCAATAGCTAGGCGAGACCTAAAAACTGGAAATGTCGTATTTTTCTGACATTTTAATTCCAAATTGCAGCACTGGGAATAAAAGGTTAAAAATATGAAAAATAACTAAAAGTAAGACAGAGTGGTAGCAAACTGGCCAGACTGATTTTATTCACACCTAAACACATTAGCTCCATACAGAGTTTGCCAGTGAAGAGCTATTTTTGCTCTCTTGTCTTTGTTTTCCCTGGGCTTGCAACTAGTGCACTAATCCTGGAGGTACTGCAATGTGTGGATTGGAAAACAAAATGTGTACTGCGGCTCTGCGTCCAGGGATGTGGTCTTTTTACCATACTGCTTACGTTTTGTAAGGATATTAACAATGGACATTGAAATGGGTCCATTCAGGGCCCTGTAGTCATGTCCCTAACTTTTCAGGCAAAAGCACTCACTGATTTCTGAATAGTGAGTGTAAAAGCGTTAAGGTAACCATGTTGTTCCTGCTGACTTTTCACATGGTTTGCTAAATTTAGCATTCCCTATGAGTGTTTGCTTTTTCCAGGATGTTGTTACTTTTTTTTTGTAGGCCGCAAATCGCTCTGGTCTAGTGTGTAATTTAAATTGAGCCGCATCCAGGTGTTTATAGCCAGCAACAATTGGGTTGTAGTTGAAGGCAGTGTGAGTTTTTCTCAGTGGGGCAGTATGGTGTTCAGTGGGGGGAGAAGATGTGGCACTTTACATGACCACGCCCGCGCAAGATTCCGTCAGCACAGCGGCGGAATTTGCGCAGCATGGAAGGGGTTAATAACGAGTCCACCAGACCACTCTCCCGACAGAGCACAATCCCATGCTAGACCTTAGAAGGTTTCGCAGGACCTTAGAAGCCCTGGTTTCTTAGCACCAGCAGAAGGACCGTAGCATGAAAAGTGTAGGTTAACCTTCAAGGCCTGTCCACTACAATCCATACTGAAGTTCACCTCCAGTCTTGCGGGCAGGCCTATGAAGCAGCACACCATAGAACAACAGTGACTCTGTCACTGTGGTCACAGGACCCTTGAGAAGGGCCAGCTCTAGGGCGGTGCAAATGGTGTGACCGCACCGGGTGCTGACTTTGGGTGGAGGCATTATGTTTGCAAGTATATTATGGTTTTAAAAGCGCTTGCTGCCTCCTTCCTGGCCTCCAGCAATTTTCGGCAACAATAAAAATGTCATGATGACACTGGTGATTAATGTTCTTCCTAGAGAGAGATCGGAATTTTGTCTAGTGGAAGTTTGGAAAGGTAGCTCAGAGGGTTAATGTGCCTGCTGCAAAGAACATGTACCATGCAGATCACAAAGTGCACATAATGTAAATAGGTTATTGGGCTACTGCTTTTGTCAGAGATATCCTTTTGTTACTTGCAGTATATAAGTTAAAATCCTAACATAGAACAGTGAGCTATTAACTGCCATTTAAGAGCTGCATACAAACTGCAAGGTATAAATTAGAGCGTTATGTTTTTTCCCCCAGTCTTTGATTATCATAATCTTTCAAAACATGTTCTTTTGGACAGAAATCAATTCTGATTATTAAAGAGAACTCCCAACCATGGTAATACGTTTTAAATTCGGTGTTTGTGTTTCTCCAGACCAATCACTATTAAGCTATACGGCCTACTAGTATGGTTGTCATGTGACTCCTACACCTTGTAGTCCTTAGTTTTATGTAACATTTTCTATACAGTGATTTACACACATATTGTCTCTGTGTAATGTAAAGTGCTCTGACACCCTACAATGGTATGACTGGTGCTGTAAATGCATCAGAGAGAGTGTGGTTATGGAGACTGAAGGGACACTGTTAAAGGGTGGTAGTGAGGCAATCCATGGCAGAGGTGGTTATTGGGGGGCACTAACAAACATTAATGCACAGGGCACCACCACTGCCAAGGCCGGCCCTGCCCTTGAGGCCAGTCTTCCTCACCCATAGGTACCGCCATTGGCCTTGTTTCAGCAGTAGTAGCTGCAACTCACCAGGGATTAGCAATGCAGGATTTGCACGCACACCAAACTAAGTTCGCAAACGTCACAGTCTCTCTGCTCCATTCACAAGCACTTTTAACATGTGCTGCCTGCTGTGGGGCCACTGGAATTAATTATGCAGCAAAAGAGGACAAAATTATGCTGCAGTGTTGACTAAATTGTGCATTAAAAAAGGCTGAAGAGTAATGCAGTATATTTTCTGATATTTTATTATTTTGGCATGTGTACACATCCTAACAGTCTCTGGAAAGATTTTGCCTTATTAGTACCAGTGTAACATACACATGCAGCAGTGAGAAAGGTGATCAGTCAACCTTTGCAATAAGCCATCAATTTATTAGTTTAAATGGTTAGATCATGCAGCAGATCTTGCATTATGAGGCAAATATGGCAGAGCCATAATTATATAGAAAACATTTGCAAGCTAGGATATTTTGCCATTCATGTTTGAACTGCTGTTGTGGAAAAAGGGAAAAGTGCTGATGAAAGAAACTCCATGGCTCAGAGACAAATGGCTTGTGCTTCTACATTTTATCAGATTTGGGACATTCTGTGATTAGAAGCATACCCCACTTTGTGAATGTATTTTAATGTCAATAACTCATTATAACCTTAAAAAGTCATGTGTATCCATTGGTTGATTAAACTGGGCAGTGAAATGCCAAACAAATACTAAAAATTGGGATGTTTGCACATTCTGGCCACACCTCTGGCTCCGCCCACTGATCCAATCCTTGGGTTATTCCCGCCCTCTGATTCTCCGCCCACAGTTCCCCTACCTTTTCCCTCCACTTCGATCACTACCAACAACTGTTGTTTGGTGTGGTGCGGTATCCTGAATACTCCGAGGTCCTGGTGAGTGGGATTAGCCGGATTGAGGATGAAATGTGCTCAAGTGGTTAAGTAACAGTTGACTGCAGAATTAGCAGGCCTGATTTTATATGATGCATCCTGACTCAATACAATTTTGCCATCTGGGGCAAAACACTTTATATCCTGGCATGGAACCTCTTTTGACCTATCTTAAAAGAACAAGTGCCCTACCTTTAGTAACGCCTTTTCTGATAAAGCGTCCATCTAACAGCAGTTTCCTCACCTTTTGAATATTCCCAGGCATCAGCCCGAATCGGAAAGTTTTGCATGGCGTTGTGCGGTGTCATTCTAACTCGCACCACTCTGTCCCACGCGGATTTGATGTCTGGACCAGTATACAGCAAACACAACATGATGATGGCCGTAGTGTTGAAACTTTTCAACCGCTCACCCCCAGTCAAGAGATCTGGATTTAATCCATTGTTCTTTTGCTCACTATGCCACCCCAGTTTGGACCCAGCCATATGCAAATCAATCTTGACGCTGTTCCTCTCTTTACAGTCCAGCTCCATCTAACAGGCCAAGTCCTTCCTGAACCAGAAACAAGCATCCTGAGACAGGTGTCAGGGTTTCACCCTCCATCAGCAAGGCTAGCTTAAATCCAGTGGCACAGCAAGCAAAGGACCCACGTCTGTGCATACCCTTGGCCACTTCGGGCGAACATAGAAAACACAACAAGATGATGGACGGAGTGCTGAAACTTTCAACCACTCACCCCCGGGCAAGAGATCTAGGTTTATTCCATTGTTCTTTTGCTCACTATGCCACCCTAATTTGGACCCAGCCATATGCAAATCAGTCTTGACCATGTTCCTCATGGGAACAGTCCAGCCCGAACTGCCAGGCCAAGTCCTCCCTGGACCGGAAACAAGCATCCTGGGACTGGTTTCGGGGTTTCACTGGCCAGGCAGTTCAGGCTGAACTGTTCCCATGGGGAGCAGGGTCAAGACTGATTTGCATATCACTGGGTCTAAACTGGAATGGCGTGGCATGCAAAATAAAAGATGGATTTAACCCAGATCTGTGACTGGGGGTAAATGCTTGATTGGTTCAGCATTCCGTCCATCATCTGTTCTTTTTGTATTTGTCACCCTAAGTGTGCAGGGTATGCTCAGACGTAGGTGCCATGCTCGCAACGCTACCAGATTCAAGCTAGCCTAGCTGATGAGGGGGAAACCCCAAAACTGGTCCCAGGATGCTTGTTTCTGGTCTAGGGAGGACCTGGCTTGGCAGTTCGGGCTGGACTGTTCCCATGGAGAACAGGGTAAAGACTGATCTCCATATGGCTGGGTCTAAACTGGAATGGTGTATCGTGCAAGAAACCAATGGATTTAACCCAGATCTGTGACTGGGGGTTTATGCTTAATTGGTTCAGCATTCTGTCTATCACCTGTTCTTTTTGCATAGGACCAGTATATATGCACCACCAGGACGAGGAGGAGGGACGGCAGGTGAGGCGTTACTGAAGGTAAGTAACTTGTTCTTCTGATAGTGACTTCTTCCCTTTTTGAATAGATACCAAAGCAGTACCTCCCAGGTGGTGGGTCTGTGGAATGCCTCAAACAAGGAAACCGTGCAGTACAGATTGAGCGAAATGCCCATCCCGCCGGACCTGGCTGTAAAGGCAGATGTCCAATACTGGCTCACAATGCACTTGCGACGTGTTAGCAGCTTTTGCTCTGGTGGAGTGAGTATGCAAACCTTCTGGAGGCTGCGTTTTCGCTAGGCCATAGCAGATCCGAATATGTAAGGCAATCCAAAAATCTTTTTTTTTCTATACCACGTTGCACTTCTTTACCCCCCAAAAATGAACAAACATTTGGTCATCCTGTCGAAATACCCATATCCTCCTGAAGTAAGGACCCTCTTAGAAACCTAGCGATGTAGCCGTTCCTCCTCCTACAATGGATGATGCAGTGCATAAAATGTTGACAAGGTGATGGACTGCACTATGTGAGTAGATGTAATGAACAACTGTGCATAGGCTTGAAAGTTATGCACATCAAATAAGACGATATTTAAATCTCACTGCGGCATTGTAAAAGGATTAGGCGGGAATACATGGGTAAGCGGCCCTTAAAAAAAAAGGTGATTTGAAGAGGGCTGACTGATCCGGTAAATGTAAAAAGGCACAAAAGGCTGATAAGTAACCTTTAACTGTGGCCACAGCAAGGCCTTGATTTACCAATGATGACCAAAATAACAAAATATCTGATAAAGAAGCTTATTTGGTTTAGATATGAACAGAAGAACATCACACAACAAACTTTTCCTACCGTTCTGCATAGACCGATTTTGTTGAGGGATGCCTGGTGCATAACAACACCAACCACCTCAGGAGAAGGTCAAATGTCATTAACTGTCAAAGCCCAAACTCCACGCATGGAGGTGTAGGTTGTGCATGCTTGGGTGCAAGACCTGGCCCTGTTGCTGTGACAGGAGATTTTCCCAAAAGGGCAGTCGGAATGGAGGACATGTGCTCCTGGCCAGATGTTCCAGGTACCACACTCTTATTGTCCAGTTCGGAGCCAATAAGAGGACTTGAGCCCGGACTCTCTTGATTTTTCTTGAGGACTGTAGGCAGGAGAGGTAGGAGAGGAAAGGAGCATAGGAGTCCCGTACCCCAATGTAGGCAAATGGCATCTCCTAAGGGAGAATGCCTTGGGAACTCCGTCACAAATGTATGGACACTGCACATTCTATGAGGTGGTGAATAATCGAGCCAGGGTTCTACTCATTGTTGAAAGAAACCCTGTGCCACCTCCAATTGTAACCTCTGTCACCATAAATCAAAAGGTCGATTTCTTAAAGTGGATTTTTATTTTCCACCTTGTACATGTAATATTCATGGACTATATTTCATCTTTTTCATCAAGATCTGTTCAGTGCTATACAACTTTAAATCAAATTACAAGAAACATTTAGAAACACTTAACAATAAAGACCAAATCGACAATTGGACAATCATGTGCATCAACAATATTTACATGAAAAGACAAGGACAATTCTGAATTCTACTTTTTTGGACAACGGAATGTGGAATATTCAACAAACAAGGGGAGTCCTACACATTTCGTATAGAGTACCTGGGACCTATTCTTTTAGTCCTCACAGACTAACAGTATTTTTTGAGTGCCAACAGGAGGAAGCCTCCAGAAAGTAGGGAACAGGTTTTTGACACTATACTTGGGTGTCTGGCAAATGTTTTTTAAGGACTTGACGTCGATATTGTTCCTTGGAGTTCTTAGTACGGCTTGCCTCCTCTAGAAACCAACGCGTTTCGACCTTCTATGTGGCACTTGTTGGTACATCCCCAGGGAAACCCTTTTGGTATCGAAAGAACGAGATAACAACAAACCCCTGGTTTGCGTCACTACTTTTTCAGGACGCGCAAATGCAATGAAAAAATTGTTCGAAAAAACTGGACAACTGTCAAATCGATAGAACCATTAAGAAACCCTCCAATCTTTGCACTGAAGAAAAACAGAAGCCTCAAGGACAAACTTGTACACGCTAACACGTCAAAGAAATGTGACACTAATCCAATTCGAACTTTGCTATCTCTACCACCGATCAAAGGCCACCGAAAGTGTGGTAATTGCACATCTTGCCACAGTACCATAGAAGGCGACATTTATGTATATGGGAACAAATTCATAAAACACGAACCATTCACGAATTGTAACACCCATAACGTGATCTACTGCGCCTTGTGCCCCTGCCCACTGGCATACATTGGCAAAACAACCCAAGCCATAAAAACAAGAATGACTCAACACCGTTCCAGAATTAAGTGCAAGATTCTAACTGCACCGATGGTAACACATTGCATTGAATACCAACATAGCCCCAAAGATATCAAATGGACTGTTCTAAAGAGGGTATATGGAGCTAATGTTGATAGTCTCCTTTCTAAGTTTGAGGCAAAAACCATCATGTATTTGAACACAATTGAAAATGGCTTGAACGAAACCAGTGAACTACAACACTGGTCTTGAATCTGTCTCTTCTAAATTCCTCTCTCTTCCCTCTCCAGTACACATCTGTACAGGCGTCTATACTCTGCCATCTCACACAAGGACGTAATACCCTTGTAAAAACTGTTCGGTACATACCTGTACAGGCCTATCCACACTGTCATCTCACACAAGGACGCCTTACCCTTGTATAATCCTCACCAAAAAAAGCAAATATCCCGTATATCGATAAGTATGCGAAAGTACTTTGTATCATATGTGTCACTGGCACTGTTAGCTCGTGCAAACATTAATTGTGCTCACAGTACACATGGTCATGACTATACTAACACAGATCACGATCCAACAGGTGGGCACACATCTTAGCAGCAGGACCGTTGCTAACCAGGTTACATCTGAAAGTGGGGGACACTGGAATAATTAGATCTTTCTACAGCGTTCCGAGCCGGTTTTAAATAATCTATGCATGGAACGTTATACGTTTCGCAATGCCCTTCAGTCATTTTTCATTGTCCCGCAACTATGTTGCCTTAACGAATAGGCAGCTCCAGCACGAGAACGCCCCTGAATGTACACAGACACGCCCCCGTCCGAATCCACACACGCGTGACCCGGAACTAGCATCTTACTTCCGGAGCGTCGCTGCACTCATCCTTAAAATCAACGCATCAGGAGACTCCCCTACACTCTGGAGGGATGATTGACTGCCCCCGAGCTGCATGCTGTACTGCCACGCTAGCCATCCGAGAAAGTGAAGCGCTGCTCCACAGCTCTCAAGCCACCGATTCGCAGGAGAGCTTTTGACCCCGGCATTAGTTGGTAAGACATTCGCTACCGGGGTAGCCTACCAGGCACCCGCCTCTCACGCTGCATGGGTGTCTCTCTCCCCCCGCACCAGCTACCCAATGTAGATCGGTAGGACGCTCAAGAAACCGAGAGCCCAGTCCTCGGTAAAGCACACGTATACCCTGCACAAATGCCTCCCCGCTCACTAGTCACATACAGCAGAACTGTAGCAGTCACAAAACCGAGTGTTCAGATCCTGACGCAGCACGCGCACTCCGAGCACCGGGAGAGAGCTCTGTGTTTGGGAGCAACATTCTCTCACAGCATGTGGTGTGGGTGATGCTGCCTAGACTATGAAATCTCCCCCCTTGGTCCCTCGCCATGTGAGAGCGCACTCGTTCCAATAAAACACCACACTCTTTCTCTTGCCTCACCTATGAGATAATGCTGTATTAACGCCACATATCACAGTATAGTCACGTGCTCCCACTCGCGAAGCATGGACCGGTTGAAGACACACTAGTCTTACATCACCATAAGTCTGAAAGCATCTTGAGCACCCTCTGCCAGCTTAGACGTTCATTCAACATTATTAAAAAAAACACACTTTTCCCCGCAGGTATCGGGGTGTTCAACCTCCATTGTTTGGAGGCTCCCCCTTCCTCTCCCCTTCCTTTTCTCGCTGAATTCCAACAGCGTCTACCCCTGGAGCCGTAAGAAACTCAAATATCAGACTCCTATAGGACATCCCAAACGGTACGTACGGATAACCATGTTTTTAACGAACAAGTTACTTACCTTCGGTAACGATGTATCTGTAAGAAACATTAGTTAGTTAGATTCCTCACCTTAGAATATCCCCAGGCGTCAGACTGGATCCGGAAGATTTTTCGTCAGCAATACCCCTTGCGCGTCGCTAGGCGTCGTCTGCGGCTCCGCGTCCGTCGTCGGCGTCGTGCGCCGGGATGACGTCGTCGGAGTACTTAGACGCCGCCCTCGCGCGCTGACGTCAGTTCTTGTACATAGCCTTCCGCGCCAGGAACGCAGAGCCATGCAAAGACCGACACTGGTGCCAAAAATAAAATCTAGGGGCCTGAAAAGGATAACCTTAACCCTAGATGTCAGTTCGCAGAACGGGGAGGATGGGAGGGTCGGTGAGGAATCTAACTAACTAATGTTTCTTACAGATACATCGTTACCGAAGGTAAGTAACTTGTTCATCTGAAAGAAACACGTTAGTTAGATTCCTCACCTTAGAATAGATACCCAAGCAATACCATCCCCGGTGGTGGGTCTGCGAACCAAGATCACACCAGAAAGTCCTGGAGGACAGAACGGCCAAAGAAGCCATCCCTCCGGACTTGGCTGTCAAGGCAATAATGCCTGGCAAACGTGTGTAGCGAAGCCCACGTCGCCGCCTGACAGATGTCCTGCAAAGGGACTCCCCGTCCCAAGGCAGTAGTAGCCGCCGTGGCCCGAGTAGAATGGGCGCGCAGCCCAACAGGAGGGTCCTTTTTAGCCAAGGAATAGCAGATTTTTATACACAAAACGACCCACCGAGAGATGGTTCGTTTGTGCACAGCTTTCCCCTTCTTAGCGCCCACGTACCCAACAAAAAGCTGGTCGTCCACCCGGAACTGTTTTGTGCGGTCCAGATAAAAGGAGAGCGCACGTTTTGGGTCCAGACGGTGGAGCCTCTCTTCCTCTTTGGAAGGATGCGGAGGCGGAAAGAAGGTGGGCAAGGTGACAGACTGCCCAAGGTGAAATGGAGTCACCACTTTAGGAAGAAAGGAGGGACGAGGCCGAAGGACAACCTTGTCCGGATGAACAGACAGAAAAGGAGGCTTTGAAGATAAAGCCTGGAGCTCACTCACCCGTCTAGCCGAGGTGATGGCTACCAGAAAAGCAGTCTTTAGAGTTAGAAGACGAAGAGGACAATTGAAAAGAGGCTCGAAGGGAGCGCACATCAGGAATGTCAATACCAGATTCAAGTCCCACTGAGGCATTACAAAGGGGACAGGAGGGAACGTGTGTGTAATGCCTTTGAAAAAGCGTGTAACCACAGGGGACTTGAAAAGAGAAGGCTGATCAGGAAGCCGTAAGAAGGCGGAGATGGCAGCAAGATAACCTTTCAGAGTGCCCAGGGCAGAGCCCTGCCGGGCCAGAGAAAGAAGGAAGAGGAGAACCTCAGAAAGAGGGGCGGAAAGGGGATCCACAGCCTTTGCTGTGCACCATGCCACAAATTTGTTCCACCGGCAGGCGTATACCGACTTTGTGGAGGGACGCCTGGCTGCCAGAATGATATCACAGACTTCAGGAGGCAAGTCAAATGGCATCAACTGCCGCCGCTCAATCTCCACGCATGGAGGTGGAGGCTGGACAGGTTCGGGTGGAGGACCGTCCCCTGCTGCTGCGACAGAAGATCCTCCCGAAGGGGCAGACGTATCGGGGGATCGGTCAACAGACTGAGTAGCTCGGGATACCAGTATCTTCGTGCCCAATCCGGAGCCACCAAGATGACTTGGGCCCGGTCGCGCCTGATCTTCTTCAGCACTCTGGGCAGAAGTGGTATAGGCGGAAAGGCGTACAACAGACCGCAACTCCACTCGTGACGAAAAGCGTCGCCGAGCGAGTGCCGCCTTGGAAATTCCAACGCGCAGAACTGCTGACATTGCGCGTTCTCTTCGGTGGCGAATAGATCTAACCAAGGCTCTCCCCACTGCTGAAAGAGGCCTTGCGCCACTTCGGAGTTCAGACGCCATTCGTGATCCATCATGCACCGGCGGCTGAGTTCGTCTGCTCTGGCGTTCAGAGAGCCCGCCAGATGTTGAACCACCAGGGTGACGCCCTGGTGTTCCAGCCATGTCCAGAGGCGCAGAGCCTCCTGACAAAGGGTCCACGACCCCACCCCGCCCTGTTTGTTGCAGTACCACATGGCGGTGGTGTTGTCCGTGAACACCTGCACGACACTTCCCCTGACAGAGGGAAGGAAGGCTTTCAGTGCAAGCCGGATCGCTCTCAACTCCAACAGGTTGATGTGGAGACGAGACTCCGCCGGAGACCAGAGGCCTCTGATCTCCGCCTCTCCCATATGGCCACCCCATCCCAGGAGGGACGCATCCGTCACTACGACATGCTCTGGTTGGGGAAGGGAGAGGCTCTTGCCCTTGACCCACTCGCGGTCCGTGAGCCACCACTGCAACTGCTGTGCAGTGCCCTCCGAGATCAAGACATGGTCGGACAGGTTGCCGTGATGCTGGGCCCACTGAAACTTCAGGTCCCACTGCAGAGCCCGCATGCGCCGCCTGGCGTGATGCACTAGTAGGATGCAGGAAGCCATCAGCCCCAGAAGCCGCAACACTAGCCTGACCGAAACCCGGGATAGAGGCCGAAAGATGGGAATCAGGGCCTGTATATCCCGGACCCGCTGTTCCGGTGGATGGACCCGGAACTGCGCCGAATCGAGAACCGCTCCGATGAAGAGGAGCTTCTGAGAGGGACTCAAGTGTGACTTCGGCACGTTGATGGAAAACCCCAGCAAATGCAGGAGATCCGCCGTAGTCTGGAGGTGGGAGACGACTGCCTGGGGCGAGCCCGCCTTCAACAACCAGTCGTCGAGATAGGGGAAGACTGGAACCCCTGATCTGCGCAGATGAGCTGCGACCACCGCCATCAATTTCGTGAACACCCGAGGGGCACTGGTGAGGCCGAAGGGGAGCACGGTAAACTGAAAGTGCTCTTGGCCCACCGTGAACCGCAGGTAACGCCGGTGGGCTGGCAGGACGGGGATATGGAAATATGCGTCCTGCAAGTCCAACGCTACCATCCAGTCTCCAGGGTCTAGGGCAGCTAAAACCTGAGCCAACGTGAGCATCTTGAACCGTTCCTTTCGGAGGAAGGCATTGACGTTCCGGAGGTCCAAGATAGGGCGTAGGCCCCCTTTGCCCTTCTTGGGAACCAGAAAGTAGTGGGAATAACAACCACGACCTACTTCTGGACTCGGAACGCGCTCGACGGCCCCCTTGGCCAAGAGAGCCGAAACTTCCTCGCGGAGAAGATGCGAATGATCCCCCGAGATACGGTGGTGCTGCGGTGGCATGGCTGGAGGGGTCGTCTCGAAGGGGAGGGAGTAGCCCCTTCGGACGATTTGCAGCACCCACCTGTCCGATGTTATGGACCGCCAGTGGAGCAGGTGATGGCGAACTCTGCCGCCCACTGGCGTGGTATGGGCCTGAAAGCTCGGACTAGGAGGGCTTTGAGGCGGATGCTGCAGGGGTGGAAGTGGGCTGACCACGTCGGCCTCCATTTCCGCCACGGCGGAAGCCACGTCCGCGACCGCGCGCAGGTTGGTTCTGCGGCTGGTGGCTTTGCGGACGTGAGGAGGCGCCCCTTCCTTGGCCACGAAAGGGGCGAAAAGCGGAGGTGTGCGCCCGCGGAGCCGAGAGGCCCAAGGACTTGGCCGTAGCCCGGGAGTCCTTAAAGCGGTTCAGCGCACTGTCCGCCTTCTCACCAAACAGGCGAGTGCCATCAAAGGGCATGTCCATGAGGGTGGTCTGGACATCCCCGGAAAATGACGTGGACCGCATCCAGGCGTGGCGGCGGAGCGCCACCGTGGTCGAAATCGCCCGACCCAGCGAGTCCGTGGTGTCAATCCCACATCGTATGGCGTGCCGTGCTGCATCCCTCCCATCGGCCAAAGCCTGGGTAAGACGCGTCCGGACCTCCTCCGGACACAGGGGCAGCACGTCCTCCACCGTATCCCACAGGGAATGGGAATAACGGTCCAAGAGACAGGCGGTATTTAAGGACCGCAGGCCCAAACTAAGGGACGAAAACAGTTTCTTGCCGAACTGCTCGAGTCTCTTGGAATCCCGATCCGGCGGAGCGGTCGGGAAGGAGGATTGGGAAGTAGAGGCCTGGATAACCAGACTCTCGGGGGTGGGGTGTTGGGACAGGAAACTGGGGTCGCCCGGAGCAGGGCGGTGGCGCCTGGCAACGTTCCTATCCACAGGAGGAACTGTGGAGGGCTTGGACCAGGTGCCCTGCAGAACGTCAGTGAGGGCCTCGTTGAACGGCAGCAGAGGCTCAGTGGAGCTTGCTGAGGTTTGAAGCACCTCAGTGAGGATGTTAGTCCTCACAGCCACGGCAGGCAACTCGAGCCCAAGGGCCTCGGCCGCCTTGCGCAGCACCACAGAAAATGCTGCACCCTCCTCCGAAGCCACGGTCGGAGGAGAAGTGAATCCAGTGTCTGGCGAGGTGTCCAGCCCACTGGCCTCCCCCAGTTCATCTGCCCAGTCCTGAGAAAGCTGTGACTGAACAGCCAGAGGGTCCTCGAACCCCTCCCAGTCGCCCCCTTCTTCCGATTCCTGATAAACAGGAGGAATGATCGGAACCGGACTGTAGAGATGGTAGGACTCAAGCGGCGTCGGATGCGGCGTCGGCGGACGCCGTGCCGGCGCCGGGTCCGGATGAGGGCTAAACTGGGGTGTCGGCGTCACAGGCGTCGGCGTCGGCGGCGCCGGTGACGGCGTCGGTGGTTCAGGCGTCGGCGCCGGTGGAGGAGTGACTAGGTCAACCGGCGTCGACTGGGGCCCAGGCAAGGGCCCCGCGGGGACCTGCGGCGTCGAGACCGGAGTCGTCGACGGCGCCGGGGCCGGAGCCGCCGGCACGCGAGGTCGCCCAGTCGAGTCCGCGGGGCCCGAAGGCGCGCCAGCGGGCGTCGACGGCGGGGCCAGGCTCCTCATGGCCGAGAGGAAGGCACTGATCTCCGCCGGCGCCGCGTCAGCCCCAGGGACCGGAAGGTATGGGGGCGGACGCGGCACCTGCGGCTCCGCCGGAGCCGCGGGGGTGGAACCACCCTGACCCTCGGCCGAGTCGCGCGACCGGCGAGGGGAGTCCGAAGAGCGATGTCGCCTCTTGGACTTCTTTGAGCGTTTGGACTTACCCGACGACTTGGAGCCGGACGAGCGATGGCGTCGGCTAGGGCTCCGCGAGCGATCCTTGGACCTCCTCCTGGACCGGGATCGCGCACGACGCGGAGCCGAGTGGCGAAGCTCGAGAAGCTTGCGGGACCGCTCCCGCCTAGCCTTCGAAGTCAGGGCCTGACAGTCGTTGCACGACTCCGCGTCGTGGTCGGGGCCTAAGCAGTAGAGGCACCGGCGGTGGTGATCGGTCACCGACATCAGTCGATGACAATCCTCGCAAGCCTTGAACCCAGGCATCCTACCGGCACCAGATGTCGACAGACAAGGATCAAAAATGAGCAAAAAAGATTTAGTCAAAAAAGACTAAAAGGGGTAGCTCTCCCGGATCTGCGCTTACTGGCGCGGAAAAAAGAAGAACTGACGTCAGCGCGCGAGGGCGGCGTCTAAGTACTCCGACGACGTCATCCCGGCGCACGACGCCGACGACGGACGCGGAGCCGCAGATGACGCCTAGCGACGCGCAAGGGGTATTGCTGACGAAAAATCTTCCGGATCCAGTCTGACGCCTGGGGATATTCTAAGGTGAGGAATCTAACTAACGTGTTTCTTTCAGATCTGTGAATACACGTGTAATTAGCCAATACAAAGCTTATCTTTGTCTCCACAAGAATAAGACGGTCATTCCATCTCTCTCCATTAGATACACCCAGTCCTCCGCACAAACATGTGTTCACCCTGATGAAGACCTTCCACAACAAGTGCCACATAGAAGGTCGAAACGCGTTGGTTTCTAGAGGAGGCAAGCCGTACTAAGAACTCCAAGGAACAATATCGACGTCAAGTCCTTAAAAAACATTTGCCAGACACCCAAGTATAGTGTCAAAAACCTGTTCCCTACTTTCTGGAGGCTTCCTCCTGTTGGCACTCAAAAAATACTGTTAGTCTGTGAGGACTAAAAGAATAGGTCCCAGGTACTCTATACGAAATGTGTAGGACTCCTCTTGTTTGTTGAATATTCCACATTCCGTTGTCCAAAAAAGTAGAATTCAGAATTGTCCTTGTCTTTTCATGTAAATATTGTTGATGCACATGATTGTCCAATTGTCGATTTGGTCTTTATTGTTAAGTGTTTCTAAATGTTTCTTGTAATTTGATTTAAAGTTGTACAGCACTGAACAGATCTTGATGAAAAAGATGAAATATAGTCCATGAATATTACATGTACAAGGTGGAAAATAAAAATCCACTTTAAGAAATCGACCTTTTGATTTATGGTGACAGAGGTATCATGTGTTGTTACTAGTCTTTGGATTCCAACCTCTGTTTACCTTAAATGAATCAATCCCCTGTTGTTTATATAACCTCCAATTGTAACCAACATTTTTGATCTGCTGTGCACTATCCGCTGGGTTCGTCCGCCCTGGCGTTTAAAGATTCTGCAAGGTGTAAAGTAATAAAAGGAATGCTCTGAGCATTCAACCTCTTCCAAAGGCATAGCGCATCCTGACACAGTACCCACAACCCCACTCTGCCCTGTTTATTGCAGTAACACCATGGCAGTTGTGTTGGCTGTGAGAACCTGTACCCATATGCCTTGACTGTAGGAAGGAACGCTTTCAGTGCAAAGGGACTCACTTGAACATACAACAAGTTGATGTAGAGGCAAGCCTCCGCCAGAGACCAGAGACCTCTGATCACCTCTCTAAGACAACCTACCCAAAACAGTAACGAGTCACAACTGTTATTTCTGGGTGGGGCATGGAGAGTGGTCTGTCGTCAGTCAAACTGTAGTTGTGAAGCCACCTCTGCAGGTCTTTTGCAGTCTCCTCCAACATCTGGATGTAATCTGACAGATTTCCTTGGTGCTGAGCCCACTGGAACTTCAGGTTCCACTACAAAGTCCACAAGTGTCATCTGGCGTGGACCACAAGTAGGATGCAGATGGCTAAGAGACCACAAAGCCTCAGAGCCAACCTTACTGAGACCCAGGTTGCAAGTTGAAACATGGGGATCATAGCCCGAAAGTCCTGCACTTGATGAGGTGGATGGATGCTCGGATGAGCACTGTATTCAGGATGGCTCGGATGAAGGGGAACTGTTGTGAAGGAGTCAGATGCGACTTCAGCATGTTGAAGGAAAGCCCCATTGATGTCAACAGGCCTTGGTCTGAAGGGAGCACGGTGAACTGAAACTGCTCTTGGAGCACAAAAAGCAGTAAGTAATGTCTGTGAAGTAGCAGGACCTTAGAACAAGTTACTTACCTTCGGTAACGCATTATCTGGTAGAGACTCTATCTAGCTACAGATTCCTGACCTTTGAATTTCCCAGGGGTCAAGCTGGATCCCAAAACTTTTGCTCGAGCAATACCTCTTGCGCCCTCCATCGGGTAGCTTCATTCGGCTCTGCATGATGAGGTCAGCGTTGGTAGCGTCAGTTAAGACGCCGTGGTCACCTAAATAGGTGCCACCCAGGCGCACGGAAGTCAGTACTTTTAATTTTTTCCAAGCTAGAAGCACAGGACCACAAACGAACTAACAAAAACGTGTGCAAAACGAGGGCCCTGTAGGAAAGTAGGATCTGCTTTCATGGTTACCCCCACTTTTTGCCTGGTGTATTGCTGTTCTGACTAGTATGACTGGTATTCTGCTAATAAGGACCCCAATCTCTGTGCTTTTTCCCTTAAATTACTATGGTAAGTACTTAGGTACACCCCAGATTGTCTACTGGTGTTCCCTTATAAGTCCCCAGTATACGGTATCCAGGGCATAGGTACACCAGAGGTCTCCCATGGGCTGAAGCATGTCTTATGCCACCCATGAGAGACCACTCAAATTGTGACTCCAGGACAGCCATTGCAGACTGTGTAAGCTGGTGCAAGCACCACTTACGACAGATACAGGTTTCTCTATATCTGAGGTCACTACACTTAAAACCTATAAGTCACCCCGAAGGCAGGCCTTTCAATCCTGAAGGCAGGGTGCTCAGTTCTAAGTGCGAGGGTGCCCCTGCATGAGGATTACACCCCTACAACCGTCAGAGTCCATTCTCCCGGGTTGTAAGTGCATCAGCCATTACGACATAAAGAGTGGCCATGCGTCATTACGCGATGACCATCTCTAAACTGGCTGTAATGAACCGTCATGTTTGGTATCAAACATGTTGGAACATACCTCCACACCATAAACGGTGTGGGACGTATGATTCCATGCACTGTTAAGCTCCTCTGAGAGGCCCTCAGTGCTCCTGGTACCAGTCTTCCAGAACCTGACAGCAAGCTAGGGCTGCTGTTGACCGGAGACATGTTTCTACCACCCTGCTGCTGAGCCAAGCTTGAGCAGGGGAAGGCAGAAATATAGATATCCTGTCACAGGGAGGTGTGACCACCTCCCAGTCAGGGTTAAATGTACTAGGGCATGTTGGGGGCGCTTGTCAACGCCACGGAGGCTGCTTGAAGGGCCCATTTGGTGCCCTCCTTGCATACTCCAGTTCAAACCAGTTTAGGGAGCCATTGGCTCCTGCTCTGGCATGACACTGGACAAAGGAAATGGGAGTATCCTCCCCACTGTCCAGCCCCTCCTCTGGGAGGGAACCCTGAATCGGCCAAACCATTTTCTGAGGGTACTTAAGGGCTTACCTGTCGGTGGGTCCCTAAATTAGACGTGGGGCAAGATTTAGATCAAGATACCACTTCATCTTTGACTGTCTGGGCACTCTGGACTTCGCTGGACTTAGCTCTGGGCCCCGAGACTGCAACTGGGAAGACTCCTGCTGCTCCTGGTCTCGTCGTCCTGCTTGTCTGCTGCAACATCAGTGCTTGTGCTCCATACAGGATCCTTCCAAGGCCTGTGGACATCCAAGACACCTGAAGGAACCTTCTTTGAAGTGAAGGAGTCCCTTCCCTGCATCTGCAGGTAAAGCAAACAAGCTAACCAGTCTCCTGCTTCTGGTTTCCCACAAACTCTTAAAGACTCAGCAACACAGGTTGTGGTTCTACAACTCCCTCGAGGCTTGCACTGTTTTCTCACAGAGTTTGAGGCCAGTTTCCCTCGTCGGAACCGCAGGAACCAAATCCCTATGCACTGTGTCAACTTGCTGTTGCCAAGGCTTGTTGGCTTTCTTCACCAGAGATCTTCGGGATCCAAGAAGCTCTAGCCTGAAGCATCTCCTACGACCAAGATCTTCGTCCTCACTGCATCTCTTGCACCAAGGGCCTGCATCTTTGGTGAGCTGCTCGAGGTCCTCTTGTGACTCCTGTGCCTCCGGCCTGTGGGTCCTCTCGGGGGACCTGTTTGACTTCAGTGGGCTCCCCTGATTGTTCGGGGCCTACTCCGACTCCCCTGTTTGTGGTGAGTCACTTGGACCTTGCTGGTCTCAACCCTGCACCTTTTTCGCTTGCCATGTTGTTTGCGGTTGCCAAGGCTTGTTGGTGCTCCCGATGGACCCTTCAGCTCTCGTCATCCGGCATGGGACAGCTCGTGAACAGCTCCTGGTCTTCCGCTGCGTCGCCTGGTCCACACAGCCTCAGCTTCAAGGTCATCGTCAACTCTCCTGCATCTCCCGACATCAGTGGCCATTTGTCTCCCCTGCCTCCTGGTCACTCCTGAGTGGCATAGACAGTCCCCTCTGCTTGCAGGTACTTCTCAACTTGAATCCACCTTTCCGTTCCACCGGAAACTTTCACCTTCCTCAACAACGGCATCTTCCTGAAGTCTTCCATTGAGTTTGACGACGGTTTCCGACACCACTTCAAATCTATGCACCCTGCTTCGCTGGTGTAGGTATCCTGGTTCCAAGGGTATCCACGGGTTGGGTGGCTCTACAACCTTCTGTCTTCCACGGGATTTCTTCAGGGTCCACTGGGAAGGGTCCTTCGTCTTATAAATAGCAACCACTACTTGCCCATTGACTTGAATTGAGTATGCAGTAGTGTTCCCACACTGCACACGGCCTCTGTGGGGTTCCTGGGTACTTACCTCGGGTGGTTCCTTGGGTCCCCAGCACCTCTATGTCTTCTGGGTACAGTCTTGACTCGAGTTGCGATTCGCATCCCTCCATCTTAGTGTTTGGTTTGGTCTCTCCCTGGCGACCACTGTGTATTTGTGCTACTTAACCTGTTTTCATTGCAAAGTATTATATGTATTGTGTTATATCTCCGGGTAGGAGATATCATTGTGTGTTAGTGAGAGTCTTATAATAAATACCTATTTTTATAAATACACTGCGTGGTTCTTTTTCACTTAACCTATACCAATAAGATTAAGATCTGGTAAAACAAGCTTCTTTACACTCCTTCGGGACTAAGCCTGAAACCTGCTCTCCGCAGCTACCACTTAGTGAGCTTTCTAAGATTGTCTAAAACCACTACAATCACCATAAGGGATGTCTGGACTAGTGCAGGTTGCTACACTTACATAAGTGACCACCATATACTAAGCCAGCCTCCTACAGGCCCTGAAAATGGGAGTAACCCTAGTCCAAACAAAAGCACTCTGCAAAGCGGGGAGGCATGGGTGGGCCTGTAAGGAACCTGCAGCTAGATAGTCTTTACCAGATAATGCATTACCGAATGTAAGTAACTTGTTCATCTGATAGAGGCTTCTAGCTGCAGATTCCTTACCTTTGAATTAGATACCCAAGCTATACCATCCTAGCAGTGGGTTGCGGACCAATACCTTACACTTGGAAGTCCTGCAGGACAGAACAAGCAAAATGCCTGTCCCTGCAGACCTAACTGTACAGGCAGTAGTGCTTGGCAAACATGCACAAAGATGCCCACGTTGCTGCCTGACAGATGTCTGGGACACCCCAAGCCAAGACCGTAGTCGCAGCCTTTCTCCTGGTGGAATGGGCCCTTAACCCCTCAGGGGACTGCTTCTTAGCTAGGACAAAGCAGATTTTATTGCAGAGAATGACCCAGCGAGAGATGGTCCTTTTCTGCAGCGTCCGACCGTTCTTAGCGCCCATGCACCCCACAAAGAGTTGGTCGTCCACCCGGAACTCTTTTGTTTGCTCAAGGTAGAACGACAATGCTCTTTTTGGGTCCAGACGGTGGCGATGCTTCTCTTCCTTAAGGAATGTGGGAGGCAAAGAAGGTGGGCAGCGTGATAGACTGTACCAGATGGAATGGAGTCACCGCCTTCGGCAAGAATGAAACACAGGTGCGAAGCACCACTTTGTCTGGAAAATACATCATGTTGGGAGGCGTACAAGATGGCGCCTGCCACTCACTCGCCCTCCAGGCTGATTTTATTGCCATTCGAAAGGCTGTCTTGATGGTATGCAGACAGAGGGGACAGTTGTGTAAAGGCTCGAAGGGTGCACACATAAGATAAGTGAGGACCAAATTAACAAAGGGTGTAGGTGGAAACAAGTGAGCCAGCCCCTTCAAAAATCTATTTAAAATCCGTGACCTAAAGAGAGAGGGTTGGACTGGTAGCCGCAAAGAAGCAGATAGAACAGAAAGATAACGCTTGAGAGTTCCTAAAGCAGAGCCCTATTGGGCATGGGTTAGAATGAATGGAAGAGAACAGTGCAAAGAGTAGCAGAAAGAGGGTCAATAGACCTTTCTGTACAGTATAATACAAATTTCTGCAGAAAGACGAAGACTGTCTTAGTAGAGGGCCGCCTGGCTGCCAAAATAACGTTACATACTTCGGGAGGAAGGTCAAAAGCCATCAACTGCCACCGCTCAATCTCCAAGCATGGAGGCACAGAGTTGACAGTATAGGGTGGAGGACCCTCCCTTGCTGCTGTGACAGAAATTCTCTCGAAGGGGCAGCCTGATCGGAGGATCGATGCTCATTTTCAGAATCTCTGGATACTAGACTCTCCTCGCCCAGTCCGGAAGCACAAGAATGACTTAGGTCCGGTCGCTCCTGCTCTTCTTCAGAACCCTGGGCAGGAGTGGTATGGGCGGAAAGGCGTACAGCAGGCCTGAGCTCCACTTACGACGAAAGGTTTGGCCGAGCGATAGCTGCCTTGTAAACTCCATCACGCAGTATTGCTGACACTGCGTGTTCTTTTCGGAGGTGAACAGATCTAACCAAGGATCTCACCAGTGCTGAAAGAGACCTTGCGCCACCTCCATTCATGAACCGCTAGGCAACGACGGCTGAGTTTGTCCGCCCTGACTTTCAGGAAACCTGCCTGGTGTTGAACCACCAGGGTTAAGGGGTTAAGCTCTGCTGTTCCAGCCACGTCCAGAGACGCAGGGCCTCTTGACAAAGGATCCACAACCCCACCCCACCCTGCTTGTTGCAGTACCACAAGGCGGGGGTGTTGTCCATGAAAACCTGCACTAACTTTCCCTTGACAGAGGGAAAAAATGCCTTCAATGCCAACCGAATCGTTTGAAGCTCCAACAAATTGATGTGGCGCCCCGACTGTCCCCTGATCTCCACCTCTTCCAGATGGCCGCCCCATTCCAGAAGTGACGCAACTGTCACAAGTGTGAGGTCTGGTTGGGGAAGGGAGAGGGGTCTGCTGTTGGCCCAATCATGATTCGTCAACCACCACTGCAGATCTCTTGCAGTTCCTTCCGAGATCTGGACCCCATTGGTGAGATTTCCCTGATGCTGTGTCTGCTGGAACTTCAGGTCCCACTGCAGAGCCCGCATACGACACCAGACGCTTTACAAACAGGATGCAGGAGGCCCAACAGTCACAGCATCAGTCTCATTGAAATCTGGGATAGAGGCTGAAACATCTGAATCATACCCTGAATATCCTGGACTCACTGCTCGGGAGGAAAGGCCCGAAACTGCACTGTGTCCAGAAGAGCCCAGATGAAAGGGAGTGTCTGAGGAGTCAGGTGTGACTTCGACACGTTTATAGAGAACACCAGCGAATGCATGAAGTCTGCTGCAGTCTGAAGGTAGAAGACGACAGCCTGGGGTGAGGATGCCTTCAACAGCCAGTAGTCAAGGTAAGGGGAAGACTGACACCCCTAACCTGCGCAGATGAGCTGTGACCACCGACATCACCTTAGTGAACACCCGAGGGGCACTGGTAAGGCCGAAGGGGAGCATGGTAAACTGAAAGTGCTCATGGCCTACCTTAAACCGCAGATAACGCCTGTGACCCAGCAAGATGGGGATGTGAAAATGCTGCAGGTCCAGCGCTACCATTCAGTCTTCTTGGTCTAGGGCAGACAAGACTGGAGCGTGTTGGACTTAAGCTTCTTGAGGAAGAGATTGACGGTCCGAAGATCTAAAATGGGCCAAAACACTTTGTTCTTATTCGGAATCAGAAAGTAGTGGGAATAACAGCCACTGCCTACTTCTGAATCCAGGACCCTCTCCATAGCACCCTTGGCCAAGAGAGCTGTAACTTCCTCATGGAGCAATTTTAAATGATCCTCTGCCAGCCGTTCTTGATTTGGCAGAATGGGAGGAGGAAAAGGAAGGAAAGGCAGAGAATAACTCTCCTGAATGATCTGCAAGACTCACTTGCTTGATGTTATGGACCTCCAGCATGGTGGATGATGGATTCTCCCACCAACTGGAGTGGCACACCACTCCATCGTCTTGCAGATTCAGACTAGGAGGGCTTTGAGGATGTGGCTGTCGAGGGCAGGGTGGACGACGACTTCTGGCTTCCATTCCTTGGTCAGAATAAGCAGCGTCACGTCCTCGCACAACTTGAGAAGTCAGCGCAGGACGGTGGCTGGGATGGGGCTGACACGGCTGGAAACCCCTACCGTTGCCTCAAAAGGGGTGAACGCTAGACTGGCCACAAGTTGTAGAAGAGAGGCCCAAGGATCCGGCCGTAACTTGAGAATCCTTGAACCTCACTAGGGCAGAGTCTGCCTTTTCCCCAAAAAGACGGGTACCATTAAACGGCCTCTCGGATTCCCTATCCGGAGGGGCAGAAGGGAATGTGCCCTGGGATGTAGAAGCCTGCACCACCAAGCTTTCAGGGATGGTGTATTGGCTGAGGAACTTTGGGTCACCCGGAGCTGGGTGATGTCGGCGTGCAATTGTCCTATTCACAGGAGCCCCTGTGCTAGGCTTGGACCACGTGCCTAGAAGGACATCAGTTAGTGCCTCATTGAAGTGCAAAAGGGGCTCAGAGGAGGAAGCCCCAGGCTGAAGAACTTCAGTCAGGAGATAAGTCCTGACCTGCACGGAGGGCAACTCTAGTCCGAGGGCCTCAGCTTCCCACTTAACCACCATGGCATAAGATGCCCCCTCCTCCGTAGCCACAGTTGGCAGAGAGAGCATGCCAGTATTTGGGGAAGTGTCCAGTCCACTGGCCTCCCCAAATCACCCATACCAGTCCATCTGCTCTGCGGAGACCTCCTGGTGTTCCAAAGGCTCCACAGACCCCTCCCATTCCTCTCCCAAGCCTAAAACATTGTCAAAGTGTTCAGGCGGCAACATAGAGCCCCTGGGTTCAATCAGCGTCAGAATCTGTGTCGAGTAACGCCGTTCCGACTCCGTGTCATCAGGGATAAGGATGAGGCTGGCACCGGCGGCAACAACTTCGGGTTTGACGCCAGGAAAGGTCCGGACGGATCCCTGAGGTTCCACTGGCGCCGTGGCTATAGCCGATGGTGTCGTATCCAATGGGGCGCCTTTCGACAATGCAGGGCCCGAGGGCTCTCCAGCAGGGTTGGCCCACTCAAAAATGCGGTGCATGGCCTTGTAAAATTCTTTAATTTGAGTGGGATTGCTCCAGCTCCTGAAAAGGGAGGGAGACGCAAAGTCGAGCCTGGCTACGGCTCCGCAGAACCGTGCCCAGAGCATCAGTGCTCCTTACATCATTCGTCGACGGATGACAGTCAAGGCAAAGATGAAGTCTGTTTGCACTTCTTCTTGTGCCTCTTCCCGAGTGTCCCAAAGACCTTGAGTGGGATGAAGAGGACTTGGGGCTCTTAGAGCGGTCCTGCAACCTCCTCTTTTTCAATCGGAACTGGGACCTCTGCGGAGTCTCCCTGGATGGTGTTGACTGCCGGGCTGCAAAAAGCTTCATAGCCCGCTCCCGCAAGACTTCGAAGTCGTAGCCCGACAGTCCAAGCACAACTTCAAATCATGATCGCGCTTGAGACACCAGAGACAGACGAGGTGGGGGTCGATAACCAACATCATGCGGTGATGGGCACCGCACTGTTCAAACCCAGTCTTCCTCGAAGACATCCTCGCACACAATTTTGGAAAAAATTCTGAAGTTGACAAAAAGGGCCTGCCAAAAAGCAACAGAGGGGTAGCTCCTCCCCGATTGGCGCTCAACTGGCACAGAAAGGAAAGAACATATGTACGTGCGCCAGGGTGGCAAATATATAGGTTACTGCGACACCGACTATGTCACGCTGAGCCGAATGGAGCCACCCGACAGCACGTACAAGGGTTGTTGCTCAAGCAAAAGTTTCTGGATCCAGCCTGACGCCTGGGAAATTCAAAGGTAATGAATTTGCAGCTTGAAGTCTCTATCCGAGATGAGGAAATATGCATCCTGCAGGTCCAGTACTACCACCCAGTCTCTTGGATCGAGGGCAGATAGAATTTTGTCCTGGGTGAGCATCTTGAAATTTTCTTCCTTGAGGAAGAAGTTCAGAGTGCAAAGATTTGGGATAGGATGAAGGTCTCCAACCTTCTTCAATATCAGAAAGTGAAGAGTAACAACCAGCCCTGATTTCAGAAATCGGTACCCTTCTTATTAATTCCTTGGCCAAGAGAACTAGAACTTCTGCTTAGAGTATACCTGGGAGATGTTATATTGTGATTGGTATGTCTAGAGAAAAGGAAAGAAAGAGTTGGGCGTAACCTTGTTCGGCAATCTAGAGCATCCATTGATCCAGGGAGGTAAAAGATGATCCGACCTACAACTGGTTAATCGTGTGTTACCAAGGTTAAATCCAAGTGGTTTTGCGACAGCTGAAGAAGGTGGTGATGGGGCTTGGGTAGATCGTTGCCCCTCGGAACCCAAACACCTTTGAACAGCTCCCTGACCTTGTCCCTTAAGGGATTGTGAGGACTGTTCTGGCTGAGAGGAAAACTGTTTTTGACTTCACTAAAAAATCCTTCCAAACCCTCAAATAGGGCACTGTTTATGGGGAAGATACCTAGTTGGTAGCACTAAGCCCGAAGAGTGGGCAGTGTGCCTTACTGTCCTTGAACCCTTCAATGGCTGAATCCGTTTTTGCTCCAAACAGCCAAGAGCTGTCAAAAGGCATGTCCATAAGTGACTGTTGGACATCTGTGGAGAACCCTGTTGACCAAATCCATGCGAGGTCTCTACTCTACCTAAAGATTCAGCAGTGTCTAAACTTGACTTTATTGAAATGTTTGCAGCATCCAGCTGTTCCAAAATCAACCACTGTAGGATTTGGCAGACTTTGACAGAGACACCAGTAGGACTTTTTCACTTTGTTTCATAAGGTGCGTGAGTATCTCCACAGGAGACATGAGGTATTTACTGACTTGGCACACGTCGATCATGACTTCAAATCATGAACAAAGACAAGACACCAAAGGCAGATGTCATGAGGATCTGTAACCGACATTTGTTGAGTATAATCTTTACATGGTTTAAACCCTGTGGGTTTAGGTGACATTATCTGCACACCATTGTAAATATAGAGGGAAAAGCAAAATCTCATGAATGATGGATGAAGCTCCTGATTCACCCCAGTTGGAGTGGAAAGAAAGTAAACAACGTCAGAGCAAGCAGGTGGTGTATATATACTGGTCCCAACATCACATTCACACGGGCCACAGCGGCACGAGACAGAATGACGCCACCCATTGACGCGGGAGGGAATTGTTATGCCAAAATTTCCAGATCCAGTCTGATGCCCGAAGGTGAATAATCTACAGTTATAAGTCTCTATCAGAAGATTACACATTTAGAATAACACTGAGTGCCTAAAATTTATTACGTTTGAGCAGCTGTCTTGATTTGGTAGGAGGCCAGAGTTATAAGGCCCAGCAGGGAGTCAGCTGTAAGCCTTACAACTGTGTTTTATGACTATGGGGACAGAAAGATTTATACACTCCTACCTGTCCAGACCAGGCTGATGGCTGACAGGTCTTGGTAACATGATTGGAATTTTGGTCCTCATCGTTCTGAGAAGAAATGTGGCTAAGTAGCTTCTGTTGACCGTGGAAACACAAACTGCCTCAGAGCTCACTCACCCACAAGTCATGTAGGACATCTGGTTTCCTTCCTCTGATAGCCCTTATACTAAGATAGGGTAATATATATGTGTTCAATACAAGTCTGCACATGCTGTGCACACACTTCACGATTGGCAATTATATGTTGTGGATAACCCCATCCATGGCCCATTGCGTGTACCTGCTCTTCACAAAAAAAAAATTCTATCGACACCCCTGGATACAACATCAATCTGAAACATTCAAAGGGTGGGAAAGCAGAGCTCATATCAGAGAAGACAGTAGGACAGTATACAATTTACCGAGAAAAATGTTAAACCACCATCACGTCTAACCCCACAATGCAATCAGTATGAGTAAATGAGAATGCAACAGGTCAAAAACAACAAATTTTTACCTGTTGGAGTAAGGCAATCTTTCCAATCGAAATATCCTGCATAAATGCCAGGTTCTAGAGATCCCACAATTGGGTCTGCCTTTAACTCAATGTACATTTCAAACAGTCGAGTGTCTAGTTCTTTTATAGATTCTGCGCTGACCTAGGAAAAAAATGGACATTATAATTAGCCAGCATACCACAGAAACCAACTGGTCTTACTCCCTAGCCCACCTCCCTACACATGTCTTTACAGATTGCAGGAGGCTGGCTTAGTATAAGGTGCTCACTTATGTAAGTGTAGCACCCTGCACTACTCCAGGCAACTCTTACGGTGATTTTAGTGGTCTTAGACAACCTTAGAAAGCTCTCTAAGTGGTAGGTGTGGAGAGCAGCCTTCAGGCGTAGTCCAGAAGGAGTGTAAAGCATTTTGTTTTACCACATCTTAATCTTATAGGTATAGGTTAAGTGAAAAAGAACCACACAGTGTATTTATAAAAATAGCTATTTATTATAAGACACTCACTAACACACAAGGATATGTCCTACCCGGAGATACAACACAATGCACTTAATACTTTTCAATAAAAACAGGTACGTAGCATGAGTACACAGTAGTCGCCCGGAGGGAAACCAAACCATATACTAAAAAATAGTGATGTGATTTGCGACTCGAGTCAAGACTGTACCCAAGAGACGTAGAAATGTTGGGGACCCAAGGAACCACCCAAGGTAAGTACCCAGTAACCCCACGGAGGCCGTGTGCAGTGTGGGAAAACAACTGCGTACTCAATTTAAGTCAATGGGTAAGTCGCAGATGCAATTTTAAAGAAGAAGGACCCTTCCCAGTGGACCCTGAAGAAACCCAGTGGAAGACAGAAGATTGGAGAGCCACCCCACCCGTGGATAGCCTAGGAACCAGGATACCTACACCAGGGAAGCTAGGTGCATAGGTGTGAAGTGGCGTTGAAAATCGTCAAACTCAATGGAAGACTTCAGGAAGATGCCACTGTTGAAGAAGGGGAAAGTGCCCGGTGGAACCCAAATGTGGATTCAAGTTGAGAAGGACCTGCAAGCAGAGGGGACAGAGTCAATGCCACTCAGGAGTGACCAGAAGGCAGAGGAGACGAATGCCTACCGATGTTGGATAATGCAGGAGAGTTGACTATGACCTTGGCGCGGCAATTGTGGGGACCAGGCAACGGTGTGGAAGACCAAGGCCAATTCACAAGCTGTCCCACGACGGATGACCACAGCTGAAGAGTTGGTGTCCGGCTGGAGCACCAACTACCCTTGGCAACTGCAAACAACGTGTCAAGCGAAAAAGGTGCAGAATTAGGACCAGCAAGGTCCAAGTGACTCACCACAAGCAGAGGAGTAATGGTAGGCCCGAGCAATCAGGGGAGCCCACTGGAGTAAAAAAAGACACTCGAGAGGACCCACAGAGCGGAGGAACAGGCTTCGCAAGAGGACCTCTAGCAGCTCACCAAAGATACAGGCCCACGGTGCAAGAGATGCTGTGAGGACAAAGATCTTGGTCGTTGGAGATGATTGAGGCTGGAGCTTCTTTGAGCATGAAAATATTTGGTGAAGAGAGCCAACAAGCCTTGGCAATGGCAAGTTGACGCGGTTCACAGGGGTTTGGTCCTGCGGTGCTGATGAGGGATACTGGCCTCAAACTCTGTGAGAAGACAGTGCAGGCCTCGAGGGAGTTGTAGAACCACCACCTGTGTTGCGGAGCCTTTTGGAGTCTGTGGGAGCCCAGGAACAGCAGACTGATCAGCTTGCTTACGGTGCCTGCAGATGCAGGGAAGTGACTCCTTCACTTCAAGGGAGATTCCTCCAGATGTCTTGGATGTCCACAGGCCTTGGAAGGATCCTGTATGGAGCATAGGCACGGACGTTGGAGAAGACTAACAGGACAAAAAGAAAAGGAGCAGCAGGAGTCTTCCAAGTTGCGGCCTCGGAGCCCAGAGGGATGTCCAGCGAATTCCAGAGTGCCCAGACGGTCGAAGATGAAGTGGTGTCTTGATCTGAATCTTGTCCCACAACTAAACTAGGGACCCACCCACAGGTAAGCCGTTAAATACCCTAAGGAAAGGGTTGGGACGATTCAGGAGTCTCACCTAGAGGCGGGTCCAGATATTGGGGAGGATACTCCCATGTCCTTTGTCCAGTTTCGTGCCACAGCAGGAGCCAAAGGTTCCCTAAACTGGTTTAAACCAAAGTATGCAAGGAGGGCACCAAATGTGCCCTTCAAGCAGTCTCAGTGGCGCTGGCAAGCACCCCCCACCCTACCCCAATACACTAAACCTTGTCTGGGAGATGGTCACACCTCCCTGTGACAGAATATCTTTTGTTTTGCCTTCCACTGCCAGAGCTTTGCTCAGCAGCAGGAGGGCAGAAATATGTCTCTGGTCAGCAGTAGCCCTAGCTTGCAGTCCGGTTCTGGAAGACTGGTACCGGGAGCACTGAGGGCCTCCCGGAGGAGCTTTGCAGTGCATGGAATCACCATTTACAGTGTGGGGGTACGATTACAACATGTTTGATGCCAAACATGACAGCGTTCGTTACAGGCAGTTTAGAGATGGTCATCACGTAATGACTCATTGCCACTCGATGTGTCATAATGGCCGAAGCACTTACAGCCCGGGTGAATGGACTCTGAAGGTTGTAGGGGTATCCCGCTCATGCAGGGGCACCCTCACACTTAAAACCGAGCACCCTGCCTTCACGACTGAAAGGCCTACCTTAGGGGTGACATAGGTTTTAAGTGCAATGACCTTAGACATAAGAACATTTATATCTGTCGTAAGTCGTGCTAGCACCAGCCTACACAGGCTGCAATGGCAATGACATGCTTCAGCCAATGGGAGACCCCTGGTGTACCTCTGCCCTGGGTACCTGGGTACCATATACTAGGGACTTAGAAGGGTACACCAGTAGCCAATCTGGAGTGTACCCAAGTACTCACCATGTCCAGTTTAGGGGAGAAAGCACAGAGGATGGGGTACTGGTTAGCAGGATCCCAACCAGACTAGTCAGAAACAGTATCACATGTAGAAACTAGGGAGCGACCCCACTGGCCAAGAGACAGGGTACCTCAAGTAAGTGTAAAAAAGAAAATTCTCTTGGGAATACATAAAACCACCTTTCATGAAGTGTGTACTGCTATATCATATATACCTCTACCAACATTTGTACTAATCAATCTGAAGGGCACCACACTACCAATCCAAACTCAACCCAGAATTTGAACCCCAAAAATCAACCGCATGTAACAAAATGATAAGAAACTTCAATTCATATAATGCATACAAAGTTTATTCAACGAATACAATCACATTAAAATTATCAACAAGATTATACAATCTCAATAATAAAATACATATAAAAATGTGTATCTATAAAAAGAAAAAACCTGAGAGAAAAAAACGCTACGTGAAATCATTACATTCATCGAAGAACGGTTATTTTCAGTGGGAATCAATTAATAAATATCCATCAGTCTATTGTTTCATCATCAAATTTGACATGAGGTAGTTCCTGGATCTAACCAATTCTGAAAACACAAGCGTCAACGCATTTCGGTGGTAAATGCTTATTGAGATCCCACCTTCATCAGGACAAAAACAATAATATTCTCTATCCGTATTGATTAAAATTTATAAACCTAATTGAAACAAAATAATTGATTAAAACCACAAACCAATACATCTCATAATATTGATAATTATACACATGATATGATTCGTAGTACCCCCCATTACAAAATCCAGTGTATAAAGGAGCCCCTCATAACTTGGGAGCTACCAAGAGAGTCTACAATTATGTTCAAAGGTCAAATTTAGCAAAAAGAGCTTGTTATCAAGCTGTCCACACAGTTGTTTAAGGGGTTCCACCAAACCATCCATTCATAAAGGGCCCTATTTGACAGTCAAACTATTGACATCAGTCAGCGAGTCATATAAATATGAAATATACACAACCAAATCAATCACTCAAAGTACAAGACATGGGAACCCTACAAATATCATTCACCTTAAATATGACATATCACAACATTCACTAACAAAATCATATACTTAAAAAAAAAATGCTCTTTAATGACGATACGTACCACTTATATGGCTTAAGTGGAAACGAGGAGGGTGGACTGATAGCTAACCCTTGTCCAAAGTTGTTTAATAGATTAACGTGGTCCGTAAGATCCACTCTTAGTTGAATCAAGTTTGCACGTCAAATCCTAATTGGGGAACACAGACAAGTGATCAAGGCTGGACCCAGTTCGATGTATAGTGGCAATAAAAGGGATAGAGCATTAAGAGTCCCCCGCTTACCTCGGCCAGTTCATATGTATTTTTTGTATAGGTCTATCAGGATATATCGAGGGAGACTCAGGGCAATATTTGATGTATATTGTGAATGAACATATATCGTGGATGGCACGTGATAGGATCCACCTATAATATCAGCAAATTGTATACATTATATTCAAGATAACCTCCCTATATGTAGATGTTGAATTTATTATTATATTTCAATTAATTTAGTTGTCATTATGCATATTACTGTCCACACTTCATCGGTACTATAATCATGCCGAGACCACAACTGTTAGCCTAAGAGTTTAGTTGCTCATCTGATTACTACAGCAAATGAGACTGTCTTTTCCGCTGAAGGAAAAGGGGGAGAACCCAGCTCCTTGTCATGGAAAGTGTCCAATCCAATTACCTCTTTTAGGTCCAAATATAAACTATCATCATCATATTGCGGCGGCTTCCATCCCCATAATCTCCATCGTCACCCAGACTGGTTGGCTTGGTGCTATTTTGTCTGAATCAGAGGGAACTGGGGCTGGTTGCTTCAGAACTGTTCCAGGGCATGACCTCATTCAAAGTATTGACAGATTTGTTTTGAAGTTGTCCAGCACAATAGGACTGGCATACTCCTCTGTCATGGGGGCCTGCATACAAGTGGCAGCAACTAGTGGAGATTATGGTGCCAAAAGCGGAATTGGCTCCAGATTTGAAGAAGAACCTGAAACAGCTTCAGGAGGCACAGATGGCGAGCCGGACAGATAAGTCACAGGCAAGGTAAATAGAGGCATCCATGGATTTGAGGAGCCCGAAGCAGCGCTACAGGAAGTAAACAAGGTACCAAAGATCCCTAACATTGCTTTTTTGAAAGCCTCAATTTGTTGAGACATTGCTGTAAATTTGGGGTGCATCACGATCAGCTGGGGGCTGGGATTGAGGGCAACCTTGGTGTCCTTGTGCTTACTCAGAGGAAAAGAGGCGAGACTGGGACGAGCCTGCTTGGCATTCCTATGCTTTTTTATGGACTCTGACTTAAGCGATAAAGACCTTATGCCCTGAGACCAAGAACAGGGTCTGTGCTAACGCCTTTGAGCGGAAGAGGGGCTTACCCGACTTCTGACGCTTTTCGGGGACACACCCCTAATTACCAGTGACATACCTCGTGGGAATAGGTCACATACATCTGCTCGTGATAGCCCCTACAAGGTTTAACCCGAGTAGTTGTATGAGGGGATTATTTCACTTCCACACTGGGAAATATTTTTGAGAAAAAAAAACTTGGAACTGATGAGAAAAAGTGAGGTGCTAGCTCAGAATCCATATACGAAGGCGCAGAAAGAAAGGTACTGATGTCTGCGTGCTTCAGTAGCCCCTATATATTATATTCTAAAGATAAGGAATTTGCAGCTAGAAGTATACATCAAAATTTTCAAATTTCAGCACCCCAAAATGGTCAATGAAACCATCCCTCAGCATTACTTATGAGACACTAAGAGAATATGATTTTGTATGCACACCTGGTGAATATTTACACACTGATTCGACTCACATACAACAGCCAACTTTCTATCAGCAATACAATCAATTAAAAATCTTTTGGAAATACAAATTGTCCCATATTGTCCTAGCTGAACGTGTCAGTCTGTCGTACTATATATACTGTCCCAGAGGAATTATCAGACAGCGCATTAATATACAATGGGTTTTTTAAACTCATCTTTATTAAGTTTAAGGGGTGTAAAGATCTGCAGGGAGATCTAAAATCAGTACACTATTTTCTTACACACAAAACAAAACTTACATTTGCACATTGGGCTACCGGTTAAAAAGAAAATCTGAGAAGCTAAACTCTGAGTGGCACTTGGAAGTTAATGTCTTGTCTTAATATGATACAGTGTAATACTTTAACAAACAAAAACAGTCTTAAACTAAAGAAATTTATCATCAAAACTCTTGTGTATTTGTGCTCATATGTGACATATTGAAAAAAGTTCTAAAGGGTACAAGAAGTGCTTGTGATTTAACTCTCTATATACTATATTGAATAAAGTATTTTAGATACCTAATAGGGACATCTGTCTCTTTATGTATTACGTATGGATACATATTATTTCCCTCACATTTACCTGATCGTGCTGCAGAGTACTCCATATCTAGCAATATGCAGTAGCAACAAAATGCTGCTTTTTAAAAAAGAAATCCTAACACAAATAAGGCTGTAACACTGCACTGAATATACATCAATAAAGCTGTACGCCTGCACTGAATATAGTTCATCGGCATCTTTTCGCAGTTACGGATGCTTTGATGTGGAGTGCTTTGGCAAAAGAGGGGAGTAGGAATGTTACATATGTCACAATCAGTGCTCCTTCTATTTATTTTTTTTAGAACACTCCTGGGAAGGTCCAGGGACTTTTACAAGACTGTTGAGGTGAAAGCTTGAGCTTTGTAGACTTGTGCAGAACATATGTTGCAGGCTTCAAGGAGGTGCAGTATTTCTCCATACTTATCAATAAGATTCTCATGAGACTTTTTTTTTTTTAAACACTTTTTATTGAGAACAAAGACAGCAAGCCTGACAAATATATTGACAATGCACAAATGTCTACCATTACCAGTTCATCCATTTCTCTGCCCCCTTCACACACTGCCAATCATCGTTGTTGTCGTCCCCAGTACCGGGAACGTCCCCCACACTCTCATGATACTTTAATTTCCTTGGGACATGGTTTGTTAGATGTGACATTTCTCCATTATCTAAGTTTCAGGTATGCAGCTGATACACAAGGCATACATCCCATTTCCATTTTTGATTTGCTGTTTTCAGACAAGGGGCATTTCAAATCATGGAAGAACAGTGATTAAGCAGAAATCATCACATAAACTATTGTGAAAGCTAAAGGGCATCAAAAGATGTGAACAGGCTCAGAAACCGTCACAATTGGCTGGTAAGAAAACGTTACAAGACTGTGGTACCTAACTTTCTGTTGGATACTCTATATACTTGTAGATTCATCACCCACAGAACATACCCAGGTGTCAGACTGGATCCGAAAACTTCAAAGCTCTCACAACGCTGGTAGGGCACGCTTCCTTCGCATCAAAATCGTTTGTCGCGTTAGGTGTGCAACAGTTTTGTTCCATTTTTTCCAAGCCTTCATGGTAATAGGTAAATTGACTGTTAAAGTGGGATCTTATTAACTTTCCCTGTAACAAATCCATCAAATAGGGAGGCGGCCGGATCGGTGCGGAATCTGGAGGTAGATAAATTATCCACCAGAAAGATCTTTACCGTAGGTAAGTAACTTTTTCTTCTGATGGATACTAAAACTGCAGATTAATCACCTGTAGAACAGATTACACAGCAACACCCTGTTTAAGGAGGAGGGTTGATGGATGGTTAGACAAGGCAATCCTGAAGAACTGATCAGGCAAAGTGTTCGCCCCTACACACTTCAGAGTCAAATCAGTAGAACTTGGCACATTTTTGCTGGGACATGTCGCCACCTTGTAAATCTCTGCTATGGAAATGCCTCTGGCAAGGGCCCTGACTCCTTCTATGTCTTTCTTGGCCACAACATAGCAGGTCTTGATGCAGAGGATGAACCATCTTCAGAGGGTCCAATGCCTTCCTTTTTTTGGTACCTTGGTGCCCAACAGAGTTGGACATCCAGCCTTATGTCCTTGGTGCAGGCTAGAAACTAGTTAACCACCCTCCTGGAATTCAATTAATGCAACTGCTCCTCGTCCTTAGTGGGGTGTGGCAGGGGGTAGAAAGTTAGAAGAGTCACGGACTGACTCAGATGGAATGGAGTCATTACCTTTCACAGGAGAGCAGCCCTAGTTTGCAACACCAACTTGTCAGGAGAAAAATAGGTAAAGGGGGGAGGAGGGGGAACTGATAGCTTGCAATGCATTCACCCGTCTGGCTTATGTAATAGTCACCAAAAACACAGTCTTCATAGTGAACATTCTCAAACGTTAACTATGCACTGGCTCAAATGGAGTCCCCATCAGAAAGGTCAAAACAAAATTAAGGTCCCACTGAGGTACAACAAATGGGTTTGGAAAATACATAATTGTCAACCCCTATTGAAAGCGCATAACAATGGGGGATTTGAAAAGGGATAACAGGTCCGGCAGACAGAAGAATATAAACATATTCCTCAACAGTGCCTACATCACAACCCCTCTGAGGAAGGGATAATGCATATTGCAGGATCTTTGACAACTTGGCCTGAAAGGGATCCACACTATTGTCCACACACCAAGCAACAAAGTTGCTCCCTTTGGCTGAGTAAGAAGATTTAGTTGAGGTGCGACGCACTGACAAAATGACATCAACCACGTCCGGTGGCAGCTGAAAGGAACTCAGATGTCCCCACTCAATCTCAAAGCATGTAGGTGGAGGACATGGAGATCTGGGTGAAGAACCAGTCACCCCGAATGGGAGAGAATCTTCCTTAGACATCTCTGATTTCCCAACAAAACCAAAAAGAAGAAGCCAAGCAAGAGGACTTAATTTACCATCACTCATCTGCACAAGAAGTGACATCACTTTGTTGTTGTCCATGGTACCCTGCGCTCCTCTCCCCTTCCAGGACCTATTCAATAGCATCTGCACTATCAAAGGAAAGCCCATCGGCGCCTATCCACACTAGGACCACAACCAAAGCAAGGAATACGGGTTGCCTCCCTTACCCACTTCTAACCGGACATGCTCCTCCGTGCTCTCAACCGCGGTCTTCGCTCACCGCACTGCACCACACAACATGGAAGGAGCAGTCACATGGGCCTCATGTGCTCTGCCACACCCAGCACCCACCACTCCTGCACCAACTGCACCTAGCACCCCACTAACTCACACAAAGCAGCCATCCACTTACACTCACAAAGACCAAACACCACCAATACAACACACAATGCTTGCATGCATGCTCTTCAACACCCGCTCGCTTACCAAACACGCCATGAGATATGGGACCTACTAAACAACCACGCTCCGGTTCTGCTCTTCCTCACAGAAAATGGATAAACCCAGTTTCTGAACCGGACATCCCCACCGGCTACAATATCAGACCGTCAGCACAAGCCCACAGGTGCAGTTGCCTTCATATTCAAAGCTAACACCAGTTGCACCACCTACATGGACACCCCGCACTAGCTAACAGAAAACCTCACATTCAGATATGTATCAGAGACAACTTTTCCCTGGGTGTAATAGTCATATAGTACTTTCGAAATTATCAGGACCCCTAGAAATAAATCCAATTGAGCCATCACAAGAGTTTTGTGATTCCTTAGCATAACACTTTTTGAAGAAAGTGGAGCAAATATGTCATATTTTACACTAATACCTGCCCAGACAATTGCATTTCAGCCAATGTTGGCTCTTCTGATACCTCTACCTTCTCCAAATTTGAACCAATAACAAATGAGAAGATCACTACTCTTATTCAGCAGACCAAATCAGGCTCTCCCCATGACCCCTTTCCCCCGAACATTTTCAAGCAAGCTCCTGAGATGCTGGCTCCCAGTCTTACCATTATCTTTAATGCCATGTTTGCTCAGGGTACTTTTCTCACCATTTGGAAAAGGGCATCCATTTTGCCACTACTGAAAAGACCCAACCTCGATCCCACTGAACCTAATAACTACAGACTCATCTCTCGTCTTCCTCTACCTGCAAAATTAGTGGAGAAAGTTATGAATGAACAGCTAACTCACTATTTGCAAAACAACAACTATCTAGATGAAACAAAGTTTGGATTGAGGGCAGAACATAGCACGGAATCAGCCCTAATTAAAGCCACAGACGACATCAGAGCAACTCTGGATACAGAGGGAGCCGCTGCTCTGATTTTGCTTGATTTATCGGCAGCTTTTGACACTTTCGATCACAATCTTTTACTAAATCGTCTGAATTCCAGTGGCCTTTCCGACAAGGCGCTTACACTGGTTTCGTCCTTCCTGTCAGGCAGAATACAATCAGTAGCTCTGGGCAGCTACGAGTCGCCTCCTTTTGCCCTCCAGTGGGGAGTCGCACAAGGCTCATCTTTGAGCCCCACACTCTTTAATATTTATGAGTCAGAACTGGAGAAACTTATAAGATCCTACGGACTGACTCTGACATCTTATGCAGATGACACAAATTGTACTGTCGGTATCAAAAAATACTTTACCACCATTGCAAAACTTTAAGGGCTGCTTGCTGGCGGTCAGCTCCTGGATGAGCTCTCACTGTCCGAGACTGAATTCAGACAAAACGGAAGAAGTTATTTTCAGCAATTATTTGCCAAACTGGTCACAGAGTTGGTGGCCGGACGAACTTGGGACGACACCTATCCCAGTTAACAAGGCAAAGAACCGGAGTGTGATTATTGATAATAAACTGAACTTTGAGGCACAGGTTAATGCTGTCTCCTCATCAAGCTTTTTTCTGCTTAAAACAGTAAAGCAAATACTACCTTTTATACCCACGGATAGTAGGAAAACAGTGATTTCTTCTTTGATTCTTTCAAAACAAGATTACTGCAATGGTCTCTATCTTTTTTTTTTTTTTCCTCATATGTCCTCCGTAGCTATAGCACCCATTCGACCTATACCACCTCTAGTGCATATTAACTTGGTGGTTCCACTCTCAGCTGCTGTTCTTTACAGGAAACACCTGTATCATACACCCTGAGTAGACCAGAGGTTTTAATCATTGTATCATTGTCCTATCCCTAGACAGAAGCAGAAGCTGCATCATCCAAAAGATTCCAAAACTTCCGCTTATCTGGCCTTTCTCTATAAGCATTTACTCTTTGATCTAAAGTTCTAAAATATCTTACAGAATTCCACCAAGCATTCCAGGTGGGGGATATCGTCTGGCGCCACAATTTACAGATCTCCCTCCTGGCCAGCAGTATCAGGTAAAACACCAGTTTTTGTTGTGACCCTATCGGGTCCAATACTCCCCCCAAAACAGTAACTATGCCAAATATTATAAGTAATGGGCTTACCTCCACAACACTACCCAGGGCCCTGGAAATAGTCTTACCCACACTTGTCCAATATTCTTGTAGCTTAGAGCAAGAAGCAAATACGTGGACGTCATCTGCGTTCTGGCCGCCGCATCTTAGACCACTGGCTTCTCCACCACCCTTTATCCTGGATACCTTAAGTGGGGACCAGTAGATCCTATGAAGTGTAAAGAAATGGTTTCTTCTGAGTGCGGCAGATTTAATCAGAGGGTAAAGAATATCTAGAGATACTTGCCAAAAGGTTTCCAGCTCCTCACTCGGCAAGTATTTCTCCCAGGCTCAAAATGGCTACTCCATCTTTCTGTCTGTTGCTGCCAAGAGGTGATTGTACCATTGCGCAACTTCTTTCTTCCTAGAGACTAAGTCTCGTAGTTCATTTTCCATGCTATTATCTCCCATAAGTGGCCAGCGTTGACTCTTGCATCAGGAAGAAAGCTGATAGAATTTAAACCTTGACAGAGATCCGTTGGTAATATGACTCCAATATTCCCAGGAATGACATTTATCGCCCAGTACGAGATCCCTCCAATATACAACTCGTGCCTCTTTTAATGGATGAGCAAGAGTGTCTAAAAGGCACTCCGGTGTACCGGGAGAATCCCAAACTGGGTTGAAAGGCCAGGTTCAGGTACTGCCTGACCTGGAGGGAGGGACATCTGTCATCAGCGTTCCCCCCCCGGTTTGTCTTCCAGGGGTACTTCTCCAGGTGGGGGGTGCAGAACTCTGGAAGGGGTTGCAGAGGGAGGGAGGACTCGCCTCTGGCACCAGCTCAGCCACAGGGCTTCGATCCTGGGTTGGGAGGCCAGGGCCAGGTTCTGCCTGACCTGGCGGGAGGGACGTCTGTAATCAGTGTCCCCCCTGGTTCGTCTTCCAGGGGTACTTCTCCAGGTGGGAGGGTGCGGAACTCTGGAAGGGGGTGCAGAGGGAGGGAGGACTCGCCTCTGGCACCAGCTCAGCCACAGGGCTTCGATCCTGGGTTGGGAGGCCAGGGCCAGGTTCTGCCTGACCTGGCGGGAGGGACGTCTGTAATCAGTGTCCCCCCTGGTTCGTATTCCAGGGGTACTTCTCCAGGTGGGAGGGTGTGGAACTCTGGAAGGGGGTGCAGAGGGAGGGAGGACTCGCCTCGGGCACCAGCTCAGCCACAGGGTTTAGATCCTGGGTTGGGAGGCCAGGTTCAGGTACTGCCTGACCTGGAGGGAGGGACATCTGTCATCAGTGTTCCCCCCGGTTTGTCTTCATGGGGTACTTCTACAGGTGGGAGGGTGCAGGACTCTGGGAGGGGGTGCAGAGGGAGGGGAGGACTCGCCTCGGGCACCAGCTCAGCCACAGGGTTTAGATCCTGGGTTGGGAGGCCAGGTTCAGGTACTGCCTGACCTGGAGGGAGGGACATCTGTCATCAGCGTCCCCCCCCCCCCGGTTTGTCTTCCAGGGGTACTTCTCCAGGTGGGAGGGTGCGGAACTCTGGAAGGGGGTGCAGAGGGAGGGAGGACTAGCCTCGGGCACCAGCTCAGCCACAGGGCTTCGATCCTGGGTTGGGAGGCCAGGGCCAGGTTCTGCCTGACCTGGCGGGAGGGACGTCTGTAATCAGTGTCCCCCCTGGTTCGTCTTCCAGGGGTACTTCTCCAGGTGGGAGGGTGTGGAACTCTGGAAGGGGGTGCAGAGGGAGGGAGGACTAGCCTCGGGCACCAGCTCAGCCACAGGGTTTAGATCCTGGGTTGGGAGGCCAGGTTCAGGTACTGCCTGACCTGGAGGGAGGGACATCTGTCATCAGTGTTCCCCCCGGTTTGTCTTCCAGGGGTACTTCTCCAGGTGGGAGGGTGCAGGACTCTGGGAGGGGGTGCAGAGGGAGGGGAGTACTCGCCTCTGGCACCGGATCAACTTAAGGGTTTAGACCCTACGTTGGTGAATCAGTTACAGGGTCAAGGTCCTGGACTGGGGAGAGTGTTGTGTTCTGAGGGTGCCTCGCATAGGAGGAGCGTACGGAACCCCAGAAGGAGAGGTAGGGGGAGGAGAGCCTCGCCCCTGCTTCATGGTCAGCAGGAGAGTGCGGTCCCCAGGTGGGAGGACCAGTGGCAGTTTGGAACTGCACGGAGGAGTGGTAGAGTGGCCAAGGGGTACTATGTGCCTGGGGCTACTGCCCCCCACTCAGTGAGACGACAGGGACCAGAGACATCTGGATGGCCTAGGGGCCGGTCCTGGCCGCAGCCAACTAGAGAGTACCAGTGGGGTAGCTCAGGGGGTCCTGGGTGCTCTGATGGAGGGAACCACCGGGGTCCAGAACGGCGGAAAACCTGCGGGTGCCCCTGCAGTTGTGGGCCTGTGTCCATGTTCTCTCGCCCCAAGCAGGGAAGCTCATCAAGGCATTGATTGGTCTACCCTGGCTTTTGGCTGGGAGGGGGTCGTGTTGGACTTGGCCCTGCTTGCAGAGTCATCCCGGAACTTTTTTGCCTTCCCCCTAGTTTTTTCCTAACATGAAATTGGTGGTTTACAATGAAACTCAATAAATATGTATGTTTGGTGTGGTTGAACAGAAAATAATAAATGCTGTGCAATGGTGTACACAGGTTTATTTGCACTGTGTTAGAAATGTCACTTTCCACAGTCTCCATTTTGGTGTGCTTTGTGCCTGCCTGCCTGAGGTGGGTTGCCGGTCTAGTTCTCGAAGTGACAGGGTGCTCTACACCTCCCCCAAAACCAGTCGGGACCGGTTTCCCCAGGGAGCCTTCCAGAAGCTTCTGACCTGTTCCAGTAGGTGGGGTAAGGGGTGTATATATAGAGGACCTGAGACTCCATGTGGTGTGCTGTACTTGGACTTTGACTTGGAGGGGACATTCTACCAGGAGGTACCGTCGCAAGGGCCTGCGTGCTGGCCCGAGCCCATCTGTACCCCTCTGCTGTCCACAGCGCCAGTGAGAGACCTTTACTGGAGTGAAGACTACTGTGCCAGGAGGAGTGCCACATGATAGAGGTTGACTGTTCCCAGGAACTGCTGTCCTGTTCTGATGAGCTACCCACTGCCTGCTGATCTTGCCCAGCATTGACTGTGCTCTCCTACTTTCCTAAAGCCAGCCCCCGGTGAGCGCCATAACTTTATTCCAGCTCTGCCTGCTTTACGGCGCCCTGCGAACGCTTTGTCTGATCAGGAGTGAGGAGCTGAAGCCTGCAGCGCTGTGCTGCCAAGGCGCTACTTTATTGTGTGTGTCCCTGCTTTCCTGCCTCCTAGCGCCTCGTGAGCGCTGCATCTAAAAGCTGCCCGGGACCTGAATGCGCTGTGTAGCGCTAAGAAGTGGAGCGCTGCCCGGGAGAACTGCCTGTTTAAAAATACAGTGGGAGCCTACCCCGCATATCTGCAGCTGGTCGCTGGTGCCCACCCTGCGTTTTTACCACTAACGGGAGCCTACCCAGTTTCATGACGATTTTGCCACGCGGGTGCCTACCCCGCGTTCGTGCCGCACCTTTATGCATATTTTATGAGCGGGAGCCCATCCCGCGTTCTTTGCATGCCTCAAAAATACAGCGGGTGCCCACCCCGCATGTGTGCACTCTTCCGTGGGTGCCCACCCTGCGTTATACTTGGAATTCAGCGGGTGCCTACCCCGCATTTTGCCGGAAGAGCGGGAGCCCACCTCGCTTCGTTATTTATTTAAAAACGGGAGCCTACCCCTTATTGTCCCCGGCGTAAGGCCGCCGCCACAGAGCATACTGAGGGCCGCTGCGCTGCCTGCGGCGACCCGGAAGCCAACAAAGCGGCCCGATGGTGGGCAGGGCACTCTGCGAGCAGCCGGAAGCCGCCGGGACCCTACCCCGCGCTCCTGGGCCCAAAGGAAGCAAGGGAGCCGTCCAGGAGCCTCGCTGGCTCGCATCGAAGTCCCGGGTCCCAGAAGGGGGCCCGGGTGAAGCCAGTGAGGTGCGGCACAACCTAGGATGGCGAGCGGGGCTCACGAAGGTCCGTGAGAGCCCCGCGTGTGCCAATCAGAGGAGCCTGGGCCCGGCGGGAGCCTACTCCGCCTGCGTGTTGCCATGCCCGAAGAGGAGAAGCCGCCTTAGACAGGAACCCGGTGAGTGGGGCTCGGCTGCATGGTGGTTGGGGGGCAGTGTCAGGGCACATTGTCGGTGCCCGCCCCCTGGGCCACCGTGGTGGGTGGCATCGCCAGTGCCTGTTCTTGGGGACAAATGTGCATTTAGAGAGCCCCAGAGCCAGCGCCATTTCCCCCGGGGGCCACAATTGTGTATAGAGCCTTCATCTGGGGGCCGGGGCCTCACCTTGGGCACAGTGGTGCCAGTACTCTTTTTGGGGGCATTTCTTCACTTCCAGAGGCCCCGCGTGGGGCCCCTAAGACCCCGTGTTTATGTGACTGCACAGCAGCGCCGCAGTTGCGGGACGCTGCACCGTTTGGGTTATTGCTAAATTGGGAGCCCCAGAAGAGGGGCTCCCACGCCCCAAGTTGGCCAGGACTGGCTTTACTCCATATAACTGCCCCGCCGCAGGCCTTTGCACGTTGGGGCATTGGTAGTTTGAGGGTCCCAGGAGAGGGGCTCCCTAGGCGCAGTGACGCCAGAGACTACTCTGCAGTGTAGTGGACAATGATTTTGGGTGTCACAATAGGTGCACTACTGTGCTGATGGTACACATAATGTTTTCTGCTTACTTATGTTCTATGCCCCATGCCCATATGATTAGGATTAGGAGGGAAAAGGGAGGGCTGGCTCTTCCAGACCTGTTATACTATGCTTGGGCATTTCAGCTTACTTATTCCAGGATGCTTCTTAAAACTCCCGCAGCATCATCTTTGGGGGGTATGTTTAGGGCTATGTTAGGGGGAGTAGATATCCCACTGGATGGATTTCTTTTCAAGTTTGGAGACATGAAATACTTCAAAAACGTCAGATTAAAGATCTTGCAGTCAGTTATATGAAATTGGGTTCAGATTTAAAAAAAAGTTAGGTTACACTATTTCTCCAACTTTGCCCCGGTGTGGGACTCCCCTGGGCTCCCACCATGTATGCAAGACAGTCTAGCAATCCCTCTAAAAGACGCTGGGATCCTAAAATGGGGAGAGTTATTGGTGGATGGAAGGGTACAAGACTGGGAGGTGCTGAGGGAAAAGGTGGGTATGGCCTTCTCCAGGTTTAAATGCATACAGTTGGACAGTTGGGCACGAGCAGTAAATCGGAAAGGACCTCAATTGGGGGAAGTATAGCCAGTTCGAACAACAACTGGTAGAAAAGCAAGAAGGGGGTAAAGAGGTGGCAATCTAGTATTGGTGTATGGTGGAGGAGGCGGATGGTGAATTTGCCTTGCCAGATAAGTTATGGGGAAATTAGTTGGGCCTTCAGTGTGAGGAATTATGGATGAGATCCTTCTCTTTTCTTTATAAAACAGTCAAACCAGCCTGGCTAAGACGCAATCATTTGTTTACTTTGCATCGGGCCTACCTTTCACCCCTAAGGCTCTCCAAGTTCCTTTCAGGGAAGAAATGTAATAAGTGTAATCTGGTGGCAGCTACAGATATCCACATGTTTATGGACTGTCCTGCCATCAGGCCGTTTTGGGAAGAAGTAAAGGTTAGTTTGGATTCGATTTTAAGCATATCATTGAACTTTACTCTTCCGTTAATAATTTTTAGATTGGAGGAAAACGTAAAGGGACAGGCAAAGTCTTTTCTTTTCTACTCCATTATTTTGGCAAGACGACAAATATGTAAATTTTGGGTGGAAGCCAAAGCTCCATCACACGCAGCTTGGTTAACATCACTGTATGAAACTTCGAAGACCGACTTGGCCAGATCATGTTGTAAAAGAAATCTGTCCTTTTGGGATTTGTTAATAAACTGGAGATATTTTTTTCCCCCGGGTCCTATGATTATGCCAACAAGCCTCCAGAAGACCCTGGGAAGTGGTCTCTCCCGCACGTATATCCGGGTCTGTCATGTTGAATACCATTGACTGGAGCTCCTTCGTCCTCTACTCAAGAGGTTAGTCTCCCGCCTATTAAACAAATTCTGCTCGGAAAAGGTCATCATGGAGGACAGATCGCTAAAACACCCCAAGGCAGACATGTTTGGTGGTTGGCGTCTCTTTTGTGGATGGAGGTAATGGCAAATGAGGATAAAAAAAATAATAATAAAAAAAAAGACTAAAAAACGGTGACGACAAAAGTGTCAAAAAGGGACTAAGGGTACCGTTCTCTCTGGATCTGTGCTGGCTGGCGCGGAAGAACAAGTTACTTACCTTCAGTAATGCTTTTTCTGGTGGATACAGTATCTGCCTGTGGATTCCTCACCTTGTGAATATCCCCTGTGCCAGCAACATTCAAAAACTTTTGTAGCACTCCACGCCGATGAGGTCGAAGACGACGTCACAGAGACATGGCTCCGCACGCGGCTCCGCTGACGTCACCGGTTCCATAAGAAGACCTCGTCGGCGTGATGGCGTCAGTTCCGCCCTTTTTCCCGTGCTTTCGAGGCACACGGACGGACTGACAGCAATATTTACACAGTATACACAGTACATAATATACAAAGCAACACACACAGTGTGGAGATAACATAGGAAGGCAAAAGAAATAACACTGCCTTTGACAGTAAAAAATAACATTTTTTTTTTAAACATCACCTTGAGAATTATAGGTATACAAGGGTGGACAACGGGGAGGCGGGTGGGTCAGTGAGGAATCCACAGGCATATACTGTATCCACCAGAAAAAGCGTTACCGAAGGTAAGTAATTTGTTCTTCTGATGGATACATCTGCCAGTGGATTCCTCACCTTGTGAAAAGATTCCCACAGTAGTCCCACTCCCGGAGGAGGGTGTACACCCTTCTATACCAGAAAGTCCTAAAGGACGGAACGAGCAAAGTGTCAGTCCCTCCTCACTTCGGAATCCAAGCAGTAATGCTTCGCGAAAGTGTGGAGGGAGGCCCAAGTTGCCACCCTACAAATGTCCTCCACAGGAACACCTCTAGACAAGGCAGACGTAGAAGACTTTGCCCTAGTAGAATGAGCCCTTAAACCCTCTGGAGGTTCCTTACCGGCCAAAGAGCAACATATCTTGATGCACAAAACAATCCATCTGGAAAGGGTGCGCTTGCGCACCGCTCTGCCTTTCCTGCAGCCAACAAAGCCCACGAAGAGCTGGTCGTCCACTCGAAAGCCTTTAATTCTATCAAGGTAGAAGCTCACCGCCCTCTTAGGGTCCAAGCGAAGAAGCCTCTCCTCCTCCTTGGAAGGGTGAGGGGGAGGATAGAAGGTAGGAAGGGTAATGGATTGCCCCAGATGGAAAGGAGTTACCACCTTAGGCAGAAAGGCAGCCCTGGTCCTGAGTACCATTCTTTCAGCATGAATGGTCAAGAACGGGGGTTTTGAAATCAGAGCTTGAAGCTCACTTACCCTCCTTGCCGAGGTGATCGCAATGAGAATAACCCATTTGAAAGACAACAGTCTCAAGGGACACTTGTGTAAGGGCTCGAAGGGAGAACCTATCAAGTAAGTTAAGACAAGATTTAAGTCCCATTGAGGTACAATAAAAGGAGTAGGCGGAAACTTGTTTGTAAGACCCTTAAGAAATCGTAAAACAATAGGTGATTTAAATAATGACGGCTGATCCAGCAAGCAAAGGAAAGCCGACAAGGCCGAGAGATATCCCATCACAGTGGCTACAGCAAAACCTTGCTGAGCAAGAGAAAGAGCAAACTGAAGAATGTTAGATAAACGAACCCTCAAAGGGTCAATAGATTTCTCTCCGCACCAAAGAACAAATTTAGACCACCTATAGGAATAGATAGATTTGGTGGAATGATGTCTGGGAGACAAAATTATATCTACCACATCTGGCAGGAGAGAAAAATAATTTGGGTTGCCCCGTTCAATCTCCAGGCATGAAGGTGTAAGCTCTGGAGGTGGAGGGTGTAGAACCTGCCCCTGCGACTGCAAGAGGAGGTCTGCCCTGAGAGGGAGACGGAGCGTAGGGCACTAGGAGAGGTGGAGAAGATCTGTATACCACACCCTTCTTGGCCAATCCGGGGCGATCAATATGACTTGGGCCCGGTCTTGGAGACTCTTCCTCAGAACCCGAGGAATCAAGGGTATGGGAGGAAACGCATAAAGGAGTTGTGAGTCCCATCTCAACTGAAACGCGTCCCCCAAAGCTCCCTGCATCGGATACTGGAGACTGCAGAATGATGGGCAGTGAGCGTTCTCGTGAGTGGCAAACAGGTCCACCCAAGGAGTTCCCCCATGTCCGGAAGACGTGACGAACCACCTCCGGATGAAGCCTCCACTCGTGGTCGGTGGAGAACTGCCGACTGAGACTGTCTGCACCCACGTTCAGAACTCTGGCCAGATGATTTGCCATCAGACAAATCTGATGATCCTGAACCCAGGACCAGAGACGCAGAGCCTCTCTGCAGAGACAATGCAACCCCACTCCTCCCTGCTTGTTGACATACCACATCGCGGTAGTGTTGTCCGTCAGGACCTGAACCGACTGACCATGTAGGGAAGGGAGAAAGGCCTTGATCGCCAAACGTATCGCCCGCAATTCCAGAAGGTTGATGTGAAGCAACCTTTCCTCTGGAGACCAAAGACCTTTGATCTCCAGATCCCCCAGATGCGCACCCCACCCTAAAGTGGATGCATCAGTTATCACTGTGGCCACCGATGGCGGTAGATGAAAGGGCTTTCCTTGAGACAGATTGCCCCCCACACTCCACCAAGACAGATCTACCGCAGCTTCTCTGGAGATCCTCACAGACTCCCTGAGATCTCCCTTGTGCTGATACCACTGCCTGCGGAAGCACCACTGGAGTGCCCTCATATGCCAGCGTGCATGGTTGACCAACAGAATGCAGGAGGGGAATAATTTCCTGTATGTCGAGAATCCTTTGTGGAGGTGGGAATGCTCCACACAGTAGTGTCCAGTACCGCCCCTATGAACAGGTTGCGTTGAGAGGGCACCAGGTGATATTTGGGCACGTTTATCGAGAAACCCAATTTGTACAACAGCTGAGTTGTATCCTGCAGCTGATGAAGCACCTTCTCTGGCGACTCTGCTTTGATCAGCCAGCCGTCCAGATAGGGGAAAACTGGAATCCCCGACCTTCTGAGATGGGCTGCCACCACTGCCATCACCTTGGTGAAGACTCGAGGTGCAGTAGTAAGACCAAACGGAAGGACCGCAAACTGATAATGTTGCGACCCTACCGTAAACCAGAGATACTTCCTGTGCGACTTTAGGAAGGGGATGTGGAAATACGCATCCTGCAAGTTGATCGACACCATCCAGTCCTCCTGTTGCAGCGCTTGAAGAACCTGCGTAAGGGTGTGCATCTTGAACTTCTCCTGCTTTAGAAAAAGATTCAAGATCCTGAGGTCCAGGATTGTATGCAGCCTGCCATCCTTCTTTGGAATCAGGAAGTACCTGACCCCTTTCCTGCTCCGGAACCACCTCTATCGCACCTTTTTTTTAGCAACGCTAGGACCTCCTCCTGTAGAAGAAGAAGATGGTCCTTCGAGCAAGCACCTTGGCAAGGAGGGTAATTTGGAGGAAATTCCCGAAAGGAAAGGGCGTACCCATTTTCTACAAGATTTAGAACCCAAAGGTCTTTAGTAACCCATTCCCAATCTTGTAGAAAATGGGTAAGCCGGCCCCCCACAGGAACAGCATGATCCGGAATGGTGGATCTAGGGCTGCTTTGCTGTGGTGGGAGGGACTGAGGAAGAGGAGGAGGAGGAGAGCTGCTGACCTCGAGCACGACCTCTGATTCTTCCTCTGTAGCTCTTATACAGAGTGTTCTGCTGCTGTTGCTGTTGCTGTTGGGGCTGCCTGTAATTACGAAAGGATGATCTTCCAAATCCCCTGTACCTCCTGAACGAACCCCTAGGCTGAGTTTGCAGACCCAGAGATTTGGCCGTGGCTTTGCTCTCTTTAAATCTTTCCAGTGCAGCATTAGCTTTCTTGCCAAAGAGACCAGAGCCGTCAAAAGGTAAGTCCAGGAGCGTTGCCTGCACATCAGGGGAGAACTCGGATGACTTGAGCCACACACTCCTCCTTGTGGCAACAGAAGAGCCCATAATCCTAGCGACAGAATCAGCTGTATCCAAGCCGCTCTGGATTACTTGACGTGCAGCCACCTGGGTGTCCGACGGTACCTCATTAAAGTTCAGTCTATCTTCCTCTGACAGTTTTGGGGCCAGTTGTTTCGCTGAATCCATAAGAGCATGGATATATCGGCCCAAAAGACAGGTGGCATTTGTCGATTTTAAAGCCAGACTGGCAAAAGAGAAGACCTTCTTGGCTGACTGGTCTAATTTCTTTGCATCCCTGTCACTAGGGACTTGGGGAAATGCACCTGAAGATCTTTTGGAACAGGCAGCCTGAACCACCAGACTCTCCGGAGAAGGATGGAAGGTCAGAAAGTCTGGGTCCCCTGGAGCCGCCCTATATCTCCTTGCAACCTTAGAGACCGCAGGAGCAGAGAAGGGCTTACGCCATACTTCCATGACCAGTTCAATAATGGTGTCATTAAAAGGAAGCAAGGTCTCCGATACAGAGGTAGGAGAATGTAGAACCTCTGTGAGGATGTTTGATTTAAACTCTGCAGATGGTAACTGCAGATCCAGAAGCTCAGCCGCCTTTTGAATAACTGAGTGGCAGGGAGCCACATCTTTTGAAGGAGCATCGGCAGGAGGAGTAATCTCCCATTCAGGTGACAAGTCCAGGCCACTAGCCTCTTTCAACTCCTCAAAGAGATCGTCTGATTCCATGAGCTCACCTTCTTCCACTTCTTCAATCTGGTACCTCTGTTCCTCCAGTACCCTTTGAGCCTCCCTCCTGGATCTGATTCTCACAGCAGGAGTCGGCGGCGTCGTAACTGAATCCGACGGCGCCGGAGACGGCGTCGAACGCGGATCCAAAAGGAGCAGTCGGCGTCGAACGAGGCCGAGCTGGCGACGGTGAAGATGGAAGTGGCGTCGATGTCCTTGGCGCCGGTAAATGCCAAGACGGCGTCGCTGGAAAAAATGGCATGAAGGGAGCTTGAGGGTAAGCCTGAGGAACTCCCAAGCTGAAAGCCATAGGACCCATGGGACCCGAAGGCACACCAGAGGGGTACAAGGCTCTGGAAAAGACCCCATACATCGCATTCAAATAATGCGTCGGATCTTGACCTGGGCCTGGAAACAAAGGATATGGCTAAGGCTGAGGCATCACCGGACTCGGGCCGATAGGCGCCGACGGTGGAACCAGCGGAGTCGAAGACTCGTCCGGAGCTGGAAGATCTTCAATTGGAACCGGAGATGGAACCGGCGCTGGAGAAGGAGCTGGCATCGGAGATGGAGCCGGGGCCGGAGCCGGAGAATGCTCCGGTGAAGCAGAAGGCGATGTCAGGCCAACAGGAGAATCAGGAACAGAGACAGGAGAAGGAGATACAAAGTATTTACGACGTCGAGAAGGTGAGGTCGATCTCGGAGCCGCATCCCTGTCCGAGCGATGTCGAGATCCGTGGCTCTTCTTTTTCTTATGTTTCTTGGACTTGGAAGCATGCCCCGACGTCGACTTCGACGCTGACCTCGATCTTCTCCGACCTCTTTTCTCCTTTTTCATCCTGGCGATGAATAACTTGGCCTCCCTCTCCTTCAGAGCCTTCGTGCTCATCTTGCGGCAGCAAGAACATCCTTCGACATTGTGATCCGATGAAAGGCACCATGCACAGTCCTCATGGGGATCCGTAATCAACATGTGCTTACCGCACTCCCTGCAAGGCTTAAACCCGGACTTCTTTGTCGACATCTTCAGCTGCAGACAAGAAGAAAGAGATACCAGCAAAAAAACAAAGTATCCAGCTAAAGCTACAGAGAGAGTTCCGAAAACCGTTAGCGTCGACGGCACAAAAAAAAGGGAACTGACGTCATCACGCCGACGAGGTCTTCTTATGGATCCGGTGACGTCAGCGGAGCCGCGTGCGGAGCCGGGTCTCTGTGACGTCGTCTTCGACCTCATCGGCGTGGAGTGCTACAAAAGTTTTGAATGTTGCTGGCGCAGGGGATATTCACACGGTGAGGAATCCACTGGCAGATGTATCCATCAGAAAAAGAAAGAACTGAGGTCAGCGTGCGAGGGCAGAGTGTAAGTAGATACTGGGACATCATTCCGTCACCACCATTCAACGCGCAGAGGTACTGCTGACGAAAAAATTCTCCGGATCCAGTCTGACGCCTGTGGGTAATTCTAAGGTAAGGAATCTATAACTGTCTCTTTCAGATAGGTGGATCACCTGTGGCAGGGTGATAGAAACGGGTAGCCAGCTTGTTAACCACCATGGCCGAAGAAGATTTCTTCCATGCTGCCATGACTGGCTCAAGAAGGGCCTCATTAAAGGGGAATAGGGGATCAGTCGTAGAAGTGGATTTCAGGACGTTAGTCTTAAGTCTCCACAGTCGAAATGTGTTGATCTAGCGCGCATCAGCTTTCACTACAATCTTATGAAAAGGCATCAACTCAGGAATTGGTGGTACATTGAGGAAGTCCATGGCCTATTCATGGGAGGTGTTTTGGCCGCTTGCAGACAGCATGCCTTGAAATTCCCCTTCTGGATGTTTATCCATGTCCAGGTGTCAGACTCTGTGCCAAAGATTTCATTTTTTTTGTTTGATCTGTCTACTGATTTTGCAGTAGAAAAAAGTACAGCACATGTATGATTAAAGCATTTACACAGGGGTGACAAAAGGTATAATTTCAGCAGATAACTATGTTGGAAAAGGTACAGGTGACTCAGATCGGTGAGAGGTCGACACCATATCTTAATATACAGGTCTATTCGCCCGAGTGACCTATACCCATGTTCCATCTATGCTCCATCTGTCCCACATCTTTCAATAAACTCAAGGAAAAAAAGGACATCACATTGTAAGAAGCCGTGTATTGTCCTGTTGAGTACATAAGTAGATATAAAGCCCAATTGACATAATATAACAGATAGTCATACAAAATCAGAATATAAGTATTGCTGACCTCAAGCAAGTTTTAGGGGATCAATGAGTTTTTAAACTATAAAACTAACTAACCTTAGGCAAACCAGTACCCAAAGCGTCTTTCCCAAGACGAGTGGTGAATGCATCTAGTTCAAAGACTATAAGACTCAAATATTACATTCTCCTGTTCATGTGACTCTACATGGATCATATCAGCATTTTTGTCCCATAAAAAAGTGGATACTCAGCCTCTCCCCTCAACTGGGTGCTAGTTCCCTATTCTATGGGATATCTGTTTCTGGGTCAGAATGTATAGTCATTTGAAGAGCCACGCTGGTCGCATTCTAGCTATCTGAAATAGGAAATTTGCGCATCCCCAAGGTATCATCCCTACGAAGAGATACACCATCAGCTTTGGCACAGTTGAGGGCAGAGTGGGACCAAGTGTCAGTGCCAAAGACTTAATGCAGCCTCTTTCTGTATTTTACCTTTTCAGCGAGATGCTGGGCTTCTTAGAGATCTAGGAGGAGGCTCGAGTCTGAAAAAGCAGTTTATCTGGGAAGAATGTGGTATTTGGCGGAGTGACAGAGAGCCTGCATCTTGCTCACTTGCAGCACCGATGTTATGGCGACAAGGAACACTGTCTTGAGGGTAAGAAGCTAGGACAGCTGTGATGCAGCTCAAAGGGAGTACAGATTAAAGATTTCAGGATCAAGTGTAGGAAAGTCCCCCTTATTGACATGGTCACCCCCACCTTTTCCCCTAGTACTGATGCTTTTCGAACAAAAGTGCATTGGGTCCCTGCTAACAAGGTCCCCAGTGCCAGTGTTCTTTCCCTTCAAACAGGTAAATACCTTATTGTAACCCAATTGGCAAGGACTATAGCACCCCTGTAACTCCCTAGTAAATGGTACCCCTGGTACCTTGGGCATGGGTGCTAAAGAGGGTGCCTAAGGGCTGTAGCATGTATTATGCCACTCTAAGGAACCCACACACAAATTGCATGCAGATTGCTGCTGCAGGCTGCGTGAAATGGTGCAAACCATTTTGAAGACACAACATGGCACATTCTCTGTGTGCCATGCCTATGCACACTGCATATACTATATGTAAGTCATACCTTAAGGAGGCCTTAGAACCCTTAGGCAGTGTGCATATTATATGTGAGGACATATCTGCATGTGCAGATATGCCCTGTGATGTGTGGTTCAATTGCCACATTACAAGTGATCAGGAAGCCATCTTAAGCATATGTTCTGGGCACTGGTCATTACGAGTTACCCAGCTACTGAATGGCTTTACTGACAATAATGGTGTTTGGTATCAAACACCTCATCTTAATAAATCCACACTGATGCCAGTGTTGGATTTATTAGGACACACACACAGAGGGTACCTTAGAGGTACCCCCTGATACCTACCATTTAGTATTCTGGCTGACTGGACTCTTCCAGCCTGCCACCAAAGACAAGTTTCTGACTTGCTTGGGACAGTTAACGCTCTCAGAGGTCAGGAACAATGTCTTCTATGGAGTAAGGTGATCACAACTCCTCCAGCAGGATGGCTAGTGAATTAGCATTCCAAGGCCAGAGACTTTAAAGCCTCTGCTGCCTTTGATGTGCGACCCCAGCTTCCTTCAGACCTGGAGAATGCCACCCCCTGCCCTGGGGCCCATTTGGCACCACAGAAGGTGGGAAAATTAGCTAGTCAGTAGGCGTGTTGTACTATCCGGCGGGGCACATCTGTAAGGTGGGCCACGTGAAGTGGACACTCTGAGAAGGGTTTCTCCCATCTTGTTTCTGTTAAAACTAGGAACTCTGGGACAGGTTTATGCCCACTCTCCACAGAATATGGTCATATAAGCTGTGTAGTCATCCAAGGAGTAGGGAGCCATTGGCTACGATCTTACACTCCCCTTAACCCCTCTAAATTCAGTATTTAGGTGGCACCCTAAAGCAAGGAACTCAGATTCGGCCACTGGGAACCGAAGGAAGGACAAAGAAGAGCAGTCACCATAAGAACTGAGGACGTTACCGCGACTTAGTGCCAAACCCTGCTTTGCTCCTGGAACCTCAACAATTGCACTGACCCGGTGCATCCAGAAGCTGTGCATCTTCCCAAAACTGTGGAGGACCATCCAGCAACTTCAACAACCAGGCAGCATCTCCCTTGGGGTGGAAGAGCCATCCCTCTGCATCGGCAGGCACCAAAAGCATCTGTCCGGTAACATGTGCTGTTAGCCATGTGGCCCACCGAAGAAGCTGTGCAACAAGAGGAGGTTCCTGAGGCTCTAGGAGGACAGCCCAGTCTCTCTGCCAAGTTTCGAGACACTAAACCTTCCAGGAGCCCCCATGAACTAATACCCTGAATACTGGGGCACTTGCACCCACCAGTGCTTGTTCGTGTTCAATCCGGACATCACCAGCGCAAAAACGCACCTGCATGTTGAGGGACTTTAGTAGAAATGAGCTCCACACTCACAGTACCCTGCTGTATTTCTTTTCTCTCTTATGCAGGTATCCCAAGAACCGTGAGAGCCTCCATGGCTAGGTGGCCAGCCAGTCAGCACCTCTGCAACCGAGCCCCAAAGTCCAAGTACACAACTTCTGCCTGAGTCCCCTTGGCCTAGGAGTCCCCACGAGCCGAGCACCATGTTGGGTTCTGCCGGACTTGTCCCCAAGTCCCCCCTTGCTGACTCTTTTTGACAGGTCCATTTAAACTTTACTGCATAGGCACTCGAAGCTACCAACGTGACCAGAACCTCTGCACCCGCACACCCCAGGGCAGTGTGGTCCAAACTGCTTTTGGTTTCTTGGACCCCAGGCCCTAAGCACCTTAAACCATAAAGGATACCTCTAGAACTGTTTGCAAGTATACCTGATGCAGTACATGTCTTTTCCTTCCATAGGATAGCATTACAGCGTTTGAGGCTCATGCCTCAAATCTGACAGCTGTGATTTTCTACTGTTTTATCTGTAAAAATCTATGGCATCTAACATACTTACCTGATCCCAAGGAGCTTGGTGTCTAAAATGATATAAAAACCTGTGCTATTTTTCTAAATTGGTGTCGGATTTCTTTTTCAGTATGTATCTAATTTATTGTCTCTGTGTGTACAACAAACGCTCAACACTACCCTCTGATAAGCCTAATCTGCTCATCACACTACCACTAGAAAAGCACTTGGGATTATTAAAGTAAGCCCCTGAAAACCAATAAGGGTCGTCTGGACTATTTGCATGGAGTACCCCTGCCTTTGGTACACTACATAAATAGCCAGTTTCCTACATCAAGTTAAGGTCCCACTGTGAAATGACGAAAGGAGAAGGCAGAAACAAGTGTTGGAGACCTTTCGAACAAGCATTTGCAAAGCAATCGGTCTCGCATTTGTTAGAGTTAGAGCTACTGGCGCTGTAAATGACAATGTCTTTTACCCATGTGTTTTAGTGTGGAGTGGATGTATGTGGTTTGGAGTGGAATTATGTTGGTTGTTTTGGGATTGTTCATTGTGGAATTGTGTGAAATGGAACTGAGTGGTTTGTAGTTTATTTATGTAGTGGTATTATGAGGCATAATGAATAGATCGGGTGAGAGGAGCACGGAATAGATAGAAAGGAAGATAGAGAGGGATAGGTAGAGGAGCAGAAAGAGTGTGTGAGAAAGAGAGAAAGAAGGGGAGAGCAGGCCACAGACACAAAGAGGATGCATCTGTGTACACAGAAGACACCCCAAGAAGAGGAGAGTGTGGGTTTGAGGGCTAGAAATCTTGAAAAGGCACTGGAAAGAAACTGAACTCGAAGACCTGAGGTAAACCAATATGAGAGAGGCAGGAAGAGTGTATGAGGACCCGGAACACCTAATGCCCTGTCTTTACATCTATACCCAAATGTCTCTGACCTTTCAGATTCTAAATCCTGCTTTTGATCTGGAAGCCCAATATGCATACATTTTCCTCTTTAGGTTTAAAATAATGCCAAATATATTTTAAACTGTTCGCCGGTCCCGTACTCTGTGGGATTGAAAAATGAGTGTTATGTGGAACACACTTGCGTTTTATTTTAAGTAAATCAAATAAAAGGTATCAAATATGACTCCTCGGATCAGAAGCAGTAAAGGGATCTAAAAAGAACGACATCGATTTCAAACCAATTCCCTCTCTCTGTATATTGTGCATTGATTGTAACAGCTCTGAAACACAACTTGAGCGGCCTCTGGCCAGACTTAAGGCTAGATCACCTCAAGGGGCCTCTCAGCTGAAAATAGACTCAAAGCCACAATAAGAAGGGGATGCCATTCCTGAGTGAAGGGAGCCAACCCGTCCGCACAGTGGAAAGTGAAGTGAGCACTCGGGGAACGGAGCAGAGCAAGTGAATGTAGCTGCTGCCTAGAAGCCCGCAGATACAGACGTGGTACCAACAACTAGTCTTGTGAGTTTTTTGCTCAACTGACTGAGGCTAATAGCACTTATGTGCCGAAAAAACATGCTATTTCAAAGCATAGTTACAATGAAAACAATAAATGAAATCAATGAGTAGATGTTTAGGTTCCTCGAGGAAAACAAAACTGAACATAAAATTCATGATGGCAGACTAGTAAACAATACAAAGGTTTCTGGAAATATACGCCAGGCACGGGTTAGAACCCATCTCAATCTTTCTAACCAAGATTTGTTCATCTTTACTGAAAAGAGAGGGAAATTGCATCTAAACCAACCCACGCTGATGTTTTGTGACTACCAACCCCTTTGCATGATTCATGCAGAAATGACCTTCCTTGCTGGTAAAGATCACAAGATTACCAACTGAAGGGACTGCTTGGAGAAAGACGTTGCCATGAATTGACATGAGAAGGCAGAGGCTATATATACAGTACCAAGAAATCTGATAAAGTCCCTTCCTTGTGCACTGCATTCATTTACTCAAACACTTTCCTCACTGCTGAAGCAAAGCAAAATGCACTTTCATTTTAAATGTTCTTTATTCAAATTTACCTCTTCCTTTGTCTACTAAATGACCGATCACAATACAATGTTGAAAATGGATTTAACTTTAAGTATTGATATAACACATAGATTATGAGAAGCTGCAAACTTCCCTTTAAAATTTGTCTGGTGAGCACTCTTATCGTAGCAAAGGGCCTACCGAGTAGAAAACAAGTGTGCAGGGGTCTGCTTTTCTCATACTCAGCAATGCTGCAATGGAAAGTGAGTGAATGGCTGGGTGAGAGCGTGAACTACAGAGAATGTGTTGAGAGGGAAACCTCAGGGGGCCACAGGAGCTAATATGCATGTTGAACTAGCATTGACAAAGTCCACAGGTATGGCTTTAACCTCTTCAGTGCCCATGACGAGATAGTCTCGTCATGGAGCACGGTTGCGCTGTGCCCATGACGAGACTATCTCGTCATGAACCCCACCCACTAGTGCAACGCCTGGCACAGGAGGGGGAAAGGGCGTGGCACTAAAGGGGTTAATGTGCTAACACATGCAAACAGAGGCAATGACAAATTAGCGCAGAAAATGTATGCTGCTTCTCTATGCATCATACCTCTTTCTGTGGCTCCTATGTCTGTGGCCTGCTTTATTATTTCCCAAGCTTGGGGTGGAGCATGGCACCAAAACCCCAAACTTTAGGAATAAAGAGTATCAGCAGCTTTCTCTATGCTTGTTGAGTGCGTTTGGTTTCTCAGTGTTTTACCGTTTCTGTCTCAGGTTTAGCAGAGAGAGGTTGCGTTAAGGTCACAGTTACGAAAGAAATTAATAGGTGATCTCTGAACTCCAATTTGGGAGATCTAGAGATTGTTATTGTTACTGTAGGTCGAGGAAGTGCAACATTGTAGTTGGTTGTTGTCCAATAAGAGGGTTTTAGGAGTGAAGTGAGCATCTTTCTCTTTTTCCCAGTGAAATTAATCAGTGTTATATTCAAGGAAACAAGGAGGAGATTGTAGAGTTAATCAGTTTGCATTAAAGGGACTCCTTGTGGATAAAGGCTGCCCTCCCCACCACTAGTTTGTACTGCTATATTGTAGTACTATATTGTCGTAATGCTTATAATTTCCCAAGTAAAACGGAGTGTTTGTTGGTCAACATAAACGTCAGCACTGTGCGAGACTGATTCTGAGCACAACATCAGAATATGTTGGCCTTACTCCTGCTAGCTCACTGTACCCCTAACCTGGCAAGGCAACAAATGGATTGTGCAACCACAAAACATGACAACCCTGACTCCCCAAGGAAATTGTGGAAACAGATATACAAACTTATTATTTGGTTACTCATTCATACCTAATCAGACACACAAGAAATACACAACATGCAATTTCAATATTTATTGAAGCATTGCGATTCTTGAGTAAAATACGTGAGCCGCAATAATCAATAGAAGGAAACAGAATGATCAGCAACATGACAATGATTAAAAAGATATATTGTACTCCTACCTAGCGCTTCCTAACCTAGTGTGCCTAGGGTGGGTGAATTTGCCAAATCCCTGTAGTGTGATCTAATTACCCTGTTACCTGTGGGTAATTGTCATCAGGCTGCCCGTCTTGGTGGAGAGCTGAGCAGTATCCCTACCATGAGGTAAACAGGAATCAGCTGGGATGGAATACTGCCATGAGGCGACCTATCAGTGGCAGCAAAATGCTCCTCTGTCTAAACAAGGGAGTGATGTTGTTTCTATAATAAACATCATCCATGTTGCCATGCCGAATTCCCAGCCAGGCCGCTATTGTTTTTTCTATTGTGATAGCTCTGTCGCCGAACGGACAACAACAAATAACATTTTATGTAGTGAACTTAGCCCTAGTATAGAAAGTTTAAGATATTTGATAATGTGCCTATGAAGGGGAATGTAAGCAAAGCTTGTTCAGAGATTATTATCCTGCATGGGCACGGAAACACATGTATGTCAAATGTCATTGTGTTTAAGAAAAGAAGGCAACTTAAAAACATGAGCATGTAAAATGGTGATGTTTCTACGTGAGCCAAATGCTACCACATGAAATACTGAGGTGGCTGCCTTTACTGGCAATAGATACAAACTAGTACTGATTGTATGACAACCTAAATGCATTAATTCCATATGGTCTGTGCGACAGGTTTAGGGCCTAGAAAGCTAAATGTCAGAATGGCAATGGAAACAAATGTATGCCGGTTCGCCATATTTTATTCAGAACACTTTTTTGACATTAATTGAGTAAATTAACAGAAAACTGCACACTTCCCCTCTCTGAAAGCAGCAGAGGTATATGTAGGTATTACAGCCAAGGCCATCCTGCCTTTTGGGGTTGTGACTTGGAAAAGAAAACACAAAGATACATTAGTTAGCCTTCCATGAAAAAAGAAATATTGTCAGCGTTCTGAAGCAGCAGCATAAGAGGTGCACAGGAATTTCCGAAGAATATTATTGGTGACAGAGATGAATGCTAGAATTAAGGAGGGGAGGCACACACAGACTGCTTGCTGAGGGGGACAACCAAGAGATAGATTTCTAGCTGCAGACCCAGTGGGAACGTAAGGTATGAGAGCATACTGACATGACTGGGCCTAACAAAGCTTAGGGACTGATGCACAGTCCTATTTTGTGGTTGCAAGAGCTGCGATTCACAAAAATAGGTGTGTTTGCATATCCAAAATGGGTTTTTACTACGTACTAATCCCACTCTAGGACCTGGTAAATGTTATCAGAATTGGGTGACTTGACAGGACCTGGGTGCTCTCCGCAAAGTCACACAAAATCTCAGCTGGTCTGGTCTCTCAACCGCGGAGCTTTTAAAAGGGGACGATTCACCTAACTCCCCCAACTTCAATCCAAGGAATGACAAGCAAATTGTATAACTTTAAGGCACACGCTGCACTATTCACAAAATAGAACAATATGAAGTCATAAACAGTTATGTCTTTTTTGAGGATTTATTTTCAGCAGGTTGGCCTCTTTTTTAGCCAACACCTGTTTCGTCAGGGTATATCCCTATACCTTCGTCAGGGCTGTCCCGCTAAACAGTTGTTCAAAGCCTTTCTTCTACTTCTGGTTGAAACTCCGAGCCAGAGTAAACAATTTTGCTATTCAGTTGTTAGGATGTAATCAAGACCCCCCCTTTAAGAATATCTTTTGTTGATTGTTGTGCCTAATTTTGGAGACTGTTTTGCAAAGCCTAGAATCTTGAAATTCTTACCAGATACTTACAGTATTCTCCCCATGTCTTCCAGAATGTAATCTCTGTTGTGACTTTCCTAATCCTCCTACGCATTGACTATCCCTGAGGTGCTTGTTTCTGTTATTGTTTTATTAGCTATTGGTGTAGATTTGGATACTTGATAATCCTCTAGCGAGTTTAAATTGCAACACTTTAAAATTGCTGACTCCCACAGATCATCCACAACCTTAACTGCAAGTCTTATTTATTTTTATATATTTATTTGAAGTTTTATATAGCGCGAACATGACCAGTTAGGGTATCAGAGCGCTTTACAAGGAAAAGTACGTTACATACATGAGGCATGGGCAAAGTACAGGGATGGGGGATAGGGAATAGTCAATAGTGGGACAATGCCGTGGCTATATACAAGAGTCAATACATTAACAAAATCAGCGATGACTTGAGTACAATAGGGCACAAGGAGAAGATATATATATACATATATATATATGCTTGCTCCCATGCACCTGGTGTGAGGGGGCACATGATCAAGCCCAAAATACTGAAGTAGGTTCCTGTTGCTTTGGTGTTTGATGGCGAAATGTCTGGCAACTGGATAGCTCATGTCCCCGTTAGTGATAGCACGCATGTGCTCCAAAATTCTGATTTTAACACTATGTATAGTGCTCCCAATATATTTGAGATTACAGGGACATGTCAGACAATAGACTACATGCGTGGTTTGGCATGTAATGAATTTTTTGATGGTTTGTCTCTCTTTCATACCCTTAATTTCATAGTTAAGGATTCTTTTGCTAAATGCACATGCCTTACATTTCCCACACGGGAAAAAACCCCTTAGTTCCCCGAATGTCCCTTGTTTCACTATGGGGTTTTCCAGATGGCTATGGACCAATTTGTCTTTTAGTGATCTAGCCTTTCTAAAAGTCATTAGTGGGACAGGTGGAATATCCTTCCCAATGATCTGGTCAGTTTTCAAGATATGCCAATTTTTTCTGAAAATGCGTCTTAAGGAGTCAGCATCCTCAGAAAAGGTCGTAATTATGCGGAATTTGCCCTCATCTTTCTTTTCTTCTTTGGTTTTAGCCTCTAACAATTTTCCTCTTGGTATCTTTTTGACCTTTTCTAGGGTGGTATCTAATAACTTCAGATCATATCCTCTAGCAGCAAATCTCTCTATACTCTCTCTTGCTGCATGTGCGAAGTCACAATCCCTTGAGCAGTTGCGTTTAAGACGCAATAATTCCCCGTATGGGATGCTCTTCTTCAATTTGTCTGGATGGCCACTGGTAGCGTGTAATGTGCTATTGCCTGCAGTCGGCTTTCTGTATAGAGCCGTAGTGATCTTATTCTCTTGAATCCTCACTTCCAGGTCGAGATAGTTCACTGCCACTGAACTAATCTCGCCTGTGAATTGAAGATTAAGATTGTTGTTGTTCAAGTGGGCTATATAGTCTATGGCACTGTTATTGGACCCCCTCCAGACAATAAATAGGTCGTCAATGTACCTATGCCAAGTCACTATATTGGCTGTCCATATCGCATTGGTGGGGGACCGGACCACCTGCTCCTCCCACCAGCCCACGAACAAGTTCGCGTAGCTGGGGGCGAAGCAGGTACCCATCGCGGTCCCCGACACCTGCCTGTAGAGGTCACCTTGGAAAAGGAAAATGTTATTGTATAGGCAAAACCTTATGAATTCAATAAGCATCTTGTTATGTTCCAGTAATTTGATCGACCTTTTGTTCAGGAAATATTTAGAATCAAGATTTATTATCGACTTACAAACGAAAAGCCCGAAAGGTTTGAACAGCAATGAGGAATTAACGGTACACCTGGGGGTATAGGCGATAAAATCATGATAAATTAGACGAATCTGTACACACCTCTTAATGCACACATTATGTGGGATAGCCGATACACGGCAAGATTTACAAACGCGAGGGGAAGAGGGTGGTTCTATGGAGCCACTAACGCCGATCCACGGCGAGATTGTAACCTCATTTAGAATGAATTCATGAGTAATCACACTTCATAAATAATGAACTTTGTCGACAATTATGTTGTAAAATACTGTGAATATTGTATATAACTTTATTTGACAAACTAGTGTGAACACAATATGTGCATATTCAAAGATGGCGCCCACAGTAACTCGGTGGGAATAGTCCCTCGTTGTTTTTCATTGCCCGTAATGGATAATGTGATGCATTTTTTTGTATATAAAATGGCGCCGCGCTGTATCTGTCATTCAACACACTGACGAAGGGAAGACCCGAAACGCGTCTGTGTAGCGCTTAATAAAAACTGGTAACCAACCTAACCCGCGAGTGCTGCTATCTTCTTCCCGGACGGGAGTGAGGAAAACTTGGAGCGAGACATATATATATATATATATATATATATATATATATATATATATATATTAAATAGTACAGATCCAAGTACAGGATGGCGTAGGCAGAATACAGAGATGGGGGTTGGGGAAATGACAAAAGTAGGGCAAAGCAGTGGATTTATACAAGTGTCAATACAGTTCCAAGATCGGCGGGCGATTTGATAACAATAGGAAGAAAAAGATAAGTACAAAAACTGGTACAGGAAGCATTGGAAGGAGTGAGAGTTGATACAAATAGTAGGTGACATGAATGTGGGCCAAGGGAGCGTTATTGGAGGAATTAGCTCATTAAGAAGGTTTTAGCTTCTTTTTTGAAGAGCCGCAAGAGAAGGTATTCTTCTGATGGAAAAAGAAAGCGAGTTCCAGATTCTTGGTGCAGCTCCGGAGAATGCTCGATTGTATGTTTTTGCCTAGCGGGAGCGGGGTGGCTGGACCACACGGTCTCTGGCGGATCTGGAGTTTCTGGATCTCCCAGATAACACAAGTTTCTGGGCGAGATATGCTGGGGTGTTTGTGTACAAGGCTTTGTGAGTGATGCAGGCCAGCTTGAGATGAATTCTGCCTTCAAGGGGAAGCCAGTTCAAGGCCTTCAGGTGAGGAGAGATATGGTCATATTTTTTTGAACCGGATCAGATTCTGGCTACTGCGTTGAGGCAAGCTTTTACGGGGGCAGTCGAAGTCTTAGGCAGGCCAGATAGTGTGGAGCAGCCATATTCGATTCTGGAGTTAACTAACGCCTGCACAGCGGTTTTTACGTCGGCAGTTCCAAGGAAGGGTTTTAGTTTTCTCATGCAGTTCAGATGGAATCTGGCAGTTTTGGCCATCCCGTTGATGTGTTCAATCATATTCAGGTTGCGGTCCAAAATAATCCCAAGAGATTTGGCGGAATCCACAATGGTAGGGATGCTGTTTAGTGCTGTGATGGAGTTAGTCCATTCAAGGATGTCAGCAGATTTTTTGGGAGGGGAGATGAGAAGAAACTCAGTTTTTTGGGCATTCAGTTTGAGCTGGTTGCAAGCCAATGGACATTCAGTTTCAGAGCATCATTTAGATAGGTGATCTCCTCAAGAGAGGAGATTTTAATGTAGATCTGGGTATCGTCGGCATACATGTGGAAGAAGAAGTTGGCCGAGTGGAGAATTTCAGCTAAAGGCTCGAGGTAGAGATTGAAGAGGGTAGGGGACAGAGTGGAGCCTTGCGGGACACCAATGGAGATTGGGGAGGGAGCAGATAGAAGAAAGGGACAACACCAGGAATCCTCTGTGGGACGCCGCTAATGCTAGTCTTAGGTTTAAATGGGATCTACACTGTTGTGCTCCAGGCCTTCCTGGACTGTTGCTGGAACTGATTAGATGCCCCACCTGAAGCTTTCTCCACTGGCTCTAGACAGACAAGTTACTTACCTCCGGTAAGGTTCTTTATCAGAGATACTCTAACTGCAGATTCGTCACTTTTAGAATATTCCCCAGGTACCAGACTTGATGTGGACAATTTTACAGCACTCCTTCTGTGCACCACTAGGTGGCACTGTGTGGCTCTGCTATGCGCTTGTTCTGCCATGAAAGAGGCGGAGTGGAGCTGCATATAAGAACCACACCTGTGGCGCTGACATCTGTTTCTTGCTTGGCTCTTTCAATGGCCTTAGATCCAGAGAACAAACAATTGGAGCTATCTCTAATATGAGACCTTTTTAGATGGTAAAAAGAAGGGCACTACACAGAATGGGAAGGCAGGAGAGGGGCGAGGCATCTACACAGTTAGATGGAGTATCCACTAGAAAGGTAAGTGACTTGTTCCGGTAATGGATACTTCTAATTGCAGATTCCCTACTTTAGGATAGATACCAAAGCAGTACCTCCCAAAGGAGGAAGGTCTGTGGAGTGGACTCAGAACAAACGGTCCTGCAGGACACAATGGGTAAAATGTCCTCTACGTAGGTCCTGGCAGTCAAGGAAGTTGTGCTTTGTGAATGTGCGCTATGACACCCACTTTGCAGCCTGACAAATGCCAAAAACAGGCATTTTGCATGTCAACGCAGTAGTAGCAATTTTGGCTCTGGTGAAATGAGCCCTAAGTCTTTCCAGAGGATGCTTCTTGGCTAATGCTTAGCAGATCTAAATGCAAAGCACTATCTATTAGGGCAAAGATTATTTTCCACCTGATAGTCCCTGGTGTGTGCAATGTAAAAGCTTAAAGCTCTTCGGGATCCAGCCGTCAGAGTCCCTCCTCCTGCAAGGGGTGAGACAGCGCAAAGAAAGTTGGGAGGGTGATGGATTGCCCAACATTAAAAGGAGGTGCGTTTTTTGGCAAAAGGGCAACCCTGGTCCCCACCTCCAGTTTGTATGAGGACAAGGTGGAGTAGGCTGGTTGCACTGAAAGAGCCTGTAGATTTCTCATGTGACGAGGTATGCAAGTTAATCCCAATAAGGAAGGCTCTTTCGAGATTAAGAAGCGGTAATGAGCAGCAGTGCATTGGCTCGAAGAGGGTGCACATGAGGAACATCTAGATCAAATTAAGATTCCACTGTGGCAACACAAACCGTTTCGGAAAGCGATCATGTGTCAAACCTTTGAAAAACTGTGTCACAACAAGTGATTGAAACAATGACGGTTGGTCCCACAAATGCAAAAAAAAAAGGCTGAAAATGTACACAAATAACCCTTAACCTCTTCAGTGCCCATGACGAGATAGTCTTGTCATGGAGCACGGTTGCGCTGTGCCCATGACGAGACGATCTCGTCATGAACCCCACCCACTAGTGCAACGCCCGGCACAGGAGGGGGAAAGGGTGTGGCACTGAAGGGGTTAATAGTGCCAGTGGCGGCTGGTGACATTTGAAAAAGGTGAGGCGTAAACATTGGGTAGGACTTTTATATAGCAAGCAGCCCAAGCAAGTTTAATGGACAAATAAGGGGTCCCTGGTGGGTCCCCCTCCCGAGAAAAAAAATGGGAAAAAAATTGGCAAATGGTGCATTTTAAAGCAAATGAATTTAGTGATAAAGCAAGGCTGATAAAGCAGTGGGAACATATAGTCTTGAAATATTAAACACATTTAAAACTACCCCATATCTTACTGCACTGCTATGTTCAACAGCTACTGTAATGTGCAAATTGTACAGCATGACAACTTTAGACCTTTAAAGTGAATGCTTGCCCCTTATCTTGCACTGCGTGCAGCATCAACTTTGGGAAAAATGCTCTAACCAGGTTTCGGGGAGCACCCACAGCTGCTGGCTGCAACAAGTCATTTAGAAACATGTGCAGACAGGTCTTTAAATCAGATGAAAAAAGTGGGAGCTCTCTATAAAGGAACATGTAAAATACATTTCTGTGATTCCCATGGTGTGCCACCTGACCTGTATTTTGGTTTCTCTCTGAGATGTAATTGCATCCAGATAAATAGCACAACATCTGACAAACACTTAAAACCTGTCAGTACGATTTGCTTTGTCAATGGTTATTAGCTGTTAAAGATAAATGGGTAACAACAATGATTTGTTATAAATAATTAACATTGGAAATTTTTCAATTCTGAAATTGTGAGTCTGTGAATTACATTGCAGTGAGGGCTGTGGAAGGAGTTTTGGCCTTCAGTTATGTGCCCTTTATGTTAGATACGTATGCCCTTTTTCTCTTCACATCCCGTCCATCTGCACATCTTCAAACACCTCTCTTTCCTCTTCAGCACCCTCTTTTCACTTGCCCAAATGCATTTCCTCGCATCCCGTTACTTCACCACTTCCAAACGTACACTGCGCTCACATTTAAGCAATTTATTTCCTTTTGCTTTTGTCTTGTATATATATTTACATCCTTGTAGCCCCTTCACACATATTTCCAAAGAAATTCAATTGCAACTGGAATACATGAACAATGTTCTGTGTGCTCTGCAGAGAGGCCAACCCACTGACAGGCACTTTGCTTTGGCTTTGGCTTCAGCCTTAGTGCCAGCATGCTCAATCAAAGCCCCTCATAAACACCTGGCATGGCTCAAAGTATGCACAGAAAAGATACAGACAAACAACAACAATATAAAATAGCTAACTCTTGAAGAATGCAAGACTAAGTAAAGCATGTTAAATAAGAGAGGAACTAAATCGCTGACATGCATGCCTAAACATTTTGTAGCATTAATTGTTTGTAAATCACTCCATGTTTTTGGCATCAGTGTTAACTTAGGGTCATGAAGACAGGGCCAGTTTTAATGTCACACATCAGATAATTGTCCACTGTAAGCACATATTTCTCGCTTTGCGCTTGACTCACATATTTGGATCAACTTCATAAGGGAAAAAGAACCCTGCTCGTTATATGGATCAATTTCACCAGGGAACAAATACAGCTGCTCCAATTCTAAAGGGGTCAGCGACCTGCAGCCAGGGTCAGGGGTGTCACAGTGGAGAAAGTTAGCGTAACAAGAGGTCTACGTACAATATACATAACACTATATTAGCATTATAACCCTTACTGTTACAGAGAACAAGGCACCAAATCATTTGTGCTTGCATCCACTCCTATGTGTGATGAATGGAAAAAGGTGGGATCTTTGTGAATGACGGAAGGCTGCTCTCAAGCAGGGACGGCGACTCCAACGGCCGAAACCGTGACGCTGAAAGCATCACTGGCCTATAGTGGATACTGCCATAGACTACAATGGCAATGAAGGGATTTAGAACAGTAAGCCAGTGTCGTGCGTCACAGTTCAGAAAGTTAATTAACTGCCTAGCATCCGTCTCCTGCCTCAGAGCGAGGTGGAGCAGGCTGCCTGGATCAGACAGGCAAGGCTTAAATACAACAATTTGTTTAGAGATATGATTGTATCTCTAAATAAATCGATCTATATAATATGTTTTTATGTAATTGTGTAGGAATTTCAGAGGGGCGCAGCCCCTGAGCTCTAATGGAGAAACCGCCCCCGAATAGTGCCCAACGCAAGGCCCTGCTGAGCCAAAGAAAAAATAAACAATAAAACATCCGACAGTTTGGCATGTATGGGGCTTGTCCTGCGGACTCCATTACAGGACACAAATTTGTACCAGCGCCTGGCTTAGAGGGACACCTGGCCACAAGGATGACATCCACATCCTCAGGTGGTAGATAAACGTAGTCAACTGCCACAAGTAATTCTCCACACATGGAGGTGTAGATTGCACAGATTCAGGAAGAGAACCATGTCTTTTTGCTGCAACAGAAGAGCCCCCCGAAGCAGTAACTAGATCAAAGGACACATTTTTATGCTCAGGAGTTCTGGGTTTGACACTCGCCTGACCCACTCCAGAGCCACTAGGATAACTTGGACCTGGTCATTCCTGATCTTCTTCAGAACTCAGGGCAGGAGGCAGTGGTGGAAAAGTGTACATGAGTCCAGTGCTCCCCGCTAGCCTGTATGTGTCTCCTACAGAAGGCATTCTTGGAAACTCCAACTTGCAGAAGTTTTAAAATAAGGCAAAAAGATCCAGCCTGGGCTTTCCCACTGTTGGGATGAAACTGCAATTTCTGATCCACAAGGCGTCGTCAGCCAAGCTCATCTGCCCTGGCATTTAAAGAACCTGCCAGGTGTTGCACAATCAGGGAGACGCTTGAGCCAATTCCAGAGGCCTGGCACCTCTTGCCAAAGGACCCCACTCAGCCCTGCTTGTTACAGCACCACATGGCGGTGGTGTTGTCAGCGTGAACCTACAGCAGCCTTACCTTAATAGATGCCAGACAGGCTTTAGATGCCAGGCGGATGGCCCACAGCCCCAACAGATTGATGTGGAATTGGGTTTCTATTGGAGACCAGAGTCCTCTGATCACCACCTCTCCCAGATGACCTTCCCAGTCGAACAGTGATGCATCCATCACCACCATCAGCTTTGGGTGGGCAAGAGAAAGGGGCCTGTCTCTGGTAAGGATGTGGTTGAGCAGCCACCATTGCAGATCTTTTGCAGTCTACTATGCAATCTGGATAATATCTGACAGATTTACCTGGTGCTTGGCCCATAGCTGCACATCTAATCACTGCAGAAAAAGAAGAGCCCTCTTCTGTCGATGGTCCTATGGGGCGAAATCAATTCGGTGTAAGGGAAAGTATCAAGCCTACTGGCCTACTGCTAGTTCATATAGATACTGTCATCATTGTAACATGAGGGTACAGTCATCCCCAACATCACCAATGTCATGATAAGGTGGCAGCAAAATCTGTTCAGATTCTGAGGCAAAAAGATGATGGAGCCTCGGAGGACGGCTCTGTGGTAGAGGGAGTGTTTTGTCTGCATCAGATCGAACAGGAACCATGTGCGCTGGAGTGGAGTCAAAGCCCACCCTCAGACTGGGTTGTGATGAAATTGGCTCAGGATCGGTTACAGAACTTGGCTGGGGTTCTACCTCTGGCACTGTAGACAATGAAGAGAGGACCGGTGCAGGTTTTGGGACCAAAACGGAAGTCAGCACTGGAATAGGTGCAGAAAACAGAGTAGGTTTGAGGGGCTCAGACTGTCCCAAGGATGGATCCATCCACAATAATTGGACAGGATCCTTGATGCCCGAAGTCATGATGGAGGAAGCCAAAATATTAAGCATGGCCTCTCTAAAGGCCTTGGCCTGCTGCGCCGTCATCTCCTTGATCGGGAGAGGTGTCAAGGAACACCTTGATGCCTTCGCGACTTCTCACTAGACAGAGTGGCTGGGATGGGACCGAGTTCTACTTTGACTTATGTTTCTTTTTCAGCTTGGACTTTGACTGCAAAGAGGACCTGTTGTGGGATCAGCCATGTGAGCAAGAATGGGTGGAGTGGGAGATACATGAAGTCCATGACTTCTTTTGGTGCTCAGCGACATACAGCTTTGCGTCCCAGATCAGCTTGGGTGCATGAGCACACAGAGTAATGACTGAGCCCAAACATCAGAGGCATACCTCGTGCTGGTCAGTCACTGACATCTGTTTCTGAAAACTGTGGTACAGCGTGAACCCGTTAGTGTTGGGTGGGGCCATCATTCTCTTGCCCACTGAAAGAGAATTTTAAAGAATTTGTCAACCGATGAAAAAAGGAGTGGTGCTCTAGATCTAGGCCCCGAGACAAGGAACGAAAAGCGCGTAAGTTAATGCACAGCGGTGGTGGTTCTCAGCAGCTCTGCTCTATCACTTCCTGGGGATGTGGGTGGAGAAGTAGCATTCAGAATTAATGGTGCACTTCTTACTAGACGTTTGAGACTTCCCCAGCCCTGCTCCTACTCCACCCCCTATAATTTGAAAACCCATCCATTAGCAAGGGACTGTCATGGCAGCCTACCTTGATGCTGAGTTGGCATCCTCCAATTTCCCCAAACTGCAGCCCTTTTTCCCTTATGCCACCACTTAGAAAGGCCTCTAGAATTTACAGCATTGGTCGATCACCTACCATACCATTATACACCACTACAGTGGAAGTTGAAAGCAAAGATGCAGTCCAGTCAAGCTGTGACATATTGATGCTGCAGAGCCCGACTGGACTGCATCACTCATTAAGGTAAGACAGGCATATGATCAAACAGCAACTCTAGAAACCCAAAGATTTCTGCTCATCCTGAAAAGGAAAATATCAAATTACACTAACCAATTTTAAACCTCAGTGACACAGCTACTTGGTGCATTCCATATTCCTGGAGTCATCCTGATGACCAAAACTCTCTCTACTTGAAAAATCAAGACCATTATAAATTGCATTCAAAATTGCCTTAATTATTTGCAGCCTCTTAGAAGCCGCAGGGTGGATCTGGAACAGATTCACTAAAAAGCTAGGGTCATGGAGCATGCCCAAAAATATAAGTTACAGAACACTGATCGGTTCATCAGTTAGGCAACTGTAAACATATGCTACCTGAAATGAGGTGACCTTATAATATAATCCTTCAACCACTGGCAATTAGTGGTAATGTATTTCACAGTAATTAAACCTTATGCATTTTCCAATCTATTAGGTACAGCTAGTCCCCCTTCACAGTTACCATTTTAAGTTTGTGAAGTATTAAGAGAAACTGGTCTAAGCTTTCAGTGATAATTAGGTAACAATGATAAAGCTAAAGTAGGATTCCTAGACATCTGATAGTATGAATGTTATGGTTTTGTAGCTCTAGGTTTAGCTTAAGTTAAACCATTTGTTCAAGTTTCCAGCTGACAATGCAGCAGAGTTATGCCTTTTTTAAACTTCTTTAAATACATCAGCACATCAGACTCCATTAACAGGCTTGGAAATGTGCACTTTATCTTCCAAAGATCTAAATTGTTCTCTTTGAAACTTCTGGTATTACTCTGGGTTAATATGCTGACCAGCGAGAAGAAGAAACATGAGACAGGATATGGTAAACACGTAAAATGCATTGTCTTAAATGCTCAGCCCATGTAGTGGGAAAGGTTATTACCTTCGTTATTTAACTCATGAATTTCAGTGAGCAGGATACCAAATGCAAGCAAAGAATGTTTAGCTGTCCTAATCTATATCAGGACCCAGTTCATTAAATATAATCATACTGCTTTGGAGGATAATGTTGGCAATATGTTTGCGTAGCACCTATTAGCTGTTTTGAAAAACAGTTTCTTAAAATATTTAGATACCGGACTGTAAGGCAGGATTTTTAAGTTTATGCTCCTCATTTGGCCAGGCCTATGTTTTATATCACTCATTGAAGGTGTTTGATGCAAATTTTGGAGAGCCTCACTGGGACTGAAGAGAAATCAGGGTAGGTTAGCTGCTTCAGAATAACAGGTGCAATAACTGTGTCGGCTCACAGCACATCGTTCTGATCTATAACTTACCAGGATTGCACAATCCCAAATGGACATAGAGACTGCAGGTCTCAGTTGAAACAGACATTAGGATACTTAGGGATTGATAAAACAATGTAATGCCTGAGATGATCCAGGAGCTGATACAGGTACCCTTGATACCCTGAAAGTTCAATACCTCACATTTGGGAAAAGAATTAGTATCATGCACCCACAGTAGGGGGGCAAGAGGAAAGTGGGTAAACACCTCAGAACCACTCCCACTAAAAGACTGCAATCACTATATCAAGAGTGGTCTGGGCGATATTCGGAACATGTGGTCCTATAGTTATTACCAGGGAGTTTAGAAAGGAGGGTTGTAAATTGATCTTGAGTCACACTCCTAAAACGTTTAGGCTATATGACTGCAATTTTATTTCTTACACAGAACATATTTACTTCCTTAAAGAGTGTATTCAATAAACCCTGCCTCCTGTTCTAGATGTGGAATCAATGTGGCAGGATTTTATCATATATTTAGTTCTGCCCAGTCACTGCAGAACACTGACAAGAAATCGAACAGATTTTGAAGGAGGTGAAGTGGAAGTATGGAATCATGAACCCTGAAAAATGTCTTCTGGGTATTACACAAGGACAAAGAAAGATGAAAAGTAGCACTAAGTTTATAGATTTAGAATTTGTGCTTGCTAAAAGATTTATAGTGATGGCCTGAAAATCATTGAGGGCCACTGACAAAAGGCAGTGTTTTTCTAGGCGGAGCTTGAAAGCAAGATACTTCATGTGGAAAGGAGCAGGGGAGGTGAAGAAATTGATGCAGTTTAGGCTTCAGTTTAGTTAATGCAGTTGCTCACAGGAAGCACTAAAGATGAACCACCTTGATTCCGATTGGTTAACGGTACTCCAGGGGAAAAAGCCTTTATAACGCAGGCTAAGCCACACGTGCCATTTACCAGCAAAAGCGCAACCACACTTGCTTTAACCATGCATATGAGAGGTTAAGGTATATGCATGGTCTAAATGCTGGCATGGGTGAGACCAGGAACAGGAAGGATCGGGACAGGACGCGGTGAGGTAAGTGGGCTGGGGCCTGGTTTTGTGGGGGTAGTTTTTAAGGGTTGGGGTAGTTTTTAGGGGTGGGGGGTGTTTTCAGGGCTTGGGGGGGTTGGGGTAATTTTTAGGGCTGGATTCAGGGTACTTTTAGGGCTTGGGGGAGGGTCGGGTACTTTTTAGGGCTCAGGGGGTCGGGTTTGTTTTTATGTCTGGCGTGCAGGATAGTTTTTTGGGCTCAGGGGGGTTTGGAGTTGTTTTTAGGGCTGGAGGGGTCAGGTACTTTTGAGGGCTTGGGGGGGGGTCAGGGTAGTTTTTAGGGCTTGGGTCAAGTTACTTTTTAGGTCTGGGGGAGCGGGTAGTTCTTAGGGCTCGGGGGTTCAGGGCAATTTTAGGGCTCGGTGGGTCGGAGTAGCTTTTAGGGCTGGAGGTAGGGAACTTTTTAGGGTTGGGGGTGTCTGGGTAGGTTTCAGGGCTGGGGGGCAGATAGTTTTTAGGGTCAGGGGGGCATGTAGGTTTGAGGGCTCAGGGGGGTAGGGTTCGTTTTTAAATCTCAGGGGTGAGGAGTCTTTTTTTGGCTCAGGGTTGTTTTCAGGGCTTGGGGTGGGGGTAAGGGTAGCTCGGGTGAGAACTTTACCACACATATCCCTTTACTAGTCATGCCTTTACCGCAAAATTGCATTCGTGGTTAGAGCAGTGTTGTAGAGGCACGAGTGGTTTAGCCATACGTGCCTCGATCATACAACCTCCAGGGGAAATGGCCTTTTACACTGCGGGCTAAGCCACGAGTGCCGTTTCCCCTCAAGGGCAACCATGTTTGCCTTAACCACGCATATGCGTATGCATGAGTGGTTAAGGTATATGTGCGGTCTAGATGCTGGAATGGGTGGGCCCAGGAACAGGAAGGATTGGGAGAGCACGCAGTGAGGTAAGTGGGGCTGGAGCCAGGTTTTGGTGGAGTGGGGGTTCGTTTTTAAGGGCTGGGGGCTAGTTTTTAGGGCTGGGGGCTAGTTTTTAGGGCTGGGGGTTCGGGTTGTTTTCAGGGCTCAGGTGTTAACTTTACCACACATATCCCTTTACCAATCATGCCTTTACCACGAAATTGTGTGGTAAAGGCATGCATGGTAAAGGAATGCGTTGTTCAAACGCATTTGTGGTTAGGACAGTGTTGTAGAGGCATGAGTAGTTTAGCCATGCATGCCTCTATCATACAAACATACTCCAGCTGTATTCAAACGCATCGCAATGCTGTTGTCAACATAAAGATGACGTTCTATGATACAACAGATTCAGTTACATGCTGTATATGGAGCCTGATTGTCCCTGTTGTCTATTTCTGGTTTGGCTCCTGAGGGGGACAGACCAATAACAAACACTTCTTTTTGCACGATGGGTGGAAACCAAATGAGAAAACTGATGCTACTTTGGGACTAAATTGTATGAATTTTAATACTGTCTACAAAGTTTTCTTGTTTGATTATATGCTTGCAAAAGTGTTTATGTGGAAAATAACACACTTTGTTAAAAAAAATATGAAAGTGGCAGTTTTAGGACGTGGGATGGTTTAAGGGGCAGACATCTAGCTGTCATCTAGAACATATATCAATGATATTAAAATATTTTTAGGATACTTGAAAATATATTCTCCAATAACACATTTCATAGATATAGAAAATGAATTACCGAAAATAACGAACTATATACAATTTCTAAATACAAAACTGAGAAGTCTGATGGAAATTGAGTAATGTGAGTGATGAAACAGTGATGCTCAGCCAAGCTCACTTCATTATCAGATCAATCCACACTAGATGCCAGACCCTGTGTTTTGGATTAGCTGCAATCCTGGATATTATCGACTATCTACCATATCTTTACTTGCTATGAACTATTATTTAAGCAGGAAACATAAACTCAATTGGCTAACTATTGAAATACAAAGAAACAAAACATAGCTTTATTTCACCTCTCCCATCACCTTCCTCAGCTCCCTTCTCCTTTCATATTCTCTCCCCCCCCCCCCCATCCCTGACCTCCCACGCTAGCTTAACTATCCAATACTTGTTATGGCCTAATTTTATTTCTTATTTTCTTTCTCATGTTATAATTGTCCTATGTATACTGTTCTCACTGTCCTGCATTTTACCTTTTTGTACAAATGTTAGGTTGCAATTGTTTTTCTCACCTAACCATTGTAAAGCGCTCTGATACCCTCGGGTCTAGCCAGTGCTATATAAAACTTTTTAAATAAATAAATAAAATGTATTGAAACAGCGGAGCTCATGCAAGTTTATAGGCCACCAAATATTTTTAAATGCAGCAGCCATCTCTATCTCCAATATATCTTCCCCAACCGATGGGATAATACGACTATATACTATATTGTTAACCGTGCGTGTGAAATGAAAAGACTTTCTCATTTTACCTATTCCTGCTGCCAGGCGAAAACTGGAGATGGACGTAATCTCTCTCTGCTGCATAACGCTAAATTGACATTCATTCTTTTATTCCAAAACATATCAATTATAATGGAAATCCTTTCTATACCCGAACAAAAATGTGATTTTAGATTATACTGCATTTATGTTGCTTACTTTGACTAAATATATACGAGTACTAGCTTTTGCACGAGTATCTGGCATACATGACATATACATTACCCTGCTCTGTGGTAATAAAAAGCACCGCCCACACCTTAAGTGGGAGTAAAGCATTCTATTATTTATTTAAAACTATTAAGCAGCCACACTGTATAATATAAAGTTCCAAGTCTATACATGAACTGCAACAATATGTCGTCCATTCTGTGTAAATTACATTACACCTGGCACAGGCTTGTGTTTTAATCAGATATCTGTTTTGGCAATTCATGAGCAACTTGGGGGCTCATTAGGATGGCGGGCGGATTGAAGTCCGCCCGCCATCCTAGCGGTAACGGGACCGCTCGCCTGCCATGCGGCGGTCCCGCATCCCTGATAACGATGCAGTTGCATCTGGCAATTTAATGTTGCGGCGGGAGCTGCTGGCTGCAGCACCCGCCGCAATGTCAAATGGCCATGTTGTCCATTTCCATGCACAACGTTGCAGGCACCGCGTGGTGCCTGCCACCTTGTGCATGGAAAAGGAGGAGGGTACCATGGGGACCCCACCCCCCAGAGGGGGCCCACAACGGGCCTCCAAAGCCAATCACCGCCAGCCTTTCCGAAAGGCACCTACAACATCCACATCCTAATATAGCGGACGATGCCTGCTAGGCACTGCCACCATATTAGTGCCCCTGCTCCGCCCGGCAGGCAATCGTGATGATTGCCACCGGCGGAAAAGCGGCGGACGGACTTTCCATACGCTGCGATACCCACCGCCATCATAATATGGCATGGGGTAACTCTCATTACGATGGCGGAACGATCGCCACCACCAGCCCCACGGTGGCGATTGTTCCGCCATCGTAATGAGCCCCTAGGTTCGAGTTTGGTGCCTAATTTTACTCTATTTAGAAAAAACATGTGTAGGGAAGGATAGAAATTATCAACATATATACAGTACAATTTCTATGTAAATACGTTTCAGTCCAGTTTACTTTGTGCTTTTCCATTCGACCTTTGTAATATAATTTGATGTTACTGTACTGGCTATTTACAAGAGCCAGTTCTCCTTCGCGGGTCATGTCTCTCTTAACTGGATTCTGTGATGAGGATTGTACACGCAGCTGGATGATCTCAAACACCATCCACATGGTACACTCATCCTTTTAATCCCACTCATTTAGTCCTGCTTGTAGTCACACACCTAAAGGCTGCGAACTATGGGATCCCGATGGTCCACCTCGGAAATAATTCCCGAGGGCCCACCTCTCACCTGCTGCACTGAAACTAAGGGAGGGTGGTTTACTGAAACGCGGGTTGTATTCTCAGACCACTTGGAGCCTCGGGATAGTCTGACAAAGGCCCTGAGAAGCATTCTAAAAGAATGAGCACCCCAGGGAATTGTCTGTATTATGGCATCTTCAGGGCATTAACATCCAGAATATAACTTTTGCCTGGTGATCTCTACCTTCTCCCTTTTTCGCTCTTACCGCATATCATGATGGTCTTCACTGCCATACATTCTTAATCACATAAATAGCAGCTCCCAACATTTCAATGATGACATCAAAGTCAAAGGATGTCTAAGTACTAGCTGGCACTAGAACAATCTACACAACGTAACTCATACACATGCTGTTGTGCAGAGAACAGTGAAAATCCACAGTGAAACACACACCAATCCTGCAAACATGACAAATGATGCTTTGAGTACAGTTTAAAAATAATGAAACATTAATACGGAGCAGAATTACTCCTAATCAAGCACTCCACCTATGCAAGCCCTCGAGTTATCAATCTGATAGGAACTATTAAGCTTGTGGGGAGGTTCTCATACACCTATGTGGAAAGTAAGTGAAGGAAAGATTTACCGTTTTTGTGTTCCCAATAAGGTGTTAAGTCCAGGAGCTTGTACAGGGCACGGAGTGTGAGGCCCTAGCAACCCAGGCTATTTCCTCATCACCAACAAGGGGAAGCTATATGAACACTCACACTAGTCATGGACAAGGGGGGAAAGGGGTGGAGACAGGCCTTCCATCTTCCACCTCAGCACTCAAGTCCGAAGTGACAGTAAAGTTGAGGCCACTTCGAGGCAAGGCAGAGGTCTCCTTATTTACCCTCAAAGCAGCTAATCTGCCTGTGCCTGGAGGAGCTCACTCTGCAGGGTCGGTCTGGGACAATTCACCCTCAAAGCAGCTAATCTGCCTGTGCCTTGAGGAGCTCACTCTGTGCAGGATCGGTCTGGGACAATTCACCCTCAAAGAAGCTAATCTGCCTGTGCCTTGAGGAGCTCACTCTGTGCAGGATCGGTCTGTGACAATTCACCCTCAAAGCAGCTAATCTGCCTGTGCCTTGAGGAGCTCACTCTGTGCAGGGTCGGTCTGGGACAATTCACCCTCAAAGCAGCTAATCTGCCTGTGCCTGGAGGAGCTCACTCTGTGCAGGATCGGTCTGGGACAATTCACCCTCAAAGCAGCTAATCTGCCTGTGCCTGGAGGAGCTCACTCTGTGCAGGGTCGGTCTGGGCAATTCACCCTCAAAGCAGCTAATCTGCCTGTGCCTGGAGGAGCTCACTCTGTGCAGGGTCGGTCTGGGACAATTCACCCTCAAAGCAGCTAATCTGCCTGTGCCTGGAGGAGCTCACTCTGTGCAGGGTCGGTCTGGGACAATTCACCCTCAAAGCAGCTAATCTGCCTGTGCCTGGAGGAGCTCACTCTGTGCAGGATCGGTCTGGGACAATTCACCCTCAAAGCAGCTAATCTGCCTGTGCCTGGAGGAGCTCACTCTGTGCAGGATCGGTCTGGGACAATTCACCCTCAAAGCAGCTAATCTGCCTGTGCCTGGAGGAGCTCACTCTGTGCAGGGTCGGTCTGGGACAATTCACCCTCAAAGCAGCTAATCTGCCTGTGCCTGGAGGAGCTCACTCTGTGCAGGGTCGGTCTGGGACAAAAAATAGGCCCATGCACCTAATTAAAAGTGAACCAGCTATCTGAAACAGTGGCCCACATTTTCAAATCCTGCCAGTTTTGAACTTGTAAGGTATGATGTATGGTTTTTTGCAAGGTATGGAAGACTGCATGTATTTGTGTTTGCTGCAGGCAATGCTTGCGGCAATATCAGTGAAATCAACTGTAAACAACGGCCCACCCGTCCACACACTGAAATGTGACCCGCCCGTCAGGGACTGCCTGATTGCCCTGTAGGCCAGTCCAACCCTGGCTCTCGGTACTATTCACTGAAGGATGGACATACATCAGTAATGCTGACAAGAACAGCTGTGAGGTTAAGGCAGAATAGCAGACAAGAGCCCTGCAGTCTGTTCTATGTAGCAGCCCTCTCTCACCAGAGGACCGGATGCCTCACGTGGTACTTATTTTCGGCAGGTCTGCAAAACCCCAAACTGTCAAAGTCAGGCAGAGCATGCACAGACGTACCTTACCTAATCGATGTGCACATCTAAAGAACGTCTTAAAGAATAGGTAGATGTAATATGGATCCATGTTCGCAGGTTCAATACTCTCAGCAGACTGGCCTTAGAACGAGCAGTGCATTGACCTTAGAACGAGCAGTGTACCAGGGAAATTGGTAGAGCTGGAGGGTCTGGTCTGTGTAGGTGGGTCAGGGAAATAATTTCTATTTCTTTAGATAATCACAGCTAAAATATTATTTAGAGATAACTGAAATTACCCAAGATACATCATGACTTAATTTTGTGCACCGTGAAAAAAGGAAGGCATTATGAGCAGACTAAAATAGCTCTTGTTCACATGAATATTTTTACTTTCTTAAATTAAGTTCCATATTTTCTGAACAGCATATTATACTTTACTAAAAACACAGACAGGACTGGCTGTCCCATAAACAATAGTTATACTTGTTGACATTCTTAGACAAAATTAAATCGAAACGGTACAGAAAAAAACCTAATACATACCTGTGTTATCTTCTCTACTGCTGGGAAGCTGTGCTTTTCAAAATGTTCCGCTATGTTCAGGAAAGTGTGACGTTCTAGATGACGACAGTTACTGAGGACAATTAAAAGTCTTTGTTCCTAAAATAAATAGTTTTACAACGTATTAATTAAGCAAACATCTAAATGAAACCATCCGAAAATAAAATAACAGCGCAGGAAAAACAAATGGTATCTATATTAATTTCATAAGGCAATTAACAGCATGAAGTAGAAGCAAGTCAAAAAGATGACTGGTACCCAAGATTGTCCCAGATGGAAGAGTTACTTACCTTCGGTAACAATATATCTGGTAGAGACACAGTTTAGCCGCAGATTCCTTTACTTAGAATGTCCCCCAGGCGTCAGACTGGATCCGGAAAATCCTTTTCCCAGCAATACCTCTGCACACTGGGAGGTGGCGTCGCCCGGCTCCGTCCTGACGTCGTCCACGGAAGTGACGTCAGTGGAGCCATATAAGCCCCTCCCGGCGTGCTGACGTCAGTTTTCTACAGGAAACTTTTCCACGCACCAACGCGGGGCCGTGCAAAAAACTGCGATAGTATAGGAACAGTGTGTGTTAAAAAAGAACAAAATCATTGAAAAAGCACCCAGTACCTGAAGGGACTGAAGGGAGCTCACAGAGTACTTGCTGCGAGCAAGGGCCCAACAAAATTGCCAAGCCGTGCCCCACCTCGAGGGGGCAACGACTGTGGTACAAAGGATATGACAAGCGAGGCACAGCTTATCACAGGAGGGAAATTAAAAGAACCACAATATTGAAGCAGCATGTTGCAAGACAAGTCATTAGAAGTGAACAACCACCAGAAAGTACACCACACACACACCCCAGAGATTGAAGAACTGTAGCACCAAGAGAACCCAATCCAACCGACTGCCAGAGAAAGAAGGAGGCATAGGTGTGGGTGGTGGGAGGGAATTAAAAACAGAATAACTTCACGCGTGAGTAGCACAGGAGGAAAAACATGAGAAGGTAGTAAAAAGTATAGACCTGAACCACTTTAAAATGTGGACGGAGTGGAGAGCCAAAGAGCTCGAAAGCAGCCAAAGGAAGGGGAGAGAGCACGTCACCAACCAAACACTAGGACGGAGGGGAGTCCAAAGGGCCCCACGTAGAACACCACACCCTACCCCAGAGTGAAGTGCGAGAGCACACCTCTTGAAGACCAAAGCCACCAGAAAGAGGGAGGCTAAGTGGAAAGACACCATATGAAAATGTCTTCACAGAGTGGGGAGGATCGACGGGCGTTAAGGAATCTGTGGCTAGACTGTGTCTCTACCAGATATATCGTTACCGAAGGTAAGTAACTCTTCCATCTGATACACATCTAGCCACAGATTCCTTAACTTAGAATAGATACCAAAGCCATACCCCATAGGAGGAGGGTCTGCGAAACAACCACTAAGTTCCAGGAGAACAAATTTGTCAAGAGGCTGACGAAAAAACAGTGGAAACCGCAATGCCAGGACAACAGGCATCAGACCCATGACCCACCCAAAGGAGCATGAACAAGGGATGGTAAAGAGACCAAATCCGACGAGGGACGGTGTGAGACCTTTCTCGCCCAGACATAGACAAAAGGAAAACAGAAGTAGAAAGTTCTGTGCCAACGTAAGAAACAATGCAGCGAGACCTTTAAAGAAGGATCCAGGCATCGGTCCCTATAACCCAAGAGAAACGAAGTACCAAGTGTCAAAACAACATGACAACGGTACAGCATACCGCCTGAACACACACCACAGTGGAAGCCACAAGAAACAGGGGACAGTCGGAAGACTGTCTGCCCCAGAGCCGCAGCATGAGGCCCGTGGGTGGAAGAAAAAACACCTTAATGTGTACTGCCTAGGACATGTGACAACAGTGGCAGGGCCGAGCACTGAGTCTAGTGCCAACAGAGACAGAGGAGCCACCATTTGAGCAAAAGCTCAGGAGGTAGGCATGCAGCCAAATGAGTTAAAAGGCACCACTGTGAGTGGATAACCTGCAAGGCTATTAACACACAGAGAACAACATCCCGAAGGAAAGAGTAAGCAAGAATGTCTGACACTAAGGCAAAAAAGACTTAGTATGCGAGCACCCCAGTGGTGTGTAGAATCCACGATATACACACAAGAGACAGGAATGTCGACACACGTACCTGGAGTGACTAAATCCTAAATAGGGGAGTAACGGAAGCGGCACCACGGCACCGGTGTGCTGCATAACAGTTAAGAATGCAGAAAAAATAACAGGTCCCTGAGGGGGAAGAATCCTGGTCTCCCGTGAGACAGCGGAAACATAGACCACAAGACTGCCCATAAAGGATAGAAAGAAGGCACAGACAGAAGCCGTGCGCCAAAAGCCCACACCGCCAAAGACCAACACCGTCTACCAAAATGGAGAACGTCAAGAAGAATACACACACAGTAATGCTACCTAAAGGAGCACCTGTGCAATAATGGGAGTAAGAACTCAAACCCAGAAACACATCAGGGGTGGAGCACAGATCCAGAGGCAGAAAGGCATAGACCAGAGTCACTCCTTGAGAAGTAGGAATATGCACAGGAAGGGACAAGCCGGACCCCATGTCCTGCAAGAAGCAAGGAACCAGAGACCGTGCCTGTGGCCCACAACGGGTAACAGAAAAGAGACACATATACAGGAGGCGCCTGACCGCCGAATCAGCATGGGCATCAAAAAGAGTGACCCCATTAAATGGTATATCTTTAAGCCGCTCCTGAACATGCTCTGGGAAAACGCCATCACGCAACCACGCGTGGCGGCGTATGTCAACGACCTGGCCATAGTACGCCCACAGTGTCAGTGGCGTCCTTGGCAGACCGAATTGAAAAGTGTGCCATATCATGGCCATCACTGATTAGGCGGGCCAGATCGGCATGAGTGATCCCCGGCAAGGAGGCGAAGAGCCGGTCAACAGCATCCCAAAGGGCAAATGTAGCCCAAGCAAATACACGCAACATGTTGAGGGACAGGAGTCCCGAGCAGGCGGATGTGAACACATCACGGCCACACGACTCCAGAAACCGAGACTCCCGAGTGGGAGGATGCAACAGAACAGAAGTAACAGAGAGAGCTGCCTGAAGCACAAGTCCTCCAACTCCAGGATGGAGGGTTAAACAGGCGGGGTTAGTGGGAGCCAGCTGATGTGCCACAGCATGATCCACGGGGTCCCCCTAGGAGGGCCGTGCCCACGTTCCAAGAAGGATGTCAAACAACTAATCCGCAAAATGTACGGGTCCATGTTCCCCGTGCCCTGGTGGAGAATATCCAGCAAAGGCTCCAAAGGACTAGAGACTGAGGGCGGCTCCATCCTTAAAATGTCTGCAGTCCCACAAACAGCCCTGACGAACGTCACACCAGCCTCCATGGCCCCACGAGGCGGTGAAATCAAGTCATCAGTAGGTGATGGACGCAAGCTAAACCGGCCACTTAATAGAGGCACAGCAGTAGGATGAGTAGGCCAATGCTCCACTGGCACCTGCTCTGGAGAGCAGTGAAAAGACTCTGGGTGGTGAACCCACTGGGACCACATCCTTCACCACTAAAGCTGGAGACTGTACCGGCGTCGATCGGCGTAGAGGCAAAGTCGAGCCGGTGTCGGAGACCTCTGAAGAGGCCCCGACTGGCGGAGTGGAGCAAGCGTTGGAGACCTCCAAAAAAGGCCTCGACCGCCCTAGTCGGCCTCGACTCGTCGAGCCGGCGACGGTGACCTCCGAATAGGCCTCGACCCCTCGAGTCGAGCCGGCGACCTCCGAAGAGGTCTCGACCCTTCGAGTCCAGTCGGCAACCTCTGAAAAGGCCTCGACTCCTCGAGTCGAGTCGGCGACCTCCGAAGGCCTCGACACCTCGAGTCGAGCCGGCGTCGGTGACTGCTCGGAGTCGGACCAGCGTAGAATCAACATACCCCAAGGTGGAAACCTGCGGGAGAGAGTACGCCGAAGCGGTGCCGTGCACCGCGCCGCAGCCACCTCCAGCGAAGGCGCAGGGAGCCTCTGAAGGCTGTGCGACAGCGCAATGGAAGGGCTAGACGTCGTGGGATGCCCCTCCGGGCCGTGTCCCGACGTTGCGGCGACTCTGGTGTCAGAGTCAGGGCACTTGTTTGGAGCAGAGTGTAAACCCACCGGCAGTGTCCCAACCTGAGTCCCTACCCCCCCCCCTATGGGGCCCGGAGGCGCGCAAGGGAGGGGGGCAAATGCTTACCTGTGGCGACTCTAGTGTCAGAGTCAGGGCACTCGGTTGGAGCCGAGGGTAAACCTGCCGGCGGTGTCCCAACCTGAGTCCCTACCCCCCCTGTGGGGCCCGGAGGCGCACCAGGGAGGGGGGGCAATGCTTACCTGAGGTAGGCGAATGATGGCGACGGTGACGGAACCTGCCCTGCCGCATGGACGACCCCGCTGGAGAACGAGACCTGCGTCGCGAGGGGTCCGTTCGGGACATCCGGGCAGACAGCAGCGTTCCCGCAGTGATTGCGGCTGCAGCTGGCGGCAAACGTCACAATCCACGGAGTCATGGTGCTCTCCCAAGCACCATATACAGAGTTCATGAGGGTCCGTCGTCGGCATCTGTCGAGCAGGACCGGCACGGTTTGAAGCCCACAAGGGCCTCGACATACTGTTCCTGGGTGTCGAAAAGGCTTGCAATAAACAATAACAGGCCCGAGGTATTACTTTCCCGGATCCGCGTTAGGACGCAGAAAAGAAGAAAACTGACGTCAGCATGCCCGGAGGGGCTTATATGGCTCCACTGACGTCACTTCCGTGGACGACGTCAGGACGGAGCCGGGCGACGCCACCTCCCGGCGTGCAGAGGTATTGTTGGGAAAAGGATTTTCCGGATCCAGTCTGACGCCTGGGGGATATTCTAAGTAAAGGAATCTGCAGCTAGATATCTCTATCAGATTGATGGTTTTGTTTTCACTATTAGTTGCATTATTTACACTAACTCATTCCATATTTATTTCCCTTCTAATTTTACCACATACAGCAAAAGCGAAAAGCAAGAAATGAGGTTAACGTACGAGTTACTTACCTTCGGTAACGATGTATCTGGTAGAGATGATTCTAGCCGCAGATTCTTTCACGTAGAATTATCCCCAGGCGTGAGACTGGATCCGGAAACTTTTTTGCCACAGCATCCCTGCGCGCCGGGGGCGGGGCGACATCACGCGATTCCGCCCAGGGCTCGTCCGCGTACGTGAAGTCAGCGAGGTCACATAAGACCCGCCCCGGCGCGCCTACGTCAGTTTTCTTAGGAGAACTTTTCCGCACCACAACGCAGAACCACCAGATAAAAAACTGTGGAAGCATGGGAACAGTGTGCGAAGAGCAGAAAAATTGGAAAGAAACGGTGCCAACACCGCAGAACCTAAGGGCAGGGAAAGAAGAAGAACAAGCAGAAACCTGCTCAGTCACCCTGCCAGCACATAGACAGCCTCCCATCCCTGTGCCTCGGAGGCAAAGAACATGCGTAAACGCATGGCCCACGTAGTAAACCCCACCCCCTCATCCTGAGCAAGGAATGGGACCAGTCCCAAGACAGACAGGGACAACAAACTTCCAAGCCACCCCAACCTGGAGGGCAACCACCCACAAGGGACAAGGGCAAGACCTGGCCAGACGACCCTTAATCAGAGGATAGTAATGGAAGGAAGGGAGGGGAGGGAGGACAGGGATAGAAAGCAACCCCCCCCAAATCTGGAGTAGTCAAAGCAGCAGGGCACCGGAGCACCGGAACCCCATCCTGCAAAGAACCAAAGGAGGAATGAACCGCCCCCAGACGGAGTCGCCCGTCAAGAACAAGGAAGGCACTCACAGGAGATACAGCCCCCCACCGGGAGGCGAGTACCGAAGACCAACCCAAGGGTCCTCGCAGAATAGGGGAGGAAGGGCAGGCCGTGAAAGAATCTGTGGCTAGAATCGTCTCTACCAGATACATTGTTACCGAAGGTAAGTAACTCGTACATCTGATAGAGACTACTAGCCGCAGATTCCTTCAAGTAGAATAGATACCCTAGCAATACCCCCTGGGAAGGAGGGTCTGCGAAAGAACCCCACCAGCCAATGCAGAACAGAGGGCCCCACAGGGGACCAGATCTGTGGACCAGGTAGAACCTCGCCCCTGCCAGGCCAAGGGAACCCCCACAAGCAGAACCCCACCGACCCCAAGGGGATGTAGGAGGGAAAGAAGGCTGAAGAGGCTCGTACACTCACAGCAGAGGAACCAAGGGCAAGGACAGAGGCCGAAGCACCCCACTCCCCCACAAGGCAACATAGCTTCCGCCCAATGCCAAGACAGGAAAAGCAGAAGAAAAAGAAGAAGAAGCCTAGAGGGCCCAAGGAAACGAGGGAAAAGAAGGCAAACCCACTCCAGATGGAGAGCAGCCTGCCAGCCAGAACAGCGCCGGCAGTCAAAGCCAGAAGCAAGAAGAACAGCCTGAGGCCCCAGGGAGGCCGAGAAGGCGACGCCTGGCAAGGGAGAACACAGGATCATCCCAGACCTCAGGACAGGAGCAGGGAGAGGAGGAGATGCCCGGGCCACCACTACGAGTGGCCGCGCACACAACCTCAGGAAGCAAAAGCAACCTACCTAAACGCCATGGAGAACAGGCACCCGAAGGCGACCAGAACCCTCTAGCAGAACGCAAGCCATATTACAGATACCACTACCCCACATAGGGTACGTTAAGTCCCAAGATATGGGAACCCTCTTTGTTTTTTGTTTTTTTAAACCTTTATTTATGATTTTTCAACATACATAACATATATCTCTACAGAAGGATATCATCCCAGACATACAAAAAAAAGGAAAAAGGCAAGCATTAAGTACTCGGTGCTCTTACTGGCATACGTTATTCGTAAATACCCAATACTGTCCCCCGACTCGGCCAAAGGAATGCCATCTCTTCACAATTTTGGTCTCTGTTATCACAGTCCACAGGTATAATAACAACACAATGCCTCACTGGAGATCAAAGGTGCGACAATATGGCCAGCAGATATCTACTTTAAGGTGCGTCGCTCACGGTATCCCAGCAACATGGCCACATTCATCCCAGAACAGCATGGCCCAATAACTCCTCCATCCCCCATCCCTTAAAACTACCCTGTGGTATGGGGACCACTGTCTTCCGCAGTAGAACCAGATGCGTCCGGCGGAGCATCCACCTTGTGTGCCAACAAGTAGTGCGTGAGGGGGCCCCAGATATTACTAGGCCTTGAAGCGCAGGGGAGCGTTTCCGCGTGAATTGTCAGTTGTTCCTGGCAATAAACCATGTCATCCATCCAATCCTTAAATTTAGGGGCTCGCCCCCTCCCCCACCTACAGGCTACTCTGCGTTTTGCTAACAAACGGGAAAGGGTGGTGTAGCGGCGATATGCTTTAGGGATTTGTTTAGTGTAGCCTAGGAGCGCGATCAAGGGATCACATTCCAACGCCATGGACGTCCTATCAGACAAAGCCCCAACTACCTGCACCCAATAGTCCCTCACCCGCGGACATTCCCAAGCCAAATGCAGGAACGCCACCCCGGAGATACCACATCTGTCACACTGGTCCGTGTCCCTTAACCCAAAACGAAACATCTTGGCAGGGGTACAGTACATGCGTTGCAAGAATTTGTAGTGAATTATGCGTAGACGGCAACTAGCAGATATGTGCGCAGTTTGTGAGCAACAATATTGCCACTGTTCATCCGTTATTGAAGCACCCAGATCCGTGGACCAGTGTGCTCGGGCAGCACTTTGTGGTTGCGTGCGCTCAGTTCGAATCGTCCGATACAGGTTGGACACCAAATGTCCCGGGCTGGCCGCCTGCGACATCTGATGAAGTGGTTTAAAGTTCGCGGGTTCCTGTGGAAAGTGCGGGAGGATGGCACGCATGCCCTGTCGTAGACGCACGTACAAGAATAGATCCAAAGATGTGGGACGTAAATCCCCAAAAAACTGTTCAGACGTGCAGAAGATACCACTGCGGAACAAATCGCCCCAGGTCTCAACATGCACCCGCTTGCATAATTGTCGGAATCCCGTCTCCTGCAGCAGGGATAGCTGTGGGTGATACGATAGGGGTAGCAACGAGGAATATAAGAACGAGTACCCCAGGGCATGCATAATATAATGCCAAGCATCTACCGTGCTCCTGATGGTGGTTGGCGCAGTGTCGCGCGAGCGAGGGGGGGCATGTATCAGCCCATCGAGCGGGATAGGATCAGCTAGCCAGTGTTCCGCCGCGACCTGCGGCATGCACGCCGGCGGGTGATTCCAGAAATATGCATAGTGGGCTTGAGCACAAGCGTAGTATAATTCAAAGTCCGGGATGTCGAACCCGCCTTGTTCATAAGGTCGTGTAAGTATCGCCCATTGTACCCGTGGCTGTTTGCCCCCCCAGTACAATCGTATCAGCTCGGATCGAAGCATTTTGAAAAAATTACGTCCCGGGTTATTGGGAAGGTTCAAGAAAAGGTATAAGAATTGAGGGAGGATCACCATCTTAATCAAGGATGCTCTCCCTGCAGGACAGGGGGAGAGATATCCACCTCGTGATATTAATGGTAAGACGATCCAAAGCAGTTCTGTAATTGTGGCGGATCATTTCATCTCTGTCCCCGGAAACTTGAATCCCCAAATACCACAAGTCGGTATCACACCATTCTAGCGGGTAGTCCAGGGGAAATCTGGTCACCACCTCCGTCAAAGGTAGCAGTTGCGACTTTGCCCAATTAATGTGAACACCAGAAAGTTTCCCATAAACAAGGAACTCACGTTATAGAGGATTGAGGTTGTGCTGGGGATCCCAGACATATAGCGTCAGATTATCTGCATATAGCGAAATCAATATTTGTCGCAGAGGACAACGAAGCGCTCTGTCCTTATGGTGCTGACGCAGTTTGCATGCCAGGGGTTCAATCGCGAGGGCGAACAATAGGGGGGGGATAATGGGCATCCCTGTCTAGTCCCTCTAGTGATGTGAATCGGCGACGACCGGTGACCATTTATGAGCACCCTGGCAGTTGGTTTGTAATACAGCAATTGTATCCAGGACACAAAAAGAGGGGGAAAGCCCATACGGAGCAGTATGCCAAATAGATAGTCCAACTCAACGGAATCGAACGCCTTAGTGGCATCCAAAAAAATAGCAGCCATGGGGAGTTCGGGCGACACGTTTTGTACTATTGAGAACAGCGTTCGAAGATTATGTGTGGTAGCGCGACCCGGGATGAAGCCCGCCTGGTCCGGTAGTACCAGATTCCCCATCAAGAGAAGCCCCTGATTCGCAATGAGCTTTGCTAATATTTTAGTGTCACAATTGAGGAGTGACAACCGTCTGTAGGAGTCACAGGAGGAGGCCACCTTGCCTGGTTTCAGGAGGGAAGTTATCAGGGCCTCTCTCATGGAGGAGGGAAGTACACCGCATTCCAGAGACTCTTCATATAGTTCCTTCAGTATAGGGGCTAGTATGTCTATGTAGGTTTTGTAAAATTCAGCGGGAATGCCGTCCGACCCCGGCGCCCTACCAGACTTTTGCTGCATAATTGCTTCGCGTACTTCATCCAACTCAATCGGGGCGCAGAGGCACTCTCTATGATGATCCTCCAGCCAGCCCAGTGCGACGTCTCCTAAGAAAGTATCCAGTTCAAAATGATCCAGGTGTTGCGATGTGTACAGCGTGGAGTAGTGCGATGTGAATGTAGCTAATATTCCTTCCGTATCCCTGTGCATCTCTCCATGAGGGTCTGTTATTTCTAATATATTGCTGGAGAATCGAGGTTTCTGTATAACTTCAGCTAATGCTTTCCCCGGGCACTCCCCCTCCCCATATCTCTGGGCCTTCCAATATTTCCCCATAAATTTGGATTCACGAAGTGCAGTCTCTGTGTACTCCGATAGTTTAGTACAGAATTCTAATTGTGTCTGACCCCCTCCCCCCCAGCCATACGGGTCTCCAACGTTTTAAGGTCTCTCTCCAATTTTTGGAGAGTACCGCGAATATCTCGTAACACACCAAAGCTCTTGGAAATACATATGTCCCAGACCGTAACCTTGAATGCCTCCCATATTATTTCCACAGAGTCGACAGACCCATTGTTTCTTTGGAAAAAGTCCTGTATCTCCTCCGACAATTCAGCATGGAATATTGCGTCCAGCAGGGCTGTGGGCTGCAGCCTCCAGCGGCAATGTGGTATCTACCACCCGGGCACCGCCAGTAGCAGCCGTACGGGTGAGTGATCAGAGTAAGGTGGCAGGTGGGTCACTCCCATAAGGGCCGACCCCAGCCCTCTCGACATAAGGCAGTAATCTATATGGGCCCAAGAGGCGGCACGGGACACAAAGTGTGTACCCTCTTTGGCAGTGGGGTGCATGTGACGCCAGGTATCAATGAGGCTCCCTTCTTCCAAAATCCCCTGCATGACAGCTTGTGACCTATTGTAGTGATGTGGTGCTGCATTGGACCTATCATGGAGTGGATTGAAGGCCACATTAAAGTCTCCGCCCCAAATCACGTGCGTGGTACCTACATCCATTATTTTCCTCCAAAGTACAGTGAAGAAGTCCGGTGCGTCGATATTCGGGCCATAGCAGCACACAAGCATGACCATATCGGCCCCTAAGCGTCCCCATAAGATAACAAATCGTCCCTGCGAGTCTACAATCTCCCCCTGGGGGACAAATGGTGTGCGTCTCTTGATGAGTATCGCTACACCTCTTGCATAAGAGGAATATGAGGAGAACAGCCTGTGCTCCGCCCATTTGCCCGCAAAGGAGGTGTGACCCTGTGGGCTAAAATGCGTTTCCTGTATAAATGCTATAGTAATATTATGGCGATCTAGGTAGGTGAGTATCTGCCTCCGCTTCCTGGGATCTCCCAGCCCTCGCACATTCCATGACAGAATTCCTAGGCTAGCATTAGGGGTCAACTCAGCCATAGTCCCAGTCGGTGACAGCATGTGCAGCCTGCAAGAGTGTACCTACCGTGCTAGATGCCAATGTAGCAATGTTACGCTGTATGTCTGTTAAGGAGACGAGCTATAATAGGGCGCGGAGGGCCCCCCACAGGGGGTCTGGGGCCCAGTGAGCGGTGCGCCCGCTCCACCATGAATTGAGAGGAAAGGGCCTCCGCTCTCACCACCGCTAGCAGAAGCTTCTCAATGTATAACTCCATCTTGCCTGTGTTGTTGTTTCCGGTATACCCAAAACCCTGATGTTATTCCGTCGGCTCCTCGCTTCGATGTCCTCATTTTTGGCAGCTATGACCTTTAAGAGCTTGTCCATTTGGGCCATTGTGCTTTGCATGTGCGTGTTGGTGTCTTCTGCGTCCAAAATGCGGCGTTCAGTCTCCTTAATCCGTTCCTCATGACCATCAAGTTTGCGGACGATGCTGTCCATGCGTGCGTTCATCCCATCCATCTTGTCGGCAAGCGTTGCAATGCCCTGTCGAACATCCAACAAAATGGCTTTCATATCAACCTCTGGTGTAGCGGGGGGCTCCCGAGTGGTCACCGCCACGCCAGCCTCATCCCCCTCCAGATTAGTTTTGACATTCTTTTTAGCTTCAAAGTGGATTCGAGGCTGCCTGGCATCCGGTTTCCCCATGATGTCGGCGCAGCAGGGGGGTGCCCTCAGGCACTGTCAAAGCGCAGAGCGCAGTAATGTGTTGCGCCCGGTAAGCTGTGTGTATTCAGTACTGTAGCTAGGTGGGGCAGCCGTACCCCGCTCAGGGCAGTGTGTCACGTCCGATACTGACCCTACCTCAGCGTCTATGCAGCATGTCGCCTCTTCAGAATGTCAGTCCCGGCATACACATTACCAGCCACATCACCAAAGGCGGCATCAATTTCAGTGCACAAGCAGCCCTGCGTCTTCACTGCGCAGAGTCCACAGCGCAATCTCGCAGCCTCTTCGCAACTCGTGTCGCTAGCAACTTGCACCTTACATATGCCTTTATTTCAGTCAGAGTATCATGTCCATACCACCAACGAGCACTCATAGATGACTTCTCTGCGTCCACCACTATTCACGCGTCGCTCATTGAGTGCTAGTCTACAAGGCCAGCAGTGTGCAACCTACAATCCACAGTAGGCGATGACCCTCTCAGCACCGCCACCGCAGGCTGTCAAGGACAGCAGAGGTATGTCCTCAGTTAACAGGGGGGCTCAAAGACGCCGACCTGCCATCCGACTCCGTGCGTTCCGCCTCCGCCACAGTGGATTTGCGACAGCGCCAGTCCAGTGGCCCGTGAGGAGCGTCGCCGAGCCTCCTGCCCCTCCGCCAAGTCTGCACCACTCCGCAGCGCCGGTATGTCCAATCGCGGCAGGTCCTGCCGCGGTGGGACCTCGCAGCCCTCACCAACAATCGCCGCCAGGCAACCCTCCGCACGGGGCATCCATACCGCTCTCCTCCGCTCCATAGGCCGTCAGCGCTGCAGCGTGCAGTATGTTTAGCCAGCCCGTGGGGTATTCACTAAAGGTTGCAAATCAGCAGCCCCACTGGCTGGGGATCGCCACTCGCCTCAGGGCAGGAGTACATCAAGCAGCAGCGCACGGCACCAATTGTCCGCTTTTCAGGGAGTTCGGCAAGTCTCTCCCTCTTTTTCTTTATGTTTTTTTTTGTTTTGTTTTTTTAAGTTGTTTTTTTACTTTCTTTTCCTTTCTTTCCCACCCTGTTATTGTTTCTGGTTGTTGATGGCCGCTCTGCCACCCGGACCGCCCTCAACACTCTCGTCCCTCTGGATCGCGGGTGCCTCCGCTGCCCGAATCCCGTGCCTCAGCTCAGGAACGTTCACCCTGTGATGCAAGGCCTGTGTGCCTCGTGGGCGCCGCGGTCTTGCGTAGGGCACTTCTGCCGGGTCCCTGCTCCGGCCGATTCAGGCTTCGCGCCGGCCGTATCTGACACAGACAAGAGCCTTTGGATGGCGGAGTCGGACGGGGCATGGAAGAACAGGCTGCCAACGGAAGGTCGATGAATCGCTCCCGAATATTCTCAGGGAATACTCCGTACCGAAGCCAAGCATGGGGACGGAGAGCGACTGGGGAAGCCATGGTCCGGCCCAGCACCTCTGAGATGTCCAGAGCGGAGCGGAGAATAAACGCCGCAAGCTCACGGCCATCCAATGCATGATGCCGTAAGTCCACCTGACCAGCCTCCTGGGACGCTGCAGATCCCAGAGACTCAGCCGAGTCCCACAAACAGAAGGAGGCCCTAGCCAGCACACACAAGGTGTTACGGGCCCGCAGGGCCACGCTGGTCGAGGCAAACATGTTGCGTCCCCAAGAGTCCAGCCTGCAGGCCTCTAGGGACGACGGAGTCAACAGTGGCGACAGGGAGGGAAAAGCAGTCCGCAAAAGGGGGCTAGCGGTTGAGGGGTGAAGGGAAAGACACGCCGGGGCACGCGGTGCCGGTGCAGAAGATGCTGAGGCACCGGGTCTCCTGAGGCAGGACGCCTACAAGCCCCCGTCAAGGAAGAAAGGAGTGAACCTTCAAAGGGAAGTAAGATTTCCCTCCCACCAGAGGCCTGGTGGAGGACCTCCAATAGATGGTCCTCCGGAAAGTGAGCCACCGGGTCACCCACGCGCAGGATACCCACAGCCGTGGACACCGCGTGAGCGAAGGCCACTCCCGCCTCCATAGGTCCCCGCGGTGGAAAAAGCAGCTCCTCCATGGGCGACGGCTGCAAACTAAGGCGGCCGTCCCCGAGGCCAAGCGGCACGGGCAAGGGCCAGACCTGGAAGACACCACACGGCGACCAGTCTCTGGGGAGAACGACACCAATATACAGCCTGCCTCCGGAGAATAAGGAGCGTCCGAAGACGAATCCGCGGTACGATACTTGCGCGGAACGGAGTGTCCGCTGCTTGAGGCAGGACGTCGGCACCAGCCGTTGTCACCGGACAAGGCACCTCCAAGTCACCCCGCACCAGAGACCGGAGTAGAGCTGGAGCCGCACCGGCCCCGGGGCAGTGCTGGAATGACTCCGACCCGACCCCCGCCGAGGCAGCCACCTGCGTGGGGGAATGAGAAGGGCCTGGGGAGTGGCACGAAGCCCTCCACCAGCCACGGCCCAGAATGTGGCGAAGATCGCTCGGCAACCCATGTGGCGGCGCGAGGGACGATCCAACCTCCGACTCGCCCTCCGACGAGGCAGCCGCCTGTGGGGAGGGACCGCATCCCAACAGCATCACATCCACCAAGCCTGGATCCGAGCCATCGCGGAGGGCCCTGCGCAGGACGAGGGATTCGCCGACGCCCCAGGAGGGGAACGAGGAGGAGATGCCAGGGAGGCCTGGAGAGACGCGCCGAGAGAAGTTTCATCCGGCGCTCCCGCCGTGACTTCGGCTTCAACTGTTGGCACGCCGCACAATCTGTGGTGCTGTGATCCTCCCCCAAACACCACATACAAATGAGGTGAGGGTCCGTCGCCGACATAAGACGTCAACAAAACGTGCAAGATTTAAAGCCCGAAGGCATTTGCACACTGTTCCACCAAAAGAAAATGGAAGAAAAAAGGGGCCCTGACAGGCCCGTAGCAAGGATCAGAGCTGCGTTGCACGCGGAAAAGGAAAAAACTGATGTAGGTGCGCCGGGGCGGGTCTTATGCGACCTCGCTGATGTCACGTACGTGGATGACGCCTGGGCAGAGTCGTGTGATGTTGCCCCACCCCCCGGCGCGCAGGGATGCTGTGGCAAAAAAGTTTCCGGATCCAGTGTCACGCTGGCGATAATTCTACGTGAAGGAATCTGCGGCTAGTAGTCTCTATCAGATACTACAACTGAAACACCTAGTAGATAGAAAGGTACTATCAATAGTGTCCTGACTGCTTAGTTCCTACTAAAAAATAGATCACTTTCAGTAAAGCTTCTTAAGGTGGATAGTCTATATACTTGCAAAGTTCTAATTTTTGAATGCTCATTCAGACAATAGATTTGACCCAGAAATAATCACGAGCAATAGCTGCTGTGGAACCTTGGCTGGAATAATGCAGGCGGGATGCAACGGCGTTGTGTCTTCCCATGCCTTTACTGGCTTAAATAAATATTCTCATTATCACAGATCATTACCTCAGAGCTTTGGGAACATTCATATTGAGTTCTATTTTATAGTTTCTTCCACTTTTCTTGGGAGATCTAGTTCAAGTTTGCATGTGTATGCTTTCTTTGCCATCCACCCACCTCTGTTTTTAGGGACTAGATGAGAGTTCTCAGGGGAGTTATTTGCACACTTGCTGAAAGTCAAAGCACAACTTCAGTTCCTCGCACCTTCCAGAGTACTTCTTGGCCACACGTATCCTGACTTGCCTGAAGAAGAAACTAGAGAGTTATCAGAAAATGTCCTGGCAGTCTCTGTGCATCCCATGAACTCACAGAAGGAGGATGATCACATAAGCATTCTCCTGTTCGGCCCTCCTTTATGTTCTGTTTCTACTTACTATAGGCTATTTCCCATAGGACTACATCTCCTTTCCCCTCAATCCGGACCCTGGAGGTGTTGGGCTTAAGCATCGTAGTGGGATGAATACTGGTGGGGACCTTTGCCCCTTCAATCCTCTGTATTTTGAGTCTGTTTCTGGAAAATATTATACAACATTGCAACCTTGCCCAATACTGGCATTTAGCCCTAAGAACTCAATGTCCTCCCTCAATACCGAAGACCTACTTATCAATAGGGTAAAGAATATCATTCCAAGCAGTCCTTGGGTTGGCTTTCTATGCCTCCCATTGTCTTTACCACCCCTTCCTTCAGGGTTGGCAAGGTTGGGCAGTGCAACCATGGACCCATTTCAATCCTGCTTCTTATACAGAGGTGAGTCTGTATGTTCAACTGTACAGGTGCAGGGTTCTTTGTGTCTAATGCTGCTTTCTGATATGGAGATTAGGTAGTGGTTCAGGTAACTGTGTGACTGCTCCCCTATGGCAGTAAGTGTCAGCATTGCAGCTTCAATTGTAGATCTCCTCAGCTTCTCCTGATATGGCCATATGGATCCATAAAGAAACCCCATTTCAATAGTTTCATCCCTTTACAGTGTTACAGAGAGCTAAGGAGGAAAGAATATAAAATAAATGTAGTGAAGAGAGTATCCCACAACTTTTTTATAAAACAGAGAAGTTATTAAAAAAAAACAGACTAAAAATGGGAGAAAGGTGGTCAATGACAACCACCAAAAAGAATGTTACTAAAGTAACTTGTTCTTCTGATGGGAAATTCTTTCCAAAGCATCCTCATCGTATATGGACTCCCCTGAAATGCCCTCAACAGGAGGTGGATATGACAGGAAACGTTTTTAAATCAATTAGTCATACAAAACCACCCTTGCAAATGACCCTCACATCTAGAGTGAGAGCTCAGACTTTAATGCTTCATAAAAGCATGCAGGGACGACCAAGTCACCACCTGCAGGAAAGTCGGATCCTTCTAGCATGGTTACCCCCACTTTTTACATGGTGTGAGTGTGTTTCTGACTAGTCTGGCTGAGATCCTGCTAATCAGGACCCCAGTCACTGTGCTCGCTCCCTACATTGGACTATGGTAAGTACTTTGGTACCTTCCTAATTGGCTACTGGTGTACCCTTCTAAGTCCCTAGTATATGGTACTAAGGTACCCAGGGCATAGGTACACCATGGGTCTCCCATGGTCTGCAGCATGTATTATGCCACCCATGAGAGGCCACTAAAACTGTGACTACAGGCCTGCCATTGCAGCCTGTGTGAGCTGGTGCTAGCACCACTCACTACAGATATAAGTTTCCTTATATCTGAGGTCACTGCGCTTAAAACCTATTAGTCACCCCTAAGGTAGTCCTTTCAATCCTCAAAGCAGGGTGCCTGGGTCTAAGTGTGAGGGTGCCCTGCAAAAGCAGGAAACCCCCTACAAACCCAGGAGTCGATTCTCCAGGCTTTGTTAGTGCGGCCAGCCATTTTATACATATAGAGGACATCAAGTCAATTACGAGATGTCTATCTATATATTGGCTGTACCGAAACCGGTCATGTTTGGTTTCGAACATGTGGGAATCCTACCCCAACACCGATTCCAATGTTGGATGTAGGATGTCATGTACTGGGAGGCTCCCCTAGGGAGCCCCCTGCATTCCCAGTACCAGCCTTTTTAGAGTCGTAACAGCAAGCTAGTGCTGCTGCTGACCAAAGACACGATTCTGCCTCCTGCTGCTGAGTTTGAGCAGGGGAAGGTAGAAAAATAGGTTTCCTGTCACAGGGAGGTGTGACCACCTCCCAGACAGGACTTAGTGTATTGGGTTGGGGGCGCTTGCCAGTGCCACCAGACTGCTTTGAAGAGCACATTTGGTGCCCTCCTTTTATAGTCCAGTTGAAACCAGTTCAGGGAGCTGTTGGCTCCTGCTCTGGTGCGAAACTGGACAAAGGACATGGGAGTATTCTCTCTTCTGTCCAGCCCCTCTTCAGGGATGGACCCCTGAATCGTTGCAATGCTTTTTTTTGGGTACTTAAGGGCTTACCTCTGAGTGGCTCTTCGGATTCATTGTGGGACAAGATTCAGATCCGAAACCACTTCAACTTCAACCATCTAGGCACTATGGACTTCGCTATGGGAACCGAGAATGCATCTGGGAAGACTCCTGGTGCTCCTGGTTTCGTCGTCCTGCCAGTCTTCTGTGCCTGTGCTCCATCCAGGTTCTTCTCCCGGCCTCTGGATATCAAAGACACTTGAAGGAATCTCCCTTGGAGTGAAGGAGTCACTTCTCTGCATCTGCAGGAACCACAACTAAGCTGACCGGTTTGCTTCTCGTAACGTCCTCCGGGCTTCGAAAAGCACAGCAACATGGGTGGTGTTTCTGCAACTCCCTCGAGGCCTGCACTGTCTTCTCAGCAAGTTTGAAGCCAGTATCGCTCGTCGGAACTGCTGAACAGCACCCCTGTTCACTGCGTGACTTGCATTGTCAAAGCTTGTTGACTCTTCTCCAAAGATTTCCAGGCTCAAAGTAGCTCCAGCCTCCTGCATTTTTTGCTACTAAGATCTTTGTCCTCACCGCATCCTCTGCACAGTGGGCCTGCATCTTTAGTGAGCTGCTCGAGGCCCTCTTGCGACTCCTGTGCCTTCGGCCTGTCGGTCCTCGTGAGGGTCTTCTTTGGCTCCAGTGGACTCCCCTGTTAGCTCAGGACCTGCTTTGACTCTCCTGCACTTGGTGAGTCCCTTGGACTTTGTTGGCCCCGACACTGTGCCTTCTTCGTTGTCCACGTCTGTTGCTGCTACCAAGGCTTGTTGTTGCATACCAGCTAGCGACCCCTGTTTCTCGACTTCTGACTTGGGACAGCTTATGAATGGCTCCTGGTCTTCCACAGCGTCGCCCGATCCTCCCAGCTGCAGCGATAAGGCGACCGTAAACTCTCCTGCATCTTCCGTCATCGGTGGTCATTGGTCTTCCGTGCCTCCTGGTCACCCCAGAATGGCATAGACTCTGTCCCCTCTGCTTGCCGGTACTCCTCTTCAAGAATTCCCCCTTGGATTCCACCAAATCTTTCACCATCTTCGTCAGTGGCATCTTAAATTAAGTCCTCCATTGTGGTCTAAGGCAGTGTCTGACGTCACTTCGCACCTATGCCCCTGGCTTCCCTGGTGTAGGTATCCTGGTTCCTGGGGTATCCACAGGTGCAGGACTCTCCAACCTTCCATCTTCCACAGGGTTACTTCAGGGTCCTCTCTGAAGGGTCCTTCTTCTTGAAAACTGCAACTGCCACTTCCCCATTGACTTGCATTGAGTAAGCAGCTGTGTTTCCACTCTGAACACGGCCTCCGTGGGGTTTCTGGGTACTTAACTTGGGTGGTTCCTTGGGTCCCCAGCTCTTTTAAGTCTTCTGGGTCAAGTCTCCACTTTAGTCGCAGTTCGAATTCCACTTTATTAGTATATGGTTTGGTCTCCCCCTGGAGACCACTGTGTATTTGAGCTACTTACCTATTCTACTATTGAAATATTGTGTATATATTTTGTTTATATCTCCGGGTAGGAGATATACCAATGCGTTAGTGAGTGTGTATAATAAATAACAATTTTTATAACTACACTGTGTGGTTCTTTTTCACTTAACCTACACTATATGATTAGTTCTGGTAACACAAGCTGCTTAACACTCCTTCTGGACTAAGCCTGAAGGCTGCTCACCACAGCTACCACTTAGATAGCTTTCTATGGTGGTCTAAGACCACTAAAAAAAAAAACATAAGGGTTGTCTGGATTAGTGTAAGGTGCTTCACTTAGATAAGTGTGCACCATATTAAGCCAGCCTCCTAAACCACCTGACAAACTCCATCTCTAATGTCTCCTGAGCGGAGGAAAAGGGTGTTCAGTTGTCAAACTGATCCATTTGCCTACCACGACAATAGATAAGCTTGCAGGGATTAGGACACTATCAACACTGGAAATACTGCCACAAAGCTGGTTCTATTGGCCTCAAGAGGCCTCCTCCTCAGCTTCTTCAATGTATGAGAAAATGCATGATGCATTGAGTCCCAGCAAGAGCAACATTTTAAGAACAGGGAGTGCAGCTGAGGATCAAAAGATCAGACTCATATCCTGAATGTTCTGAACTCTCTTGTCTAAGTGAAAACGCTTAATCCACCTTGGACGAACAACACACTAATAAATTGAAGGCGGTGTAAGAGCTACTCCTGAAGACTGAGGGAGAACCCCAAATCAAACAGGAAATCATAGGTTTACTCAAAATGCAGAATTCGTGTTGAGGATGATGATAACCTAATATTGAATTCTAAATTTAATTGATACATTTACGGTAAACATGCTCATAAAAACTACAGAATATAATATGTGCATAACTGCAGTAAATTACAATTCTCAAAATACAATCATCTCAAACAAAGCAATAAAAATGCATTCAATCCAGAATCATTAAGAAAATGATCCCAGAAAGAAATGCAATCACTGCGCAAAGTAGTTAATGAAATGCTACCAAAATGGCAGATCCAGATAAAACACTTTTTAATAGGTTCAGAACTCATACAGCAATTAAATGCATCTGTTTCTATACAAAATACAAAGTAATATATATGCTTCTTCATGAAAGCACGGCAGTTAAAGTTAAAAATAAAATCTTTCTTGTGTTGTCTTAATATGCTTTCCCAACACTTCTCCAATATCAAACGAGTTCAGGGAGAATAGTGTGTTAGAGGTTCCAATCTGGGAAGAGTCACACTTTAAAAATACTGCCCATAAAATCTTTTTACTTTCTACTACAAAATGATCACAAAATAAAATGCACAATATTGAATCTGACATTCACATAACAAAACCAGTGATCAACATTTGCGGAGACCATAGCTCTAAAACCTTTAATCCACCAAGAAGCATCAGTCACAATTCTATTTCTCAGAATTGTAACGTGATATGCCAGTGGACCTGGTAAGGGAAGTTGTGAATCTGAGCTCTGTGTATGTGAGTCAATACTACAGCTAGGAGTTCTGGCAATTCTATTGATGATAGGGTCAAGTCAAAAAGGTAAAATACATTTTTTATTGCTTCCAAACCATTGTAAACACACACATCTGCAGCATCAAGATGAAAGAATACACATTGTTCAGGTTCAAGTAGACCAGCAAACACTATGGTCCAAAACCCACAAGATTTGAGCTAGAATGAAATTTTTTTTAGTTTTGAAAACAGATTTTATTTGTCAAGTAGCACATCTAGAGCAGAGCTCTGTACCCCAGAAACTTCTGCATAAGAAACGTATATCATCATGACTTGACTGTTTACATGAGCAAAGCACAGAAAAATGAAGAGCAATACAAATGAAAAACCAACAAAATAACCATAACCCCACAAACCCACCCCCCCATCGCACTAACGTCCACTCCAGAGCAGAACATTAACAGAAAATGGACCTCCTGCGAAAAATATGATCTGTCATTGCACATGAGACTATGTCCTACATCAAGAAAATAGAGAGTTAAGCCGGGTCGAGGGGCCCCGCCGTCGAGACGGCACCAACTCCAAGCCTCGGTAGTCAGCCCATCGTTTCCAGATTTTAAAATGCTTAAGCAGGCACCCTCTTGCTGTGAAGATGGGAATTTCCAACCCATGCAGAAGTCCAGACCGTTCTTCCATGCGGACACTGAGGGCGCCACCGGTGCCTTCCAAGCCCTGGCAATATCTCTTTTAGCCAGAGTGAACCCCAACAGCATAAGATGGCGTTTGTATATGTTGCCCCCGACCATAACGTGTAGGAGTACCAGCTTCAGCGAGCAGGGAAGGTCCCAACCCAGCACCTCTGAGAGGCAGGCCATAACTCCCCTCCAGAAATGTGCCAATGCAGAGCAGTGCCACTATGTGTAGCAGGGTACCCTCCTCCCGCTCGCATCTGAGGCACACGGGGGAAGCCACCAAACCTGCCCTCCATAACCTAACCCTGGTGAAATATACCTGATGAAGGTACTTGAACTGGATAAGGCGAAGACTTACGGCTATGGCAGCCCCCCCGCGTGGAGGCCAGGGCTTCTGTCCAGTCCTCCTCCTCCAGTGGGCCCACGTCACCCTCCCAGGCCTCTGCGTTTCTGCAGCGTGGGGGAGCTATGAGTGACCAGGGATTGGTAGATTTTGGAGATCTTGTGGTCTTGGAGATCTCCCATGAACACCTTTGCCTCAATCGGGCTAAACTCGGCTAATGACTCTAGGCCCTACAAACTGGGGGAAATAGCGTGCCGGAATTGAAGATCTCTATAGAATTGGGATTTTGGCATATAAAAATCTTTCTGTAGATCCTGAAAGGACTTCAGGACCGACCCCTGCATTACATCACCCAGTAGAGATACCAATACTATCCCAGCCACAAAACCCAGATAGAGTAGCTAATTGCGGCAGTCGCCCATTGTGCCAGAGGGGAATCTCCTGCGTCATTCTATTCCACCAGCCCATCCTCCGTAGGGCCTGCCGCCAGATTTGGAATACAACCTTTGTGACAGACAGCAAGGAGTTTCACAGTGGTGCAGAGTATAGTATAGTGTGTAAAGAGAGGTCCCCCATGCATCTCCGTTCGACAGCATACGCAGGGTCGGCCTATCCCCTTACCACCATTCATGTAGGACTAGCAGGTGCGAGGCCATGTAGTACGATAAATCAGAGGTCGCCAGCCCCCCACAGTATGTAGATTGAAAACAAGTCTGTAGGGCAACTCTTGCCACACCTCCGGCCCACAGAAACTGTCCCAGGGCCGCGTTGACCTGCCAAAACCATCTGGGAGGGATCGGATAGGGGTGATTTTGCAGATGGTAGAGTAAGCGGGGACAGAGACAATCTTGAAGATGGCCAATCTGCCATATATAGACAATGGCATATGGGACCAAGTCTTAAGGTTCTCCCGTACACAGTCCCATATTGGAGCCAGATTTCTATCCCAAGATGTGGTAGGCGAGTCTGATAAAAACACTCCCAAATATTTCATCCCCCCAGAAACTACCCGAATGGAGGATGCCCAGGAGCTGCATCTCCGAGAACCCAGAGAGTAGACTTTCGAGGGTTCATGTATAAGCCAGAGGACTCCCCAAAACTCTGCATGATGCGAAGCAGCCACGGTCCCGTCCTGTCTAAATTGGTGAGAAAGAATAGCACATCGTCGGCGTACAGAGCAATACGGTCCGACAGTCCGTGTGCGCATTCAAAGCCCGTCACTTGTGCGTCGATCCGCACCCAGGTGGCCAAGGGTTCCATAGCTAACGCGAACAAGTATGGAGACAAGGGGCAACCCTGCCTGGTGTCCCGTCCAATAGAAAACGTGGAGGAGACAGAGCCAGCCACGCGCACGGACGCGGTAAGGTCCGTGTAGAGCAATATCAGGTAGGACAGGAAGCAAGGTCCAATATTCAGCCTATGTAAGAGCACAAATAAATATACCCAACTAAGAGGTAAATGCCCTATCCATATCTGCCAGTAACAACGCTGCTCGTTCTCCCAACCCTTGAACGGCCGCAAGAGCAACATGTGCTCGACGAATATTATGACGAGTCGCCCGTCGGAGCATATAACTGGCCTGGTCGGGATGTACTAGGGAAGAGATATGAGACCGAAGGCGGTTGGCCAAAGCCTTAGCCAGAATCTTGGTCTCCACCTTCATTAGAGAGATAGGGGGATATGGCGCGTGCTGTTCAGGAGGTCTACCAGGTTTGTGGAACACCACCACCTCCGCCTGTCTCCAGTCCGAGGCAGACAGCCCCGCTCCCTGGCCTCCTCCACCACCCTACAGTAATGGGGTCCTAACTGCAAAAAATATCCTTTAAAAAATTCACATGGAAAGCCATTTGGCCCTGGGGCCTTATCCGTATGCAGGTCCCCTAAGGCGGCACCCAATTCCTCCACCGTGAGTGGAAGATCAAGCTCCGCACTCGCCTCGTCGGATAAAGCCTTAGGCGGGAGGTCATCCAAGAAACGGCATATCACATCTTCATGCAAACACTCTCTGGGGGCATATAACTCTGCATAATACGTAGCAAAACTTTCAGCGATTGTAGAGGAATCCATGAGGGACGCCCCATCTGGGCCTACAATACCAGGGAGGGCTTGGGGGTAAAGTATTCCCTGACACAGCCTGTGGAGCAGCTTACTGGATTTATCTCCCCACTGGTAAATCCTGCTACAGGTCGCTAAGCAAGCCTGGCGGGCCTCGTCCAGCAGGAGGTCTGCATGACTCTGTTGTGCCAGCAGCAATTGTCGACGGACCTGATGTTCCCAGCCATCCCTACTGCGGCTCTCCAGATCAATAATCTTAGCCTCAGATTGTACAAGGGACTCCCTACACGCTCTGTGGGCTGCCGCACAGAAGGAGATGTCCACACCCCGTATTGTGGGCTTCATTGCTTTCCATAGATGTTCAGCCCCATCCACCGAGCCTATGTTAAGTGTCAGGTATTGATCAATAGCACCCTCCATATGCTCCCTATAGTCATCTTTCTGTAGGTTCCAGGCCGAAAGGCGCCACTGAAACGGGTGTTCGACCCACCCGTAAAGTGAGGGCCACCGGCGAGTGATCCGATGGTCCCCGTGGAAGGATATCCGCCTCCACCACCCTGCCTTCCGCCACCCGGGTAACAAATAAATAATCAAAGCGGGAAAAGGAATCGTGTACCGCCGAGAGGTATGTGTATCCCTGCGCTGTACCGTGCAGTCGGCGCCAAGGGTCCACCCAGTCAAGCCCCATCACCAGAGAGTGCAGTTTGGTGGGTTGTCGGACATCTGTAGAGCCCCCGGGCCTCCACCGGTCTCTAGCCAGATCCATCACGTCATTCCAATTACCCCCAACAACAAACAGGCTATCTGGTATATCTGCCCACAGGGTCATAAGTCTCTTAGACCCCAGGAGAGTGGTGGGGGGAGCATAGACACATCCCAGTACCACAGTTTCTTCACCCACAGTGCCCTGGAGGAACAGATATCTGCCATGAGTGTCCGCCCATGTCTTGACATGTGTGTAGGAAACACACCGATGAATCAAGATCACAACCTCCCCCCCCCCGAGACCCCCTTACGAACCCCGAATGGAACACCTGGATGCAACCAAAGCGTAGAAAGCATAGTGCCTTAGTCCACAAGAGGTGTGTTTCTTGTAGCATGAGAATGTCGGCATGGGCCCTTTTTGCCTGCTTGAGTATAGCCCCACGTTTGATTTTGTCCAGCGCCCCCTAACATTCCAGCTTACTATCCGAAGGGTCCTGGAGGGATCCCGTTGACTACATAACAGATCTGCCATGTGAGGCCCTGATGCAAATCATTCATGCATGGAAAAGTGTATGGTATGTGCAAGGTGGCTCTAAACTAGTGTAGGACAGTGCGATCAGAGGGCAAAAACCACAACCCAACAACTCCCCCACCCTATACCTCAAGAACAATGAAGTACCTGTCACGGCGGGTGTGGCCTGCAGACCCCAACAGGAGGTCCCACCTCGCACCAGCCAATGGATCCCCAACTTCAGCTGGCACTCTCCCTATCAGATAAGGTCCAACAGAGATACTGGCCCCCTCGTATGTGCTTCTCTGGTCAAGGCGAAGAAGTCAAAGACCCTTGGGACTGCGGCCGCCTCCATCAGTTAGGACGCCGATGTGTGCTGCTGAGGGGCCGACCCAGCCCGGGAAGAAGCACAGCACGACTGAGATCGACGTCTGGACCTGGAGCATCAATTCCCTTTTGACTTCAACTTGGGCTGCTTCCGAGCCACCTCGCTGGATGAAGAGTCCGACTCCCTCCGGGGCGGCGTGTGAGGATGAAGCCGCAACGTCTCATCTGTCCACTGGAAGACCTCCTCCGGCGAGTCAAAGAAGTGGGTGTGGGACTGATACACCACCAGCAACCTGGCCAGATACAACAAAGCATAAGGAAGCGTGAGATCCCGAAGACGATCTTTGGCTGCCATGAATGATTGTCTCCGTTGTTGGATCAGCTTCGTATAATCGGGAAATATCAGGATGCGGGCATTGTCAAATAGCAATGGTTCCTTGGCCCATGCCTGTTTCAGAATAACGTCACAATCATGATAATTCAGCAGTTTTGCAATGACCGGCCTCGGGCGGGCCCCAGGCGGAGGCTTCTGCATCAAGGCCCTGTGGGCGCGTTCCGCCACGAAGCATCAGGACAAGGACTTCGTGGGGAGCCAGCTCTCCAGCCACCGGGTAAGGAACCACTCCATATCTCCCCCCTTAAACCCCTCCGGGAAACCAACAAAGTGGAGATTGTTGTGCCGGGCCCTTCCCTCGGCATCCTCTACTCGTGACGCCAGTCCACGTTGGGTAGTCTCCAATGAGGCCACTCGCTTCTGCAGGGTGATGACCACATCCTCCACTCCAGATATTCTCGTCTCAGCCACCGCGTTATGCAGGTCTTGCCGCAGCAGCATAACATCGGAGCCGACCGCTCCAATTTTAGCGTCCAGAGCATCTCTAGATTGCGTGATGGCAGCCATGAGGGCGGCATTGTCCGGAATGTCTCCCTGTGCCCCCCTGGTGCTGCCGCAGAGGCCCCCAGGCCTGTAAATTTGTACATGGTACTCTGATTGGGCGAGCCCCTCCTGCTTTGTCTCTCGCCATGGCGGCTGTCTAGCCCCCCGGGTCCCAAGATATCCTCACACCAGCACACCATGCAAGTCAGTCAGGAGACAGTGGGCCCCCCAATGCAAGGAAGGGAGGAAATAAGCACACTCCCCTATGCCAGCGACCCACCTCAACACTGGAGTCGAAGGATTAATGGAGCTGGATGGAGGGCGCAGGAGAATTAAGTCACGGCCCGACCTGACCGCCGAACACGGGACCGTCAGCAATGGGGGAGGGAAGGGGCCAGGGAGCTCAACATAGCTGAGGCAGCATCCGCCGGTATCGATCACCACTGGGGCGGTATCATGCCTCCTCTGGACTGCCTTGCGCCCTCGAGTGCCGCCCTTGCTGCCGCTGCCAACCGGTAATCCAGGGAGGCACAGGTTCTGGTACGCCCCCTCACGGGCCTGCACCCAGTGCCCCAATGTCACCGCAGAGGCCAAGAGTCGGGGAATGGCACTGCTGACCCTATATGTCGACAGGGAAACTGATCTTCTGGAAGTCTAAAGAAACGCATTTCATTTATGCCTTCCCTTTTGTGATGTTAAGAGGAATACCTTTCCCTGAAAGCTTCTCTCTTTTCAGAGAAGACTTACCTTACAATGGAGTTCTGGACTTTTCACACTTTTCTGTGACATACCAAAGCCAGAAACAACTACTTCCAACTGCCTAATAGGTTTTATGTGTATTTGTGCACACCCATGAAGCAGACGCAGAGTCAATTCCATGTACCGTATGCAAATTGGGTGAGAATCTGAGATGAATATCCGCATTAATGTATGTATGTAGGTACGTGGTATAGTATAGCGTGAACAGAATTGAGAGGCAGCTAAGCACTGTACGGGGTTAAATGCAATGATGTAAACATTTTTGAGTTCTGAGAAGGTAGGTGAACTTTTACTGATTGTGATGCAGTGATTTTCAAAGAGCTGTGCTCTCAGCTATTTCCTAAATGGAAGCAGGGTTGAGGGGTCATGATGGCTATGGGGATGTTGTCACAAATCCTGAGTGCATTAGAGGAGAAGGCCTGTTGCCGTGTATTTTTTTTCTTTTTGAACTTCTTTGCCTCCATTCAAGTGGCGTAACTGGCTGCTGGTACTAGAAGAGCTATGGGAGATATTGAACCTGTCAGCCATAAATGCTAGGATGCAGGTTTTCAAGGCTTTGTAGATGATGCAGCGGGTGTTGAAAGCAGTGTGGGTCGGCAGGGGGTTTCAGTACAGTGTGGGCTTGCAAGGACAGCTACTGCAGTTCAGTCATGGTAAGGGTGACATGGTCCTATTTATTCTGGCTCTGGAAGAGGTGTACTCAGCATATCAGCTGACCTTTTAGAGGGAGGGGCAATGTTAAGTCAGGGAGGCCATGAACCAGGGCATTGCCACAATCTAGATACAACAGTGGAAGGGCTTGAACAGCAGTTCCAAAGATGCTTTCTAGGAAGAAAGGTTCCACTTTAAGTGACAGAGCAAGTAACAGGTTATTTGGTTTTCTCTGCTATGTGTTCTTTGATGTTGAGATGTCCCGAAGTCTACCAAGTGTCTTTGCACTGGATGATAAGAGTGCAAATCTGCCTAGATTTATGTCATTGAGGCAGGTTTGGATTATTTTTTCATCTCTGCTGTTTTTAGTGACTAGCAAAACCGGCCACAGGGTCATCACATGTTCTACTTAAAAATGACTTATTTACCTCTTCTAGGTGCAGCCTATGCTTACACATGTCTGTCCATAGACGGTGTCTGGGAATCATGTTGGCACTAAAGGGGTACAAATGTTAGCATCCAGACTAGTTTTTTTCAACAATAAACGCAAAGCTGCCCTGTTAATTTGCAATCAGACGAGTGTAAGCTGTGGCAGAAAAATTATCCCATTATCCTCAGGCAGGTGTCACTGATGTAGATGTATTTTGCAGGACTTAGATGTGGAAAGTCAGTATAAAGCAGTCAAAAATACTAACTCAAATTTGTTGGCAGTGAAAGAAAAAATTAAATCCTGTAAGTGGGGTGGTCTAGAAGGATTAGATTTGTAGTTGGATTCGAACCAGTTCCTTTATTTTCCATATTTAGAAATTTTGAATTTTGATTGGCTGAGACAAGCCTACGAGGCTAATTTACTGATGGCATGCATTGCTGGAGAGACCTTTCTTTACCTCTTAATGAGCCACCTGCTACAAGGCCAGGCTCAGTGAATGTAACGGTATTATAAACCACACCCTGGGTCGCAGAAGATTAGTATATATGCCTTCCTTGCCATGGCACCAACGACGGGAGGTGGTTTTCTTGCATGACTTCATGACTCCAGATTGTGAAATTCTTCATTTCGAAGGACACAGATGGGAAAGAAATGTATTTAAAAGAACCAGGTCTGTTGTGTAAGATATTGGGCTAATGAGGGAGATTTAAAAGAGCTATGCCTCAAAATATAGATTCAGCCAATAAGAGGGAATCAGGCATAGCTAGTGCCCACTAGACTTAACCGGAACAGGACTTAAATCAGAATGCACGGAAAATGGGATAAGAGACTATGGTATTAACACATGTATTGAGCCAGGATCACACTATAATTGCCATCTAATGGGCACTTCAAAACTCTTTGCTCCCCCAAACGTCTAAGTTTCGGATATGTCTGGGTCTGTTAAGTTTCCCCAGGCGGAGGCAGAGACTGGGAAAATTTACTGCAGCTACCCCCACTGCCAAATCATGCTTGTGTTTTTTTTTAAGGAAATCTTGATATTTCCACAATAAGTTTTGGGACATCTGCTGTTGTGGGCATTAGGCCCACCCGCTCAAGTAGGGTAGTGTTTTTATCAGCACAGCTGGGGAAATGCTGGGCAGCAGGAATTTTATGTACCACTGTGAATTCCAGGAGTTTACGTCACAAAATATAAAGACAATGTGTGATTTAGGCAAACTTTGGAGATTGAATGGCATTATGGGTATGAAAATGTTGTGGGATACACACAATGCACACCAGCTTGGACTCTCATCGATGTGTAGGCTTCAGAAAAGTTTAGGTCTTGTGGGTTTCCCCAGGTGGCAGCTGACACAAGTCCAAAAAGTGCAACCATTCAGCACCACAATCAAAATTTCCTTTCGCTTGCCATTGTGAAGAGGATGCTTTAGTCCCAGGGAAGGAGAAAGACTGTGAGGTTTTAGGGGTGAGGCGTGATGTCAGGGTGGGCCAGACTGTGACAAAGCAGGTTTACTGTGAAATGAAGAGAAGAAGATCCGTATTATGTCGAAGTAAGTAGCTTTACTGGGAGAGGAGAATCCCATCCAACATCTCAGACAGGAGGCAACCAGCAACTGCCTATCACTTCAAAACATGCATATTCCATCGCCTGAGCCCAGCTCTCCTGTGACATCACGGAGTTCCAGGCTCAGGCCAAATAGCCAGGAGCAGCTGCACAGACGTTACCCCATAATTTTATAGAAAATATATATGAATATATTACTGCCATCAAGCGAGCTTTCTGCCCCACCCGGGAGTAAATTAGGGGCAAATTCCTCTCTGCCCACTGGGGGAGGCAGAAAGACTGTTTTCCCCAATTTAGAGTGCGGTAAGACCCAATGCCAGAGTGCGACACCAGCACATCTTTGTTTCGACCCAAATGTAAAATCTTTGGTGTCTAGTGGGTTTTCCTACTCGTGGGAGGCAGATTTTTGGCAACCTCCCCAGTTGGGAAAAACCTCCTATATGCTCTCAGGGTGAGACTATGGCTTGATGCCAGGGCAGGGCCACACCATGTTTTTGTTTGTTCAGGCAGCAGTTTGAAATCTCTGGTTCCTAGTGGGCTTTCTGCCACCTAGTGGCGAAATGGGGACAAACCTATGCTGGGGGTGGGGGGGAGCATAATGATTGGTTTGTCCACTTCGGGTGTGGGTATGGCCAATGGTAGGGTGGGATGCCTGCACCCTTTTCTTTTGGCGCAACTGGAAAATCCCTGGTGTTGAGTGGGCCTTCTGCCCCCTCTCCGGGGAACCTATTAGGAGCAAATACACTAAGCGTAATGCCTTTCTAGGGGTGGGGCATGGCCCTGTGCATTGCTGGCAGTCCCACCTCTTTGTTTTATGTTTGTTTTCTTTGTCCCTGGTGACTAGTGGGGTTTTTGACTATCCCACTCAACCCCATGGGGAGGGGGAACTGATTTGGAGCAAACCTAAAATCTGTCCCACTTGGTGTAGAGGTAGAAAGTCTGTTGAGCACTTTTTTGGGCCCCACCGCTTTAATTCCTTTTTTTTTTAAAATTCCTGGTGTTAGTAGGGTTTTTGCAACCGAGGTGGGGTGGGGTGGGGGGGGGGGGGGCGGGCTATTAGGGTCAAAATCCCAATCTGACACCTTAGGGGGACAGAAAGATTTCACTGCCTTTTTTTTTTTTTTAATCTGTCCCTGGTGTATAGAGGGCTTTTTCCTTACCCTTCCCTGGACAAACCTCCAAAGAATGGAAGGACAGTTGCATGTTCTGGAAAGGTCGCTGATGAGGTTGCAGCATTCAGAATGGGTGTGAGCATGGCGCTTGCAGGAAATTGGGTTGTTGGTTGAGGGGTCAAACCCTGCTCTAGTATCAACAACAATTTCTGTCAGGGTGAAATCACAAGGAAACCCCAACTTAACCTGTGCTTAACCCTCTGGTAGCTTGGCACAAAGCACTCAGGCTTAACTCAGAGGATTTGCGTAAAGTATTCATATGCAGCACTTCAAACTGCAATAAAATGAAAACGCCACACAAGAAAAATCTCACACCAATTTAGAGAAATAGAGTTAAATGTTATAAAGTATTTGAGACCAAATTGCAAAAATCCAATCAGTAAATCTGTGATATGCAATTTTAAATATTTAAGTGAAAATAGTGCCTAAAACAACAAAGCGCCAACTGGGGTTATCTGTTTGCACCAAACTGGGATAAAGTCACAAGTTCAGGCCAACTGTGATGGAGTGTGGGCCAGATACACAGATACAAGGACTGAGTTAGGCTCACTAAACAAAGTACTTTAAATCCAGGTTGCGGAGAGTTGCAAGACCCGGCATGGATGATGCATCGTGCAGCGGCGGTTCTGAGGGGTTGAGATGTGAGGTTCTGTGTCAAGAATGCGTCATGCAGTGGGGTTTCCGAGGTCGCTGGGCTGCGATGCAAGATCCTGCGCTGATGATGAATCATATGTAAATATATAGTACGGGGGAATGATTCAGTTTAGGAGACCAGAGGCTAGAATCAATATAATAACAAGTACATAAACAAAATACCTCTGGCACCATTAATTACACTATTTCTTTTGGCCACAAAAGCCTTTTAATTGACTTTGGGTTTTAAATCACAGTTTTTTTCATTTTCATCAAAACATTTTTTGGTTTGAGAATTTTTCCTCATCAGACATATTTACACATCTCCTGTGTTTCTGACAACGTATAAAACATTTATATACACAACAAATACACATTTATATCATTTCTAAACAAACTTTAGACGGATTAAACAAAAAACATATAATGTACTTTTTTGACATTACACACCTAATAGATACATTTTTGATCGATATATCTTTCGATCAATCCGGATATGACTATTATCAGATGTATATGAGTGATTGTCCTTTTTGATTGGTGGATCTCTACCTTCGAACATATTATAAATATTGTGTACACCAGTTGTTACATATTGTTTGGCTCAGTTTTTTGCACTTTGCACTTGAAGCACCTATATTATATAGACTACTGTATTTAAATTGAAGAATCTGGCTAAAGTTAATATTTAAATAATCCATGTTGTGCATGTATTGAAATATTGTGAAGCATACTGAGGCCAGAGGTACTTATATCAAAGTGATTCCTAGGGGAACATTGTTTTTTGTAAGACTATATAACCAGAGTTCCTTGGAATATTGGGTGTCCAATTTCTAAGGTGGATCTACCTCAAAAAAGGTGCAGCCCTCCCCCTCGTGCTACACATCTGCCCTTTAAAGGCAGCTTCACTTCTGCAGGAGGGAGGTGACCTCTCCATGGCCTGATATCCATAATTGTTGCCCTTCCTGAGAGTCGTTAGTACGTCTCTCCAGGAGGGCAGAAAACTGTCTTGTGGAGCAGGCTCCATGAGTGTCAAGGAAGGAACAGAAGTTTTAAAAGCAACGAAGTGGCTGCTTTGCTAAAGCTGCACACTGCAACAAGTTACATTCATTTCCACCAGAGATACAAATCGCACTTCATGTAAGGAGTTGTTTGATATTTTGGAGTGCCCACTTTGGTTGCACCGTTCAGGAGGGTTCAGAGTGTAACCCTGTACTTGTCAATTGGGTGACCAAGTCTTTCCACAGTAAAAACGGTTGTTTCACGTGTTTTACTGTCAAGACAAAGTACATGAACAACCTGTGTCCCATGTTTCACCTTGGCTTTAAGGTTCAGTAGGCCTGACAGAGGGGGTGACTCACGCACATGTCCAGGGGAAGAAGTGGCTTTGCCGTTGCTCTCAATGGCAAAGCCGGGCTAGCAGTGCATGACTGCTCTATCAGTCTGCAGTGGCAGACAGGGAGATCTGTTTTACTTGGGGAACCTCCACGGTGGCACCATCAGTGCTGCAAGCCCTGGGGTACACCTCTAACTTACATGCCCTGGGTACAATTTCCTAGGCACTTACAGGTATGTTAGCCATTTCTAATTGGGTACAACCAATTCGACATACACTTTGGGGTCAGGGCACTGGCACTGAGGTCAGGTTATCAGGCCTCAGTGCACTCTCAAAGTTGAAAAACCTGCAGCATCAGTCGAAAAACTTGGGGGTGACCATACAAAAGAGGCATTTCCTTACAAGATGGTCATAAACCTAAGGGTGCACCAGACTACAGGTTCTGGAAGAGCCCAACAGAAGATGGAAGCCATGGCACTTCAAATCAAACTAGGAGATGTTGGCACAGGTACTGTTTTTCTTTATAAAGATGTCAGAGTACGGATTAGCAACTAGGCGGCAGGCTATTGTATGGACCTGTTTAGCTGAATGTTCCAATTTTGCTGCCAACAGTTCAAAAGGGATATTCTGGATTAGGTAACCATGTGGCTGCTGGATGGGTAAGGAGAAGGGTGGTGGATCCTGGCATAAGTTAACCACCAAACAGTCTTTTTAGCTAAAGATGCAAAATAGAAAAGGATCTGGAAGAGCACAATAAAAGAGGTGGCTGCAGGGCTTCAGAGCAGATCAATGACGGATGTGAGCAGATACCTCCTTGTTACACGAGAGTTTGGAGGTCCACTGGTTAAGATTAGCATGCAGGCATTTGATGGGTGGTCAGCAGAAGTTGTTGGTATATCCATTATTCCACTAGTGTGGTGGCAGTAAAGTGCTCTGATGGTCAATCTGTAGGAGTATTAGACTTTCACATAAGAAGCACAGAGGGTGGTAGCAACATATAGGATCTTGTTTGCTGGACAATGTGCATTATCTGTTTAAATCGAGCCTCAGCTCATCAACCTTCCCCATCTATCCTGCTGAATTGCCCATTTGATTGATCTTCCTGCTGATGAGAATTTCAGTGCTCTTGAATCTATCTGCTACTGTCATTGCTCTGCTACAGTAATTACTCTGGCCCCAAATTCAGACCAACTTACTAAAAAGTTAATGTACTAAATAATTGTGTTCTGTGGCATTTCTGTTTATTTTTATGAAAGGTTTATGACACATATTGTCTATCGGAAATATTTCCACAATATGCTTGAGTCAAAACATATTGGTGGAATTTTCACCATCTCACCGAGGATTTCATTCACACATTACTGACAGTCACAAGTCTCAGCATGTCACAGCTTAGATTGCAATTTCTGAAACGGGGATTGAAGAGGTTTGTTGTCGCTAATGCTCCACTCTCTTCATTTAAGTCTGTGGCCCTATTTTGAGGGAAGTGAAGCACTGTGCTATCTATACTTCTCTTAAGAACAAGTTTGTGAATCTCCACAAGCATTTAGTCATGCCATCAATATTGGTTACAATTCTTTGGCGAGTTGCGCTTTATATATTATTATACGAGTTAATTACGTTCGGTAATGATGTCTCTGGTAGAGACGTTGTCTAGCCGCAGATTCCTTAACTAAAATATCCCCAGGCGTCAGACTGGATCCAGAAAACTTTTTGCAGCAACACCTCTGCGCGCCGGGGGACGGCGCCACACAACCCTGCCCTGACGTCGTCCACGGTCGTGACGTCAGCGAGGTCATACAAGTCCCTCTCGGCATGCCAACGTCAGTTTTCTTCTGAGAAACTTTTCTGCGACACAACGCGGAGCCACCAACAAAAAGTATGGGAACAGTGTGCGAATGATGAAAAATTCATAAAAGAAAGAAGGCAGATGGTGCAAAACACCATCAGAAAAGACAGTAGCAGACACTGTCGACATATACAAGAAGAAGTAAGGGCAGAACAAGCTGTGAGAAGAAACTCCACAAAGATAAGCATGGACCGTCTCCAAAGGCTGAGTAACAAGAGAAGAAATCGCAACAGGCCAGATAGATTGTCATTACCACGTAGAACCGTGCCAACCAACAAGGACGGAACACAGGAAGAACAACAGTCTACTGAGAGAAAGTAGAAGGTATGAAAAGAATGGTATTCCCCTATAGCAAGGGAAGGCCGAAACATAGACCAGCAAACTCCAAAGAAGGCGACCATAGAGGAGACAAGGGTCCTGACTCAATGGAGACGGTGGGAGAGAGGCAGCAACAGGAGAAGAAGAAGAAGAATCTCCTGAGGAAGGTGAAAGAAAGGGCTCCGTTTACAGGAAAGAAGCCACCTGGAGGGAGGCATCCGACTATGGCAATTCTGAAAGAGATCACAACTATGTGAGCACCCTTAAAGAAGACCAATAGCAACTGAAAGGAGGCAAAGTGGGAAAACCAATCTAGCAAAGTCCTCGCAGAACGGGGAGGATGGGTGGGCGTTAAGGAATCTGCGGCTAGACAACATGTCTACCAGATACATCGTTATCGAAGGTAAGTAACTCGTACATTTGATAGAGACATCTAGACGCAGATTCCTTAATTTAGAATAGATACCACAGCCATACCCCCAGGGGGAGGTGGGTCTGCGATAGAACAGCAGAAAGTGCCCGAAGCACTGTGCCGGCAACAGAGTGACGGACTATGGGGAAGGTCGTAGCGGAACAGCCAGAGAGCAACCCAAGTGGCTCGAAAGAGCAAAAGACAAGACTTCCCAAACTGCCAGAATTGCGCGGCACCATACCCGTAAGAGTATGAGATGTAGAAACCGCACTAGCCCTATTCCAGAACAGAAGAGAGGGAGCCCAGAATGACAGAGGGAGAAGGACTGCTCCCCACTCAATGGTGCATTCAAGGGACACCAAGGAATGCTAGCGGATTTCACGAAGAAATATAACCAGAGCCTACCAGGCCAGCCCACGCAAGGGAGGCCAGAAAGGCCACAGCCATGAAGCGAAAGGCAGAGGCAGGATCTGAGCAACCTGTAGAAGAGCAGGCGGGAACAAAGACACGCCAAGTGCACACCTAGTCATCAAAAAGTGTGAAAGGGGTGGATAGTAGCACTCTGTAGCTGCACAGAGCAGACAGCCCCTTTGAAAGCGAAAATGTGCATGGAACCGCCCAACCAAGGAGGTTGAAGGTCGAGGTGAAAACTCACCCACGAATATAAAGAAGCAGGGTGCAGCACCTGGGACAACCTGCAGCGGAGGAGCTGTCCCGCAGGCACAGGAGACATAGTAGAAAAGACATATTCGAAGGGAGTGGCCGCAGAGGCACCAAGAGTACCATTAGGAGCCGTGAATAGAACACGCATAACTGTTGAGAAGAACTTCATATATCCAGACCACTTCCTCCGACTGAGAGGGGAAATCTACCCCGTACAGAAGAGTGGGACTATATAGTATAGGCCAAAAAGAAGCATCGTGAAGCGGGTGGACCATCCCAGGGAGTGGAACGCAAGGAACCCTGGGTGCCGAAGATGCAGGGAAAGACACCAAAGCAAAGATAGAGGTGCTAGAAAAGACACCGCCGCACAGAACTAGGGCAATCTCGAGTACAATCAGTGACGTGCTCCATGAAACACGGAGACGTAGGACCAGACTTCGTAGCAGCAAAGAGAGGTGGAGAGCAAAAGGGGGGGCCTAAAGAATCCGCAGTATCCAAGGCCGAGCGGATTGTAAATTCCGCCAAATCACGGCCATCACGGAAAAGAGGTCAACACGAGCACCCTCAGAAGCGGCCGATAGAAGAGTCTCGGAAGAGTCCCAAAGGGCAGATGTAGCCCGAGCCAAGACACACAGTGTGTTTAGTGATCGAAGAGCTGCGCTAGTGGAGGCGAAAATGTTACGGCTCCACGACTCCAGCCATCTGGACTCCCGGAAGGGAGGAAGCAACAGCTGAGGCAAGGAAGGGAAAGCAGTTTGCAGGACAAACCCGGAACATCTGTGTGAACAAATAAGCAAACTGGATCATGTGGAGCAGGACAGTGGCGGTGCAAGATAGAACGAGCCAACGGTTCACCGGAAGCTGGTTGAGCCCAGGTGCCCAAAAGGGCATCATAAAGAGAAGCTTCGAAATGTATAAGCGGCTCTACAGTCCCTGAACCGTGGTGGAGGACATCCAGCAGAGGGTCAACTGGCAGGGGGACTGAAGGAGGGTGCGTGCTCAGAACACGAGCGGCCAAGGAGACAACCCTAAGGAACGCCGCACCGGCCTCGGTAGCCCTCCGAGGAGGGGACAACAACTCATCTGTGGGGAGGGCTGTAAACTAAGCCTCCCACCCCAAGGAGGCTGGCTAATGAACTGATGATGCAACCAATGCCCAAAAGACGGAAGCCCCATTGACGAATGAGGGTCCTGATGGGGCTCCAGAGGAGGCGGGCAGTCCGCCGGGGGCCACAAATTCCAAGGGTGTAAGAGGCAGGGATAGACCCGGCGTTGCCGGTCATTGAGTCGACGCCGAACTTCCCCTGGAAACCTCCAGAGAGGAGTCAATAATCCTGCGACTCGTCCTCAACCAGCGCCGACTCGACCTCAACCACAACGAGTTCCGCTTCCGAAGAAGACGGGGACTGCTCCAGAGCAGGGGAGGCAAGCTTACGACGCCGGACCCGCGCCAACTCAACAGCAACCCCAACAGCCTCCGACTCCAAAGGAAGGAATGGACCCTGTCTGGACCACAACCGGCTCCGAGCGCGAAGCAAGGGATGGCGCTTGACCCGGGGAGGCAAGGCCTCAGCGCCTCTCCGGCCTCCGGAGCCAGGGAGGCAAGGCATCTGCGCCGAACCCGCACCACTCCGGCCTCCGGAGCCGGAGCCGGAGCCAGGGAGGAAAGGCCTCGGCGCCGAGGGCACCGAACCAGCGCCGGCTCGGCCTCCGGCGCCGGCTCGGCCTCCGAGAAGGCAGTCCCCTGTCCGGAGAACGAGGTGGGCTCGGAGCCAAGCTGCGAGCACCAGCAACCACCTGCAACGCCACGGGGAGCCCCTTTGGGCTATGCGGCGTGGCAGCGGTGCTATGGGTCGAACAGGGGGACCCCACCGGGCCACGACCTGATGATGCCATATCTCCATCATCCCTAGGCAAGGGGCACAGTTGGCGCCGGGGGTGAACCCGCCAGCGCGTTGTACGGAGACCCCGCACGTGGTGGAGGCTCCGAGGACGCCCCAGGGAGAGGTGGGGACCCAGGAGAGGCGTGCAGGGCCACTGCGTATACATCCATTTGGGCCGGAGTCGCCCCCATGCCAAGAAAAGGCGGATAAGGAAGGGGCGACTCCCGGGGGCGCACGTCCGGAGGATTCCGGGAACCAGTGCCCTCGACAACAGAAGGAAGTGAGGTCGAGGACCTCGGCGACATGCGTCAAGACTTACCCGAGCGAGGCGAACGACGCACCTGGGAACCAGAGGACTGCCAACGCCACACATGGAACCCACTGCTAGAGGGGCCTGCCGCAGATGAGGAGGCCGGAGGCCAAGACGACTCCGACCGGGACAGACGAGCCAAAAGCAGCTTCATCCTGCGCTCACGCTGGGACTTCGGCTTGAGGTGTTAGCAGGCGTCGCAGTCCAACGAGTCGCTGTGTTCGCCTAGATACCACATACAGATAAGGTGTGGATCCGTCACGGACATTTGCCGCGAACAGGAGGGAGGTACAACTTTTAAAGCCCGAAGGCATCGCACCCTGTTCCAGACGCGAAGCGTCAAAAAAGGGCCAGAAAACAGGCCAGAGGAACCGCTTACTTCGGATCCCTGTTGTATGCGGAAAAGAAGGAAAACTGACGTCAGCGCGCCGGGAGGGACTTATATGACCTCGCTGACATCACGTCCGTGGACGACGTCAAGGCGGGGCTGTTTGGCGCCGTCCCCCGGCGCGCAGAGGTGCTGCAGCAAAATGTTTTCCAGATCCAGTCTGACGCCTGGAGATATTCTAAGTTAAGGAATCTGCGGCTAGATGTCTCTATCAGATATTGATGACAACTACTGCACACTTTTTTTGTAATACAAAAAAACCCACCCTGAAAAGAAGTGCTTCGCAAAATGTTAGGCAGCACACTCAAAATACACTTTTTGACAACGTATTTTAAATATATTTGTTGTGTCTGTAAATTATTAGCAATAAAATACATTCAAAAGAAAATTAACTTACAGATGTCAAGCTGAAATCTTCATGGATGCTTCCAAACAAGTCAGGTGAGGAAACATCCCCTGAAAGGCTAAAAAAAAAAAATGAAAATCAGTGCCTATTTGCAATATAGGTGTATTCAATAAAAACAAAATATTTGTGTCACATAAAACAAACAGGTGTGAGGAAAGTGGTTTATTATATGGGGCGGTTGCACCACCTCACTGTGTAATAAAGACACAATTGCATATCGGGACCAGTCAGGTTTGTTTGTAAAACCTTAGTTTAGTCCTGGAAGCTGTAGCTCCGAGCAGTCAGGCTTTATGAAAGGATCAAGTGTAAAGCATTTAGAAGGTTCCAAATAGCTGAAAAAGAAGAAAACTCAACACAATAAAAATCCAACACCAATTTATAAAAATAGATAGTATTTTTATCTTTGAATAAACACCTCAACATCAAAAATCCACCGGAGGGTTCCGGAGATATGGATTTTTAAAGCAACAATGAATCACAGCTTCTCACTTAGTGGAATAAAAAATTTAAATCTACTGCGACTTGCAGTTTATGGTTCGCCACAACAATTAACTTGAAAATGGCTATAAAGGCAATCTTGTGGGGTCCAATTCCAATAGGAAGCCATCCACAGGGAACAGTTGGGACCAGTTGAAGAGTTACCTCCAGGTTTAAGCAGTCTCCAGTCAAGTTCCAGATTCTATGGGTGAACTGCCATTGGAATCAATAGAGTGGCCCTGGTGCAAGTTATGCAGGGTGCTGAAGATTTTCAAGGTTTCAAGATGTCTTCCTGTGGCCACCCCTTGGTCCGAGAATAAGGAGGGTTGGCTTTGGCCTCAGAGGTTGTTGTCTCACAAAGTCCGGGTGAAGGCCAGCACAAAACCAGTTGCCACTGGTCTCTGGTTACAGGAAACCATTAACTTGCAGTAACTTCTGTGCTGGTTGACGAAAACTGCACTATGACAACTCTCCCAGTTCAGTAGACTCGGGTGCAATTTTTGAGGGTCAGGACTCTGTCTCCTAGGCTGCACTGTAGTGTCCAGTTTTCTTGGCACTGGGCTCTAAAGAAGCAGGCTTCTTAGCTTTTATGGCCCTGTTGCTGTAACAGGGAGTAAGCCAGCTGACTCTTGGAGTCACATTCTTTGACTGGGGCACTGGGTTAACTTTTCCTCAAGCAGGACACCACAGACACAGTCCTTTTTTAGCCAACTCAAGACGCATCATGTGCAGTCCAGTCTTTGGCACAGCCTCTCTTTGCCTAATCCAGAGAACAGCAGGGCAGACCTCTCTCCAGTCCAGATGTAATCGTTGGTTTGTGTGCTAGGGGTGCCAATGATATGCCCTCTACAAACCTACAGGGATGTGGCAACTAACTAGCCAATGGGCTACCAGATCCACTCCCACCTCATGACTTTCGGCAAAGTGTGGCATCTAGCTAGCCAGAATGCACTATTCTGCCTACTCCCAACATGGCAGAACCCTTCTCTTGGTGACTGGAGCACCATAGCCAAACCCAGAGGTGTGGCTTCCTGGAGGCTACACGCCCTTGAAAGAACTGGTTTGACAAAGGCTTACCCATTTCTGCCCGAAATGCCAGTCTGTCTGATAAAGCAGAAGAGCAGGCCCTTCCTGGTGTGATCACCATTTGCCCTTCAAAGGTGACTTCCCCATTGAAACTCGCTTTTTTGGTTCACATCGATCCTGGCCATCCTAAAAGAAGCAGGTCACACCACTACTGTTTCCAGATCCTTTGTTTCTTATACTGCAAGTCATTCACACCTCTCTCTAAGAAGTCAGAAAGCTATATTGAGGACAACAACGTATGTACAATCGTACACGACTACTGGAAACTTTAGGCAACAAAGTGGCAACTTTCTAAAGTTGCAGTGTGTAGGAAAGTGTGTCTTTTGGACATGGTTAGCCACCACTTTTTGCCTGGAAAATCATGTAACTTCGACAGGCCCCCTGAGACCTTCACTGGTCTGTCCCAAGTAGATGGTAACCCTGCTACCTAGGGCATTGGCACTGAAGAGGGACCCCAAGGGCTGCAGCACGAATTGTGCCACCCTAGGGTCCCCTCACCAAGGCTCTGCACTCTGCCATAGCAGACTGCGTGCCTTGGTGCAGACCAAACTGAAGAATCGACATGGCACACATCCCAGAATGCCATGCCCACAGAAACTGCCTGGGATATGGGTAAGTCACCCCTATAGCAGGCCTTGTAGTCATAAGGCAGGAGGCACTATATTTCCAGTGAGGGCAAATCTGCATGAGCAGATACGCCCCTGCAAGATCCATGTTGATCCCTGGATATTGCAAATAAACCGAGGAGCCAGAGTGAGTACATGGTCTGGACATTCGTCATTACGATTTTCCCATCTCCATGATAGCTTCACTAAATTATGGGATGTTTGGTACCAAACAACTCTTTGTAATAAACCTGCACTGATTCCAGTGTCAGAAGTATTCAATATTAAACACAGAGAACCCCTTACAGGGACCCCTGAAACCTACCAACCCACTAGTGTATGCCTGACTAGTTCCCACCAGCCTGCCACTTTTAGACATGTTGCTGACCCCCTGAGATGAGAGCCTTGTGCTCTTGTGGGTCAGAAACAAAGCCTGCTCTGGTCAGAGGAGCTTCACACCTCTTCCCTGCAGATACAGCATAGTAGGGTGGTGAGCCTCAAAGGCTTCCTTTGTAATGTGGCCACTGGCAACTCCAACTAGTGGATTTGCTGGCATCCTGTCTATGCCCCACTTTTTGGAGGCAAGACAGGTGGGAAAAATACTGAGATTAGGAAATGTGTCCACTCTCCGCTGGTGTCACCCCTGAGCTGAAGTGGACCTCCCACCCCGTCTCACCTCTCCATCTTGAATTGAGGGAAACTAGCCTACTAGGATAAGGGATATGCTAATAGCCACGTGGGGTGAGTATTTAGAGGGCGTAGTCACCCTTAAGGTCAGTAGCCAATTGGTAACTACCTGACACTCCTTTTAAACACCCCTAAATGTAGTATTTAGGTGGCCCCCCAGAGCCCTGAACTTCAGTTCCTGACGAGCTAAGAAGAACCGGGCACCACAGAGCTTCAAAAGCAGAGAAGAGTGCAGAAAGCACCTGACTTGGCCCCAGGCTCACCTGTCCAGTCTGCCTCACTCTACAAAAACTGCGCCAAAGTCGACTTGTTCTGCAGTCCAGCAACCTCCAAAACTCTGGGAACACTGCCTGCCTTCACCAAAGATCAAGACCTCCAGAGGACAGCGGAACTGTTCAAAAACACCAACTTCCAAGCAAGGTCTCTGTGACCTGAAGAACATTGAAACATGACACCCGGTTCCACCTCTGCACCCGATACCTCCGGCCTGATTTCAAAAGGCCCATTGGCACCAACAATGTTTCCTATCATTCCAGAGCCCAAGTCCACCAATGGTTGACCCCTCCTGGACTCCCTGACGTCACCTGCAGCCTCTGCACGGAGACCTTCTCAACCGCGACCTGCCCAGGTAAGCAGTTTCAAACACCAGAGGGAATCCCTGCACCCGTCCACCCTGGGCCTTGGTGAAGAGGACCAAAGGTGTCCCTATGTCCCCAAGCATCACAAATTATCTCTCCAGCTGTTGGGCTCCCCTGACCGGCCTCCTGGCCTGAGCCTGCAGCCCTTTTCCGATTTGGTCTTTCTCCAATGACTTGCATTGGGCGCATGATGCTCTGTTAGCACCCTACACCCGGCCTCCCCATGCTGCTCTTGGTGCTACTTTGGACCTTGTCCAGTGCTTGTCTCAACCCCTGGTGACTGGTCTCCCAAGCCACTGTTACTTATCTGTAAGCAGCCTCTTTCCGATTTAAGCAATCTCTATTGATTTGCATAGAGCACCCGACCCTGTATTTGCACCCTGCACCTGGCCGCTGCTGGTGTACTGTTGGTGTGGTTTTGAACCTTGCCCAGTACTTGTCTTAACTTCCAAAGACTGGTACTGTAAGTCGATGTTACCTACCTGTATGCTGAATGATTTCTTTCTCCCATAGGTTAACATTGAAAAGTCTAAGAATTGCACTAAGTGTCTACTTTTTGTATTGAAAAGTATTCCTATTGAAAAACGTATTTACCTGAGATGAAGTTCTGTGGTTCTCAAAATAAATATAACCAATTATTTTGTTTATAAATTGGCCTCAGATTTATTCATTGGGTGTGTGCCTCATTTATTGCAACTGCGACTACAACAAAAGCTTAGTTCTACCCTCTGATAAGCCTAACTGCTTGACCTCACTAACACAAAAGAGAGCATTAGTATTATCTACTTTAGCCTCTGTAAAGCCTCTGGGGATCCACTGGACCCTCTGCACACTATACCTCTTTTTGGTATAGTATATAGAGGGACCAGCTTCCTACACCATGTGTGCAAAAGTTACATTAAACTCAACTTGACCAACAAGTTCGGTTTAATGCAATGATTCATTTGAAACTTTGAAGTACCACATTTAGGGCCCGATTCCGATCTCTGTCGGAGGGGCACCTGACGACATACGTACGCGCGCTTTCCAGACGACCCCTAAAACTTTATGAGCGAGCAAGTACAATGCGAGGATAGCCTCGCAATCCGCCCGACTCATACCTGTCAGCGATGCCGTCCGGACGACTTCAACTTTATCGACGCGCACCGTGCAATGGGTCCGATTCCTGAGCGACCAAGTACAATGCGCGCAACGAGCAGCCGGATCAACTCGGACCCTCCGACATGAAAAAGCTCTGGGAAGCGGACTTTGGGGGTCCATAGCGGGCGCCCCTTCACCCGGGGCCCTACGACTCGATCACTGGGGGGGTCGCCTACACATGCATGCACGAAGCGGGCTGGACCGAAGCATCCCCGCAACAGGGGGTGCCCTTGTCCGAGACGTGCATTTTTTGTCTATTGGTGCCTATGTACGCAACGTACACCAGGCTCTCATAGACTTCAATGGGGCTCCGTCAGCGCTGCAGCGCATCGTGCTCTGTCGCTCGGAGCCCAGGAGCACGAGTCGGTGGGAAAGCGATACTGGCACGAGTCGGCCGTAGGGCTTTCCCAGCAAGATCGGAATCGAGCCCTTAGTAGTCCTATTTGGACGTTAGCAGTGCTGAGTTGTCAGCATGGAACTTCATACTCGCCAATGGGGCTACTAGTCATTCTGTAGTAAAAATGACATTCCAGGGTAATAAAACACATGTCCATCTTTTTTTTAAAACTTTATTTAAATGTTGTAGTCTTAAAGTCAGACAAGCAGCACAATAATACATAATCACGGATACAAATACTGTTTCATACATCCCCCGGTCAGCACATTGTAAGCGATGTAATGATTACCGCTGTATATCTGCCACCTTTATACACTGTTGTTCGGGCTGGATATTGACCTCTGGGTGCATGCTCCCACTATCTGTTGTTTACATTTCCCTGCATATATGTGCGGTCCATATTTCATAGCCTTGAGTAACTCCAACCACCTCCCTGCATCTCAACCCACACCTCTTCTGTTGGACCCCACAGGCTCTACTTCTTCCATGGCCTTCTGAATCATATAAGTCTGGTAAGGTCCCCATATATTCTTAGGTCGGCATCTTTCTCTAATTAGAGCATTATAATTGTCCGATTGTGTGGAACAATAAGCCAGGTCAGTGCACCAATCCGATAACTTGAGCAGAGGGCCATGCAACCAACACACTGCTATCCTCTGTTTCGCTAGTAGGAGGCTAATAGCCGCCAGTTTGCATCCTGATTTGTATATATCTTTATCATAACCTGGGAGCGCAACCAGTGGGGTCTCTGGGATTGGGAGCTTCAACATCTGTGTTAAGGCCAAAAATACCTCCCTTCAGAATACACGTATCCTGGGGCACTCCCAAGCCAGGTGGGTAAAGTTTGCATTATCAGCCCTGCACCTTGGGCATCTGTCATCTTCGTTCAAGCCATATTTGAATAACCGAGCTGGAATGTAGTATACCCGGTGGAGGTATTTATAAATTATAATGTATCAGCCTGTGTCACCCATTCTGGGAGATGGACTTGGTGTTTGCAAAGCATTGCGCCCACTGTGTCTCAGTGATTTCTATGCTCAGCTCCTCCTGCCACTAAAGCTGGGTTTTGTGTGGTGTCTAAGTGTTACGCCCCCTGCTGAGTGCATATAACGTTGTAATTCTGCGCTGTGGAGAGCTAGTCTGAAGGAGATATGTTAATGACTTCATCTCTTGTGGATCTGCCATGTCCTCCCCTAGTATAACGCGCAGCACTTGTCGAGCCCTGTAGTATTGAAAAGCTTTTAGCGGCGATGTCTGAGGTGCGTGTGCTAATGTTTGCTACCACGTTTTCACTGTACCGTCAAAAAAGAAATCCCCCACCCGCTCAATTTGTAACGTGCCAAGTGTTTGTATAACTGCCCTATCTTCACACATCGGGAACTAATCACACCATTTGATAGGCAATTTGGGAGAGTATTTGAGCGTGAGCTGCTGGGCCACTGCTGTGTTTTTCATTTGAGTTCTCGTGCATCCTATTGGGTCTATGATGCGGAGTCTCCCCTGGGACCCACTTAATAGTGTTTTCAGCAATGGGATAGGGCTGACCACGTTTCTTTCAATGTTTAGTTGTGGTAAGTCCTGGGGTCCATGAATCCAATAATATGCATTCAACACCTGTGCGGCCCTATAGTATCTTTCTAAGTCTGGGGCATTTAAACCACCCTCTATGTATGTTTTTGTTAACGTGTCCTACTTAATCCGTGGCTGCTTCCCGGCCCAGGCAAGCCGTATCATGAGGGTACGGAAGCTCTGAAAGAATGACTTAGGCAATGTAATTGGGATATTCGCAAATAAGAAGAGGAAGCACAACCATTTTCATTAGGGCTATGCGGCCTATAAGAAACAGTGGGAGTCTAATCCATTTGTCAATTGAGTCTTTCAATTTCTGCACTACGTGCCCGTAGTTTTCATGCAGTATCACCTTGAGATCAGTGTGTACCTGAATTCCCAGATAGCGCACTGGGTTTGTAGTCTATTCTATAGGATAGTCAATGTGAATGGGGTAGTCGCACTAGTGAGTGGAAATATCAAAGACTTGATGTTGATGTTTAAGCCCGAATGTTGACCGAATAGCTCAACATCTTAGAGCATAGGTTTTAAATTCTGCTCAGGATTGCGACATGTCCGTCTTTTTAATATAATGCACCCTGGCTTTAGGGCTCAGTAGGCCTGCCTAAAAGGTGACTTATTAATATCAAAAAGGAAGGTTTGGGCATTGCCATTGGTTTAAATTGCAAAGTCGAGTATTCACTTTAAAAACTGCTCTGTCAGCCTGCAATGTCAGACTGGGAGTCTAGCTTTGCTTTATCACACTTGTGGTACACGAGGGACACTTAACTTACAGGCCCTAGGTAACATATACTAGGGCAGAGGTCTTCTAACTTTTTTGCTCTGAGCACCTCCATCCCACTTAAGCAAAATGTTTTGAAGTTGGGCCGCCCTCCAAAACGAAATGGCAAGGATTTGGGGAGGGGGAGGGATGATCACAGAAGGCAGGGATCATGAGATCATTTGAGAGGTGCTTTACTGTGACTCGTAATCCACTCTAAATGTGGGACATCTAAAAAAGCAACAGCATCAAACAAGAACAGAATTGACCAGTAGAGTTACTGCCCATAATCGGGGTACTGTGGGCCCCAAAGCACTCCACCTGCTGCACTAATGATGGCTGTAGCCCTGAGAAGAAGGCAATCGCCTCTTCTTTTACTCCTTCCCCACCATGTCAGACCATCATTTCGTTCTCTTTCTGAAAGAAAATGAGCTACTGCATGCTGCCCCCCTTTTTAGTGTCCAGGGCACTATCTCCCCTAAGGCTAGATATTAAAATGACCCCCCATGCAAATTTTTTATTGTAAAACATTAAGAATTGTGATGCAGTGGGACCCTTGGGCAAAAGTATCACTGCACCTTTTTCACTAATGATACACACTGCCTTGCTGTCACCTTCGATTTTTGTTACCAACATGGGCTCCTATTTCACACCATCACTCTCCCTTCCATCTTTTTTTTTGGAGGGGGGGTGGGGGGGGGGGGGCAGTTTTATATAGAGTGAACTCGATCCGAAGGTATCAGAGCACTTTACATGAGCACCAGTTGTTTTACAGATGGACGTACGAGTTACTTACCTTCGGTAACGAGGTATCTGGTAGAGACGTTGTCTAGCCGCAGATTCCTTAACTTAGAATATCCCCAGGCGTCAGACTGGATCTGGAAAAATCTTTGCAGCAGTACCTCTGCATGCCAGGGGACGGCGCCCCACGACCCCGCCCCAACGTCGTCCACCTACATGACGTCAGCGAGGTCATATAAGTCCCTCCCGGCGCGCTGACGTCAGTTTTCTTCTGAAAAACTTTTCCACGACACAACGCGAAGCCACCAACAAAAAAACTGTGAAAGTATGGGAACAGTGTGCGAGGGATGAAAATCTGTGAATAAATAAGGAGGTTGGTGCAAGACACCATTGTAAAAGACAGAATTAGACACTGCCTACATATAAGTGGAAAAGCAGTGAGAAAGAACACCGCAAGCTAAGCGAATACCCTTGACAAGTGCAACAAGGGAAGAATATCTCAACAGACAGAAATAGACTGTTATTACCATGCAGAACAACAGACAGAAATAGACTGTCAGTACCATGTAGAACTGTGTCGTCTAGCAAGAACGGAGCACAGAGAGAACAGTCCACCACAAGAAGGTATGAAAAGACTGGCACTTCCCCCTATAGTAATGGAGGTCTGAAACAGAGGTCAACAGATCCCCTAAGAAGACGACTGTAGAGGAGACCAGAACCCTGAGCCAATAGAGAAGGTGGGAGGGAGGAAAGGCAGCAGGAGAAGATAAGAAAAGGGAGATATATCTCCTGGTGAATGTTAATCAAAAGGCATCATTTTACAGGTAAGAAACCCTTGAGAGGGAGTCAGCTGTATTATGGTAACAGAAACCCCTGAGAGGGAGCCAGCTGTATTATGGCAAATCTCAAAGGGATGCAACAATGTGAGCACCCATGAGAGAAAAACCAATGCCAACTGCAAAAGGGGCCAGTGGAGAACCCCACTTGGCAAGGTCCTCGCAGAGCGGGGAGGCTGGGTGGGCGTTAAGGAATCTGTGGCTAGACAACGTCTCTACCAGATACATCGTTACCGAAGGTAAGTAACTCGTAGATCGGATAGAGACATCTAGCCGCAGATTCCTTAACTTAGAATAGATACCACAGCCATACCCCAAAATGGGGGGGGTGGGTCTGCGAGACAACAACAGAAAGCGCCAAGCATCCAATCTGGCAACAGAGTGACGGATAAGGGGGGGGGGGGGGAGCTGTGGCGGAACAGCCAGAGAGCAACCCAGCAGCTCGAATGAGCAGAAATAACAGGATAGAAGATATCCCAAAAACATCAGAATGGCGCCACACCATACCCTTATAAAAATGACAGGTAGAACGGCAAAAGACCTATACCAGAGCAAAGAAAGAGAGAGAGAGAGGGGAAGAAGGACCGCTCTCTGCTTAATGGCACCCGAAGAGTACACCGACCCAAGTTCGAAATGAACTTGAAGAGATGCAAACAGACTAACCTAAGAAGGAAGTCGAAGGAGCCGGTGTCACGAGCCCAAAGGCAAGAGCTAGAACCTGAGCCATGTGTTGGGAATAGCCAACGGGACAGGAAACATGCCAAGTGCACACACAATCCCCAAAAAGGGTAAGTAGGGGCATTTAGCATCAATTGTAAACCTGCCGAAGCAGGAAGAAATATGCAGTAGGCAAACAACCAGAGAGACCTTAAAGTGGCTTACACAAGAAGCATAAGAGTGCCCGACCGGGCAATATGAAGCCAGAGTGAGAAACAACCCACAATAGAACTGTCCCGCAGGCCTAGCTGTAACAATAGTATGTGAAAACGTGGAAAAGGGCATATCCGAAGGAAGTGGCCAAAAAACGCCAAATTTACGAATAGTGGGAAGAGTCTCTGAATCCGAGACCAACACTCCAGAAAAGACACGTACAGCGTCGAACACCAAAAAAAAAAAAAAAAAAAGGAGCTTATGTCAAATTGGGAAATTACCCCAATAAGCAGAAGCAAGGAGGAACCTATGGGCAAGTTGCAACAACATAGAAAAGCTCCCACACACATGGAGATATTGGTCCGGACTGTGCAGCCTCGAAAGAGGTGGCGACATAGGAAGAGGAATACCAAGGCAACTGGCATGTATACAGAATGTATAAACATATAAATTATATGTTTATACATTCTGTATACATGCCGGTTGATATAATCATGTAGAGACAGAGCAAGAACATGTCCATACCAGATCATACCTAGCACAGTAAGGGGAGACAGGAGCCGTTGTAGAAGAGACCATGAAACCTCCCAAAGAGGTGGATGACCATGGCGTAAGCAGTTGGCCCCAGGAAACAACAGGGAACACCGGACAATCGGACCACCAGATGACGCATGGAGACACAGGCTCTCCAGGTCCAGGTGAAATAAGCAAAGCTATATAATAGCATACAAGTACCCCCACATGGAGTATGCATACCCCAAACAACGGGGAACACCTCTTAGGGCAATAAGCCAAGCTAAAAGAGCGCAGTAACAAACTGAACCCGTGAACCTGAGTTCCGAGCCGTATGACACTACAGAGCTGAGCCGCCGGCTTAATACCACAGTCAGAGGACCAGACACAGCAACCCGTGGAACACGGGCATAGCAAGCCAACAGGCAGCTCAAAGCAAAACGCACCCAAGGGATGCCAATAAAAGGGTAATCACCCTTGACCACAGAAAAGAATACGTAAGGTTCAGCGCCCATGTTAAACAAGGAGCGCATCTAAGGGATGCAAAATGAAAAAGTACCACCATGGAAGATAGGCCTAAGAAGACCTAAGAGGAAGGATGAAAACCTACAAGGAGCCGGTGAACCGTCGACTCAGCGTGAGCATCAAACAGCAAAACCCAATCAAAGGGTAAGTCAACCTGTCGCTCCCGGATATTTTCAGGGAAGACACTATCTTGCAACCAAGCGTGACGCCTTAAGGCAACAGAGCCCGCCATAGCTTGGCCCAAAGAATCCGCAGTATCTAAGGCAGAGCGGATTGTGAATTCGGCAAGGTCCCGGCCATCGCAGAGGAGGCGAAGGAGATCAACACGAGCACCTTCAGAGGTGGCAGAAAGCAAAGACTCTGCAGAATCCCACAGGGCAGAGATAGCCTGAGCCAAAACACACACTGTATTTAAGGACCGTAGGGCCGCACTAGTGGAAGCAAAGATGTTCCTACCCCATGACTCAAGCCATCTAGACTCCCGTGAGGGAGGAAGCGTTAGAGGGGGCAGTGAAGGAAAGGAAGTCTGCAACACAAACCCCTGCACATCAGGATGCACAAAAAGACAAACAGGATCATACACAGCTGAACGGTGACGGTGCAAAACTGAACGAGCCACCGGGTCACCTGAAGCAGGCCGGACCCAGGTACCCAAAAGGGAATCATAAAGGGAAGCCTCAAAGGGTAGAAGCGTCTCCACATTCCTGGACCCCCGGTGAAGGACCTCAAGCAAGGGGTCCACAGACAACGGGGCAGAAGGGGGTTGCATGTTTAAAATGCGGGTGGCCAATGAGACCACTCTCAAGAAAGCTGCACCAGCCTCGGTAGCCCTCCGCAGAGGGGACAACAACTCATTAGTGGGGGAGGGTTGTAAGCTGACCCTCCCAAGACAATGAAGGTGCGACCAATGCCCCACGGAAGGGAGCCCCATTGAAGAATGAGGATCCTGACGTGGTTCCTGGGAGGCGAAAAGCCTGACGGGTCTGGGAGCTCCTGAGGAGGCTCCACAAATTTCAAGGGGGGCACTGGCAACAATACCTCCGGTGACGCCGGGCGAGAGGGCAGCGCCGAACTCTCTCCAGAGGCCTCTAGAGAAGAGTCCATAATTCGGCGTTGACACAGCGCCAAACGACGTGCGTCCGCGCCTCGTCAGTCACCGACTCGGCTGCATCCAGCATCGACTCGGCGCCGTCCAGCGCCGAAACTATGACAAGCTCCCCTTCCGAAGAAGAAGGCGCCGGCGAGGGGCAGCGCCGACTCCACCTCATCCATGACAGGCTCAGACTCCGGAGAAAGAAGCGGAGACGGAGCCGGGGAGGAGAGCCTCTGGCGCCGACCCCAGCTCCGGACAGGCGACCGCCTGCCTGGGAGCCCGAGGTGTGCTCAAGGCAGGGCTATGAGCACCGGTAACCACCTGGGACGCCACACGGAGCCCAGCAGGGCTATGCGGTGCAGCAGAGGTGCCGTGGGTCGCAGAGGGGGACCCAGGTGGGCCGCGCCCTATTGGCACCACATCTCCGACGTTCCAGGGGGGCAAAGGCTCAATTGGCGCCGGGGGCGAACCCACCGGGGAGTCGGTCGGAGATCACACAAAAAGCAGAGGCCCCGAGTACGCCCCAGGGACGGACACAAGGGAGGCCTGCAGAGCGGCGGCATATGCCTCCATTTGGGCCCGAGTCGCCCCAACACCCGGAAAGGGTGGATAGAGGGGGGGCGACTGTTGGGAGCGCATGTCTGGAATGTTCCGGGAACCAGTGCCCCTGACAATAGAAGAAGGGGAGGTCGAAGACCTCGGCAACAAGCGCCTCGACTTACCAAGTGGCAAACGACGGCCCCGGAGACTGAACAACGGCGGAAACGGACAGTAGAGGGACCTGCCGTTGATGAAGAGGCCGGGGGGTGAGACGACTCCGACCGGGACAGCCGTGCCAACAGAAGCTTCTTACGGCGCTCCCGCCGAGACTTCGGCTTCAGGCGTTGGCAGGCTTCGCAGTCCGTGGAGTCATGGTGCTCGCCCAGACACCACATACAAATAAGATGCGGGTCCGTCGCGGACATCTGTCGCGAACAGGAATTACACGTTTTAAAGCCCGAAGGCATCGCACACTGTTCCTGACGCGAAGCGTCGACAAGGAGGCCTGAAAACAGGCCAGAGGAACCGCTCACTCCGGATCCGCGTTGCATGTGGAAAAGAAGGAAACGGACGTCAGTGTGCCGGAAGGGACTTGTATGACCTCGCTTACGTCATGTACGTGGACGACGTCAGGGCGGGGTTGTGTGGCGCCGTCCCCCGGCGCGCAGAGGTGCTGCTGCAAAAGTTTTTCCGGATCCAGTCTGATGCCTGGGGATATTCTAAGTTAAGGAAACAGCAGCTAGATGTCTCTATCAGATACAATAATTTTTGTTAGGCATGGGGAGATTAAGTGATTTGCCCAGAATCACAGGATGTTCAGCGTCCCTGCCGAGAATCGAACCCGGTTCCCCAGCTTCGAGGTCGACCGCTCTAGCCGTCATCTTCCCACTCCCTCCAAACTCTCAGCATCCCTCTCCCTCTCATCTCTCTGATGCCCTAATCAAGGTGTCTCCTCTGCTTCATTGTTTCCCCTCGCCTGGGCCATTGCTCCAAGACTCAAAGAAACACTGGCACAGCAAGTATGCCCTCCAACTGCAGCAACAATGATACCTACAGCTCTACAAATCATGCAGCCCACTCTACCCACTCAGCAGGGCCATTACCACAAGGCCAGATGCTCAAAACAGGCTTTCTGCCATTTGGTGTAAAAAAAACAACATAAAAAGCACATTTAACTGATGCCTGTAAATGAAGACAGCCTAGAAACATGCCTTTTACGCATCCAAGCTATCTTCATTTACATGAAATTAATTGCAGCCCCAATTACACCCCCCCGAACACATTGACGGCCCCCAGTGGGATGCCCCCCCCAGTTTGAAGATCTCTGTACTAGGGACTTATAAGTAGGTTAACATATGCCAATTGGGCATAAGCCAATTAGACATACACTTTTGAGGGTCAGAAAACACGCACTGAGGCCTGGTCAGCAGGGCCCAGTGCACTACTGAGTTATTACACCAGTACTTAATAGTCAAAAAATGGGGGTGGACCATGCAAAAAACCATTGTCTCACAACAGGTATTGAATTGAAGCACTCATTTTGAATTTGCACACAAACCAACAGGATCATACATGGTTACTGTACAGCCTAAACATTTTCTTCCTCGTCTCAGTGATTATTAGGAGATTAGAGTCAAGGATCTGTAACCTACGTGAGCCCACCTTGCCCAAAATACTCCTAAAAGTTCTGTAAAGGCCCACTAACCTCCTCTTCCTGACTTAAGGAAACCTCTCACTCACAAAGCCCTGTTTTCTTATCCGTATCAAGGGCACCTCTTCTATAGTTCATTGAAGCAGGGCTGCTTTGATTTAATAGTATCTGGGGGTAACCACACATTTTGCTGGTTAGACTAGGTTTTCACAAGAGGATTCTTACTAGTGAGCGAGGGGATCCACGTGGCAATGGAAGATTGCTTTCCATACCCACCACTGCAGTTTTGGATGTAAATTTAAACTGGACTGTATATCTACAAGTTGCAGCTGCGACTCTCTTGCTAGATTAGGACGTTGCACTGTTCCTAGCCGGGGAAGGTTCATTCAGGGAGGAAGACCCACTATGGCAGCCTTCACTCCGGGGAGTAAAGCTTGATGCACGTGCATGAACGAAAACCCAATGTGCCTAGTGTCTGGCATAAAGCGTGAAGATAGACCAAGCCGTATAAGCAGGTGTGCTATTTGGATGCCAAAGGGTCCCTGAAACATGCACAGTTGCGTCTATTACACAAGCTGGCAGCTTCACTTAGAGTGGAGATGCAGATTGCCAGACCGGAATTTAACAGACATATATAATAATTCTAACAAATTGAGAGCAAGTGACACTGGTAATATAGACCAAGTCAGCACCTCCTCAGTGTCTTCCAATAAGTTTAAATATACAAGTAAAAGCTTGCTGGATGTAAAACACAGTGCCACTTAACCAGTGTTATCCTGTATAGAAAGAAACCTTCTCTATACTTTAAGAAACAAAATATATGGTACAGAGCACAACAACAAATCAGTTCAGAATCCGACCTATTTGTCAGATGGTTTTAATAAACATAGTAATGCAGCTCTTTTTTACTGACACGTCCCTGCTTTTTCTGAACAAACCTTTGCTTTTGTTTTGTAATCTTTCACCTAGATTACTATTGTTTGTGCTGTTTGAAAATTGGATGCACATAAGAACTTCACATCTTACAAAATGTGCCGCCTATATGACACTGCATCATTAAAAGCGGTCCGAAGGTATGAGCAGTGAGTGATTCATAATGCACGTCATACCCTCTATATATGGGTATGTTAAACTCAGGAGAGAATGGAAACACATAAGTTTCATCTTGTGCTACGCTGTGCCAGGTCCCTGATAAGGAAGTTAAACAACACTTGATCTTTATTCAGAAATTTGTAAATTGAGTTATGGCTCCTCTGGGCAACTATTGATTATTATGTGATGGGATTTTAACTTTGCTTTTAATAAATCAGTTTCGACTATATTTGCACCTCTATCATTGAGTAGAAGCTAATCCTTACTTTTGATTAACACGTGGATTATTTGAGGTTGTATCGTAGTGTGATGTTGTTAAATGCAACTAACGTAGCTTATACTTATACTGACAGCATTGTTCTTATACAAAAATTGGAAGTTTGGACTACCGCCACTTGCTGTAGCCTTCTCCCGTACAACAAAGGGAATCCTTAAATGTACTCAATGGTTTTTACCACTGTGCCACCAAGGTATCCGTTCACTCACTTTTTACGTCCTGCACATTTGTAAAGTTTGGAGCACGTTCTTTGTTCTCTCTTTTTTCTTCTTCTCTTTTGTTTTATTTCTTACTGGCTTCTTTTCCCTTTTTCCAATAAAGTCACAGATGTTTTGTTGAATTATTTTTGCAAATGGAGTTGGTGTTATCTCTATCATGGGCCTTTGTGATACCTTCTGGTTCTCTTCACGGTGCTTACCATTCTTTTTAGCTGGTTACATAGAGGAATATGCTACTTACCAGTATACATCTGTTCTTGGCATGTAAAGCTGCAGATCTACACACTGTGCATAGATCGCCATCTGGTGTTGGGCCCAGATGTTGAAGTTGTTTTTCTCTTGGAAAGTCTTTGGAAGTCACGAGGTATGTGACTCCTCCTTTGGATCATATTGCGCTTGGGCTTTGGCTCCATCCTCAGATTGTTTTTCGCCAGCGGGGGAAATGATGGAGCTTTATAAGAAACAGGAAAGATGCCCATGTGTGCTGTATCTAAATAAGATAAAACTGGAACAGATAAAGGTAGCCGGGGAGGCGGGTGGGCGTGTGTAGATCTGCAGCTCTACATGCCAAGAACAGATGCATATTGTTAAGTAGCATATTCCGTTCGAGGCATATGAGCTGCAGATTACACACTGTGCATAGATTGTGTAGCAGTACCCCCTCCAAGCGGCGACCACCAGTATCTGTTGCAGTTGTTTGAAACAGTGTTTTGAGGACAGCCTGGCCCACACTAGCTTGTTGCTTAGTTTGCACATCTACACAATAGTGTTTAGTGAAAGTGTGCGGTGTAAACCATGCAGCTGCTTTGCAGATATCATCTAAGGGGATGTTCCCTAAAAATGCCATGGAAGCCCCTATTGTACGTGTAGAGTGGGCTTTAGGGGGAACAGATAGCGTTCGTTTTGCTTTGTGGTAGCAAATCTGTATGCATTTAACAATCCACCTAGCTATCCCAGATTTGGAAATGGGGTTGCCTTTGTGTGGTGGTGAGAAAGACACGAATAGTTGTTTGGTCTTGCGAAAAAGTTGTGTTCTATTGATGTAGTAGAGTAAAGCTCTTTTGACGTCTAGGGTGTGTAGAGCTTTTTCTGCAATGGTGTGTGGTTGCGAGAAGAATGCGGGCAGTTCCACAGATTGATTGAGGTGAAAGGGAGAAATGACTTTAGGAAGGAATTTTGGATTAGTGCGGAGAACAACCTTATTATGATGCATTTGCAGAAAAGGTTCTTGAATGGTGAGTGCTTGCATCTCACTGACCCTTCTGGGGGAAGTAATGGCTACAAGGAAAGCTGTTTTCCATGTTAAAAATTGAAGCTCTCATTTATGTAGAGGTTCAAATGGAGGCCCCATTATTCTTGTGAGAACGATGTTTAGGTTCCACACCGGTGAGGGTGGCACTCTAGGGGAAATTATTCTCTTAAGGCCTTCCATGAAGGTTTTTATGGCAGGTACTCTGAAGAGTGATAGATGTTGTCTATTTTGTAGATACGCTGCTATGGCAGCAAGGTGTAGTCTAATAGATGTGTAGGCTAGGTTGCATCTTTTTAGGTGTAGCAAATAGCCTATGATGTGTTGGATAGACACATCTAAGGGATTGACATTATTGTTGTGACAATAAATCACGAAACGTTTCCACTTGGCTGCGTAGCAAGCTCTAGTGGTAGGTCATCTAGCTTCTTTAATGACGTTCATACAATCAGGGGGAAGATTAAGGTAACCAAATTCTAGGATTTCAGGAGCCAGATCGCAAGGTTGAGCTGAGCTGGGTCCGGGTGTCTGATCTCTCCATGGTTCTGGGTTAAGAGGCGTGGAGAGAGGTGTAATTTTTGGTGCGGAACTACAGAGAGTTCCAGCAATGTGGTGTACCACGGTTGTCTGGCCCAAGTTGGAGCAACCAGGATAAGAGTTAGGGAATGTTGCTGTAATTTGCGCACCACTAATGGAATGAGTGGGAGAGGCGGAAAAGCATACGCAAATCTGCCTGACCAGTTCATCCATATCGCATTGCCTTTGGACCATGGGTGTGGATATCTGGCGGCGAAGCTTGGGCATTTGGCGTTTTCGTGGGTGGCGAAGAGGTCTATCTGTGGTTGCCCCCACATTTGAAATAATGGTTGAAGAACTTGTGGATGAAGTTCCCACTCGTGGATTTGCTGAGTTTGACAGCTCAACAGATCTGCAATGGTGTTTTGGACTCCTGGGACATGTTGTGCTAGGAGAAAAATGTTTTGAGGTATGGCCCACCTCCATATGGTCTGTGCTAGCTGAGAGAGCTGCAGAGAGTGTGTGCCGCCCTGTTTTTGGATGTAGTACAATGCTGTCATGTTGTCTGTGCGGACTAAGCCAGCCTTGCCTGAGACGTGTTTTTGAAAGACTTTTAGGGCTAGAAATATGGCTAGTAACTCCAGATGGTTGATGTGGAGTAACTTTTGTTGAGGTGTCCACCTGCCCTGCATGGTGTGATGTAGTAGATGAGCTCCCCAACCGGAGAGAGATGCGTCCGCAGTTAGAACTATTTGAGGAACCGGCTCTAGGAACAGTCGTTGTTTGGAAAGGTTTTTGGTGGTCCACCACTGCAGAGAGCGATGGGCACGACCGTCTACCAACACCAGATCTGTTAGCTGACCTTAAGCCTGGTTCCATTGGCGTGCTAGGCACTCTTGGAGAGGACGCATCTGGAGTCTTGTATGAGGTACTATGAATATGCAAGAGGCCATCATCCCTATAAGTTGCATAAACACTCGGGCAGGAAGAGAGTGTTGTGGTTGAAATTTGGCGCGAAGAGCTTGTATGCTTTCTATCCTGGCAGGGCTGGGGTAGGCTAACGCTTTTGAGGTGTCTATGGTGGCACCGAGGTATTGTTGTACGTGGGAGGGATGCAGATGGGACTTGGCGTAGTTTACTGTGAAGCCCAGGTCGTGAAGTAGTTGGATAGTGGCATGAGTGTGTTGTACACACTGGTTGTATGAGCTGGCTTTTATGAGCCAGTCGTCTAGATAGGGGAAGAAGTGGATGTGTTGTCTTCTCAGGTGTGCTGCCACTACTGCTAGGCACTTGGTAAACACGTGTGGCGCTGTGGTGACTCCGATGGGGAGTACTTTGAATTGGTAGTGGTGACCGTCCACTACGAATCTGAGAAACTTCCTGTGAGCGGTGTGAACGGGAATATGGAAATAGGCGTCCTTGAGGTCTATGGTGGTTAGGAAGTCGTTTTGGGAGAGCAGAGGAAGCACCTGCTGGAGTGTGACCATGTGAAAGTGGTCTGAGTGTATGTATTGGTTTAGGGGTCTGAGGTCCAGAATGGGCCTGAGAGAGCCGTCCTCCTTTGGTATGAGAAAATATAGGGAGTAAACTCCCTTGTTTTGTTGGTGGGTAGGAACTGGTTCTATTGCATTTTTTTGTAGGAGGGAGATTGCCTCCTGCTTTAGAAGTGACAAATGTTCCTGTGACATTGGGCGCTGTTTGGGTGGAATGGTTGGGGGGGGATATCTGTTAGCTCTAGACAGTAGCCTGATTGAATTATTTGTTGCACCCATCTGTCTGAGGTGAAGGTAGCCCAGACAGGAAGGAAATTGTGGAGTCTGCCCCCGACTGGAGTGGAATAGTTTGGGGGAAGTGGAGGGAAGTCACTGGGTGGGGGTGGAGGCAGAGCGGGAGGTGTTAGTTTTGCCTCTTCCTTTGTTCTTGTTACCCCTGTAACTGCCTCTTTGGTAACCTCTAGTGAAGGTGGATTGGGTAGGGGTTTTGTAGGAAGTGGAGGCGCTGTCTGAGGAGTAGCCTCTGGTGTTGCTTCTAAAGGAGGAACGGCGAAAGGAGCGCCTGGGAGCTTGTGACTGCAAGGCTCCCATAGATTTTGCCGTGCCTGTGTTCTTTTTCATTTTTTCGAGGGCTATATCGACATTAGGGCCAAACAGATGTTTCTCATCAAAGGGGTGGTTGAGGATGGAACTTTGAACCTCAGGTTTGAAACCTGAAATGCGTAGCCAGGCATGCCTACGCAGAAGGGTGCTGGTATTTATTGCCCTGTCAGCTGCATCGAGGGCACAACGGATGGAAGGGTTTGTGATGGTTTTACCCTCTTGAATCAATTCGTTGGCCCTATTTTTATGTTTGTCAGGGAGGTGTTGCACTATTGACTCCAGCTCATCATAATGTGCCCTGTCCTATCTGGCTAGGAGCGCTTGGGTGTTAGCGATACGCCAGATGTTGTCCGCTTGGGACGCCGTCCATTTGCCAGAGGCTTCTAGGAGTTTAGACTCTTTATCTGGCGGTGGAGCCTCACCTGATGCTTGGGAATTGGCACGTTTCCTCGCATTGGAAACTGCCAGGGAGTCTAGTGGTGCTGGGCCTTTGATGTAGGGTGGATCTGCTGGGCGGCCTCATATTTTTTCTCAATGCGTGGGTTAATGACCCTGGCCCTAACCGGGTCTTTAAAGACCTCTGGTGTGTGCTTAATAACCTCCTTAAGCATCGGCAGAATTGAGGTGGACCTCTGTGCAGTGTCAAATGTGTCTAAGAGGAAGTCCCCCTCTACGGGGTCTGTGTGGAGATCAACACCGTGGAAGTGGGCAGCCCTATGGAGTAGCTGGTTAAAGCCCATGGTGTCCTCTGGGGGGGGGGGAGGGTCTAGAAGGGTAAAGATCGTCCTGCGGGACGTTAGGGACGTCTGGGATGTTGTAGTCGTCCCATGGGTCTGGGGAGCCTGTAGGAGGAGGGTCCCCTGTTGGTTGGTTGTCCGCCCCGTCCCCTGTGTTATAGATAATGTCATCATCATCATCCTCATCTGGAGATGGTGTGGGAGAATGATGGGGTGGGGGAGGAGGAGGAGGAGGAGGAGGAGGAGGAGGTGGAGGAGGTGGAGGTGGAGGAGGAGGTGAAGGAATCCTCAAAGGGGAGGTGGCAAAGTCTCTCCTTTTTGGTGGTGGAACTGGTGCAGGCTTGTCCAGTGATCTTTTTTTGGTGCTAAGTGCCAAATGCCCAGTCTTTAGATCCTTTACGAGGGTTTTTTGGTAAGGATCGGGTCGAAACAGTTCGTCTGTAAGGGGCAGATCTTTCGGTGCCGATGGTGTCGGAACCGTGGGTTTTTTAGGCGTCGATTCGGCACTGGTTCTTGGTTTTGAACCATGGGGTTTAGAAGTGTCTTTTGACTTCCTCGGTTCCGAGGTGGCTGTCAGCTTCGAAGTTTGGGAGTCAAGGCTTTTCGGCTTCTTGCTCGGCTCCGAGGATGTTATCGGTGCCGAGGAGCCGGTGCTAGTCTTCGGCGCCGAGTGCTTCGGTGTCAAGCTGGGCGCGGACAAGGAAAGGGGTGTTTTCTTTTTCGGTGCTGGTGTCAATGAGATTTTTTCGGCACAGAGGGTAGGCTGGCTCGTGCCCGAGCTGCCTGAAGGCTTGATGGGCTTCTTAACCGGGCCCGGAAGCGAGGTACAGGAAGCAGTCTTTTGGTGCATACCTAGAGGCGAAGGCGTGACCGAAGCCTTTTTCAATGGCGTGGAGGGGGGTTTAGTGTCGAGGTTGACGTCTGTACTCACGCCCCTCTGTGCCGGAGTGATGTCCTCGACGTCGGAGTCGTCAGCTTCGGAGGTGCTGACGAGGCCCTCTTCAGTGTGCTGTTGTTCCGGAACATCGACGCCTTCTTCGAAGATGTCATCGGGGATCGAAGTCGACGAGTGAGCCATTGTTCTCCTTGCTCGTCGGTCCCGGATCGTCTTCTTCGATCGGAAGGAGGCGCAAGCTGGACAGTCCCTTGCCTCGTGTTCTGGAGAGAGGCAGAGGTTGCACACCTCATGGAGATCGGTGTGGGGAAACTTCGACCCACATCGTGGATACTTCTTAAATGGCGTCCTTTCCATCAGTCAGGACCGGAGCCCAGGTAGGCCCGAAGGCCTTCGTCGACGACCGGAATCAAAGACTTAGATTGTTGAGAGTCGCGTCGAGTGTGGAGAACGCAATCGAGACAATACCGTCGAAGGGGGGAGGATTGCGCGCCGAACAGGAAAACTGGAACGGTTCCGAACTGGAGCGTGAAGAACACATCCGACCCCGATGGCGGAAAAAAACAATCTGAGGATGGAGTCGAAGCCCATGCACAATATGATCCAAAGGAGGAGTCACATACCTTGTGACTTCCAAGAGAAAAACAACTGCAACATCTGGGCCCAACACCAGATGGCGATCTATGCACAGTGTGTATTCTGCAGCTCATATGCCTCGAACACACTGGTTTCTTATTGGTAAATAACGTTGCGATAAACATTGCACATTTGACATCTACTGTGTAATGCTTAGTGTTGGATTGAATATTTCTGCCAACGGCCTTGTGAAAGTCGTCTGCACGACGAAACACATGTCGGCTGTCTGCGTCTACGCTATATACTTCGTGTCAACACAATCAAGAACTTCTTTCGCCTATTATATCAGGATTGTTATTTTATCTATTGTAAACATTGCATGGTACTATGTTCATTAAAACCATCTGACAACTAGGTCGGATACTGAACTGATTTTTTGTTGTGCTCTGTACCATATATTTTTTTATGTAATATTTCCACTTTCTAGAGGTCCTTTTAATTAGATCAAGGCAAAATTTAAATTAGGCTGGTGTATTTCTGCTAAGCTAAATTCCTGAAATGATGCCATTATTAAACATTATGTAGTTAAGTTCCTTATTTTAGTATGGGAACATGGCGAACACCATAACGAGAGCAGCTGTGGTTCGTGGCAATTTAGTTCAATATGCGTTCTTGCATATAAACTGATGAAAGATCGGAGTTGTACTAAAATATAGCACTAAATGATGGGTTCGCAATTTGCATAATTTTTCAGCAATTTCCCAGAATGTTTTGCTTAATTACGTAACAGTAAAATTACAAGAAATTCCCACAACCATACTTGTAAGTAAGGTAGATGGTTGTCTTCAAACATTGTACGATGTGTTGAATCAATTAACAATGTTCACAGTAACTGCATCTTTGTTTGCTTCAGGAGTTCACATTCCTTTATTGATCATGAACTGTGTGTGTATAACACTAAATTACCAGTATATTTACTTTATTATATCTTTATTGTGCATTTGTACATATAGTTATATACTATGAGTAACTATTCAAGTGTTTATAAAAACTCGCATTCCAGACCGGACGTTAACATCTTGACTGCAACTGTAATAACTACGTTGTAGTGTACTTTGACTCAGTCAAACCAATCTCTTTTAGAAAAGCCTTGAAAGGTCATCTACGGCAACTTGGAGAATCAAAAAAGGTAACTGCCAGCCCTGGTTAGCAGGCAACACCAACAATGTCCCCTTTAATATTGCTTGGACTTCTCAGTAATTGCAAGGATCGGTGAAATAACGTACAGTTGCCATTTTGATGGTCAGATTTGAATGTTTATCATCCAGTAGACAACCCACCTGATCTTAATTATTGTGGGGCTTGATGCTGCCGTATTCAGTAAGAACTTCACTCTGCGCTTTATCGCATCATCAAATGATTCTAAGCAAATGGTGTCATATTTCTATTGATGGAATAACATGCGGCAGATATATGACTGCTGTTGGCTCCATTGTGTCTTCCTTTCACTGGTTAAACGAGAATTGTGTTAGGTCTCTTTTACATCAAATAACACGAGACCTCAAACTAATACTGGGTTTTGTAGATTTATTCTTGATCAAAGACGAATGGCACACAGTGATTCTCTTGACTATTCAAGATCCACTCTCAACTGCCGTGATCTGGAACATTCAAGTGAGCCTTTCAGAACACAACACACATCTTCCCTCTTAACAAAACAGTTGTCCAATTTAAATTGCACCTCGTTGTCGGTTACCAACACTTGGGGAATGCCTTCCCTTCCGAATACCTTAGAAAGAAAATCGATGAGAGCAGGTGAAATTAGCATTTCACCTATTTTGAAAAATAATCGACGACCACCTAGCGGTACATCTTGCTTTCAGTTAGATTGGACATGGGACCCACAAAATCCATACCCAACTTCTTCCATGGCCCATTAGAGAACTCTACTAGGCGCAGCAAAGTTGCGCACACTCACAAGGTTTTGTCAGCCTGATTAAACCTCTTGCATTACCCACAATCACTTCTATCTCATTGTCCATCCCTGGCCACCAGTAGTAACTGAGTACCCTCTTCTTTGTCCCAGTCATGTCCACGTGGCCTTGGTGAGCCGAAAGCACCAATCGTCTTCTCACATCAATCGGAGGGATTAACAAATTACCACACAAAACCAACTCACTTTCCAGTGACAATTCATCCTTGACCTTGAAAAAAGGCGTGAACTCATCTCTTTAATTCCTCTCTTGGGGCCACCCCTCAATGATAAACTTCCCCAAAGATGTTTGACCGCCATCACGCAAAGAGCAATCATTCCATTCCAGGAAAGACGTCATTCCCACAGCAGCCACAATTTCATCCACCTCCTCATTCGATCCAGTTTCATCACCATTCACTGGACATCTAGAGAGAAAATCTACACAAGCGTTTTATGCCCTGGAAATGTGTTTGACGTCAAAATTAAATTGGTACATCCTTGCCAGTAATCTTACTAACATAGGACTTGCTCAATTTAAATTATTCTCAGACAATAGAAATACTGAAAGTTTGTGGTCAGGGAAAAGTTAAAATGTCCTCCCCTCACAGATAAGTCGCAATATGCTTTGTTGCCCACACACACATCAGTGCTTTCCTCTCAATGGTGCTGTAGTTTCACTCAGCTGGAGACAAGCACCTTGAAGCAAACACCAACATATTCTCCTTCCCTTCCACCATCTGAGAAAATACCGCACCCAACCCTACCACAGTCACCGTTGATGTCACAACATCCCTAAAGACTTTGAGTGCAGGGGCTTCGATAATCAATTACTTCAACCTCTTGAATGTTTCACATTTTTCATCACCCCATACAAACCTCTCACTCTTGCTTAATAGTCTCCTGAGAGGTTCAGTGTGTAGGGCGAAACTTTCAATGAACATAGAATAGTATTCACCATGCCTAGGAACAATCTCAGTTGTTCTTTATCTACAGACTTTCCCTAATGGCATTTACCAAATCTGCTATAGGTCTGATACCTGCACCGAGGACACATGCTCAAGATACTCTACTTCTGGCACCATAAAAAGGCATTTTTCTTTCTTCACCGTGAGTCCCTGAACACTCTGTGTACGTAGCACATTACTCAAACTTTGTAAGTGATCGTCCTTATTATCAGTGAACACCAGAATATCATCTTGGTATGCATCACCTGTTTGTTGTCTCCAAACAGCCAATACATCAATTTGTGGAAAACTGAAGCGGCTTAAGCCAGGCCAAATAGCTAACACAGGAACCGAAATGCACCAAAGGGGGTGTTGAATGCAGTCACGATTTGGACTTTTCATCCAAATCTACCTGGTGATAGGCTGCCATCAGATCTATTGCGGAGAACACTCTGGAACTTCCCAGCTGGGCTAGCATCTCCTGGATCTTGGGGAGGGGAAAAAAGTTCACCAAGATATTCCTGTTTAAAGATCTGAGATCGACACATAATCTAATTTTTCTTCACCACAACAATAGGCAAACTCTATTGGGAGGAGTAAACTGATTCTATGACCCCCTTCCGAGCACAAGATGTTAAAGTGCTCCTTCAATTGACCTCTCACACTCAATGGGACGTTTTTGACCTTGTGCACCACCGGTATTGCATTCTCCATTAGAACAATCTCATGTTTAAACCCATCAAAAAGTGCCTTTATGTGTATCAAGGAAGTCATTCATTGACTGGGGCAAGGAGGTGACAGGAGCAATTAGAGAAAAAGTATATTCAGTGACTGGCCTTAAAACCATGCCAAAAGCTCTGTGGTCCCTCTAACCCAAAGTGTTGTACCCCTTCCTGGCTAGATACACTTTAGTAGAAAGAGCTCTGTCCTGTAATGTGATTGTTTCCGGAAAGTACCCAATCATGTCAATGCTGTGCACCCCCTAAACACCACCATATGTATATCCGGAGAGGAAAAATGGACTGCACCCCATTCTTTCTAGAACAATTTATCCATGATAATCGTTATTAGCGAGAAAGAATCCACAGTAACTGCCACCTTCACCTCCCCTATACCAACACCACACACCATGTCACCACCGGTGGCGGCATCTTGGTGTGTCTCGATCATTTTGATGGATAGCACTACCCTGCTATCACAATATTCTGTATCGTCATTGTGATTTTCCGGGATCTCTTCATCTCTTATACATCCTACTCTGTGTACATTCTTGCACACCCTTGTGAAATGCTCTTGCACTTCAAACATGTTTTCCCCATAACAGGGCATCCTTTAAAGTTCGCCATGTGTGTCTTAGACCCACACCTAAAACATGAATTTAAATTAAAGTTTGTTGAGGTTGTGCCCCCTTTCTTGTCGTCTTCTGCTACCTTGTATTTAACTTGGATTTTGCCAACACTGCATTTACTTGCTCGTCATTCACCAGGTGGTTGCCTCTGCTCAATATTTTTGAGGTGATCACTGATCGTTCAATCACCCTTGAAATTTCTAAAGTCTCATGCAGATTAGTGTTAAACCAACACAATAAGTTTTCCTGAACACGTTTGTCATGGCAATTAACTGCAATCCAATGTAAATTGCCATCGCATTCACATGTAGAGGCCAGGACTCTAAGTAATGCCAAAAAACTGTCTACTAATTCATGTTGAAATAGTTTAAGAGTGAAAATTCTTTGGTGTGACACGATTACACTTAACTCGTCCATGAAATGGTTGTGTAACCTATTGATAGCTACTGTGTAGACAGCTGTTAAACCACTGCACACAAGTTAAGCAACAGTGTACGCCAATCAGCAATTTCATTACAAGACCGGAGGCTGCCATTATGCATTATCTTTTAATGCAACTTCAAGTACAGCCGCCACTTAATAGTTACATCATAAAGAAAACATCTAGAACAACAAGTGTATCCAGGCAACGGCAGCACAAGGATCAGCCTCTTTTAAATGCGGCTTCAAGTCAGATAAGTTGTCTTTCTCATATCTCCTATCCTTCCTAACCTTTTTTGTCTATTTATACTATGATTTACTATCTGGTTACACTACTGTTGCTTATCTATTTGTTCTTACTTGCCTATTCCTTCTTATAAGGTGGAATATAATTTTATTGAGTATGTTTTACCTTTATCGTTTTTTATTTTTCTGATATATACGCTCCATTGTCGTTGAAATTGTGTGCTGAGTCGAGTAATGTTCCGTACGAGACTCTTCTCGTGCCCGTGTTAAGGTATCTTAAGTGTGTGCTTATCTTCGAGATACACTCCCCCCTTCCGCCTCTCATGTCGCCTCTGCCTTGACTGTGCTCATCTCTTCGTGGAGCGCTCTTCGAGTTACGCTCCCCCATCCCGCCTCTCGTTACCTCTTAACTTTGATCCTGGCTCCGTATCTCGCTGGCCGCAGCCGGCTCCGTATATCACTCGCTGCAGCCCTTGCTTCCTGGCATCGTGAAGTCGATTCCCGCAGCTGCAACGTCCAAGCTGCAGGACGCGCAACTTTTTCTCCTCGCCTCACACTCCTTTTACCGTTTCCCCCGCTAAACACTGCTTGGCCTGAATAATTATTAAATAAAAAAAATAAAAAAATGGATAGAGAGGCGAGAGGCAACGCGTTCGTCTCGTTGCTCTCTCGTTAGAGGAAAGTCACTAGCAACGACCCCCCTCACAATGCTGTTTCCTAGCAACTCCCTGCAACAGCTGCTAATCGACAGTTGGCAACTTCGTTTTGCCTGCTTTCTCTCTCATCCTACAACACTACAACTTCTTAAGCCCTTTTCTCAAGAGATTATAATCGGAAAACCCTTTACCTTTATTCTACTCCATTCCAAGTGACCCAAAAAAAAAGGAAAGAGGGGAAAATGTCTGATTCTGATGACCCTCAAACTATTACACCCGCTCCCTCTAACAAGGAAGATCTTATCAAAAAAATGATCCATAAGGAGATTCATTCCTGCAATGAGGGAGACTATTGATAAGATTGTTGCAGGTAAGAGACCCCCGCACTCCTCGGAGCGCAGTCCAACGAACCATCTAACGTTGGGGGTAAAAGAACCCAAAAATGCAACAACTTAGATAATGAGGGAAGTATGGGAGGTCAAAGCACCTCATTTATATTGGGAGGACCACGCGCCTCAAAGCCTGAAGGAGGACTAAGCTCCTCAAATGTTACGGGTGGCCTAAGCGCCCCAAAGAAACGATGTGCCTATAACGACACACCTCACTGGGATGCCCTAAGCGGCTCACAATACCCTAATGGCAATGCAACCCCTCTCTTGCCTAGCGTACCCTCTAACGAGTCACTTGACGAGTATATACTGGATCTGGATCAAACTGAGGATGATTTTGACCCCGATTTCTCTGAAGAAGAACTCCCCTCCTCTTCTAAAAAAGTTATTCTTGATCCCCTCGGTGGAGAAATGTTTTCCCCCGACAACATTCAACACCCTAGAAGATCTCAGTGGTGGCCCCAAAATCATGTAGCCAAATTTATTAAGACTTGGATCAAGCACCCTTTAGAAAGAGAGGCAAGAAATATTCTTAGGGCAGAATGCCCACGACCTGTCATCGAGGACAAATTTTGCCTTACTCCCAACCTAGACCCAGAGCTAATTAAATTCTTATTTAAATTGGGCAGAGACCCTAGGAAAGGGTTTGAACGCTCCCTCAAAACTTGCCAAGATCGCATGCTTGACATGCTCGGCCCCTTAGGCCGTATGATTGATCTTATCGAAGAAAGCTATATCAAAGGGACTCAACCTAATATTGACCTCCTACGGGGATGGAATCAGAGGGCACTTATTCTCTTGGGTAATGCCAACGCATCCCTCAATACGGAGAGGAGGAAAATAGTCCTTTCTAAAATTGACCCTAAACTCTGTGATATGGCGGAGAAAGAATCTTCCTCTAATCCAAATGGTTTGTTATTTGGTGAGGATATGATCAAAGACCTGGGGAAGTACGTAGCTACCTTTACGTCTCTGGACAGGGCGCAAGCCAAAATGCGCAGAGTGTTAAATCCTAATGTCTTTGCAAGGGCCGGCAGAGGGGGTCGTTCTGCCGGCCGCTTCTTTCAAAGACCCTTTTCAAGATCAAGAGGTTTCGGACGAGGTTACCAACACAACTCCTCATTCTTCCCTCAACGAGGTCGTTCCTTCCGTTCAAGAAACTTCAGGTCGAGAGGCATCTCCAGTCAAAATTCAACAAGTGAGTACTCTTTCTCTTCTCTGTTCTTCTTTAACTCAAAAAGTAGGGGGTCGCCTAAGGTTTTTCATCACGTTTGGGAGCAAATTACACACGATCCTTGGGTTTTAGAGACAGTTCAAGGTTTCAGAATAGATTTCACGGAGAATCCCTTCCAGACCTCAGCTCCTCTAACATTAAACTTGACTCGAGAACAACATTCCATCGTCGAGGAGGAAGTAACTTCTATGTTAACGAAAGGTGCAATTCGAGAAGTTCCTTGGGTTTGCATGAATTTTGTAAGCAATATCTTCCTTGTGGAAAAGAAGGACAAAGGGTGGAGACCTGTAATAAATCTAAGAGACTTGAACAGGTATGTCACTTACAATCATTTCAAGATGGAAGGTATCCATCTCCTCAAGGACATGCTTTTAGAAGTGGACTGGCTAGTCAAATTAGATCTGAAAGACGCCTACTTCACCATTCCTATGGCAGAGGAATCCCAGCCCTTTCTTCAATTTGTTTGGAACAAACATCTATACCAGTTCCAAGGTCTTCCCTTCGGCCTATCTTCAGCCCCGTGGTGTTTCACCAAAGTCATGAAGGCAATTACCACGCTCCTTCGGGAAAGAGGTGTCCGTCTCATAATCTATCTAGACGACATTCTCATCATGTCCCAAGACAACTCCCAGATCCTGAAGGATTTAAAATCTACTGTGGATTTGATAGAAAGCACAGGGTTTATTATAAACAGGGAGAAATCCATCATGACCCCCTCCAGATCTCTAGAATTCTTTGGCTTCACGGTAGACACCGTGAAGTCCATGCTTTTACTGCCTCGGAAGAAGATATCCAAGATTCGCAAGGAAATACGCCACGTGCTAAAGTCAAACCTCCTAACCTTGCGGGAGCTAGCCAGACTTCTGGGCCTCCTCTCATCATCTATCCAAGCCATCCTTCCTGGCCCACTTCATTACCGAGCTCTCCAGAGACTCAAGAGGAGTGCCCTACGTTCCGGACTTTGGTACGGAGACCAAATTCGTCTGGTCCCAGAGGCCAAGGAGGAACTCTCTTGGTGGCTGGAGAATTTGGACGCATGGAACGGGAAGGCCATTTTTGGGACTTCACCGGACCTGATTCTGGAATCGGATGCAAGCCTTCATGGCTGGGGTGCCTGTTTTCAAAACCAGAGCACCGGGGGTTCATGGTCTTATTCGGAGAGTTGCCACCATATAAACTTCCTGGAGCTTACCGCCGGACTCTATGCCCTAATGAGCTTCAGGGAATCCCTTCAAGGGAAGTCAGTCCTCCTCAAAATGGACAACATATCAGCCGTTGCTTATATAAATCGCCTTGGAGGGACAAGGTCTCCGGATCTCTCCAACCTGGCCAAAGAGTTATGGATGTTTTGTTTGAAACACCACATTTCTCTAAAAGCAGAATACCTGCCCGGCCTAAAAAATGTCTGTGCGGATTGGAATTCAAGGTTCCTCGTAGATCACACCGATTGGAAATTAAATCCAATGTTATTCAACAATCTAGACCTTATTTGGGGTCCTCTAGAAATAGACCTCTTCGCAAGCAGACTCACAACACAACTTGCAAGTTATTTCAGCTGGCTTCCAGATCCGGGGGATCTAGCAGTGAACGCCTTTCTCCAACACTGGAAGAACCTTCGGGGATATGCCTTTCCCCCCTTTGTAATGATCCAGCGTGTCCTCCAGAAATTGAGGACAGAACGGTCTTCAATAGTCCTGGTGACGCCGTTTTGGCCGTCCCAAGCTTGGTTCCCGTCAACATTGGGATTAGCTTACGAAAAACCCTTTCTACTTCCAGCTGCTCCAGACCTCCTAAAGGACAGAAACGATTTCGATCACCCCCTTGTTCTGAATGGGACTTTGAACCTTCTTGCCTGGAAAGTGTCAGGCGAGCCAACGAAATCACTGGACTTTCGGCGCAGGCTTCTTCTCTCCTCCAGGAATCCTGGGCACCCGGTACCCACTCTAGGTACAACGGAATCTGGAAAAGATGGGTTCGTTGGTGCATGGAAAGGAACCTGGATTCCGTGGAGGCCCCTATTGTGCATGTAACCAATTTCTTGGTAGAACAGTTTGAGAGAGGTCTTTCCTACAGATCCATTAACTGTTATAGGTCGGCCATTTCCGCTGGTCATTCCCTCCTTAATGGTCGATCTATTGGCAAAAACCCGATCATTTGTAGAGTGATGAAAAGTATCAGACTTAAGAGGCCTCCAAAACCTAAATATGATTCGCTTTGGGACGTAAGGCTGCTTCTCGACCTTTTTTGTAATTGGCCGGATAATAATTTGTTAAGCAACAAACTTCTCTCGATCAAACTAGCTTCCCTCCTTTGTCTTATTTCCTGCCGTAGGGTGTCGGATGTTAAAGCCTTGGAGGTATCCAACAGATCCTATGATGCTTTCGGCGTCAGATTCAATATTCTTAGAAGAACTAAAACAATGTCTGATATGATTTTTTATCCTAGGTTTGACTCTTGTAAGAAGTTATGTGTAGTTGACTGCATGAGAGAATATGACTTAAGAACTAACCCTCGTCGCACTACTGGGGTGACCCAACTCCTACTTTCATTCGTTAGACCCTTCAAACCTGTTTCTTCTTCTACTATAGCTAGATGGGTTAAATTAGCTATGCAATTGGCAGGCATCGATCTGTCTAGGTTTCAAGCACATTCCTTAAGGGGAGCTATGGCTAGTCAGTCCTTTTGGAAAGGAGCAAAATTAGACGACATCCTCAAAGCAGCTGATTGGTCAAGCTCCTTTACCTTTGCAAGACATTACTGCAAACCTGTCGAACACATCTCAGATGTAATTCTTTCTGACTACCAACATGCATAATGGCAGCCTCCGGTCTTGTAATGAAATTGCGATTCTCCTATTACCATGACCAGAGAATCTGGATTTCATTAAAGACACGGAGGCTGACATTATCCCATCCCTCCCTTCCTGGAGTGGATTTTAGCCTTTTCTTTATTTGCATTATGTAATGCCTTGTTTTATTATATTACTCATTTGTTTATCGTTTATCAATTTTGACTACTATTGACTTTTGTGGTTTATGCTATCTCTAACCTTGTTAGCAATTTTGTCTGTTATTGCCTTTTGTGGTTTATGTTATCTTTAACCTCCGTTGTTTCTTTCCCCTTCATAGGGTGATAAGTACTTTTCCTAATTTTATTTACCTTTTCAGATAACTCGTCTTGAATGGATTTTTTCTTCGCCTTCCATCGTAGCGGCAGTTACCTCCCTACTCTGTTCCATGGATTGACCTTTCGTGATGTTGCCAGCTTCTGGACTTCGTTGCCACGGGGGAACTTTTCGTCTTCTTTCCTGTTTTTTCAATGCATTTAAAAGAGGCTGATCCTTGTGCTGCCGTTGCCTGGATACACTTGTTGTTCTAGATGTTTTCTTTATGATGTAACTATTAAGTGGCGGCTGTACTTGAAGTTGCATTAAAAGATAATGCATAATGTCAGCCTCCGTGTCTTTAATGAAATCCAGATTCTCTGGTCATGGTAATAGGAGAATCGCAATTCTCTCACCAAGGCTAAAATATGATCCTGGTACCCTGTCCTGGTGTCGTCCCTGAGGCTTGGGTTCAGGTGCCACTCATCGACAAAATGTGTTACATCGAATAACACGAGACTTGAAACCAATACTGTGTTTTGTAGATGTATTCTTGATCAAACACAAACGGCACACAGTGATTCTCTTAACTGTTTCAGATCCCTTCTCAACTGCCATACCCTGGGATATTCAATTGGAATCTAATGTGAGCATTCCAGTTCAGAACACAACAGTCTTGTGACGTTTTGTTATGAGAAACTACAAGGGGATGTGGTGCTGTCATAGAGAATCTGAGGGTTGTGCCCAGGGCCAATAATTCCATGTGTTGGCAGTTGCACTGTCTAGGTATTGGGCATTAGATGTCAGATGCCCAGCATATAAAATACATACGTTGTCTACATGGATGTGCAAGTGTTTTTTCACTGGTTCACTGGAGATGAGCGGTGGGGCAGGCCAGCTATAATTTCAGGACCCCATTGACAAGTGTTTTTATTGTGCAAACTGTGATTATTTCAGCAATGGTCACCACGTGTGACCAAAGCAATACTATTTAAGATATTGTGAGACAACCGGTCACTGGGTCGTGCTTGGATTACTTACTGGTAATTTTCATTACTCCAATTCTTCCTTACTCATCGAATTCCTTACTAAACAAGGGGATGTGCCCATTCACTTCATGCTATTCACCGTTTCCCATGCTGCTTTCTATATCAATTATGTTTTGTGGAACTACCTCTAAATCCCCTCTCTGCTCCCAACTCCTCCTTTTCTCTGGCAAGCATTTAGATGGAGCCTGATGAAGTAACAGAGTAGTAGGCAGTGCCGTAGGGATGAATAAGGAGGAATTGGAGTAATGAAGATTACTGGTAAGTAATCTGAGCAGTACCTCCTCTTCCCCTTCCTCGTCTCGTTCCTTACTAACTGAAGTATGCCCCAGCTATAAACCTTCATTAGCCAAAGGAACACAGAAACAGAATGAAACAGAATAGATAAGAATCTCTATTCCTCATTCAAAACTTATCCTTGAAAACATCTGTTTATGATATTGTCTCAGGTTACATATTTCACTTGAAAAGAGAATATCAGAGGGAAAAAGAAAATAAAGAATAACTACTAGTTTGAAATAGGTCTCAAAACAAAATTTGAACCAAAGTCTAAATCAGGGAAGTGAGCTATATAATTAATCTATAGTGCAAAAGAAATGTAGAGACATAGGTCTAGGTAGCAGCTTCATAAATCTCTCTTATGAAGACCCCGCCCACTCAGCACAAGAAGCTTCCATTCCTCTAGTAGAATGGGCGTTTATTATTTTGGGAATTTGTCACCCACAATCCTTGTACGCAGAGGCGATTACTGGTTTTATCCATCTTGCTAATATGGTAGAGAAAGGTTTTTCTCCCCTCATAACTGAGCCAAACTTGACAAACAGAGCATCTGAGACCATATCCTCTGATGATCTCCTAAGATAGATTCTAATAGCCCCAACCACATTAAGGCGATGGATCAGAGGGTTTTCACTGATACAATCCAAGGGTAAAACAGGATGCACAATGGACGGGTACATGGTTGTCTGAAACTGCGAGACTAAGGGCTTTTAAGAATTGGGACAGGTTGGGCATTTCCAAACTGGGTGATTTCTAGCATTCATACCATATGTTACCCTATGATCGTATATCAGTGGAATTTGAGCAGAATAGATCCCAGTTCTTCCTCTAGTTATATCTCCCTCATACATTGAGAACTTTCGAAGCCCGCACTTTGGCACTCCCAGAATACAACCCATTGGAGGTTAGACTCACTATGACTGCTATTGGGGGAAAGGGTATTTTTTGCTTATATAAAACAATTGTGATTAATGTCCCCTGGCCCGATGACTAGACTAAGGGAGAAATGGGAATACGACCTGGGGCATCTGGAGGAAGAATAAAGGACAGAGGCCAAAATGGCAGCCAGAGAACTGGTAATAACGGCTCTGCTTAAACTGATCCAATTAAAATATTTCCAAGTACAGACTGTGGAACATAGGGAGTGGAAGAGGACCCAACTGCCTCACCTGTGGACAGGAAAGGGGTACCCTGATGCACACTGTGTGGGAGTGTCGGGTTATTTGGGGATACTGGACTTGATTTTCCAAAAATTAGAGGCAGTGATAAGAATCCAGATAGACCGAGATCCAATGTTGGCAATTCTGGGGGTGTTCCTAGTCTGGGAAGGGAACAGAGAACACATGTTATTGATTGAGATTGGGTGTATGCTAGGTAAATGGGACACAGCGGGCCACTGGTGAAATTGCGAGCCCCGCCCCTAAATTTCAAAGTGGTTGAGAAGGATGGATTATTGCCCAATTGCTGAAGAAGCAGTGTATAGGCCAAGGGAATGCCCACGTAAACATACCAGAATTTGGGGTCAGTGGAAAGGCCACTATAACATATCGAAACCCTGGAAAATGGAAATGAAACATGATGGAAGAGATGCAAAACAATAAGCCTAGGGGAAAAATAACTGGTGCATAAATCTACTATATGCTGGTTCGGCAACACCTGACTTCCTATCCTGGCAGCAATTGGAATCAGAGAGGTATAATGCATGGGGGGGTGGGCGGGGGGGCACATGTTGATGGTAAATATTGTATTATTGTAAGGTTGTAAATATCAATGAAAAATAATTTTAAAAACAGCAGAACGCACAATTTCTTAATTCTTAATGCATATGAAAGTCAGTATTGGCTTTAGGAATACATTTGGAGTCTAGGAATGGGACCATATGATCTTCAACATTTCTACGGTATGGATGTTGACAAACGAAAGCGCCCAACTCCTTAACATTTCACAAAAGTAATGGCCCCTAAATAATAGTTTTGAGTCAATAATCTCTGATGATAACTTCAGAGGCACAAAATGTGATTTCTGCAGGAAAGACAGGAACAAAAGGAGATACAAAGCTTGGAAAGGATGATGGACCCTAGATCTCAAGAGGTCAACATTTCTGAAGTGCTTTAATACCACTGATTTGGCTAAGGATATTTTAGACCTCAGAAATCGGAACGGCCTAATTGCTGACCCCTGAAGTCTACGGGTGGAACCTGCTAGCACCTTCTCGAAGCCCTCCTGAAGAATCTGGAATATATAGGTGACTGAGGCTTCTATAGGGAAAAGGATCTCTTTCTGCACATCAAAGGAGTTCCAATGATGACTATTGATTTCATTTGTGATACCCTTCTGTAATGTCTTGAACACAGAAAGAGAGTAACCTTTATTCAAACAATCCTCCCTCTCAACCTCCAGACTGATAGTCTTGAGTGTGCCAGGGAGTTTAGACGTCAAAGGGGCTGTGATAGGGGGAAGGAGACAATGGAAGAATCCATTCCTGTTCCAACACAATAAGTTTAAAAAGCAGAAACCTCTTGTCCAGAAAGGAAGGACTGGAATCATCTCTGCTGCATCCCCTTTGGAGCCTTGACAGAATTTTGGGAACTCAGGGAATTGGGAGAGGGGGGTAACATAAATAAGTATTTGTGGCTTAGGACTGGTGAATGTGTGTGCCTCCACTGCCTGGGTCTTTAGGACAACTGTGGGAGCTGCAAGTTCTGGTCGGTAGCAAATAGTTTTATTATAGGGACCTCCCATCGTCTGGATATCTGTTGAAAAATCACTAGGCTGAGGACAGAGTCCTGTGAACTCGGAAACACCGCGCTGAGTGAGTCCGCCTTTGTATTCCAGGACTTCCTGATGTATATCGCCCTGAGATTCAATAAATTAATCTGGGCCCAAGAACAGATCTATTGGACAACACAATTCAGGGAGCACTTTTCCCCCTTTACAAGTTCTAAGAAACTAAGATCGCTCTCCAGACTGCCGTTCTTTCCAGTTGGAAAATATCCCCCTTTTCAACCTAACCCAGATAGACCCTGCGCTGTCCCAGTATGTTAGCACCGCATCCTAACCCCTGCTGCTGGCGTTTGTTGTCAGTATAACTGGATTGGGGTAGGCAAAACAGATCCCCCTGTACAAAGTTGAGGGAGTCAACCACCAAGTGAGACTTTCCCAATTTGCTGAAGTCACAGGGATTAGTTCCTCGTAATTCTCGCAACACGGTAACCAGTGATTAAGGATGTAAAGCGCAACTGGTCCATATGCTGCAGTGACCAGGGGAAAATACTCAGCGTTGCTGCCTGCAAGAAGTTAACACACAACGGGTATGTCTCCAATAATAAGCTGGAAAGAAACACAGTGTAGGGAGAGTTAAGAAAATTACCATATTTCCTTAGATCTGCAACCACTCTCGTACTGACGCTCTCGATTTCACCCATAGGCTTCATAAGAGGTTCCTGAGTTCGGTCTTCCTGGCCTCTGAAAGAGTCATGTTGAATATGGCCCATATGTATTCCACCCTCTGAGATGGACTGCGGCATGACTTCTGCCAGTTTATTAGAAATCCAAATCGCTCAAAGGTCTGGACTGTTATCTTCATATCCTCCAAGGACCTGCAGTGGCTTTCTGCATGGTAAAAACACCGGAGTAACATCCAAGACCTCCCTGTTGTAGAAGAACATCAGCAACTAGCAACTTGACTAGCAACTGAGAAATACTGCCCGCAGAGCTTTCTTTCTCAAACTTTCCAAGGGCCAAGGAATGTAAACAAAATGCGGCTCTGAGAACTCTGGTGAAATAACCCTGAAAAATGATTTGCTGGACCAGTCTGTCCACTATTGAATCTGTCCAAATCTGAGAGACAAGCGGGAAACAACCTCCTACCGGAGCAGTAGAGGTTCTAGCACAGTCAGAATTCCAGGTTTGAAGAGCTTCTCTCACCAGGCTGACGTGAAGAGGAACAAGACTGGGATTCCTTAGGTTGACAATGATTTCTGTTTTGCAAAAAGTCTGTTCTTTTCTTTTTGTTACGAATTGTTCAACTCTTGCTACATAATCTCTGCTTGTGGCTAAATGGCTGCATATGTTTTTGACTTTCAAAGGATTGAAGAAGCCTTCCTATGTTAACAGCAAAAACGGTCACAAAGGGAATGGCAGCTCTCAGGTAGGTAGAACTCCCTCAAATGCCCACCTGGGTCCTTAGCTGTAAAACCCTCCAATTGTCTGATTACACAACCCTAAGCACAGTGAAATATTCAGACAGCCGAAGTGTGTTTAAAAATAATGTAACACAAGTCGCTGCAAGGACCCAAAGGAGATTGGTGCAGAAGCAGAGATCTGAGGCTCCACACTGAATAAGCTTAAGCAGGTGAGCTTTAGAATACCCCACTTGCTAAAGAAAAATATATTGCATCTCATTGCCGAAATTTAACAAGCATTGCCTGCTGCAATTATTTTTTAAATTATCAGGCACTATTGCATTCATAGGATCTGAGTAGACGCGCAAATAACTGAAAATTGTGCCAACGCAGCCACCCAGCACCCTAACCTATCGAACAAGCAGGAAAGGGTGACAATGTCAAACCGCAAGTGATGTTTTTGACACTTCCTAGCACTGGTTTGTGGAAATGTGATGCTACATTAAATTGATAAGTTTGCACTGCTGTGCACATCGTTATCTATTGTAAAAATGGGGCTATAGCAATATGGAAACTGCTACAGCCCCACTCAGTGTTCCTACCGAGACCCGGTGAGCTGGTGATGATGTGACAAGATTGGAAACAAAAGGTTAAAACCTATCCTGAAGCAATAGATAGTGCTGTTTTGTGTTACAAAGAAAATTAGTCGTATTGAAACACAACTTGGAGTTTGAAGGTAGACAGGAGCTAAGAATTCTACTTAAACAAGCAGAATAGAGGAAGACAACATGGACTTAGAAAAGAATGACATGTATGGAAGGTCACTTATGGCACTACAGGAGAACTATGAGGTGAAACTAAATATAGTTGTGGATGGAATACTTTCCCCCCCCCCAAAGCTCAATTACCGGGAGAATGTATTAAACTCTATGTGGGGTATTTACATACTTTGGAAACACCTAGCTGGTACAATGAATTACAAGATGAGACTGTAAGGGAGAAGTTGATAAACTGGACCAGCAATCTGAAGATTCAGGAAAAACATAAGTATCAAGGAACCTCCCCTAGAGACATCAGTGGCTATTCCAAAAGGAATGAAAAGGGTACCTGCCTTCAGTAACAATGTTCCTAGTGGAAACTGCATTTACCTACAGATTCCTCACTTTTGAATAACCCCCTTAGGTGCCAGACAGGATCCGGAAACTATTCACAGCTCTCGTTCGTCAGTAGGTGGCGCTCATCCATTTCGGTGCTAGAAGCAGTCTGGGTGTAATGCCACTGGAGTCAAATAGTGCGACCCTTGTGCACTGAAGTGAATTCTCCATTTAACAAGTCCTTAGAGGAAGAGACTAGGATAGTATGAATAAAAATGAATGTGCACACAAAAAACTAACCTAGAATCTTGTGAAAATCAAAAGCCTATGACCATCCTTCAGAACGGGAAGGTGGGCAGGACCAGTGAGGAATATTCAAGTCAAGTCTATAATTCTTTATTCGGCCAATATAGACCATAAAAGCACATTAATAAAACTTATATACTTAAAATCAAAATGAATACATAGATTTTTAAAAGAAGCCATTAGTGCATGTTCGTTTCCGATTTGACAGAAATAAAAACCATCTAAGATCAAATATAAAAGGGGCAAGTTAGGGCAAAACATTAAAAGAGAAGTACAGAATCAGGGGTAAAAAAATGAGACATATAAAGTGCAGAAGTGTCAGTGAATTAACAGGAACAGACTCGTCGAGTTCAATCCATTATTTGTACCACGATTAAGTGTGTGCAAGTTCTACCCATATGCGCTGACAACAAATGGGAGCTTTCTAATCCTTAAACAACTTCTTCATTTGCCTTAAAGCTCCTGAAAGAAAGCTTGCAACCCCAAACAGACCATGGGGAAAGAAAGAATTTGTAAATAGAACAGAGCAGGCCTTACTTGTGCAAACTTACAGGCCCTTAACAAAGGGAGGATACATTTTTAGGTCGAGAATAGACAGCGCATGCGCTGTCGCAAGACCTCTAGTAAACAGAATATGGAGGGTAATCCCGCCTGCCGCTTGGCATTGGTTCATTCAGGTGTTGCACTGCTTTCTGGCTTATTATTGGGTGGCGTTCCGAAATGTCACTTCAGTTTTAAGGCAAGCAGCACGGACCAACTACAGCTTAGTTACGCTGTAGTTCTGCATCTGCTTCGTATAGAGACTACTTTGTTTTTTTTAAATTGCCGTGGCGCACGCTTCTCAGGCCGCCAGCTCAAAAGTTTAATATGCACGGCGCACACTTTCATTACTCATTTCTTATTACCATGTTGCCCGCTTCATGGGCCACCATGCGCTTAACTTATGTGCCGGGTGCCGTGATTTCTTTCAGCGCGCCACCACTTTCATATATTTCCAGATGCCATCTCCTCAGCCTGCTTGTGTACAGTGTTAGGTTTCTGTTTCACTTCATATTTTAGTTACATAGATGGGAGCTTAGGCTTCAACGTGTACTTAAAGTTTAGAATCATTAAAAGGAAATGTGAGTTCAGGTATTCAGTCCACTATTTAATGGAACGATATTTCTTTGGAAATAAAAAATTGGCAGCGGTGGGATTCGACCCCACGCCTCCAATGAGACTGGAGGCTAAATACAGCTCCTTAGACCGTTCGGCCACGTTATTACGTGTGCTTTTGGTCTTCCATCTGCTTATGGGTCTGTCCTCTAGTTTATTGATGGCAGTTTAGCATTCACCAGAGCCAAATGCTATTTCACTAATGCTGCGGGAACTATCTCCCCGTGGACTGTGCGTACAAAGTATAATGGGAGAGGATGTGGTCCGTCGGCTAGACTGCCGACTTTGGTGCTGGAAACCAGGGTTCGAGCCTCGGGGTTGCGTCCACATTCTGTTATTCTGGGCAAATCACTTAATCTCCCAGTGCCTGAATGTGTAATGTAAAAACGGTGCTCGTGTAAAGCGCTCCAATACCTTCGGGTTGAGTTTGCGCTATATAAATATGCGGAAAAAAAAAAAAAGCCATGGCATGCGCCTGCCACTGTTCAACCACAAACATGCAGCGTGTGCTCTGTCAGAGCGTGTACACTAATTCCATAATACAGCAAAGCACACCTCCACAATCTGCAGCCTCGCGGCGCTATGAACTATCCGATCCCTTGTGTGCATCTGGCATCACGTTTACCATTAAAACCAGCAACTCAAAATGATCGTCACTAGTCACTCATACAACATGTAGAAACCTTAAATGAGGGGAAGAACTGATGTTTAGTAGCTAATTGATTGACTTGGGAACAAGATGTCAGCAGTTCCTATCCTTTGTTTTCGCCAAATTGTGTGATCTTGAGCGAGCAACTTTTTCACGGGCCTAAAATTCGTGTTCCATTACACAGCTTGTTCACTGCTACAACGATACTTAAGCATCTCTTGCCCATAAAAAATTTAATTTGAGGCAAGGCATTTTGGCATTGGATACACCTAGAGCCTGGATGGTAACGGAAAAAGCTTTGATAACTGGGGGGAACAGCTAAATGCGCCTATAATATTGTCAAACATAATATGCCTAGGAGAAAGCAAATCGACTGGTAGATTCTCCACCACATTTAGCATGACCTCTGCAAATCCTAGCGTTTTCCATTACCACATATTTCTTGACCAGGGGCTGTGTTACCCTGATCCAGTGGGAATAATTCATCCAGTCCTGGTTTTTCTTTTGCTTTTATATGTCATTTTATTTTGGGCAGTTTTATATAGCGCAAACTCGACCCGAAGGTATTGGAGCGCTTTAGATGAGCATCAGTTACATTACACAATGGCACATTCATTTTTTGGCAGGAACGGGATTAAGGGATTTGCCCAGAATCACAGGATGTTGAGCTGACGCCGAGACTCAAATCTGGTTCTCCAGCTCCGAAGTCGTTACCTCTGGCCGTTACGCCACCTCCTCTCCCTGTAGTCCTGATAATTGCATTATACAACCAAGAGTAGTACTACCGAATTGCAAAGAACACAGACTGGACAAGCAGCTCACACATCGAACCGAGATTCTTCAGCGCACTGGTCAAGACCGCTTCAACAATCACAGACACTTTTGATCTTTTTGGCGCTCATTCGTTAGTCGTTGCTAACCTGCCTTAAAAAATTCAGGGGTTTCTGAAAATCAACTGAGTTTAGGGAGAGTAAATAGAGGCAGTGAAAATGAGCGAAAATCAGAAATGATGTTGCTTACTGTGGTCTCCAGCATGGAGGGTGCCCTTCCCAAGGACAGTGCCCAGCGCATCCTCTATTGAATCCAGGCTCCAGCAAAGCAGAAAATTAGCGATTTGGAAAAGATATCTGAGGATGTAATTACTCAGCCAGAAAACCAGCTGCGAGCCTCCAATGAAGGGGCAGGAAATAGGATCTGAGTGGCATGTAAAACAAGCATTTGCAATGCAATAGGGCTCGCATTTGAGCTATTGGCATTGTAAATGACAATGCCTTTTATTTATGCATTTTGAAAATCTGCAAGCGGCCCGTAAACAGGCACTTTGTACTTATAGTCGTTGCTTAAGAGAAGCAAGGCTGGCAGTAATTGCGCCTCTTTGACTGCCAGCCTTGCTTCTCTTAAGTGCGTGGTGTCCTGCTCTGAAAAATTATCAAACAGACATGGCTTTAAAGCACCTGACTTTGGGAATCCTTTGGGGACAGCTAAAAACCAGTGCACAAAATTAAATCTGAGTCTGATCTACAGGAAATGATGATGAACATTATTGACAAACGACAAGCAGGGCTGCCCCTGCGGGCTCGAGCTCAGCATTATATATTGTGGACTTAGCAAGTTCTATGCCTTCCCTTTCCCCCAGCCGCCTAGCCAAAAACATGTTTTGGATGTCCCTCATATCACTGGGGCGTAGTGGTCTCCAGTACCTAAACTGGTCAGGGCAGACTATTTTCCTCAACTGCTCCATGACATAACCTTGCCAGGGGAAACGCAAGGTCCCCTCTAGTGTGATACTGCCCTCCATGACATGTGGTTTAAAATAGGAACAGGCCTTGACCAAATTCTCAACCAGTGCATTAATGGTGCAACTGAGATATGGTCAGAAATATAGCCTTGAAGGAAGGGGTGCAGTTGGGAACAGCAAGAAGTCTACGCAATAATTTATTCTCAACCACCTGCAGTGCTCTTAGGTCTTTATACCGCCACACATCACAACCTTAGATGGCCATAGGGATACATTTTTCTCTGTAGACCTTTATTAAGGCGGGTACAGGTTTAGCCCCTACTCTCTTTGCAAAATCCATGGTTGCACCAACTGCCCTTGCCAAGGTGTTCTTTTTAAGTACTTTATGAGCAACCCATGACCCTCTACCATCAAACAACACTCCCAAATAAGGGAATGTAGACTCTTTGGTGAGTTTTACCCCCGGCAGAAAAACGTGCGGCTGATAGCCTTCTGGCGGCCAATCGTCATGGTATGGGATTTGGTAAAATTAATTGAACGATCTAAAGAATCCATAAAATCAATAAAAGTATTTAAAAGATTTTGGAGACCCCCAGCAGTCCGAGCGAGCAGAGCAGGAGCAGACTGGTTCACTAGAGAAAGGAGGAAGTTGGGTTTAAGGGATTACCTGAAAAAAGGAAGGCACAATCTTGCGAGTGTCAAAAACCTGGGGTAAGTCAGGCACAAGCTAGGGGAGGTTAAGCCTCAAGAAACTGTTGAACATATCTGGTCTATATCTATCGTAAAGCTTGAGTAACATCTTCCAGGTGCGATAGTTTCGCACATGGATTTCCCACATTTTATCTAGATATAAAGTACCTATAAAATAGAAAAAATTTGATTCTTACCAGTGCACAGAGCATATCATGAAAAGAATATCTGAACTCACAGCTATTTCAAGCCATTTTTTTGGGGGGGGGCAAAGATGCATATCAAAAACAACCATTTTCTTGAAACTAAAATCTGCACAGCTCCAATGGAAGCAAACAAATGCATAACCTTTTAGATGAGTTCTGTGATCATTCATATTTGCATTGTTTTTTTAATTGAGCTGAGGGTTAACTTCCATATTTTTGCCATTTGATTTTCTTAAAATGTCTTTCCGATTTATTGTAGCTTTTGTTTTCTTTATTTAGGAAAATGACCAGTAAAGCAAAAGGACCAACTTTTGGGGCTTGCCCTAATGTCAGACGACCATTGTCCTGTATGCAAAATAAAAACATAATATCGTCTGAATGCCCAATGAAGGGAAACAATGCACTGTCTTTAATGCAGAGGTAAGCACAGGACGTCAAAATCACAACCTCTGCATTTATGAGGTTAAACTCACTCAATAACAATAATACTTGGCTTGTACAGTAAAAAAATCTACAAAGTGCAATGCTGTCATTATGATTCGTCATTAGAAATCTTAGTCAAATCAAGTTTACTAGTCTCCTATATTAAAGCTGAAAGGAAAAACTGTCGTCACTTAGACCGTGTACAAGTGTAATATAATACCCCTCACAAAAAAAACCACACAAGTTGACACTGTAGAGTTCGCCAATTCATGATAACAAAGCTCACCTATCCAGCAAAGAAACAGAAATGGGCATGAACACCTTCAATCTTTTATTGAAGCACATTATTTTCTGGATCCAATAGAGACTGGCTTTATAGTTTTCTAGTGCACAAATGCAGTGGATATTTCGAGGACCTCAAATGAAAACAGGAAGGAAGCCATGTGGGACTCCTTGTTTTGCTCGATCTTTGACTTCCTAATAATATATTCTCTTGACTCAAGACCTATAAAATGAGGCATTATTTCATCTCTGACTATGCAACCTCGTGTCTCTGCCTCTGTATCGGTTACTGATGTGGGAGAAAATTCAATTCGATACCCTCTGGTTAGCTCTTTGGGCTGTACATCAACAAGGCCCTTGTTACCTATAACAAAAGTTCAAATGCGAGTTTCCTTGAAGAACTACCTACTTGCTCCCCAGCTTACAAAGGCTAGCTGCAGAAACCATATAACCTCTGATCAAGCAGATGCACCATGGATGATGTCAACTATCCTAAAATTGATTGTTGACCATTTATACTTTAGGAAAGACCTCATCCAGGCTGACTCTGCTCCACCACTCAGTTAAATCCTGTAACCTTCCAATCCTTTAGCGCTAAGAGGCTTCTTTGGGTTCTTATTTGGAAATTCCCAATAACACATGATACACTTTGTGTCTACTGAGAGATGAGCAAATACTGCTCTTACTTACACTTTCTTTTACCACCAGCAGTGAGCTGATGGTTAAGGTCAGGTACCCTGAGTACATAGAAGGCGCAACAACAGCTCAAAAAACATTTTCATCTGTTACTCCCCATTCATAGCATAAAATGCTGAATCCATAACCTGCAAACAGTAATTTCATTGTGGAGTCTTAATTCATGATTAAGCACTCACTGGTAAATGAGAGCCCACAGAGTAAACCTTTCAAAAAGCCAGACATCATTGATGGCATGGTCCTAATGATAAGTGATTGTAGGCACATTTAGCATGAGCATGCTTGTAGTCCTACATTGTTTTCTTGGTCACTTGTGATCATTTCGGACTTCAGTATTTCCTTAGGCAACAAAACATAATGCAACCTCATCAGTACACAATTACTTCTGTTGTTGTTTCATGCAGTGGAATCATGGAAAATGTTTTTACAAGCACTGATTTCCAATGATCAGTGTTGAGAAAACAATTTACTTTTCAAGAGATGGGAAGCACCGTTTTACATTCAAAGAGAAAACAAGACACCCTATGGCTCTTCCACTATCATGGTAAAATGTCTGTGATCCACTTACTGAGATGAATCCACGTCACCATCGGGCTTGGTACTTAGATGCTCTAGACAGTCTATAAAAACCTGTGAATCACAAAAAAAACTATGTATAGATTTAAATTATAAAAATAAACGTTTCTGTACGCGCAAAGATTTTTTATATTTACACACAGAACAAGGATTTGCTGGTGCAGGACAGATGTTCTTCTTACCCTGGCAAAATACGCCTTTCTACTGTTACCAGACTGACAGTATTTGGTTTATTAATTCACAAGGAGTGCATCCCTGCCAACACTATAAACCAACTCTGGTTAAATCAAAACACAATTCTGAGAGAAACTCAGCTTGACCTTTGGTAGCTATGGCATAAGCAGCAGATAATATCTAGAGAAATGCATGTTAATTTCAAGCATTACCAACAATTAATTAAAGAGCACTACATAATAAAATTCTCAAACCAATGCACAAAAATAGAGAATGTTTCAATGATCAAAAAGACAGCAAGAGCATTAAAATAGCTTAAGGGGAACCAGAGATAGAAATGTAGATGTTTTAAGGCAAACAGCACCTTGAAAAAGCAAAATGCCATTGAAAAACAATATTCTGCAGTGGACCAGGATCCAGGTGTAATTTCAGAAAAAGGTGATGGAGCAAATATCAGATATAAAAAGTATGTCATCCCGGTCAGAGATTTTACCTTCAGACTTAGTCTCCAACTGCTGGGAAAGTTCCTTAAGCAGGCTTCTGGGCACTAGGTATCACTCCATCCAGGACACCTGCAGAGTCCACAGTCTGTGGTCAGTTGAGCCCTCCTCGACTCAGGAGCCATTATGCTTTTAGTGTCCCTGAAGCAGGTAAAGAGGAAGCAAACGGCCCGACCCTTGTATTGCATTTCCAGCCCCTGAGTGCCAGCAGGAGTCCTTGAGTGCATGTTTGAGTCCCTGTCTTCCAGCAGGAGTCCAGAGTCTGGAGTAGCCTTCCTTTTCAGATGAAGTCTTCCCAGGTCCAGGAACATTTTGAGGAGGTGGTGGTGGTCGCGGTGCCAGCTTTATGCAGGCACAAGCCAGTGACTGACAATATCCTACCACTCAATCAGTCCTTTCACCTCCTTTTTGCAATACTGTAAAGTTACCTAGGAGTTCCTCCTGCAGGATGGCAGAACCCTATTGCTGCCAGACAGGCCTGTCTTCAATTCCTTAGCTACCTCCCAATCTAGATGCGCACACTGGTACCCCTTTCTCCGATGAATGGAGCTTGGCAATCTGGGAGGATCCTGGGAGATAATAGAAAAAGCCATCCATGGCATCTCTAAGCCAGAAGAGAGGTGCTAAAGCTGCCTTTTGTACTGCCAACTGTTCATGTTCACTCCCAGAAGGTTAATCCCAGCTAAGTGATCAGCAGTTAACACATATTTGCTCTTCAAGAACTCAGTGGCAGACTATTATCCTTTGAACCAGAAACTCTGCCAGCCATCGGTGTGTATTCGAGCCTTGGAGGTATGATGCCTGGCAGAACTGGTTTTAAAGCAGCTCTGGCTCAGGCAGCTTAAAGTACATTTTACCAAAGTTACTTGTCCACTCGAAAATCTGATTTCTCTATTAAATCAGATTTTCGAAATTAAGCAGGAAATAACTTTAAAGCATTTATTTTAACTTTCCTCATGTGGAAAAAGAAAATAAAGATTTTAATCCCATCTAGAGCTGTTAAGGAGAAAATATAGCAATGCCCACACAGTGACACAGCTTTTGGGTTTCATTTCACCATGAGAGCACATTAACCGCACTATGTAAGGTGCCTAATTTTTATTAGCACCCAGTCCTGTGGACTGACAAGCTACATTCTAGGGGCTGACTTTTGAATATATAAAATAGGCTTTATCTAGATGGCCACAGGACCTTTTCTATGAGATATGTTACTGCAGTTCATTCAAACACCAGTCCAGCCAAAGCACAGAGTTGCTCCTGAGAGGCAAAAATGTTATCCACCTTCAGTAACTGGTTTTCTGGTTGATACTTTATCTAACCACAGATTCCTCACCTGTAAAATATCCTCATGCATTAGACCGTATTCAGAGCTATTTAGAGCAGTGCTACCACACATTGGTAGTTGGAATAGTGTAGCTCCACAGAGACTTTATACTGCCCCAGAAGTGTGGGAGTGGAGATGCATAAAAGCCACATCCCTGCCTGGATACGTAGTTTCATCAACGGTCTCCTTCTGCACTCTCAAATATGGAGCATTGAACAACATGTCAGACTAGTGTGCTGCAATCTAACTCAGATTTTTTTAAAGATTTTAAAGAGTTCACTCCACAGAAAGGGGATGTGAGGGGGCTGTTAAGATAGAGTATGCATCAGAAAGAGCATTACTGTCAGTAAGTAATGTGCTCTTCTGATGGATACTTCTACCACAGATTCCTCGCCTTTAGAATAGGTATTAAAAGCAGTACCTCTCAAGGTGGTGGTCCTGGTTCAGACCAAAAAGCCCTACAGAACCTAGTGGGTGAAGTGGCATTCCCGCTGAACCTGGCTGTGAAGGTCACATAAACGTATGCACTGACTCCCACATTGCAGCCAAGCAAATGTCTAAAGCAGGCACCCCAGCCAATATTGCTGGGGCGCCCTTATGGATTGGGCTTACGGGCCTTTGGCGGGTTGTTCAAAGTCAGTGCATAGCAGGTTTTAATAGAGAAGACTATTAACCACCTTAAAAAGATGATCATCCAAGCAATGGCATTTTGTATGGCATGGTAAAAGCTCTAAGCCCTCTTAGCCTCAAGTCAGTTGAACTTATGCTCTTCTTTCAAGGGGTAAGCCAAAATTGCTGGCAGTGTAATCATCGAGGCAACATGAACGAGAGTCACAACCTCCATTAGGAAGGCTACACATTGGCCTCAGGACCAATCTGTCTGGAAAGCGGTGATGTATGGCGGATGCACCAAAAGAGCCTGCAGTTAATTCTCCTGGTGTATAGACGTAACAGAAACAAGGAGGACCCTTTTAACTGCTGTGTATAGGCTCAAAGACCGTGTACATGGGGAATGCTGAGCACAAGTTCAGGTCTCGCCGTGGCATCACAAACACCTAGGGGTTAAATCTGCGAGTCAAACTTTTTATGAAATGCATGACACCTGGAAACTTAAAAAACAACAGTTGATCAGGTAAGAACAGAACGTTCAAAAGGCTCTACAAATAATCTTTCAATGGGCCCAATGCAAGTCCTTGCTGGGCTAGCGAAAGGACAAACAAATGAACATCCAAAAGCCTGTCTCCACATCAGGCACATATGACATCAACCACTCCTGTTGGCAAATCACAAACTATTTAATTTCTGCTGCTCAATCACCAGGCATGGAAGTGTAGGTTATGGAGACTCAGATGTAGGCCCTTCCCAGTTGCTGAGATAGGTGGTCCTTCTGAATGGTCCGCCTGATCAAAGGGCAAATGATTAGGCTCAGAAGCTCTGTGTACACCACCCTCCTCTCCCAGTTCAGGGCGATTAAAATGACTTGGGCCTATCCTGACTACATCTTCCTCAGAACTTGAGGCAAGAGAGGTAGCTGTACAAAACTGTACAAAAGCCCTTCTTTCCGTTCCAGCTGGAATGGTTCTCTGAGCTAATGCATCAAAGGAAACTGTAACATGCAAAATTGTTGACACCGCGCATTCAACTGTGGTGATTAGATCAAGCCAGAGCCAACTCCACAGGTCGAAGATGCCCTACATCTCCTCAGAATGCAGAAGCCATTAGTGGTCTGTGAGATACACCTACTCAGTTTGTCTTCTGTGGCATTCAGGAACACCACTGAGTGACTGGCTACCAGGAAGATGTCCTGTCAGTCCAGCCACCTCCATAGAGCACTTTATGAAAAGGAACCAGGACTCTATTCCTTCCTTCTTGTTCAGTACCACATGGTGGATGTGTTGTCTACGAGAACCTACACCATCCTCCGATTGATGGATGGCAGGAAGGCTTTCAGGGCCAGACAGATCGTAAGATCTATCGCAGAATGCACTCCAAAAACATAAATACAGTTACTAACAAGGGGAGAGGATGTGGCCTAACAGGCTAGGATGGTCAAGCTCAAATCTGGAGAACCAGGTTCGAATCTCAGCAATGATGCTCAACATTCTGTGATTCTGGGCAAATCACTTAATCTCCCCGTGCCTAACAAAACAAAAAAAGAAATTAATGTGTCCTTGTGTAAAGTAACTAGTGATGTAAAGCGCTCTGATATCAGATACCTTTGGGTCAAGTTTGCGCTATATAAAAATCCGGAGAAAAAAAACCTATTTGTATTTAATGGAAAAAAGATTTGCAAAGAGTAATTTTGTAGGTTGTAAGGTTACCATTGTAGCTTGTTACGCTGCAGAATCAATCATTACAGTAAAGGACGGTCTGCAATGGTCTAATATAGACTAATCTGTACTCTTAATAGACACGTGTGGGTATTCACTTACTCACATTTTATATTTATAGGACATTGTCAAATCATTCCAAGCTCAGAACAAGGCACACCAAAATATACTGCCCAAAGAAACCTAAATCTCTCCTATGTTAACCTCACAGGACTTCTCCTAGTGGTAAATGTGTGTCAAAAGTAATTCACTATACCCAATACCATGAGGACTGCTAAAAATATCTGGTTTTCCAGCGTAGTATCAGAGTGCTCAAAAGCGCATTTGTAAGTTGGCAAAACCACTTTCAAAATCTTCAGTGGGCAAAGATTTATGTGAATCATTTTAATATTAAAATACTAATTAGTGCAAAAATACTGTCATTTGCAACTACAAATGACAACCTGATTACAGAATCAAGATCTGCAGACATTTACGGGCACAGATGGAGTTTAATATATAATCAGCCCTGTGTCCTAATTTTCCACAGTTAAAGGTTAAGCAAAAGGCTGAAAATTATTTGATAGTCCTCATGTGTAGTGTTCACTGTATTACACAAAAGATAAATATATACACACACACACACACATCTCACATAACAAGTTTGTCTCTTTCAACACACAGATAAACTACTGAAGGAAAGTTCTCTCTCTATTTAATAATTGTGTGTTCTTGGGAAGTCGAGGGGATCCCCTCAAAATCTTTTCATTAACTCTATTTGAAGGACCCACTGGTACGGAGTAATGACCTTCCAGGATGGCAGAAAGGAGGACACTTGACCTTCTAAAAGGTCCTTGTGCATCAGAGGAAAATAATTAAGTCTGCCTTCCTAAGTGAGCAAGACATGAGGATGAAGAGGAGGCTTGCTGGGTGGAGCCATGGTCTTTTCCCCTAGCCCTACCACTGTACTAGCAGACAAGCGGATCCTGAGGTTGTTGCAACTGTGGTTGGTAGGAATGTCGCTATTGAAAGTTAGAAACCCTTGAGAATCCTCAAAAGTGACGAAACTGCTGATAATCTAGATGGAGTTGGGCCTGCTAGAGACTGTTGAACGGTAGATCCATTAGATTGGCCTGCACATCGCTGGAAAATCTTGACGCTCTGAGACGGCATGGCGGCAGATGGAGACCCAGGTGCCCATTGTTGTAGCCACAAAGTCAGTGATGTTGAGTTCTGATTTAATAATGCAGGAAGCATTTTGCCCATCCCTTATCCCCTTCTAAAACTGTGCTCGCATTTCCACTTCGGACTTGTGGTGTGATGAGATGGGTAAAGTCCATCGAGCAGGCCAACAGACAGCATTCAAAGATTTCAGTGCCAACAGAGAAGTTCTTCTTCTTTCACCATGCCGCCAATGGTTTGGACTCCCTGTCCAGTGGGATCGTTGGGAACATGCCTTGTGACTGGCCTAAGGAACAGGATGCCTGGATCACAAGGCTCTCTGGTGAAGGGTGAGCCAAGAGGAAGGTCATGTCTCCTGAGGGGTGATACCAACTAGTCTATTAACCAACGGTGCAGACTAAGGCTTTTTTTCGAGACTGCCAGCACTGGCTCGATCAAGGCCTGCTTGAAGGGAAGGAAGAGTTCCCAGAGTTACAATGTTGGGGCAGAGCAGAGGTGAGGACATTAGTCTTGATGTCCACTGACAACAGCTGTAATTCCAGCAGCTCTGAAACCTTTCTGACCACAGACTGGATCGACACAGCATCTGGAGTAGGAGATCTGTTTCACAAGAAGTATCAAGACAATGAGCTGAGGACAATACAGGAACTTCATAGAGATTTGCTCCCTTTTCATCCTCTCGAGTGTAAGAACTCTTCTGCCTGTGGCATCGCCCTCTTGCGACCAGTGTGTACCACTAATGTGGATGGGGTTAGTAGGGGATGCTATCTACTTTTTATCCACCCTGGGAGTAAGTACTCTGGCTCTGAATGGATCCTGAAAAATGTCAGGGGCTGGCCCTTGAGAATTGGCAGATGTAGAAATCATTTTCTATGGGGTCGACATGCATATCACATTTGTGGTAAGAAGATGCCCTGGCTACCAGCTAGTGGTAAGAAGTTGAGACATCCTGGGTACACATGGGGATCAGTGTTCCCTGGAGAGTCCATGTCATACGAGTCTCAGGCGTCACCATGTGGGGGTGTATCGTGGGTATCCCCCCTCCCACTGTGCTCTCCTGTGTCAGAGTGTGATGACCCCTGAGGTGTATATTAGAGGAGGTCAGGTGGTGAGTCAGGTGAGGATGGGGAATGTCGTGGTCTCAGTGGAGATGGAGGGGCGAGTGGTGGCTGAATGTCCAGCATAGGGTTGGTGGCCTTGTACAACTTCATTTTGTGTTTTGTTGGAATGGAAACACCGAGAGCTTCCTCCAAGATCAGTTGTCATTTGGGTGCCGGTGGAGCAGTCACCTGTGGGCAGGTGAGGATCCAGCCTGTGTGCTGGTGCATCACAATATACTGCTCTCGAGCATCAATCTCGTCCTGGAGATTTTGCAGAATCTGTTTGACGGCTGTTGACACCAAGGTCTTCGGAGCCAACGGTAGAGTCTTCGGGTTAGGTGCTGATTTAGAGTTCAAGGGTTTACACTCCAATGGAAGGGTCGGCGCCGAGGCTGGACCAGGCAGCACCTGCTTCGATGGTTTCTTCAGCGCTGAGTCAAGGCTGCCCATTGCGTCCAACGCGGAGGATCGGTGTCGACCATGGCCTAAAGACCGTGGCAGCCCAAAAGTGAGCTTAGTGGATCCAGCATGGCTGGACGACCCTTTGCAAAGGGATGCTCGACATGCGAGCTGTGTCGAGGGAGATGGGGAATGGAAACCGTACTCATGACCATTTGTGCTGGCGGAAGATCTTCTATCTCCAGATCTGAGCTGGCGTTGGGTTAGACAGCCTCCTCATCAGCAGATGACCACTGCAGATGTTGTACCCCCTTAGGGTCCTGAGTGTCAAAAAGGTCTGGGGTGTTGTCTCCTCTCCTGCATGACATCTCGAGGCAACAGGCCTTGAGCGGAAGGAGCGGCAGGTGTTGCAGGCAGTTTTCTCGTGCTCAAATGAGCGGCAGCGGTTACAGGCCTGATGGAGATCTGTCCAAGGGGACTTTGTTTGGCACTAAGGACAGTGCCTAAAGGACGTCCATTCCGTCACAGTCGAGAGATCTAGAGAAAACGAAGGAGAAGATATGTGAAGGCCCAAAGGGCGAGACCCCGGGAGTGGCTGAGGGTGACTGTCGTATCGCTCAAGATGAGGGATGCAGATGTAGCCCAAGATGGTAGATGAGAGAAGGCGAACAGAAAGAATACTGATACAGGGAGAGGAACTTGTGAATCGGTCCAGCGCATGGGAGTACATGTCGGAACGCAATGCGGAAAGAAAACAATCTAACAATGGAGCTGATGAACAAGTTACTTACCTTTGGTAAGTTAGATTCCTCACCTTAGAATATCCCCAGGCGTCAGGCTGGATCCGGAAAGATTTTTCGTCAGCAATACCCCTTGCGTGTTGCTAGGCGTCGTCTGCGGCTCCGCGTCCGTCGTCGGCGTCGGAATGATGTCGGAGTACTTAGACGCCGCCCACGCGCGCTGACAGTTCTTGTACATAGCTTTCCGCGCCAGGAACGCAGAGCCATGCAAGAGACCGACACTGGTGCCAAAAAAGTCTAGGGCCCTGAAAAGGATAACCTTAACCCTAGATGTCGGTTCGCAGAACGGGGAGGATGGGTGGGTCGGTGACGAATCTAACTAACTAATGTTTCTTACAGATACATCGTTACCGAAGGTAAATAACTTGTTCATCTGAAAGAAACACGTTAGTTAGATTCCTCACCTTAGAATAGATACCCCAGCAATACCAACCCCGGTGGTGGGTCTGCGAACCAAGATCACACCAGAAAGTCCTGGAGAACAGAACGGCCAAAGAAGCTGTCTCTCCGGACTTGGCTGTCCAGGCAATAATGCTTGGCAAACATGTGCAGCGAGGCCCACGTTGCTGCCTGACAAATGTCCTGCAAGGGGACTCCCCGACCCAGGGCAGTCGTCGCCGCCGTGGCCCGAGTGGAATAGGCCCTCAGCCCAACCGGAGGTTCCTTTTTAGCTAAGGAGTAACAAGCTTTGATGCACAAAACGAGAGATGGTCCGCTTGTGCACCGCCCGCCCCTTCTTAGCGCCCACGTAGCCAACGGAGAGTTGGTCGTCCGCCCGGAACTGTTTTGTGCGTTCCAGATAGAAGGAGAGCACACGTTTTGGGTCCAGACGGTGGAGCCTCTCTTCCTCTTTCAAGGGATGCGGAGGCAGAAAGAAGGTGGTCAGCGTCACAGACTGCCCGATGTGAAAGGCAGTCACAACCTTAGGAAGGAAGGAAGGGCGAGTGCGGAGCACAACCTTGTCCAGATGGATAGAAAGGAAAGGAGGCTTAGAAGAGAGAGCCTGAAGCTCACTCACCCTTCTAGCAGAGGTGATGGCTACCAGGAAAGCAGTCTTAAACGTCAACAGACGATGAGGACAATTATGAAGTGGCTCAAAGGGAGCGCACATCAGATATGTCAAAACAAGATTCAAATCCCACTGAGGCATTACGAAAGGGACAGGAGGAAACATGTGAGTAATGCTCTTAAGGAATCGAGAAACAACAGGGGATTTGAAAAGAGAAGGCTGATCAGGAAGCCGGAGGAAGGCAGAGATAGCAGAAAGATAACCTTTAAGAGTGCCCAGAGCAGAGCCCTGCTGGGCCAAAGAAAGAAGAAAGAGAAGAACCTCAGAAAGAGGGGCAGAAAGGGGATCCACAGCCTTTGCTGTGCACCATGCCACAAATTTGAATCACATCGCAGACTTCAGGAGGCAAGTCAAATGACATCAACTGTCGCCGCTCAATCTCCAAGCATGGAGGTGGAGACTGGACAGGTTCGGGTGGAGGACCGTCCCCGGCTGCTGCGACAGAAGGTCCTCCTGAAAATCAGTCGTATTGGGGGATCGATTGACAGACTGAGTAGCTCGGGATACCAGTACCTTCGTGCCCAATCCGGGGCCACCAAGATGACTTGGGCCCGGTCGTGCCTGATCTTCTTCAGCACTCTGGGCAGAAGTGGTATAGGCGGAAAGGCGTACAACAGACCGCAACCACACTCGCGACGAAAGGCATCCCAGAGCGAGTGCCGCCTTGGAAACTCCAACGCGCAGAACTGCTGACATTGCACGTTCTCTTCGGTGGCGAATAGATCTAATCAAGGCTCTCCCCACTGCCGAAAGAGGCCTTGCGCCACGTCCGAGTTGAGACGCCATTCATGATCCATCATGCACCGGCGGCTGAGTTCGTCTGCTCTGGCGTTCAGAGAGCCCGCCACATGTTGAACCACCAGGGTGATGTCCTGAAGTTCCAGCCATGTCCAGAGGCGCAGAGCTTCCTGACAAAGGGTCCACGACCCCACCCCGCCCTGTTTGTTACAATACCACATGGCGGTGGTGTTGTCTGTGAACACCTGCACCACACTTCCCCGGACAACGGGAAGGAATGCCTTCAGTGCAAGTCGGATCGCTCTCAGCTCCAAAAGGTTGATATGGAGCCGAGACTCCGCCTCCCCCATGTGACCCCCCCATCCCAGGAGGGACGCATCCGTCAATACTACGTGCTCCGGGTGGGGTAGGGAGAGTGATCTGCCGCTGACCCAATCGAAGGTTCGTGAGCCACCACTGCAACTGTTTTGCAGTGCCCTCCGAGATCAAGACATGGTCGGACAGGTTGCCCCGAAGCTGGGCCCACTGAAGCTTCAGGTCCCACTGCAGATCCCGCATTCGCCACCTGGCGTGATGCACTAACAGGATACAGGAGGCCATCAGACCCAGAAGCCGCAGCACCAACCTGGGATAGAGGCTGAAAGATGGGAATCAGAGCCTGAATATCCCGGACCCGCTGCTCCGGAGGATAAGCCCGGAACTGCGCCGAGTCCAGAATCGTCCCGATGAAAAGGAGCTTCTGGGAGAGACTCAGATGCGACTTCGGCACTTTGATGGAGAACCCCAGCAAATGCAGGAGGTCAGCCGTAGTCTGGAGGTGGGAGATGACTTGCTGGGGCGAGCCCGCCTTCAACAGCCATTCATCGAGATAGGGGAAGGCTGGAACCCCTGATCTGCGCAGATGAGCTGCGACCACCGCAATCACTTTCGTGAACTCCCGAGGGGCACTGGTGAGGCCGAAGGGGAGCACCGTGAACTGAAAATGCTCCTGACCCACCGTGAACCGCAGCCAACGCCGGTGGGCCGGCAGGACGGGAATGTGAAAATAAGCGTCCTGCAAGTCCAATGCTACCATCCAGTCTCCTGGGTCTAGGGCAGCCATAACCTGAGCTAGGGTAAGCATCATGAACCTCTCCTTCCGGAGGAAGGCGTGGACGCTCCTGAGGTCCAAGATAGGGCGTAGGCCCCCTTTGCCCTTGTTGGGAACCAGAAAGTAATGGGACTAGCAACCACGACCTACTTCTGGACCAGGAACGTGTTCGACGGCCCCCTTGGCCAAGAGGGCTGCAACTTCCTCCCGTAGAAGATTCAAGTGATCCCCCGACATGCGGTGGCAGTGCGGTGGCATGGCTGGAGGGGTCGTCTCGAAGGGGAGGGAGTAGCCCCTTCGGACGATTTGCAGCATCCACCTGTCCGACGTGATGGAACGTCAGTGGAGCAGGTGATGGCGAACTCTGCCTCCCACTGGCGTGGAATGGGCCTGAAAGCACGGACTAGGAGGGCTTTGAGGCGGATGCTGCCGGGGTTGATGTGGACTGACCGGCACATTGACCCCCGGTACCGCCTCGGCAGAATCCACGTCCGCGACCGCGTGCAGGTTGGTTCTGCGGCAGGTGGCTAGGCGGACGTGAGGGGGCGCCCCTTCCTGGGCCACGAAATGGACGAAAAGCGGAAGTTTGCGGTCGCAGCCCTGAGAGGCCCAAGGACTTGGCCGTAGCCCAGGAGTCCTTGAAGCGCACCAGCGCACTATCCGCCTTTTCGCCAAAAAGGCGAGTGCCATCAAAGGGCATATCCATGAGGGTGCTCTGGACATGCCCTGAGAAAGACGTGGACCGCAGCCAGGCGTGGCGGCGGAGCGCCACCGTGGTTGACATCGCCCTACCCAGCGAGTCCATAGTGTCTAGTCCACATCGAATAGCATGTCGCGCTGCATCCCGCCCGTCAGCAAGAGCCTGGGCAAGCCGCGTCCGGGCCTCCTCCAGACACTGGGGCAGCACGTCCTCCACCGTATCCCACAGAGAGTGAGAATAACGGTCCAAGAGGCAAGCGGTGTTCAAGGACCGCAGTCCCAAACTAAGGGAAGAGAACATCTTCTTACCGAACTGTTCCAGCCTCTTGGATTCCCGATCCGGGGGAACGGACGCGAAGGAGGATTGGGAAGTAGAGGCCTGGATAACCAGGCTCTCGGGTGTGGGGTGTTGGGACAGAAAACTGGGGTCGCCCAGAGCAGGGCTGTGGCGCCGAGCCACGTTCCGATCCACAGGAGGTACTGTGGAGGGCTTGGACCAGGTGCCCTTCAGAACATCCACTAGTGCCTCATTGAACTGCAGTAGAGGGTCCGAGGAGCTTGCTGACGGTTGAAGCACTTCAGTGAGGAGGTTAGTCCTCACGACCACAGCAGGCAGCTCCAGCCCAAGGGCTTCGGCCGCCTTGTGCAGCACCACGGAAAATGCAGCACCTTCCTCCGAAGCCACAGTCGGAGGAGAGATGAAACCAGTGTCCTGGGAGGTGTCCAGACCACTGGCATCCCCCAGCTCATCTGCCCAGTCCTGAGATAAGTCGGCCTGCATGGCCAGAGGGTCCTCAGACCGCCCCCGTCATCCGATTCCTGATAAACAGGGGGAATAATCGGAGCAGGACGGTAGATGAAATTGTCATCCATCGGCGTCGGCTGCGGCGATGGACGGCGCCGCACCGGCGCCAGGCCCGGACCGGGGCTGAACCGGGGAACGGCGTCGCCCGGAGACGACGCTGGGGGTGGAACCGGTGTCGGCGCCGGCAGAGGAGGCGTCGTGAGGTCGACCGGCACCAACTGAGATCCAGGCCTGGATCCCGCGGGGACCTGCGGCGTAGGGACCGAAGTCGACGACGGCGCCGGAGCCGCTGGCTCGCTAGGCCGCCCAGTCGAGGCATCGACGGCGGCGCCAGGACCCTCATGGCCGGGAGGAAGGCACTGATCTCCGCTCTGTCCTTCGACCTCCTCCTGGACTGGGACCTTGAACGGCGCGGAGCCGAGTGTCGGAGCTCGAGAAGCTTGCGGGACCGCTCCCGCCTAGCCTTCGAGGTCAAGGCCTGGCAGTCGAGGCACAACTCCGCATCGTGGTCGGCCCCCAGGCAGTAAAGGCACTGGCGGTGGTGGTGGTCCATCACCGACATCAGTGGGTGACAGGAGTTACAGGCTTTAGACCCAGGCATCCTACCGGCACCAGTTCGAGTCGAGTAGACAAAAGAGTCCAAAAAGTTTTAGTCAAAAAGTGACTAAAGGGGTACGCTCTTCCCGGATCGGCGCTTTCTGGCGCGGAAAAAAGAAGAACTGACGTCAGCGCGCGAGAGCGGCGTCTAAGTACTCCGACGACGTCATTCCGGCGCACGACGCCGACGACGGACGCGGAGCCGCAGACGACGCCTAGCGACGCGCAAGGGGTATTACTGACGAAAAATCTTTCCGGATCCAGCCTGACGCTTGGGGATATTCTAAGGTGAGTAATCTAACTAACTTGTTTCTTTCAGATACCCATGCGCATTACCAATAAGAGTAGGGGTCACAGTGCCAGTGACTCAAAAGACTTCTTCAAATAAAAACAACTTGCACACATCCGGGCCCAACACTAGATGGCAGTAGTATGCGGAGCATGTGTATGTACAGCTACACACGCCTTAATTTTACTGTTAATGAAGATAAATAACATTTTCTTATGAAAGATAATCCTTCAGATTCCTCATTTTATGAATAATCCTCCCCCTTCCCCCCAAAAGCAAGCAAGGAAGTAATTTAATGCAGACTAGCCAAAGTATCCGTCAATGTGATTCTAGGCGTTGAGGCAAGGGGATCGGAGGATCCTCCAGGAACTCCCCGGAGACCGGGATAGGCCACGGGACTGGCCACAGCTAGGGGAGGTCAGTAGGGAGGCCTAGGAGGAGACCGATTCATCCCCCACAGGTTCCAGACCTCCTCAGTTCAGAACGGTGGCAGCATGCTGCAACTGACACCAGGCAGAAGGGCAAGTTACGGCACCACATACAGCGAAGCGGAGAGAGGAGCAAAGTGGTGAGGTGAGTCAGATCTAGTGGCAAGCCCAGGCGCATTAAGTGTTGAGGGGTGAGAGGGTTGAGCCCAGTGCAGCACGGAAGTGGCTGGCTTATTGGCCAGTGCGTCTTGTGCTCCATCCAGTTCCCCCGCCCCTGACGGACTAAGTGACCATCTACATTGGATACCGAGGCCTGGTGGTAGAATCCAGGTTGGCTTCCTCTTATCCCTCTCGCCCAGGAAGGACCAACACCCCTTCTGAACCTGCCCAGCCAAAGCACTTCATAAAACTGGAGGAGGAGCAACTGAGGGAAGGAAAGTCAAGAAAAGGAAAGAAGCCTAGCTAAGCAAACAAGCTTCTGCAATGCAATAGGTCTTGCATTTACGAGAGTTTGAACTATTGGCATTGTAAATGACAATACCTTTGATTTATGGTTTGATTTTAAAACATAAATAAAAGACATTGTCATTTACAATGCCAATAGCTTAAACTCACGAAAACGTGAGACCTATTGCATTCAAAATACTGTCAGACATCACTGAGTTGCCTCCTTCTGCCTCCCATGGTAACGTTTGCTACAAGTTAAATAAACAAGCAGGTGATCACAACTGTGCATGAAAGACCCTCCTGCAGTAAGAGAAACTCATTAACCCCTTCAGTGCCACGCCCTTTCCCCCTCCTGTGCCGGGCGTTGCACTAGTGGGTGGGGTTCATGACGAGATAGTCTCGTCATGGGCACAGCGCAACCGTGCTCCATGACGAGACTATCTCGTCATGGGAACTGAAAAGGTTAAAGAAAATAGTGCTTACAGACTAAAGAAGACGTACCATGTAACAACTGAAGTAAGAGGGCCAGTCCTCATGGGAGGTTACAAATGAAGGCAAGGCGTTACTAAGGAGGGACTAACAAGCCTAATAACGAATCACAAGCCAGCATTTACGAAGGGCAATAACACAAGCCAATGACAAATATGGGCGGAGAGAGAGCGGGTCTTTAAGTACATACTCCAATACAGCACGGCTCGCAGAACAGCGCATGTGCTGCCCAGGCTAGACCTAAAAAGGTAAGCCGCCCAAAATTGCTATATTCGCTTACTTGTCTTCTCCTGGAGCTTCCCCATGACACCAGACAAAGGCGCTAGAGGGAGATGCCTTTGACAACCTACACACAACTACCTATACCACGATACAACAGGCCCCAACAGAATTACAAAAGGCTAAACCCTGGACCTACAACAAAGTTGTGCACAATCGAACTGGAACAATTCTAAAGCCTTGCAGAGCACAAAGGAACCGGTATCAACAAAAGTGGGCAGTGGCACTTGGGTACTAGTAGTTTATGATGACTAGTGAGAAACTTAAAAAGGCGAAGCTTTACAGCGGTATCAAAAGAGGCTGTACAAAGTGGACACAAGGAGCGACCCAACCCAAATTAAGAAGTATCAAACAAAAACCTCCTCAAAAGCCCTCTACTCTGCAATAGTAAATGGTGCCATAACTGAAGGGGACTTGCAAAAACCCAGCCACCTTAGACAGTCGGAGCGAGCCCAGACTATACTCTAGCTTCTAATGGAAGAGGCGGAGACCTCATTAACTAAGTCGCCAACAAAGCCACTAATGCTCATGTCGGATACCCTGAAAAATGACACCTCAAATGGTGTTCTTTCACCTCACTGTAACAGTGCCACAAAATAGAGCACAGAACATTTTATTCAAGTAACACAAGTCACCCCGCCCCCAAAAGTGAAAGATCCAACAATCATTAAAACAACACAAAAAGTAGATGAGCAGATAGAGGGGCAGTCGCATTGGTCCAAATTAAAACCGAACAATCTGTACAATTTAAGAACCAGGCCCACCTCCATACCAACATGGAAACTTGGGCATGAGCGGGGGCACCCAAACCCCAGTTACTATTAGCAGGCAGAATAAAGTCATAGATCAACAATCAAAGAAGCCCAAGTAGAAGTTTAAACATAGACTACCAATTCCTCCTAGCCCTGGCTCAGGTAACTGTAGAGGCCTTACATTTTCATTCCGAAAAGGTAGAAAATCAAGCAGAGCTGCTAAACATGCTGGTGATAGTCACTGAAATTGAAGCTAAACTAGAGACATTAGCTCAGTCTCTTCTACCCCCTGTTAAATCTACTGAGGTCAACCTAATGGCATGCTCATGAACCCTCCATTGTAGGCATGTTAAGCACCCTGCCCAGTGCTTTGCAATCCATATTAAAAAAAGTTCAAGTCAACTCTAAAAAACTTCCCTGCCCATAGGCTAGGAGAATGCATGAATCCACCAAGTACACTTAACAACATTTCCAGTCTCCAAACAGACCACTTTCTTCCTTCCCCTGAAAGGAAATCTATGAGTGTCACAACCATGGAAGCCATACGAACAGCATTCATTCACATGAAGAAAGCTGAAAGGGATACTTTGCCCACTCATGAAAACACTTGAAATACAATAACAGTTATGGTGACGGTGCTACATAGTGAAAGCAAAAAAGAAGCAATATGCCCACTGAGACCACTGGTCTCATCCGTACCAGCCAAGGAACTTTTGAGCAGATCTTTTAGCTACAAGAATAAAGACACTACCCAAAAAGCATCCTAAAGCCAAATAGCTTAAAGATCTCCCCCCACCCCCAACAAACTAACCATCAAGTCCAGGAAGAGCTCAAGCTCGCTCAGGAAGTGGAAAAAATCCCTATAAAAATAAGGACACTATTAATATAAGTGACGTATCCGTTTTTCACAATGGAGGCTTCTTTGGAAAATGGCCTAACAACCAGAATCGATTTGATACGGAACCAACTCATTGAAAGGATTGCCGAAGAAACCCTTTGACTGGTGTCACACAACGAGTACAGACTGACTGGTCTGGCACCTAATACCTCATGACAGATACATCCAGTCCCTACCTATGGGTACTACTAATCAATGCTCAAACCATGCGTCGCTAGGAGGTAACTCTCAATCAAACCATCAGAAATAATGCATGCCAGTCAGCAAACCAACAAGCAAACCTGCCCAGCAGATAGATGCGTCAAGACCAAACAAAGTTGCCTTCCAATTGTTCTTTACACCAACATACGGCTCGAGGGACAGCAGCGACATACTAAATCAAGGCAACATTTTAAGGCTAGTTAAAAGCATTCCAATGCTACAGGATATCAAGTTGACAGATAAATTAATAGCAAACATGGGACCCGGGAAAGTATATACGCCTGAAAAAACGCTGGTCAGCTTGGGCTCCCAAGAGTTAGGTAAAGCAGTACTGGGAAATAAATCACACTTCGAGAAGTGGGGTATCCTTATTAGAGGTCAAGCGGAGGAAGCCTAGCCACATATTCAGCTAAGAAAGGCCCACAACAAAGATGACTGTTATACATACATAAATCAAGAATTGTCCACCAGCTTATTCGATCCTGAGGAACCGGATTGGTAAAAACTAGTCACATGTTCCCACAATAGCAAACGACACAGGTACTACAGCTGAAACAATTAAATAGTATGGGAAACCCGATTACCGACAGGAGCTAGCTGCCTAGGGCCCTAATAAACAAAACCAAGAGATGACTTGAAAATACATGATGCATACCCACCAGACCATAGTACATCTCACCGCTCTGCAAATTTGTTCGTGGAATGTGGGTGGTTTTAAATACATATTAGAATCCATCGCAGTTACTGCTTTGAAGGAAGCAGCACATCATCCTATTGCAAGAGACTTGGGCCCTGGAAAGGGCAGTCCTGATCAGTCTCATGGGATTGAAGAATTAGGCAACTAGACATACAACAAAGGGGTGCCCAACGGGAGGCCTGTAAACATACATCTAAATGGATCTAAAGATTAAGGCAACCCGGATAGAATTAACCCATCCCTGAATCCTAGTGATGAAATTAGAGTCGGTCCAAGGATGCATCCCACCCCCTAATTATTTAGGACATACACAGAAACCCATCAGCTTCCAAAAAACACAAAGTTTAACTAAATCTGCATTCGAAGCTTATGGGCTGGAAACAGGAATACAGTACTGCTGAATTCATAATAACCGGCCGTTTAAATGAAAACATGTTCAACAACCGATATGTGGCTGAATTTATCTTAGAACAAGACCTCTTATGGCAAATTCTGGACAGGTGGACATGAACAAAGAACAGATCCAGCAAAATCGGTGCCTCCATCCTCATGGCTTGTTCCAGCATGGGCCTAAGAGTCCTAAATGGAAGATTATGGGAGAACCAACTGCAGGTAAAAACAAGAGTCACCTCTAAGGTAAGCTCCACAATCAACTACACTATGGTGTCCCTCAGCTTATTTAATCTGATAGTTTCTTGCAGGATTGGACACCAGCTAGAAATCTACCACTGACCTCAGCTAGTAGGTATAAGCACATCGACCTGCCTCCACTCAAAGGATACAAAGCTATTAGTCCCAGTAACTTCAGAAAAACCGAGAAAGCTACAATGGAAAGGGCAAATTGCAAATTAAATAGCAGTGGAGTGTTTGGTTCTAATTCTTCAGATATCCTCTCAGGCCCACAAACCTGTCCTAGACTGGGAGGCAATCATGGAGACGTTGTTACACAAATATTCTAACTCACAATATCAGAAAGGTCATCAACTCGGAACGGTGCACACTGGCCTTAAGAACAACCTAAAAAGAACAACAAGGAAGTCCCCAGACACTAGCTTTCTAGTGGAAGCAAGATTGTTGTATAAACAGGAAATTTGTTCAGCAAAATAGTATAACGAAGGACAGTGGGCGAAAATCCTGCATGACTGCAAGATTAGCAACCAAAGATAACTATAGAGAACTATAAACAATTTGAAAGAGGTCCTCACACAGATAACAATGCTGACATCAGCAAGCAAATCTGGGCAGAGTACCTTGTATCTCATTACGCTGCTCATATAAAAGAATTGGCATTATCATATTCATATATGAATTCGTTTGCACTGAGGTGGGACCAGGACAACAGGGACATGCAAGTTTACCTCCCAAGAAGCACAGAGAAGTTAATACTTAAAAGTAAAACGGATAGGGCTGCCAGTCCAAGAGGCCTACCAAATGCCTTGTTTAAATCCAATTCGGCAAGCTGGTTAAATTACTTGTCCTGCTGTATAATTACTATTTTGCTCATAACCAAATTTCTGACTCCTGGTGAGGTGCAATTATTTACCAGATATATAAAGGTGGTAACAAAAACGATCCAGCCAATTACCATCTGATCGCCTTGCTAGCCAACGAGACAAAATACTACACAGATCTTTTACTACAGGATTTGAGTAGCTGGACAGATGAGTGGTACATAATTAAAAAAACTCAGTCTGGTTTTTGCCCAGGAATGGGCACAGTGACCTACCTGACAATTTTAGCCCTGACCATAAAAAAGGCTCGGAACCTTAAAGCCCCCTTGTTTTGTGGACTTGAAGGCCGCTTTCGACCGCATCGATAGGACATAGCTCTGGTCCAAACTTGCCAGCTAGGGAAATCACTGAAGGAAATATAACTTCTTTATATAGATACATAGATCCAGATAAAATTAGGGGATGGAACAAGGCTCTCAGTTAAGATCCCAATAACATCTGGCCTCAAGCTGGGATGTGTGCTAGCCCCGGCGCTATTTAATCTCTTTGTGGTGGACTTCACTCAAGATATGGACCAGATAAGTGCCTACGCTCCGAAACTAGGGGAACAACAACTGGCAAGCATAATATATACAGATAATATTGTTTTTCCTAAGCAGAACCAAGGTGGGACTACAGAGGTTGTTACATAAACTAAGCTCCTTTACCTCGGACAACGAGTTGGAAATCAGTCTAAATAAAACAAAAGTGTTCACTTTCAGTAAAAAAAAATTAAGACATTCGGACGCTGAAATTTAAACAATCACAAATTAACTAAAGAAAGTGATTACAAGTATCTTGGAATCAAATTTGATATAATAGGAACCCACCAGCGACATAAGGAGCTACTTAAATCAAAAGCTGGATCGCTACTCGCTGCTTTCCTATCTTTACAGATAAAGATACATGGTCATTTGCTCCTTCCAATACATCAGAACAAAACTTTCCATCGCCTATGTCTGCGAACCACTCTATGCTTGTGACTATCAGTGGTTGGAGGCACTACATCTCAACACGTATAGGCAGCTTTTTCGACTTCCCCATAACGCTTCCCCTGCCCAAATAAGGTTACAATTTGGGCTCATGAAGCAAAAGTACACAAGACGAGGTACCGTTATTAAATTCTGCCACAAACTGAGGATCACCAAGGAGAACACACCGGACCAATGGCTATGGATAGAACCATCAAACAATATAAGACACTACCCCTATGAGGACTTCTTACGGTCTTCCTTAGAGAATCTACAGATTGCCGGCCTGTGGGAGCTCCTAATGTCTTTTCATGTCTTCAAGAAACCCTTCAATAAAAAAGCATGCGTGATCTATTCCTTTAGAAAGACAATATTGCCTTCTCGAAGCGAGCATTAATGGATCATCAGTCATTCCTATAAAACTTTGGGGCAACAGTCATACCTAGGCTCTAGCTACTCTTCCAATATGAAAACGAAACAAATGCGTCTGCATTTGGGAGACTTTCCATCACTTGACTTATGTTCAAAATGGCATCTAACTGGAAATAACCTCTGCAGAGGCAGTAACCAAGCCTCCAAGACCTTCATGCACATTATTTGTATCTATTCAGCACTTCTTGCGCTGCAGTTTTAAAACATTAGGAGTGCGATAATGCCGGCAAGCAGTAATTGCAAGCTTTAACAGGGGAAGCACAAGTCAAAATGTGCAGATGATTAAATTCTTGACTTGTGTCGCAAAAAAAAGTTGCATCAAGAAACCGAGATAATGAAGCTTGCCCATTAAGTGCAAAACTGTCTGCTTTTCCCAGCAACATAATTCTTTTTAATTATGCATCTCTCATTTTTTATTTTATGTTTTAAATCTGTTTATTGATTTCAAACAAACATAGGAGACAAGACCCTCAGCTCCTTAAGAACAGTACAAATGAGGCAACAGGTTGCCAGTCATATCATTACCAAGGGCAATAAGCGTGGAGCGGGCCCACAAAGTTAAATGGACAAGAAAAGCATATAAAAAAAACATACGAACACCCAACAGCCCCCCCCCCCCCCTTCCCCATGTCCACTTTAACAGAAAAGAGTAGATATCATCTAGGGGTCAGCGCCATCGTTTGCGGCATTTCTGGGGAAAGCTAATTGGAACCTGTGTGTCTGGAAGGCGAAGTAGTCGAAGATAACGGAGGCAAGTCAACTCGCGGAATTCGGACACAAGCAAGGTTAGGAAGGGCCTCCATAACTCTGGGAATTCAGACCCTCTACCAGCTAATGTGAGAGTGAGTTTCTCCATGCCTAGCACCAGCCAGAGTCTCTGAAGCCATCCGGAGTGTGTTGGAAGCTGGGCAGAGCGCCAGTGTATCAATATGTTTTAATTTTTAATTTTAAAGCAACTTATGCACTTTACATCTTATTGTGATACTCTGCCAATGACAAGTAAATTGTCACACAAGGCTTTATTAAGGTCTTTTTTTGTAATTTAAGTTTAAATCTGTTGTATTGAATTTCTTTTAGAAAACAACATTACATAACCAACCCCACCTACATTTATTGGCATGTGAGGTATGAACAGCAATGAAAAATCAATAGAGCGACAGGGATACGGGGGATTAATATGGGTGAAAAAAAGAGGGCAGTAGGGAAGAGTATAGGAAAAAGGAGTCTGCTAGACGGGTCTAGTATAGGGGAATTGCACCAGCTAAGACATTTTCTTATCTCCTGATGCAAAAGAACAGATGATGCATAGAATGCTGAATTAATCAAACATTTACCCCCAGTCACAGATCTGGGTTAAATCCATAGTTCTTTTGCATGCCACAACATTCCAGTTTAGACCTAGCCATATGCAAATCAGTCTTGACCCTGTTCCCCGTGGGAACAGTCCAGACCGAACTGCCAGGCCGGGGCTTCCCTAGACCAGAAACAAGAATCCTGGGACCGGTTTCGGGGTAACACCTCTCATCACCCAGGCTAGGTTGAATCTGGTGGCGTAGCGAGCACGGGACCCACGTCTGGGCATACCATTCTCACTTAGGGCGACAAATGCACAAATTGCAAAAGTCCTGAGTCAGTGCCAGATGTTGCCTGTGTGAGGCATATAACCTGCAAGTATGCTGGGCCGGAGAGCTCTCAGAATTCTTGGGATAGGAAGCGTATGCATGGACCTCAAATGTTGTCAAAATGGGGCACTTGGTGTTCTGCCGTCAACCTTTCCCAGTCAAGAAATCCCCAGAGCTTATGCTGCCAGTCCAGTTTTGTCAGGAGGCCATTGGTTCCCTATTTAGACAAAATAATCTGTTTTGCCGTGCAAAAGGCAAGTGTGATTGCACAGCCCCTAGCAGATCTCAGACAATAGGTTGGCACGTTGGTTAGTCCCTACAAAATGGAACTATGGACCCTGGGTATGTTCGTATCATACATCTCGTTGATGTTAACCAGGACGTCTGATCAGTATTGTTGAAGTTTGGATCACTCTACTAGGTAGCAAAGCTTCTCTGCTTGGTAGTAACATAGAAAGTGATCCCCCCAGTCCCCCCTTCGTCAAAGCTAGATATACCTGCATTTTAGCTAAACGTGCTTTTATACCCGCCCATACGTAGTCTTCAATTAAGTGTTGCAGTTTGCTAATAAAGGGGGGTTGGGGGAGGCGAGTTTGTAATGGTAGTGTCTGCATTACATATTGTATCTTGGGTCATTTTGACCGCTGCAAGTCTACCCAGCCATGAGAGAGAGAGAGTTTCCGTACCAGTTGTGTAAGTCTGCTCTAGCCGTTGAGAGTAGCAGGGCGTAACTGTGTTTCACCGTGCGCTCTAGAGAGTGGAGTATTTGTAGGCCCCCTTACAAAGCACAAGCAAAGGGAAAGAGTTGTTCCAGCTATGATCGGTCAGCCTTCTGAAGATAAACCTTAAAGCCACAGGCCCTTCCAGAGGCCTCTGGCTACTGCATCAGTGGGGAAAGGGACAGAGAGGGATTTGCAACTGCAATTATAACATTGTTTTTATATAAGGCGAATTTATGTTCCCTACCTCCCATACTGATTCCCGTCATTTGGGGGTGTCTTCGCACTGTCTCTGCAAAATGCTCCATGTAAAGACTGGAGAGGGGACAAGGGGAAGTTCTGCCAGGTGCTGCGTTCTATGTTAAAGGACTGCAATAACCGTCTGTTTCAGCATGTCCCACAGCAGGGCAATGGAAGTATCAGGTATTTTGTTGGTTTCAAGAAAGGAGCGAATAGTGCCAGTGTCTTCAGTGATGTTGGAGTTGTACGTGAGCAACTTATGATTGAGGAGGCATTTGCGTGGTGGGGGAGCTTTGCCTGGGACACGCAGTGTGATGCAGATGGGGAAGTGGTCAGAAAGGGCAGCCGTGCATAGGTCTACTATTGTGGCAATTCCTGTGAAGCAAGGTGATGAGGAAGAGATATGTAATCTTTCACTGTTGGGTGACTTAGTCGCCACACGTCCACTAGTCCCATATCTTTCAGCCATGCTCCCATTCTCCTGGTCCTCTGTGTGGACCTATCCATGAGTGCATCCTGGACCAGGTGAAAGTCTCCCCCAATAAGGTTTTGGCATCAGGGGTGGTCATCACCCAGCCAATAACTTCCAGGAGGAAGGCCTCTTGGTGATCGTTTGGGGCATAGATGTTCACTAATGTGAATGTGTAAGTGTTCATTACAATGTATAAAGCAACTAGCCTACCTGGTACTCCTGCTTGTATCTGGATGACTCTGCCCTGGAAATTGTGTAGCTAATAGAATCGCTATACCTGCCTGTTTTTCCATGCCCGATGAAAAAAGTATTGGCAATCAAACCTACGGGACCGTAGGAGTTTCCAGTCTGCTTTAAGGAGATGGGTATCCAAAATTAGGCAAATATCGCAACTGGAGTCTTTAAGCCTAGAGAGGAGCGCTAGGCACTTCACCGGTGAGTTAAGGCCCTGGAAATTTAAGCTAATTACTTTAATCTTGTGTTAGAAGGGTCTGGAGCCAGTCATATGGGGACAAAGTGGGCAGCTGTGCCACCAACCTGCAGGCACGTGTAGCCTAGAATGCCAGTAATGTATGTATATATGTAAACGTCGTTGTGCAGAAAGGATTGGGGGGGAAAATACAAAGAAATACAACTAGACAGTTTCCTCTCCTGGGAACACAGTCAACAAGGTCGCTGGCGGTTGATCATCGTCATTGAGCGAGTTTGGAGCTCTGCCGCTGTAACTGAAAGCACCAACTAGGAATCAACAGTGCAATCAGGGTTGCAATAACTGAGTTGAGGAAGGCCATATTTGGTGGTAGAGACCATTAAGCGGTGCTTAGATGAGGCTGTGTCTTGTTATTAGTCATTATCGGAGTCCAATGTGCTGTCCTGAGGCTACAGTTATCATATCAAGGCTGTTCTTTCTGTGCGGCTTTCTAATGCAGTTCAGCTTGGCAAAGTGTCTTTTCACTGCTCGGGAGGGTCGCCGTGATTTAGCAGAGGAGTGTGGGGGCTATGTGGTCTGGGCCGCTGGGACTCAGCATCTTGGGGGGTCTCAAAGCCCAGCAGAAATGTGCTTCTTCCAGAGTGCAGACCACGTGAGTCTCTTTATTCCAGACAAATATGAAACGCAAAGGATGCCCCCATTTACATTGAATTCTCTTCTCCTGTAGGAATGTCATCGCAGGGCAGAGGGCCAGTCGACGATGCAACGTTGTGAGCTACAGATCGTTGTACAGCCACACCTTCGACCCATCAAAAGGAATGGCGTTTTGGTCTTGTACGGCTGCCATGATAATTTCTCTATGATGGTAGGAGTGAAGGCAGGTTAGAATATCTTGTGGCATGCCTCGTGATTTAGCGGGTAGTCCCACTCTATGGGTACGTTCCAACACGATGTCCTTGTCCGCCAATTCTGGGGCCACTTGTCGAAACAAACGGATGACATAATCTCCAGTTTCCAAGTGTCTGCTTCCAGCGGGGCTCCTTTAATTCTGATGTTGGGAGCATCATGATCTATTTTCAAAGTCCTCCAACTGGTACTGCAGCTCTTTATTTTTGTGCCTGAGCTCCAAAAGCTCACTGCAATGTTCATCAAGTTCCTCTTCGAGTGAATTGTTGGTTTGTTCCTTTGGCTACGGTCTCCCAGCTCTCTCTTCATATCTTTGAAGTCTACTGCCATGTCATGTTTAAGGGCCGAAATGCCATCTCTCAGGGTGCCAAACAATGTCTCCAGAATGGCGCGTGTGACCGGCGCCCCCTCCTCTGACAGTTCTGTGATGTTCAGGGCTGCGTGTGAAGTTGCCGTAGGGGAGACAACCTGAGTCTGTTCAGATTTGTTTGTAGGGGGTTTGCTAAGCATCTCTTTTCAGGTAGTGTCCTTCTTATTGCAGTGAGTCGCCATGCCTGCGTCGTATGAACGTTCCAATACTAGACGTCAAGGGCCCTGTTGTGCTGGTTTTCGTGTTGGTTGTCTAGGCAGGCTGTGATGTCATCTCAAGCTCTATATTAGTGTCGATTTGCTTTCAGTAACCAATGGTGTCCAACTCAGCTCTGGGCCACCACAGTGAAATTCTCTCTACTGTGCAGACTATGGCACTTGTGGGGGCTTGACTGTCCCTCGGTTCCTCAAGGCGGCGGGCTTCTCTTTATGTCAAGCAGTGGAGAATGGTGCTAGGGCCGCCGTCCTATGTCACCTGAAGTGGGCAGCAGGAGCCTCTCGGGCGCAACGTTGCTGCTTATGCTGGGCCCCACTTCCTTCAATTTCTCTTGGCCTGCGGATTGTCTGTGGAAGCACTTAAGGTTTAGGGCTCAGGCCCTTGCAACCCCTAGGTAGATGCTCCATGCAGCAACATTCCCTGATAGTGCCTCATACTCCCAGGCCACCTAGGAGTGTAGCATGCTTCCCAGTCCTACTGACACGTAGTCTTGCCGCCCCCTAGCTAGCCTGGCTGAAGAAGGGTGATGTCCTGAAACCGGTCGCAGGATGCATGTTTCCGGTCCAGGGAGGTCTTGGCTTGTCAATTCGGGCTGGACTGTTCCCACAAGGAAACGGGTCAAGACTAATTTGCATATGGCTGGGTCCAAACTGGGGTGGTGTGGTGAGCAAAAGAATGATGGATTTAACCCAGATCTTTGTGACTGGGGGCGAATGCTTGCATTGTCCAGCATTCCGTCCATCAATTGTTTCTTTTGCAATTGTAGCCCTAAGTGGGAAGGGTATGCCCAGACGTGGGTCCCATGCTCACTACACCACTGGATTCAAGCTAGCCTGCCTGAAGAAGGGTGATGCCCTGAAACCGGTCCCAGGATGCTTGTTTCCGGTCCAGGGAGGGTCTGGCTGGGCAGTTCGGGCTGGACTGTTCCAACAAGGAACAGGGTCAAGACTGATTTGCATATGGCTGGCTCCAAACTGGGGTGGTGTGGTGAGCAAAAGAATGATGGATTTAACCCAGATCTTTGTGACTGGGGGCGAATGCTTGCGTTGTCCAGGATTCCGTCCATCAATGGTTTCTTTTGCATTTGCCGCCCTAAGTGGGAAGGGTATGCCCAGACGTGGGTCCCGTGCTCACTACACCACTGGATTCAAGCTAGCCTGGGTGAAGAAGGGTGATGCCCTGAAACCGGTCCCAGGATGCTTGTTTCCGGTCCAGGGAGGGTCTGGCTGGGCAGTTCTGGCTGGACTGTTCCCACAAGGAACAGGGTCAAGACTGATTTGCATATGGCTGGGTCCAAACTGGGGTGGTGTGGTGAGCAAAAGAATGATGGATTTAACCCAGATCTTTGTGACTAGGGGCGAATGCTTGCACTGTCCAGCATTCCGTCCATCAATTGTTTCTTTTGCACCTAGCTGCGCTAGGCATGGGATATGCAGGTGGAGCGTCAGTTGCGTCTCCCGCAGACTTCAATGTGACCCGTCCCAGCTAGGCCAATCTGCAGCCTTCGTGTGGCACCCACACACTCCATCACACAGCAGCTGTGCAGTCCTCCTGACTTGCTGAAAGGCTTACCGGACTTATTCTGTTGTTCACAGTCGCTGCAGCAGGGTCGGGGATCAGTGCTAGGGGGAATTCCTGGAGCCGCTACAGGCCACACTCCGTGGCAGCTGCCATTTTAGGAATATTAATGGCGGTCACCACTGTCTGGTGCGCTTTCCTATAGCCGTCGCTGCAGCAGCTTCAAATTGCCTAGGGGCGCTGCTCCGCATCTGCCGTGTACTTCTCCCTGCGACAGCAGAGCTTTTATAGACCCGGTGTATGCCCGATCCGCTATTTGATCAAAGTGGGCGGTGGAGTTTCGGGAAGATGCGTCCATTCAGGCTTCATCTTGGACACGCTCCTTTTATTGCAATTTAAACTATACGTTTTACTTGTGTATCTTATGCAATGGTTTTTAGTAACTAAGCATAATAAAATAAACGTGCAATGTTTGGGAGAAAAAAAATGCTGCTGGGAGAAGGAACCTGCCAATCCTGCAGCAGTGTGACTCACCTGAAGCACCATAGCAATTCGAACCCGACCCCCCCCTCTCCCCCAGTGAAGTGTGGGTCCACCACAGCTGAAAAAAAGGATATGGAAAGCAATCCGTGTGTGCCCAGAGGCTGGTGGGCAGCAGTCTCTGTAAAAATCAGATCCAGAGTGCAAAACAATCCAGAGATTGTGCCTACGACTGTGTTGCTACCATTTAAACCCATGCCCGAGGGGTGCCGTGCTGCGGCTATTGAGACTCTGCTGCTGCTCTTGTGCGGCTTAGATCTGTAACCTCAGCAACCTATCAACTGAACCTCACAGGCGATCCTATTGCCACCTTCTCTTGGACTATGGATAAAGCCTCCAGCTGACACGTTTCCCCCCAAGTAGTAATCTGTACCTAAGCCTTGATACCTGCCCGAGGGATACTCAAACCCGTTGAGAGACCTACCAAGACCTACCAAGCACAGTGTCACCTGAGAGAGTGGTGAGGTGATGTAGAATACAAGGTGCAGAAGCCCAAGCATGAGTACGAGTTGTAACTATTTTACGTGATGTAAAGTATTACTCTTTAAATGTGAAGATTAAGGTACTTTCCTTTTACCAAATAAAGGCACTGGGTTGGACATTCAGTTATTGTGCTGCTGGGTGGTTGGTTGGGTGCTGAGTTTCGGCATCCCAACACTACCTCCCTAAGAAGCTGGTGACTGCTCACCATCACTACATCTGAGTGTCATGTGCTGAATGGGCTTGTATTTGGCCCTGTTTGCAGGGTCATTGTAGGAGGAACCTCAGGACATCAGAGGTAAGCCATCCCAGTACTCACAGCTGCGGCCATAGTTGCCACTGTTTGCCCCCACTCCACCCAAATGGGCCTGCCATAGTTGAAAAAGGCAACTGTGTATTGGCTTGATTGGAGACACCATGAAGAACAGTAACATCAAATTCACATCCAACTGTGGAACATGTAAACAGAAGGATAGTAATTTGCACCACTCATTCTGAAATGTGGGCAGTGGCTGCATTTGGAGTTTCAGATAAATGAACAACCGACTCTGCTGCAAGAGCAGGTCTACAATATGCATGAGAGGAAGGCAGAGCTGAAATTCAACAGATCAGCACACTAAATCCACTTTACACAGTCTGGAGCAATCAGTTATGAGGCACAGAAATATTGGCATCTTTAAATGGTTTTAAAGGCAACTGAAAGATGAGCGCAACTTGTAATGTATGTGAAGGATGCAGAGTACTGCAAGCAGAACCAAGAGCCCAGTTGCAGTGTCTGAGGAGCTGCACGTTATTCACTAAATTAAATACAAGTTTACAAAAGAAAATCATGTGTCTTTTATAAAAGGATGCATTGGTTCACCAGTCCATATCACCGAAGGGAACTACTTTCAAGGAAGTTGTTCTCATTCTGCACAGGTAAAATGCAGTCACTCACAGTGAGGAGAGTGAGTGAGTGAAATGGGCTGACCCATTACCATATGCTGTGATAAAAAGAAGCAAAACGTGAATGGCACTTCAACAGATCATTGGATAATAAGGACTGAGTGATTGCTCCTATATGTACATAGGTATAGATATATACTTTCAGAAAGTTGCAGAAAAAGCAAAAATATATCTTCCCATTGTTTTGCCCAATCTTTACATAAAAGTCAGGAGCATGTTCTATTTCCTAGCTGCCTTACATCTTAGAAATGTCCATACTATTTGCTAGAGGACAGGGATTTCCAGAGGCTCAACACATCGTTTACTGTGGTCATTCAGACTGTTATTCTTAGTTGTACTAGCTGTCCTCTGTCCCACAGTACTAGCTTCCCATCTCCCACACATTCACTGTGGTCAGTGAATTTCACGCAGCATGCTATTCAGTGGAAATGACTATCACCTGAATACTATTTTATTCATTTTACATGAAGTCAATAAGCAGAGTTATAGCCTTGTATGTTACCTGAATGCAGTTGATGCTCAGCCGGCACACCTCGTCCTGTATGTTCTGGTGTTGGAAAACCTAGAAAAGTAGTTCTCGGTGAGAGTTCAGAATCATTGTATAAATTAAATTAAATGACACAAGTAATTAGACAATTTAACATGAAAATAAGTGGGACACAATTGCAGTGAAGGCATCAAGCCTGATATAAAGTTTTGACAGTAGATTTTCTACATTCCATTATGAAACGTATCCCATTTTCTGCCAAGGCAGTGGAAGAAACTCCAACATGTGTTGAGTTTTCTGTCTAAGAAAGTGGTAGAATCAGTCACTTGAGCATGGATACATCTGAGGGAACATTTGCGAATGCTGCTGTCTGAGGTAGTGATATCTGCCACTAAATATGGGCACTGATAATGCTTGCCTAAAATGGTGGTACACTGTCAGTGCACACATAGTCAACCTAACAAACAAGTTACTTACCTTCGGTAACGCTTTTTCTGGTGGATACAGTATCTGCCTGTGGATTCCTCACCTTATGAATATTCCCTGCGCCAGCATTCTTCTGGAATTTTTTGTAGCTCTCCACGCCGAGGAGGTCGTCACAATGCCATGGCTCCGCACGCAGCTCCGTGTGACGTCACTGGAGCCATAAGAGGGCTACGTCGGCATGATGACGTCAGTTCCACCCATTTTTTCCGTGCCACCGAGGCGAAACGGGCGGACCGACCATATAGAAAATGCATACATAGTACCACAGTATTCACACAAATACACACAGTGTAAAGTGAAAAAGGAAAGCAAAATAAAGCAAGGCAAAACAGAGGCAATGCAGAATGTTAATATGAAACAACATATTAACGAGTACTTCTTTTAAGGTATAAAAGGGTGGACAATGGGGAGGCAGGTGGGTCAGTGATGAATCCACAGGCAGATACTGTATCCACCAGAAAAAGCGTTACAGAAGTTAATTAACTTGTTCTTCTGATGGATACATCTGCCTGTGGATTCCTCACCTTATGAATAGAATCCCACAGCAGTCCCACTCCCGGAGGAGGGTGTCCACCTTTCTATACCAAAAAGACCTGCAAAACAGAGCGCACAAAATGGCTGTCCTTTCTCCCTTCAGAATCTAAGCAGTACTGTTTCGCGAAAGTGTGGAGGGAGGCCCAAGTTGCCGCTTTACAGATGTCCAGCACAGGAACACCTCTGGACAAGGCAGAAGTAGACGATTTGGCCCTGGTGGAATGAGCTCTAATGCCTTCAGGAGGCTCCTTAACAGCCAGAGCGTAACAGATCTTGATGCAAAAGATGATCCACCTGGATACCGCCTTGCCCTTCATCCGTCTAACATAGCCTACAACGAGCTGATCATCCTGACGAAAGTCCTTTGTTCTATCAAGATAGAAACTAATTGCCCTCTTAGGGTCCAAACGGTGTAGCCTTTCCTCCTCCTCGGAACGGTGAAAGGGAGGATAGAAAGTAGTAAGACTAATGGACTGTCCTAGATGGAAGGGAGTTACACCGTAGGCAGAAAAGCAGCCCTGGTCCTGAGTACCATCTTTTCAGCATGTACGGTCAAAAACGGAGGCTTTGAACTCAAAGCCTGAAGCTCACTCAATCTCCTAGCCGAAGAGATAGCCACCAGAAAGACCGTTTTGAAAGTCAGCAGTCGCAAAGGACAGCTATGCATAGGTTTAAACGTGGAACCCATTAAAAAAGTTAACATTAAATTCAAATCCCACTGGGGCATAATAAAAGGAGTGGGCGGGAACATGTTAGTAAGTCCCTTAATGAACCTTAAAACTATTGGAGACTTAAAAAGTGACGGCTGATCAGGCAAACAAAGAAATGCCGATAAAGCTGACAAATATCCTTTAACAGTGGCCACAGCAAAACCTTGCTGGGCCAAAAGAAGCGAAAAACAAAGAACATCAGAAAGATGAGCTTTCAAGGGATCAATAGACTTCTCTCCACACCATTTAACAAATTTGGACCACCCGTAGGAGTAGATAGACTTGGCGGAGTGTTGCCTGGCCGATAATATAACATCCACTACGTCAAGCGGGGGAGAAAAATAATTCAGGTTGCCCCGTTCAATCTCCAGGCATGAAGGTGCAGGCTCTGGAGGTGGGGATGTAGAACCTGCCCCTCCGACTGCGAGATGTGATCTACCCTGAGAGGGAGACGGAGTGGAGGGTGCGATGAGAGGTGAAGAAGATCTGTGTACCACACCCTTCTTAGCCAATACGGGGCGATCAATATGACTTGGGCCCGGTCTTGGCGAATCTTCCTCAGAACCAGAGGAATCAATGGTATGGGAGGAAACGCGTAATGGAGTTGTGAACTCCAACTCAACTGAAACGCGTCCCCCAACGCCCCCTGCATCGGAAACTGGAGACTGCAGAATGACACGCAGTGCGCGTTCTCGAGAGTGGCAAACAGGTCCACCCGAGGAGTTCCCCAATTCTGAAAGATGTGTCGAACTACCTCCGGATGAAGCCTCCACTCGTGGTCGGCAGAGAACTGCCGACAGACTGGTCGCATGTACGTTCAGCACCCTGGCCAGATAATTTTCCATCAAGCAAATCCGATGGTCCTGGGCCCAGGACCAAAGCCACAACTCCTCCCTGCAGAGACGGTACAACTCTACTCCTCCCTGCTTGTTGACATACCACATCGCAGCAGTGTTGTCCGTCAGGACTTGAACCGACTGATCGCGAAGGGAGAGAGGCCTTGAGCGCTCTACGTATCGCCCACAATTCGAGAAGATTGATATGATTCAATCATTCCTCTGGAGACCAGAGACGCTTGATCTCCAGATTCCCCAGATGATCACCCCACCTTAGGGTAGAGGCATCCGTTATCACTGTGGCCACCGATGGAGGAAGATGAAAGGGCTTTCCTTGAGACAGATTGCCCTCCACATTCCAACAAGACAGATCCGCTGCAGCTTCTCTGGAGACCCTGACAGACTCCCTGAGATCTCCATTTTGCTGATACCACTGCCTGCGGAGGCACCACTGGAGCGCCCTCATGTGCCAGCCTGCATGGTTGACAACTAGAATGCAGGAGGTGAACAGACCGAGCAGGCGAGGGACCTTCAGAACCGGAACACCCGCTCCATTGTAAAACAAGAGAATCATTTCCTGAACGTCGAGAATCCTTTGTGGAGAAGGAAAAGCACGACACACAGTGGTATCCAGTACCGCCCCTATGAACAGATTGCACTGAGAGGGCACTAGGTGAGACTTGGGTACATTTATCAAAAAACCCAAATTGTACAACAGCTGAGCTGTTACCTGCAGATGATGAAGCACCATCTCTGGCGTCTCTGCTTTCAGAAGCCAGCCGTCCAGGTAGGAGAAAACAGGAATCCCCGACCTCCTGAGATGGGCAGCCACCACTGCCATCACCTTGGTGACGACTCGAGGTACAGTAGTAATACCAAACGGAAGAACCGCAAATTGGTAGTGTTGCGACCCAACCGTAAATCGTAGATACTTCCTGTGCGACTTCAGGATTGGGATGTGAAAATACGCATCCTGCAAGTCGATGGACACCATCCAGTCCTCTTGCTGCAGCGCCTGAAGAACCTGCGCTAGGGTGAGCATCTTGAATCTCTCCTGCTTGAGATAAAGATTCAAAATTCTGAGTTCCAGGATGGGATGTAACCTGCCATCCCTTTTAGGAATCAGAAAATACCGGAAGTAGCATCCCTGACCCCTTTCCTGCTCCGGAACCACCTCTATCGCACCTTTTTGTAACAGGGCAATAACCTCCTTCTAAAGGAGAAGTAAATGATCCTCCGAGCAAAATCTTTGGCAAGGAGGGTAAGGAAAGGAGGGAATTCCCTGAATGGAAGGGCGTACCCATTTTCTACGAGATCTAGAACCCAAAGGTCCGAAGTGATTGATTTCCAACCTCATAGAAAATGGGTAAGCCGACCTCCCACAGGACCTACATGATCCAAGATGGCGGATCTAGGGCTACTTTCCTGTGTTACCAGGAGGGGCTGGGGAGGTAGAGGAGGAGGAAGGATGACGCCCGGCTCCACGTTGGCGACCTCTGCCTTTACCCCTAAAGGACTTATACAAGAGGTTTTGTTGTTGCTGCTGTTGAGGCTGCCTGAAACTCTGAAAGGAAGACTTCCCGAAGCCTCTGTACCTTTTATAACCATAACCTCACACCGGTGTTTGCAGACCCAAAGATTTTGCTGTGGCTTTACAGTCCTTAAATCTTTGCAAAGCCGAATCTGCCTTCTCTCCAAAAAGTCTAGATCCATCAAAAGGTAGATCAAGAAGAGCAGCTTGGACATCGGGAGAGAACCCAGAAGACCTCAACCACGCATGTCTTCTTGTTGCAATAGACAAACCCATCACTCTGGCAACAGAATCCGCCGTGTCCAGGCCCGACTGGATGACCTGGCGAGCTGCAGTCTGAGAGTCCGCCAACACCTCACTGAGATTTCCCCTGTCCTCCTCAGATAGCTTAGGAAGAAGCTGTTTGGCAGAGTCCATTAAGGCATGAATATATCTACCCAGGAGACATGTGGCTTTGGTAGATTTCAGTGCCATGCTAGCTGAAGAAAAGACCTTTTCGCAGACTGCGCCATCTTTTTGGAATCTCTGTCGGCAGAAGCTTGCGGAAAAGCCCCGGTGGACTGCTTCGAACAAGACGCCTGAACCACCAAGCTCTCAGGAGAGGGGTGGAATGAAAGGAGCACTGGATCTCCAGGAGCAGGTCTATATCTTCTGGACACTGACCTCGAAACCGCAGGAGCAGAAAGAGGGTTGCGCCAAACATCCAGTATGGGCTCGGTCAGAGCATCATTAAAGGGCAAGAGTGGTTCAACCACCGAGGACGGTGAATGGAGCACCTCCGTAAGAAGATTAGGCTTATACTCAGCCACAGGTAGCTGCAAAACTAAAAGTTCAGCCGCCTTACTAATTACAGAATGGTAGGGAGCAACCTCCTTCGAGGGGGAAGCCTTTTGAGAAACAAAGTCCCTCTCCGGAGAAGCATCAAGTCCGCTTGCTTCACACAAGTCCTCAAACACATCCTGTGTGTCATACACTTCTCCTTCCTCCCTCTCTTCCTGGTACTGCTCCTCCTCCAACAACCTCTGCGCCTCTCTCCTCAAGCGCATATTCGGCTGCAGCGTTGACGGCGCAACACGCAGCGTCGATAGCTCCGGGAGCAGCGTCGAAGAAGGACCCACTGTGGTAACCGGTGCCGATCGAATCCGAGAAGCTTCATGGGATGGAGCCGGGGACTGCCCATACGGCGTCGACATCCTCGGAGCCGGAAAATGCCAGGACGGCGTCGCTGACATGAAGGGCACAAAGGAGGCCTGTGGATACTCCTGAGGCACACCCAAATTATATGTCAAAGGACCCATGGGACCCTAAGGTGCACCGTTTTAACCACGTGTCCCCTTGAACCATAACAACTTTCTAAACAGTGTTTACAAAACGTTGTGTACATGAAACATCTTAAACACGTGTAATGTAAAAATATCCCTTTTGAAAACATGCCGTCCATACATAAAAACTATTTTTCGCATATGCCGCTTAGCAATTAATGCACAAGTGTATGCACCGTCTGTAAGGCACAGACCAGCACACGAATTCGAGGAGAGGCACCCGAGCGGCCATTGTGCATTACCACCAGTGTGCTAGCGAAAAAAAGCACAGAGTAATAAAAAGCAGCCTTACTTGTCAGTGTCTTCGCAGGCTAGCAGTGTCCGATTTCAGAATACTGTTGCTCTCTTCTTTTTTTTACACTAGTGCTGGAAGGGAAGGGGAGGGGAAGGGGGGAGTGAGGGGAGACGGCTGAAGCGAGGAGAGGCACCCGAGAGGCCACTGTGGCGAGCCACTCACTTTACTTTCGTTGAACCACAGGCCCAGTTTGTCATATACAGACGAGACTCCACGACAGTGCCTTGTCTGGGATTTACATGCACGGTGCCTATTCCTGTTAGACACACCCCTTGTTCATCTCCACCAGGAAGCCTCTGGTGCGAGCGCCGCGTTTGTCACCATTTCTAGAGCACTGTGCCTGTCCTCGCTTGTATACAGTGGACAACAGGAACACTGCAAAGCTGAACCAATCACAGTTCAGAGAAGCCCACCTATACCTCGCAGTGAGCGAATCGCCATCAAGCCTGAGGTGGCAAATATAAGCGGTGTTTTAGACTGCACCTCACTAAGTAAACTACACAAGCCACTTTCACCACAGGTCCCGAGACAGCGCTCTTTGGAATCTCTCTTAGAGTGGTCCGCGGCCAAGCAGGATGAGGGACAACACTGACATATCCCAATGTAGAAGTATGGACGAGGTCTGTGGTTAGAGGGTGGGCGGTGCTGCCCCATGGAGTCCATCTGGTGACAGGCGCCACATAAAATCTAGTGACCCCTTTCACGCTTTAGATTTTCCAATCGGATATCGCCATTTTAAGCCGGGATTGTCACCTCCTTCTCCGCTCGAATAATACCGCCCCCAAATGAATACCACGTCGCTGTGCGTACCGCGGACACAAACGGAAGGTGTGATTGCGCTGTTGACACATGTACGAACCCAATGCAGCGATCACTGAATGCATAAACACACATATTCGGAGCCACTCTCTCAAGTGTGTGGAGAAAGCAATGAACCCAAGATCGAACGTAAACATTGTGAGGTTTCTGAGACCATGGCAAGTGTGGCCGTGGGCTCTGATAGCGAAGGATTGACACACCACCCCCTCCTTTTCAATCAGTCCAACTGTGCCACGGACTGAGAGGCGAGAGACAGAGCCACTGCTCGCGACTGCACTGACTGGTGCCATGCGCGAGCACAATATCCAGTCTGGGGATTGATAGCCAACAGAGAGAGCCACTGCTCGTGCCGGCACTGACTGGTGTCGCGCACGTGCTGAATATCCAGTCCGGGTGGGCGAGCCAGAAAGGAGACAGGGAGGGGAGCAAAAAGCCTCATTGTAAATCGAAGGCGCACATATAACATAAATTGTGACGCGCGACAATGGAAAGCAGAGGCGGAGCTTCCACCCCACTTCCAAAGAAAACCGACGACAATAGATTTCACAGAGAGAGCAGCGTATGCGCTGCGATGATAGGCGAGACCTCAAAAAGGAAAGTGGACGTAAATGTTATATTAAAGAAGAATTTATAAACTACAATGTTGTTGTACATTAAAAAAAAATATACGTACCCAAGCTTAAAAGGTGCCTCTTGAACATCTGGGAGCCAACGGACCTACCAGTAAAGGGTAAATTGTGGGCCACGTTCGGACAGGTGATCGCAAAGCACAATATAGCGCGCAGGTGGGGAGCGTGCACACCCCCATCGCTTAGTGAGTGGAAAAAAGATATGGACTGGTGTATGCTGCAGGAGAAAACAGTTTATGTGGCCCGGGGGTGTCCTCAGAAATGGGTGGCAGTTTGGGCAAAATGGAATGAGTACCGTGGACACTTATGTGAACCCCCCGTGATCCCCTCCCTTGACGAACCACTAACGCAGTAAGGACCCGTGTACTGTCAGCAAAATGTGGGCTAAGCCATCTTACGTACAAAGTGTGTATACGAATCTGTGATTGCTGTAATGTACGAAAATGTGATTATGTATGTGTAATGACCAACAAGTTGCAAATAAAAAGAATTGATAAAAAAAGAAAAACAAAAAAAAAATATATATATGTATATATATATATATATATATATATATATATATATATATATATATATATATATACACGTTTATGCACTCTAATTAAAAATTCCTTGTTATCTACTCATGGACCCATGAGTTTCTTAATAAGGCAAGTAGGAATGAATAATTAGGACAGCTAGGTACAAGCGAGAGACACTAAGGAGAAGAACACTTAGAAAACTTTGAAAAGCTACACTTAAATGCAAGAGTACAAGCACAATAGCATGCGGATTGTACTTGGAGGCTCCCTGTCTATTGGGCTGGTCTCCAAATGCCTCTGTAATAATCACAATAAAGCAGCAGAAACTTACATTGGCTTCTCCAGGCTTGCAGTCCAGCACAACTTTCAGGGACTGTAAGGACAGCAAAATGACTTGTTCGAACTGTGAAGGCTGAAAGCACAAAAACACGTGGGTCAATTTTAGTTTGAGTAATATTTCTGTATTTTAAAAACAAACGGTAACAATTCTTGCTTTTGGTATAAACTGATAAAAACATCCAAATGACGGTAACAATCCACTTAATGATACGTACTGTAACACATATTCAGAAATGCTCTTTCGCGAAGCTTAATTCCCGCCCTATGCTCCTTTTTGCTGTGACTTATTTTTGTAGTACGCCTAGCTTACTACTAAATTTTAAGGGTAAACCATGATTTCAACAAGACAGTCACATCTACTCATAGCAAAGTCTTTGTGACTTGGGCCCATATATTTATCATTACCTTCTTCAAAGTAAGTACAGGTCACTGGGAAGTAAGACGATGGAGAACTATCACATGAAGTATCGAACTAAATGTGAGAAACTCGTCTGCAAGACGAACTTCATAGAAGATATTACATAATCTCTATGATTTGTTTTATGTATCAAAGAAGAGTTTGGAAATACAAAATGCACAGGCTAGGGAACTATACAGTTATCCAGGTATCAAACACAGCAGCAATTATTATGGGCACAGGCATGTGCAAGCAAGGCCAGGGACCAATATAAAATCTTGTTCGAACAACACAACGGGGTGCCAAACACATGTAGATGAAATCACTGGTCGAGAGGGTACATTCTGCTTCCCAGTTCTACCTGTATCCTCCCACTAATTTGCATCTTGACGTCACAAGAGTGATGGTGAAAATCAAGGCATACACTCAGGAATAATGCTGATGGAGTAAATGTACTCCAACAACCAGGACGACTAAATGATGATGAAAATCTGGCCCAAGTGCAAATCTGAACAAGCATTCAATAGCAATGAGTGATGCACAGTAGTGGCATGATAGTGACAATTCATGACATCGTGAGCAGTTTTGCCACAATTATGACTACCCCTGGTGTAATGCTTTCAGTGACATAATTGTAATAATTCTGTACATAAAGTGCACATTCTTAGCACAAAGTACCCAGTGTCATGATTGCAGGGGCATAATATTGGTAAGTATTGCCATTCTGTAACATTATCGCTACTGTTGCCTGAGGCCTCAGTTTGTCATAGGAGTAACCTGTCTGCATTTATTAGAGCACTCCTCCAGTGGTGTACTCCCCATTCATTCATCCATTCACTCGCTCAATCATCCATACTCTCACTCATGCAACCATCCTTCTGTTGGTTGACTCATGCTCAGATTTCTCAACTCAGCCGTCCACACAACCACAACCTTGACACTCAATGAAGCACTTGCCATTTCTCGTTTTCACCGTCTGAAAGTGCTTTCGCTGGATATGGTGAGGGATCAAGGCATGAAGAATAAGGAAGAAGAGGAAAGGGGTTCCCATCTCGTTAATGCATCTGTATTGTGAATTGGGTATGAGAGTTGATGTGGATACTGGGATGATGAGGATTTTATTACGTCGTTTTTTTTTGTTTTAGAATGCATTTTTGTTTTTTTCTATTTGCAGGCTGATTTTATGAATACAAGGATACCGAGGAACTGCAGGAAACTGTTTTGAAGTCAACATAAAAGCTGATAAGATGTTGATGCATTTGCTGTTGTTTTTGCCTTTGTTGTGTACAGCCTGTCCTGCTTTCTCGCCCCACTCTCATGCTTGGCACTGCTAAGTGAATATTCACAAACGACCCGCTCAGCGTCTGGAAGTTTACATTTTTTGCATCTTTTCAAGGTCTTTTTCATTCTTTACATGAGACACGTCCACTTTCTTCATTTTCTGTCGTGTACTTTCACTTGAAGTATGTGCAAGACGAAAACCGAGAATAAGTCAAAGTGGGAGTGGTTCGCTGCGTTCGCATTAGATGCTCACAGATAATGGAAGGGAAATGCTGGCACTTTGCATTGCGATATCATATTTTGCATGTTTTGCTGAATAAATATGGGCAGACTTCAAACAGACGTACAAGTAGTCCGTTTTATCTTTGACAAAACTCAAATAAATTATCTGGAATACTCTTCACTAATAAATAAGTAATCATTTTCTGTGACTGATTTTTAACGAAATTGGAATCTTTATAAATAAAAGAAAACAGGAAGTTTTAATTATTTTAAATTCTATGGGACAATTTCCCAATGGTTTTGATATTTCCGCTTTCTTTTAAAAGGAATGGGATTAACTAGAAGCATCCCTTTTCCAAAGTAAAGAGATTGCTGCCATTCAATGCCTGCATAAGGCAAACTACTCTTCAGAGTAAACAACAGTTTATGTGAGATGCTTACAGTAAAGACTGTACTTATTTTGTGATTATTCTACACCAGGAGTCTTCAATGAGTAGCTCGTGCGCCACCAGTAGCTCTCCAGCTGCCTGTGAGTAGCTCTCCTACGTGCAGCCCAGCCTACTAAGGCTTGTTTTTACTGATGACGTAACTGTGCAACAAAAATGCAACACTACAGCGGTTGCATAAAGTTCTGAGGTAGGAAATTGTATATTTTCACCCAGTTGTGAATAAAACAGGATTGCGAGACCTGCAAATTTATTTTTTCATAATTTCTGCTATATATTGAGCTCGCTTCTTCAATTTTTGCCATTTTATATAGTTGCAAATGAAATATGGCCCCCCACTGGTGACAGATCCTGTGTGATTTATATACAGAGCCACTCTAATTATGAGATTCTACAGCTGAGGCGTTTTTCACATAATGTGCCATATAATCCAACACATGCTGCCTAAACTGCATATGTTAACAAAAAAATGTTGATAATAGCTCAAACATATCAAAAGTTACTAAAAAGGGGATAACATGTCCTGCCACACAGTGAAAAGCCCATCACAAGTAGTGACTGGTCTCTTTTACATTGCTATTGCTGTATTTGGGTCTTACTCTGAAAGTAATGAGGCAAAACATTTATACAGTGTTAACGTGTACAGATGTCAAAATAATGAAGTAATACTATCAACGAAAATGTGCTGCATTATGCTACATAATTCTCATTTTTGTGGCCACATAATTTAGTCAACCCTGTTGCGTAATTTAGACCTTACTTGCCGCATAAATTAGACCTTCTCTGCCGCCTCATTACAATGGCTTTGCTTATTTAGCACAAACTACCAGAGAACTGTGCATGGTGGGGGCGGTTTACAGTAGGTACAGGAGACGAGAAATGCAACCAAATAAAAGTACAGGCTAACAGAAATTAGCCCTAAATGTGGAGAAAAAACAGTTTCTTGACAGGATTAAGTCTTTAAAAATTGACACGGACGTGAGTCTTTTCCTCTGCAGCACTGGCAAGACTGAAAGATAAAAGTGTGGGCACTGATGAGGCGAGAAGCCATAAGGAAAAGGCAAAACAGACTGTGGGGGAGGATACTGGGGCAATAAATGTGGACATAATGTTTCAGACGCCAAGAGAGGCCCCCATCTCAGTGAACAGTGTGAAATACGCTGCACACACAGCATTGCCTGGATTACGAAAATACTTTCTGCCTTCTGCATTATGTGGTGTTTCCTTTATTCAACTTTAGCTTGATTTGTTTAACACCAGGAAAACAATGCAATTAAAAAAATGTTTCTTTAACAGCGCACACATAATCTTGCAAGGCTGCATTTTCTGTAAGCCTGCCAGGTGTTTAAAGTATTATCGTTTGCTCCGTGCCCCCAAATGCGACCTCGTCCATAAAAGCAGAGACAAAGTAAAGGTCAATGTCTCTCCATAGTAAACTTACTATCATCGTGTTTTGACTCCTTATCAACGATGTACTAGTTCCATCTCTAGATTGCAAAAGGAGAGGTTCACGATTTATTGGGAATTGTTAACATGCCACACATTTGACCCTGCCCCCACGCTCACTGAATCCAGACCATTGCGTGCAGAATCACAGTTAAAAAAAAATTCTTAAAACTCGGACCGCTGCAAAAGCCATTATCAGACGGACTCACCTGCTGGGGAGGCATACAGTGTGTCAGAGACGCCGACTTGTTGCTCCCGATTCCAGGAAGTGCGCAGCAGCGCACCAAAGATGAGCGGCCTACCTTGGATGGATCCCACTGGACAGAGCGATCGAGCCACGCAGCAATCAGCAGCAGATAAATCACCAGACCACTCGACCCACACCGCTGGGACCTGGCAGTGGAAAAAGTGTTTCCTGCATCGGGGCCTGCCCTTGCACGTTCGGCAGCTGGGTTCCAAGAGCAGTTGGGCTGCACCAGTGAGGAATCTGTGCTAGAACACTGACGTTTAGCGCAAGACTCCCCCAGCCAATCACTGGCTAGATAGAGCCCAGTCATGGGCTTTCAGCCAGTCAGTGGACTCCAAAAGCTTTCTGACCGCACTTCTAATTGGCTGTGAGCCCCAGAGGGCCCACAGCTCATATTTTTTGTGATTTAATGTCTACTTGTCCGTCGGACAAAATAGACAATAAATCTTCTTGCCCATTGTAAAAATCTACTTGGTTCGGGCGTCGGGCGATACGATTTCCCCACCCCTGCTACTAATATAGAAGCATTTGCTTGGTTGGATTATTTGAATACCAAATGTATAAAGCATATATTTGAGACGAAAATGTGTGTATTTTCAGAACTCACATGCTGATGTTTGGAGAAAAAGGTTTATATTTTCAAAATGAATTTAAAGCTATTATTTGAGTTGGCAAGGTTTATTACACCTTGTTGCAGTTACAGCTGCTATGTATTACCCATGTAGATGCATTTCAAACTAATAGTGCTTTTTAGGTCGAGCCTATGGCAGTGCGCATGCGCTGCACAGAAAATCGACCTCTTGGAATCACTTCAGCTTTCTTCAAAGCGCGTGCATGTTGTGCTCACACGCTATTGGCCTTTGCGTCTGGCTTCAGTACGCAATTGGCCAAAGGCATGTGGATGTCCCAGCTTCTTTTCAAATGTTTACTCCCAGAGCGTTTTGCTCTTTGGAGCCAGCAGCGGCGCGCAGGGGCCATCTGTTTTTAATCAGCATGGGCACGCTTGGTTTACATGCAGTCTTTCTCTCAAGTTTCTTCTCATGGTGATGCTAAGGAAGGCTGCAAACTTCGGATCTTGACCCGACTCTTGGCAGAGATATTACAAGTGGCGGCGTAATGACACCAGCACAGCGGCCCCCCCGCTGCTAATGCGTGCCCTATTTCTAACCAACAATTCAAGCATTCCTCCCTCTCTAGCATCCGTCTCAGTCATGTCTGTCCAATATCTTTCTCACCAGGGACTGTAGTGCCTTTTTCCCCATACCTGCGTAACATGGCTCCTGTACCGGGTCACTGCGCGTGGCCAAGTGCTGCACGTGCAGATGTGTTCCTTGATGTGCTGCACGAGCTGCAGAACGTACCCCTGCAGACGCTGCTCTGGTTGTGGGGGCATTCCCAGTACGTACTGCATTACGTGCTCAACAACACCCTTTAATATAAATCCATCTACTTTATATGCTTGAAGCATTTTCTTTTTTAGTCTTTTTAATAGTATTTAAACAATGTCATAAAAACATGTCGAGTACACAACAGTCTCCTAGTAAATAGCATTCCTGCCGTTTATTGTATTCGGCCAATCTTCTGGGTTTGTCAGCAGCCCCAAATCCGCCCCCACCTCTCCAGATGGAGAGAGGGTTAGAGTTAATTTACTTTCTCGGGCGTCATGCATCACCCAGCTCGGTGACACTTTAGCGGGGGACAGGGGTCTCCTGGAGGGGTCGGCCTCCTCACAGCTGCACTGCCAAGCCATCACTTGTTTTTATGTATAAAGAGGACTCGTCTGTTCCAAGGACGCTGACCTGACAGCCATCACAGGTGTGCGGAGGTACAGACGTCTGACATAGACGGCAGCGGGTCGCACCAGGTTTGCAACCACACAGCAGGGCAGCCACCACACTATTAAAAGACACCTGGCAGCTAACAGGACGGCCATCAAGAACAATCATTGGCATAGCCAATAAGCCTCGCCTTTGGGACCTTACAAGTGTTTAGCCATGCAACAGTTGATGTTGTTGCACAAAGGATATTGTGCTGGATAACTAAACACATATAAAATCCCAAAGGCGAGACCTATTGGCTATACCAATGCTTATTTACTCTTCTGCTGGCACCCCTGCCTAATGCACTGATGTGATCACTGCTGACAATCTTGGATGGGGTGGTCACAATAAGATCACTAACATTAGTAGCTCTGGATGATTTTTATTGAGCATAAGTAGCTCTTATTACAGAAAAGGTTGGAGACCCCTTATCTAGACATTAAGGCAAAGGCATTTCTAAACGGGTGACCTTTAGTGGTTATTTTAAAACCAGATAAGAACACGAATTCCACAGTGTTTTGGCATCTGAATATTTTATTACATTTATTGTATTGATTAATTGAAATCATCACAATATAAAACAAATACCAGAGACTACTTTCAGATTTTTTATAACCCTTCCGACTTCCTTCACTGTTAAACATTCATCTCTTTTAGACAGTGGCTGTGCAACCAAAGGCAGATGCAAAGCATGTTTATGAAGACACTGCCTACCTCCCCCCTGCTTTTTGTAACATTTGGGTTACATGAATTCCATGATAATCTGGTCAACTCTTCTCGAACTTTCTTATTGCAATAATGCACTGAATATTCATTTAACTACTCATCCTAGGAAAGTACGAGTTTCAGGCTTCATAACTGATTGTTCATTAACTGTAGAAATGTTGCTGCCTTTTTTTCAATGCTTTAACTGCGAAGTTTTCCTGATTTCGTCAATAAGTCTAATGCTAGTTGTTTCGTTTTAAGCTCGATGGTAAACCACGACGAGCTGCTCTCATTTATTTGAGAAAAAGCAGTGGTCTCTCTAATGTTTTCGACTGTTGACATACTTGGAAAATCAGCTGATATATCCTGTCGTACCAGGCTACTGTTGTCCGCCTCACTCTTTCACTGCTGACTTTAAGCGTTTCATTTGTGAGATTGCTCAGTGAACCTTTGGAATTAATTTTAGTAAAATGTTCTGGTTTGAATGACCATTGAGTGATGCTGTCACTTCAGTCTGCGGGATGGAGGGGGGCGCTATTGAGCTTAATGTGGCTAAATTGGTGGTGGGAGAACTGAGACATCCTGCCTGGAGTAAGGCAGCACACTGGAAGTGATGCACAGAGGCACACATGGGGGGTGCTCCCAATGCAGCGAGAGGAAAACGCTGACCGACGATATTATCTTACACCCAAATCGGAAAGCAAGAGAAACCTACGAAACCTAAGGTTTTAGACCACGAATCCTAGATTAAAGATTACACCTACTAAAAGCTCCATGTAACTATGTCTCTGAATCAGACCAATGCCACGCAGAGTTACAGAGCTGCATGACAATTAACGTATTTCAGAGAGAGGGAAAATCTGAACACCTTGAAAACTTTGCGGATGAATGACCTAAGAAATGCGGAGGATCTATGGTACTTTGCAAAAAACGTTTTAATCAAGAAGACAGATTGTTCAAGCTTCTGCATCATTCACATTTACAGGAACATTCCAGTTATTCGCTAGAAGGGAGGAGGCAGGCAAAGCTCAGGAGCAACCGTCACCACAATCTTGTAAGATCCAGATACGAGGGGTCGTTGTCCAGAGTGCTGAAGTCAGGAATTGTTACTCATTAGAGGGCACAGAAAAACACTGTTTCCAACCCAACCTCTGCCTACAGCTTCACCAGAGGAGGAACGAACTACAAAAGCATGCACAGATCCACTACCTCTGAAAGTTCAAGTGAGTGGCAGCAAAAATTCACTCTAGGAGTTCCCATTAGGAAACAGATGAATTAAGTTACTATTTCCATTTCTCTGCAGGGGGTATTCCTGCAGTAAATTCTCTGCTGGTATGTATTCGAATCTGTTCTCCATTGAGGGGTGTGGATGGACTAGAAGAGCTTAATTTGAGCCAGTGGTTGTAGGTGTGGCTGATCGGTACTGCTTTTTGGGGACCAGCACTTATATAACCTTTTCAGACTATGGCCCAGAACAGAAAGAGGATGGAAGAAAGGAGGAAGAGAAAAGGCATGAGGTAGAATCTAGACTAGGAAGCCTCTCTATTTGGCATCCATTTTGTCCACGGCCACGAAAAGGCTAGGAGACTTGGTCACTATGGGGGTATGGCTGATACTGCAGGTGCAGCTGTGAACCCCTACCGTAACCACAGAAGGGGCAAGAGGTGTGTGGCTAGTGCAAGGCCAGGGAAGAACTCAAAGATCTGGCAGTAGCTTCCCTCTCTTTAAGGTGCTCAAATGCTGATTCGGCCATTTCACTGAACAGGTGAGAGCCATCAAAGGGCATGTCCATCAGATTCGTACTGAACATCCCTCAAGAAGCCAGTTCATCGGAGTCAAGCGTGGGGGTGAAGTGCCACCATGGAGGCGACAGCACTCCTGAGTGAATCAGTGGTGTCCAACTCACACTGGATGGAGAACATTGCTGTGTCCATGCCATCAATAATGGCCTTGTTCAGTATAGCTCGTGCCTTTTCCAAAACCATGGACGCAACTTGCATGACTGTGTCCCACAAGGTGTAGGAGTATCAGTCTAAGAGGCATGCAGTGTTCACCGACCACAATCATAGGCTGATGGAAGTAGAAAATTCTATTTCTGAAGGTGTTCAGACTTAACCTGGATAGAAGGAGGCTGCAGGTCGAGGACCTCCACCACCCTGCTCAACTCCATAGCACCTTCCTCCATGGTAGGTCCCGGAGGTGACAACAGACCAGAATCTGGAGATGTGTCCAGTCCACTAGCATCTCTTGGCTGCTCATGCGAATTGTCATCTTGGTAGGGAGGTGCTATCTTATCAGAGGAGTCAAAGAAGTGGTAGGCATTGCTGTCACACCCTCCCCCAAATTTCAACTCTGTACTAGACCTGGGGCAGTGTGTCCGAACCGGAAGGTTGACATGGTCCGGACCATGTCGTCGTCGACGTAGAGCAGCACTGAGGTGGCGCCGTCTTGGAGTTAGACAGTACAATGGGGTCTGTGACAACAGGTGGCGCCAGTGACGCCAGGTGGGGTTTCGGGTGGATACGCTCCAGCGTATGCCTCACGTATGCCTTAGCCCTGGAGTCGGTCTAGATTTGGCAGAGGAGCCAGAGGGCCCAGCCGGAGTCATGAGGAGGCTCGCCAGTAGTACACCAACCGGGGCACCTCCCGGCTCTGTGGTGCCTGAATGCATGCCAGACAGAACCAGGGCCTCAAGAATGGAGTGCATAGACACAAAAAACTCCTTAAGCTGGGCAGAGGTTGCTCCAGCTCTGGGGAAGTCAGGGTGGGGTGGACCCAGCCTCTGGCTCTGCAGGAAAAGTGAAAGAGATCGGGACCTAGAAGCACAAGATCGAGGAGGAGAAGGCAAAGTACGCTTGGACTTGGTAGCAAGATTGGTAGAATTCAAGGTCTGACTCCATGACGTGGCCCTTGATCTTGCTCAGGAGCAATGAGAAGCCTTCTTGTGCCACGCCGCTAAGAGCTTCATGGCTCACTCCCAGATCATTTTTGGGTGCATTGACCAGCATCAGCAAAGGCCCTGGAGCCGTGGTCCGACCCTAGGCACCACAGAGAGACCCAGTGGGAATCTGAAACATCTGTCAGAGAAATTCTCCACAAAGCATAAACCTCATGGGTTTATTAGAGAACTGGTCCTTAGCACACTGGGAGCAAAGCTCCAAACAGTCGACAAAAAGGTCAAAAAAGTGGTCAAAAATCAATTGAACTAGATCTCCGGATACGCACCGTTGGCACGGAATGAAGGGAACTAATGTCAGTGTGCCAAGGTGCGCACAAGTCACTACTGACGCCACCTACTGGTGCACAGAGGTACTGCTCAAGATTTTCTGACAAACACACTGGGACGCTAAACTTATACTCCAGACCACCTTGTGGCACGGTACCTAGTTGGGAGAGGAGGCTACACTGGAGGGATTCGGGGAAGTGGGACCTTATTGGTATAACACAATTGGACAATGTCTGGTGTGGGGCTCACATATGCACTTTTCAGGAGTTGAAGGACATCTACACCATTAATTCCATGCAATTAAATAAGAATTTACAATTAAGACATGCACTCAGCACACACATCCCTAGCGACACTTCCAACCCGGATGTTCAGCCCGCTGAAAGCCAAGCTCCTGATGGGTCCCTTAGGAAAGGGAGGCATGTCTCACATCTATCGGTCCCTTATTATTACAGCATCTACCACACTAGATTACCTTAGGACGTGATGGGAGCGATGGCAGGGTCCCTTAGAGGACTATGACTGGCGTGATGCCATTATGGCCCTTCGGGTCATAACCATCTCATCCAGATTGTGATTAATTCAAACTGATTACCTATACTGCACATACCTTTCTACAGCCAGACTGCATTGTGCCGGTCCCCTCATGAGCCCCAATTGCCCTAGTTGTTCAGACCCCTGCTAACGTTTACCACATGGTGTGGTCATGTACAGCAATACATAAATACTGGACGGACATAGTTACTGAACGTAGTGCTGTGCTGGGGTAGGAGGTCCCACACACTCCTCTGGTTCTCCTTCTCTGGGTTTTGGAGGGCTGTGGGGGTACCCGGATAAGTATTCTTAGGTACAGCTAGTATAGTAGCAAAATAGGACATAGCAGTTTAATGGAAACGCCCCACACCTCCCACTATGGCCCAGTGGCGCAGGGGATTGGACTAGTGTGCAGACAAGAAAAACCTGTGTATGGGGTGAGAGGTTGCCGGACAAACACGAACGGGTATTGGGTAAATGGCTGGGACAATTGGGTTGATAGCAGGGACAACGTGACTTTTGTGCCTCTTTAAAAAACATTTGTGTTAATATGTGCTTATCACTGCTTTATAACTGCTGCCACTTGCTGGTCATGTACCATATATGAGTTTATAGTGTATGCCACCAAATGTCTGTGTGGCTGTACTACGGTTCATAAAATCAATACATTTGGTTATCAAAAAAAGAATTCTGGAACCAGTCTGATGCCTGGGGAATATTCTAACGTGAGTAATCTGAAGTTAAAGTCTCTATCAGAAGGAAAGGTTACACATCAGTAACAATCTTTCTAGTGAATTCTCTACATATAGAGTCTTTCCCTCATGAATCTCCACCAAGCACCTGAATATATCTGTGCATTTTGCAAAAGCTTTCCTTCGTTGGTAGGTGGCACCATGGCTTCAGGTTGGCTCTAAAACCTCTAAGATGTGATGTCAAAGAGCCATATATGGTGCTACTACGTGTTCTGACTTCAGTTGTCGTCCTTTTATATTCCTGCCCTTAGAGGCAGAGACAATCCTGACAGTCTTAAAGGAATCCAGTCAAAACCACCTTTAGTACCACAAAACCAGTACAATATCCACTCCCAAGAGTAGGGAGGTGGGCAGGTCATTGAAAAATCTGCATGAATGTAAGGTATCTTCAAGAAAGATCACTACCAAAGGTAAGGCAAATGCTACTTACCAGTATGCATCTGTTCTTGGCATGTAGAGCTGCAGATCTATACACTGTGCGTAGATCGCCATCTGGTGTTGGGCCCGGATGTTTGCAGTTGTTTTTCTTCTTGGAAAGTCTTTGGAAGTCACAAGGTATGTGACTCCTCCTTTGGATCATACTGCGCATGGGCTTCGGCTCCATCCTCATATTGTTTTTCGCCAGCAGGGAAATGATGGAGCGTAGTAGTAAGTAGTGAAGATGCCCATGTGTGTTGTATCTAAATAAGATAAACTGGAACAGATAAAGGTAGCCAGGTGGGCGTGTGTAGATCTGCAGCTCTACATGCCAAGAACAGATGCATACTGGTAAGTAACATTTGCCGTTCGAGGCATATGAGCTGCAGATTACACACTGTGCATAGATTATATATTATACCAGTATCTGTTGCAGTGGTTTGAAACAATGTTTTGAGTACAGCCTGGCCCACACTACCTTGTTGCTTAGTTTGCACATCTACATAATAGAGGAACAATAGTGTTTAGTGAAAGTGTGCGGTGTAGACCATGTAGCTGCTTTGCAGAGATCATCTAAGGGAATGTTCCATAAAAATGCCATGGAAGCCCCTATCTTACGTGTAGAGTGGGCTTTAGGGGGAACAGTTAGTGTTCGTTTTACTTTGTGGTAGCAAATCTGTATACATTTAACAATCCACCTAGCTATACCCGCCTTGGAGATGGTGTTGCCTTTGTGTGGGGGTGAGAAAGACACAAACAGTTGTTTGGTCTTACAAAAGAGTTGAGTTCTTTCGATGTAGTAGAGTAAGGCTCGTTTGACATCTAATGTGTGGAGAGCTCTTTCTGCAATGGTCTGTGGCTGCGAGAAGAATACGGGCAGTTCCACAGATTGGTTCAGGTGAAAGGGAGAAATGACTTTAGGGAGGAATTTTGGATTAGTGCGGAGAACCACTTTGTTATGGTGCATTTGCAGAAAGGGTTCTTGAATGGTGAGTGCTTGCATCTCACTGACTCTTCTGAGGAAAGTGATGGCTACAAGAAAAGCAGTTTTTCATGTTAGGAATTGAAGTTCACATTTGTGCAGAGGTTCAAAGGGAGGCCCCATTAGTCTTGTGAGAACGATGTTTAGGTTCCACACAGGTCAGGGTGGCACTCTGTGGGGAATTATTCATTTGAGGCCTTCCATGAAGGCTTTTATGGCAGGTACTCTGAAGAGTGATAGATGTTGCCTGTTTTTTAGATAAGCTGCTATGGCTGCAAGGTGCAGTCTAATAGACGTGTAGGCTAGCTTGCATTTTTGTAGGTGTAATAAATAGCCTATGATGTGTTGAATGGACACCTCTAGGGGATTGAAGTTATTGCTGTGACAATAAACCACAAAACGTTTCCACTTGGCTGCGTAGCAAGCTCTAGTGGTAGGTTTTCTAGCTTCTCTAATGACGTTCATACAGTCTGGGGGAAGATTTAGATAACCAAATTCTAGGATTTCAGGAGCCAGATCGCAAGGTTGAGCTGAGCTGGGTCCGGGTGCCTGATCTCTCCATGGTTCTGGGTTAATAGGCGTGGAGAGAGGTGTAACTTTTGGGGCCTCATGTAGGTAAATAAAATTTACCGATTCTTAAATACCGAACCGTACCGAATCGGTATTTAAGAATCGGTAAGTTATATGTAGGTAATAATTCGGTAATATTTACCGAATCGGTAACATTCGGTATTCAAGAATCGGAATTTACCGAATCGGTAAATACCGAGGTGGTATTTACCGATTCGGTAAATACCGAATCGGTATTTACCGAATCGGGAAAAGAAAATCACATGACTGTATGAAACAGCCAATCCTGTGCAACCACACCCCACCCAACCAGGAAGTGGCCACACCCAGGCAGGTGCACACAATCAACAGACTCTGGAGAGGCTTGGAGTGCAGAGGAGAGGCAGGGAGCCAGTGCCTGTTTGTGCAGCTCAAAATCATCATGTCCAGCCAGAGGACACAGAGAGATGGAGGGGAAAGGAGGAGGAAGATGAAATTCAGCCCCAAGGAACTCCAGGTGCTAGTGGAGGAGGTGGTGAAGCAGCACCAGAAGCCGTTTGGGAGGCAGTCCCTGCAAGTGCCGGAGTCTGAGAAGCGCAATATATGGCTGGGTATCCAGGCGCAGGTCAATGCTGTGGGAGTGACCCACAGGGACATTGAGGTACTCAAAAAGCGCTGGTACGACCTGAGGATTGTGACAAAGAGGAAGATGGGGGAAATACAGAAGGAGGCCAGCCAGACTGGAGGTGGAATCAACAGGGCACCTGCCCTCACCGAACTGGAGGAGCTGGTGGAGGCCACAATAGAGCACGAGAGCGTCGTGAGGCATGGAGATGCCGACAGCTCTGCCAGAGCCGCCACCCAACAAGGTAAGACGAATGCACAGCAATGTAGCCCCTCCTACCCCTATCCCACATCCCCCATTGTGAAATGAGTATCCCACTCCAGTCCATGTGTTAGTGCAGACAGGCAATGCATTATGGGAGATGTAGTCAGGGAACCCCCTACCATGAAGTGAATAGCACAGGACAACAATGCATGGTACACACATTAGCCAAAAGCAGGCAGAGGACAATGTGAGAGTGTTACATGAATTTATTGTGATGCTTGCAATGCAGCCCTTCAGGTACACTGAGCTGATGTTACATTTCTGTCCACAGATGTAACATCGCGCAGGACTGCACATGGTACAGAAGAGAGGGCACACCGGCAAGACAGGTCAGCTCTGGCCAGCACGAGTACTGCACAGCCAGCATCACCACCACCACAGCCTGCATCACCACCACCACAGCCTGCATCACCACCACCACAGCCCGCATCACCACTCATCCATGAGTCACCGGCCACATCACCACTTGCAATTGTGATGCCGAGGAGGCGTGCTGCTGGCAGGTTGGCAGCGTTAGAGACCTCATCCGACGACAGCAGGGGCCCGGAGCCAAACACAATGCCCCAGGATGGGAGCTATGCCACTGTGCCCTCCACCTCACAGGGAGCACACACGGGTGCAAAACGGCGCCGCAGGTCGCGGGTTCAGAGTCCACCAGCAGACGGTGACAGCCATGGGGTCTTTGCGGGACTCGAGGGCAACATGCTCAAGCAGCAGCGCCTACAAACAAAGGCAGTCATGTCAGTTCAGCGGCATGTGCGGGGACTGAGAACCACATTCAAAAACATGGACAGGAACATCAGCGCAATGGCGGCGATTACTGACATGGCAGCGGGCCTGCGGGACATGTCACAGTCCATGAAGCTGTTGTGCAGCAAGTTAGACGCAGATAGAGCTGCAAGGCGCCGGGAACGGCAGAGGGGAGACAGGCACACCAGGGCACTCAACCGCCTGGCACCAGCAACTTCACTACTCTGCCGGCGCTCAGTGAACATCCAGGAGGTCCTGACACACTGCAGCAGCGACGTTACTAGGGGGATGGTGCAGGTCACCAGTGCCCTGGAGGTGCTATTGACCAGTCAGGCGGCCACAAGTGGTGCAGGGGATGCTGCTGAAAGCATCGACACCAGCAGCAGGAGCAGCATAACACCCCCGGTCCCAGAAACACGCAGGAGCAGCAGGCGGCATGGGGCTGGCACCAGTGAGGAGGCTGAATCCGTGCCATCCCACACTGTAGCGCGTGGCCGCAAACATTGATGCTGCACCGCGTAGCAAAAGACAATTGGGTGACGTAACCCTGGACTTCAAACTTGTCAATACGCAATGTTGCCAGAATGGCATAATCTTGGTTTCGTGGCATAGTGCCGCATTATTAAACTACGTCATGACATCCAACAACTGGCTGTGTCCCCATACTTACTCAGAAATAGTTGCATGTGATCTCTGCCCGTCTCTCTCTCCCATCTGTTGCTGTTGGCACTCCAGCAGCGTTGTCCTCTGGCTGACCTGAATCATCATCATTGTCCTCAAAATCTGTTAGTTCCACCTCTGTACCTCTCTTTGTGGCAAGGTTGTGCAGCATTGCACAAGTGGCAATGATCTTGCAACAGATGATGGGTGTGTACTGGCGTGCGCCTCCGCTTTTGTGGAGGCAGCGGAACCTGCTTTTCAATAGTCCAAACGTGCGCTCCACCACGTTGCGTGTAGATTTGTGTGCCACGTTATATCGTCTCTCACTCTGGGTTGATGGGTGTAGGTAGGGAGTGAGGATGAATGACCGCACGGCATATGCACTGTCGCCTAGGTGAGTGAAAGGGAACCATCAGTCACATGTCTCAATACACTATGATTTGCAAGTCTCATGGGGCGTCACTGTTACTTACCTAGCAGGTATCCGTCTCCAAATTCTCCAGCAAGCAGTCGTGTGTAGATCCCACTGTTCTGGAAGATGTAGGAGTCGTGGGTGCTCCCAGGAAACTTCGCAACAATATCAGTGATGATGTTCCCTGCATCGCAGATTACCTGCACATTGATGGAGTGGGTGGACTTTCTGTTCCTGTAGATGTGCTCTGTAGCAGCTGGTGGGCAGATTGGGATGTGTGTGCCATCAATACAGCCAATGACATGGGGGAACTGTGCCATGTGATAAAAGTCAGTTTTAGTTTTCTGCAGTCCAGCCTGTGTGTTTGGGAAGCTGATGTAGTGGTGCATTCTCTGCATCATGGCATCCAGGAACTTCCTGAAGAAACGGGACAGGCAACTCTGTGATACACCGCCCACCGCAGCTATCACCCCCTGGTAACTGCCAGATGCGAGTAGGTGTAGGCTGCAGAGCACCTGCACATGTGGTGGTATGGCATGCGCCCTTCTTGTTGGCTGGTCCAGGAGTGGGTGCAGGTCCCTTATCAGGTCCATGATGGTTTGTGGGTGTAGCCTGTACCTTTCATGTATCTCTGCGTCAGTCTGTTGGAAGAGTGTGATGCGCTGTCTGTAGATGCGTTCCTCCCGTCTCCAAATCCTCTGACCTGCTGCCTGTAGACATAGGCGCCTTGCAATGACATACAGAGCGGCCATGTTGTCCATGCTGTTGCATTTTGGGATTGCTTATATGCACTGTTGCTGCTTACCACCTGCTTTCAATCTGTGTTAATTACCGACTCTTAATTACCGAATTTGATGGATTTCTTAATTACCGATTTTACCTACATATCTTTTTCCGTTTTACCACTTCATGTTTACCACTTCATATTTACCACTTCATATTTACCACTTCATATTTACCACTTCATATTTACCACTTCATATTTACCACTTCTTATTTACCGAATCGGAATATATGTGTATTCGGTAAATATGAATCGGCATTTTAGAAATCGTAAATATGAATCGGTATTTACCGCTTCATATTTACCGAAAACTGCTTTTTGGCCTCCTACATCTCACTTGACTAAATACCGGTCGGTAACAGGATTTTTACCGAATTTCGTCCGTTACCGACCGGTATTTAGCTACCTACATATGGCCCTTGGTGCGGTACTAGAGATAGTTCCAGCAGTGTGGTGTACCACGGTTGTCTGGCCCAAGTTGGAGCTACTAGGATGAGAGTAAGGGAGTGTTGTTGTAGTTTGCGCACCACTAATGGAATGAGTGGGAGAGGCGGAAAAGCGTACGCAAATTTGCCTGACCAGTTCATCCATATCGCATTGCCTTTGGACAATGGGTGTGGATACCTGGCGGCGAAGCTTGGGCATTTGGCGTTTTCGTGGGTGGTGAAGAGGTCTATTTGTGGATGCCCCCACATTTGGAAGTACGGGTGAAGAACTTGTGAATGGAGTTCCCACTCGTGGATCTGTTGTGTTTGTCTGTTCAGCAGATCGGCCATAGTGTTTTGGACTCCTGGGACATGTTGGGCTAGGAGAAAGATTTTTGGGGGTATGGCCCATCTCCATATGCTCTGTGCTAGCTGAGAGAGCTGCGGAGAGTGTGTGCCTCCTTGTTTCTGTATATAGTACATGGCTGTCATGTTGTTCGTGCGGACTAGGAAGGCCTTGCCTGATATCTGTGTTTGAAAAGCCTTTAGTGCTAAGAATATGGCTAGTAACTCCAGATAGTTGATGAGGAGTAACTTCTGTTGAGATGTCCACCTGCCCGGCATGGTGTGATGTAGCGCCGGGAAACCTACGGGTAGCTGTGCGCTTAATAAGTTTATATATAATAATAATAATAATAATAATAATGTAGCAGGTGAGCTCCCCAGCCGGAGAGCGATGCGTCCGCTGTCAGTACCATCTGAGGAACAGGCTCCAGGAACGGTCGCCCTTTGGAAAGGTTTTTGGTGGTCCACCACTGCAGAGAGTGATGGGCACGACCGTCTACCAACACCAGATCTGTCAATGGACCCTGGGCCTGGTTCAATTGGCGCGTTAAGCACTCTTGGAGAGGACGCATCTGGAGTCTTGCGTGAGGTACTATGAATATGCAAGAGGCCATCATTCCTATGAGTTGCATGAACACTCGAGCTGGAAGAATGTTCCGGCTGAAATTTGGCACGTAGAGCCTGAATGCTTGCTATCCTGGCAGGACTGGGGTAGGCCAGCACTTTTGAGTTGTCTAAAGTGGCACCTAGGTATTGTTTTACGTGGGACGGTTGCAGATGGGACTTTGTGTGGTGTACTGTGAAGCCCAGTTCGTGAAGTAGCTGGATAGTGGCGTGAGTGTGTTGTACACACTGGTTGTATGAGCTGGCTTTTATTAGCCAGTCGTCTAGGTATGGGAAGACGTGGATGTGTTGTCTTCGCAGTTGTGCTGCCACGACCGCTAGGCACTTGGTAAACACTTGCGGTGCTGTGGTGACTACGAATGGGAGCACTTTGAATTGATAGTGTTGACCGTCCACTACAAACCTGAGAAACTTTCTGTGAGCTTTGTGAACGGGAATGTGGAAATGGGCGTCCTTGAGGTCTAGTGTGGCAAGGAAGTCGTTTTGGGAGAGCAGGGGAAGTACCTGCTGGAGTGTGACCATGTGGAAATGGTCCGAGTGTATATAGTGATTTAGGGGTCTGAGGTCCAGGATGGGCCTTAGAGTGTCGTCCCTTTTTGGTATGAGAAAATATAGGGAGTAAACTCCCATATTTTGTTGGTGGGCAGGAACTAGCTCTAACGCACTCTTTTGTAGGAGGGAGATTACCTCCTGCTTTAGAAGTGACAAATGTTCCTGTGACATTGGGCGTTGTTTGGGTGGAATGTTTGGGGGAATAGATTTTAGTTCGATGCAGTAGCCTGACCGAATTATTTGTGTTACCCATTTGTCTGTGGTGATAGTAGCCCAGACATGAAGGAAATTGTGGAGTCTGCCCCCGACTGGAGTGGGATGGTCTGGGGGAAGTGGTGGGAAGTCATTGGGTAGGGGTGGAGGCAGAGCGGGAGGTATTAGTTTTTGCCTCTGCCTTTATTGTTATTACCCATGTAGCCACCTCTCTGGTAACCCCTAGTGAAGGTGGATTGTGCAGGGGCTTTATAGGAAGTAGAGGCACTGTTGGAGGAGTAGCCTCTGGAGGTGCTTCGAAAGGAAGAACGGCGAAAGGAGCGCCTAGGTGGGTGTGACTGTAAGGGTGGTTGAGGATGGAAGCCTGCACCTCAGGTTTAAAACCCGAAATCCGTAGCCAGGCATGCCTACGGAGGAGGACGCTAGTATTAATTGCCCTAGAGGCGGTGTCAGCAACATCGAGGGCGCAGCGTATGGAGGTGTTGGTGATGGTTTTACCCTGCTGGATTAGCTCGTTGGCTCTATTCTTGTATTTGTCAGGGAGGTGTTGCATTATGGCTTCTAGCTCATCATAATGTGCCCTGTCATATCGTGCTAAAAGCGCTTGGGTGTTTGCAATGCGCCATATGTTGGCAGCCTGGGATGCAGTTTGCTTGCCAGAGGCATCTAAGAGTTTGGACTCTTTATCAGGTGGTGGTGCCTCGCCTGATGCCTGGAAGTTTGCACATTTCCTTGCAGTGGAGACTACTAGGGAGTCTAGAGGTGCGGGCCCTCTGATGTAGGTGGGGTCTGTAGGGGCGGCCTTATACTTCTTTTCGATGCGAGGATTGATGACCCTGGCTCTGACCGGGTCTTTAAAGACCTCTGGCGCGTGTTTGATAACCCCTTTAAGCATGGGCAGAATGGAAGTGGCCCTGTGTGTAGTATCAAAAGCATCTAGGAGGAAGTCCTCCTCCACGGGGTCTGTATGGAGATCAACTCCGTGGAAGTGCGCAGCCCTATGGAGCAGTTGGTTAAACCCCATAGTGTCTTGGGGGGGGGGGGGGGAGAGGGGGACGGTCTTGAAGGGTAAAGGTTGTCCTGCGGGACGTTAGGGACGTCTGGGATGTTGTTGTCGTCCCATGGGTCTGGGGAGCCTGTAGGAGTGGGGTCCCCTGTGGGTTGGTCATTGGGTCCGTCCCCTGTGTCGTCATACACATCGTCCTCATCCTCATCCGGAGAGGGTGTGGGGGAATGATGAGGTGGGGGAGGCGGAGGAGATGGAGGCGGTGGAGGAGGAGGGGGTGAGGGTAGTCTCAAAGGGGAGGTAGCAAAGTCTCTTCTCTTTGGAGGTGGAGCTGGGGCAGGCTTGTCCAGCGGTCTCTTCTTGATGCTGAGCATCAAATGTCCAGTTTTAGGGTCTTTGATAAGTTTTTTTTGGAGTGGATCGGGCCGAAATAGTTCCTCTGTGAGGGGCCGATCCGTCGGCGCCGAAGGTGTCGGAGCCGTAGGTTTTTTAGTCTTGGAGTCATCAGTTTGTTGTTTTGAACTGTGTGGTTTAGAAAAGTCCGGTTGTTTCCTCGGTTCCGAGATGACTTTTGGCTTCGAGGTGTGGGTGTCGATGGCTTTGGATTTTTTGCTCGGTTCCGGGGATGGTGTCGGTACCGAGGAGCTAGTGGTTGTCTTCGGCGCCGAGTGCTTCGGTGTGGAGCTCGGCGCGGAAGAGGTATCCATCTTCTTTTTCGGTGCCGGTGCGGAGGAGTGTTTCTCGGCACCGACAGCAGGCTGGCTCGAGCCAGAGCTGCCAGAATGCTTGATGGGCTTCTTCTTAACCGGGCCCGAAAGCGAGGTATATGAAGCAGTGTCTTTGGTCGTGCCTAGGCCTGAGGGCGAAGGCGTGACCAAAGCCTTTTTCGATGCCGTCGAGGGAGGGGGGTGGGGATCGATGATAGTACTCACGCCCCTATGTGCCGGAGTGATGTCCTTGACATCTGAGTCGTCGGCTTCGGAGGCGCTGACGAGGCCCTCTTCGGTGTGCTGGTCCTCGGGAACATCGACGCCTTCTCTTAAGATGTCGTCGGGGATTGCAGTCAACGAGTGTGCCATGGTTCTCCTCACCCTTCGGTCCCGAATGGTCTTTTTCGACCGGAAGGATTTGCAAGCCGGACAGTCTCGTGCCTCGTGTTCTGGGGAGAGGCAGAGTTTGCACACCTCATGGAGATCGGTGTGGAGAAATTTGGACCCACATCGATGACACTTCTTAAATGGAGTCCTTTCCATGAGCCAGGACTGGAGCTGAGGTAGGCCCGAAGGCCTGCGTCGACGACCGGAATCGAAGACGTCTAATGATGAGTCGTGTCGAGTGGGGAGATCGTGATTGAGAACAATACCGCAGAAGGGAAGGATTGCGCGCCGATTAGGAGAACTGGAAACGGTTCGGAACCGGTACGGAGAAGAACGCATCCAAGCACGATAGCGGAAAAAAACAATCTGAGGATGGAGCCTAAGCCCATGCGCAGTATGATCCAAAGGAGGAGTCACATACCTCATGACTTCCAAAGACTTTCCAAGAAGAAAAACAACTGCAAACACCAGGGCCCAACACCAGATGGCGATCTATGCACAGTGTGTAATCTGCAGCTCATATGCCTCGAACATAACTTTTTCTTCTGTGAATACATCTAGCTGGCGATTCCTCTGCTCATTATGATTCCAAAGTAGTACCACATGGAGGAGGGACTGAAAAGAAAGCAAGCAGGATAGCCAGCCAGAAGCAGTTCAGACAAGAAGACATCCTGAAGGACACATTAAACAGGATAATTCAACAGTAGCCCAATGAAAAGAGAAGGACCACAATATGGCAAAACCCTAACCCAAGGGCTATACTTCTGTACACCACAGGACAATTGCAACCAACAGTGATAAGGAAGCACTGGAACACGTAATATTGAGGAACCAATGGTTCAGCACACATAACATTGTCAATGCCAGCAAACCACCGACAAAGTGAAAGCCAAAGAGGAGAAAACCGAATGCCCCTGACCAAAAGCATCCTGAAAAATAAAGGACACGATTAATCATCCAAATACAATCACCCCGTTGGCACTATACGATACTAGGACGGTTGCCTGACATGTTAATTTAAGGCGGTAACCATCTGTCACACCACAGTCTCCAAAGACAAAGGGAACCAAAACTACTGCTTAAAGAAAAAACAACAAAGGCATAGCAGCAGAGAGAAAAGCATGGGCCACAATTATGAAACCCACACAGTGATGACAAAATACTCCATGACTCAGCCATTCAGTGGTGGCCAGAGGATCACATCAAGCAAAGCATGTAGGCAGGTCTTGCTAAATCCAAAAAGACCAAACAAGAACTGGCAACAGGACTATGAGAGCCAGTCCCGGCATGGCACAATCAAAGGGTCACCTATTACCCTACACAAATTCATAAAGGAAGACTATAACCAAAAGAATAGCAAACCACACAAAACAGCAGATACAGACAACCAAAGAAATGTCAAAAGTTGCTAAGGGTATCCAAAGTAAGAACCATGGGAAGACTGGGCCACAAAGAACAATAATGCACTGCCATCCATAGGAGTGAAAACAGAACACACTGACATCTAATGTGCCACAAACCACTTGCCCAAACAGCGAAGCATAGCCCCTCTTCTCTGTTTTGAGGTGAAGGACAACAGTGTGTAAACATAGGCAGAAGAGAGCCAATACATGATTGCCCTAACATGCACCAGCAGCACATCCACCTCAGTAAAAAAGGCCCGAACTCAAGGGACCCAAAACATCACACTTCTGCAAATTAAGCACAACTTGTATACCAGATTAAAAGTTGTAACCTCTCCCCGATTTGGAATGCAGCAACCAAGAACAACAGGTAACAAAACCTAACAAAGGCTTCAGAGAAAGCACCTGCAGGTCTGAAAGGCATACTTTGCACAAAAGATGGTAGCAGCCATTAAATTAACTGTCAGGCACCTGCAATGGAAAACCAAGAGAAACCTTTAACGACTTAAGGGGGCAGATGGCAGAAAGAGGTTCAGAAGTGGAAGGGGCTCTGAACTGCAAACCGCATGCATTGGACCAAGTCAGTACAGCAAAACAGAACACACAGCAGGATAAGACAGCTAGTACTAGGGGTATGATCTAAAACCACCAACAAATGCAACCAGGAAACATCTGGCCAGTCACAGGTCTCAACAACCAAAAACAACTGGGGAAGAACAGAAGCCCCAAAACCTGACAAAGAATCCCACAGTGTTCCTCCTTTAAACACTGCTACTAGCAGAACAAGCGTACCATAACGAAGACAGCATTTCACACTCTGAAAGAAAACAAGCAAAGAAAAGTCTGGCCATTGCACTCATCTCAGTCCAAGAAGGCTCACTCTATGGCAAGAACACCCATGAGAGCTAGCACATGATACTCAAGAAGAATAGGCATAAATTGCATGAAAATAAGGTTGTGAACACCCAAAGGGATACCCTTTGCAACACAGCGCACATGAGCACATGTGCAGTAGATGGGCATGAATGAGAGAAAAAAACAAGTAGAAGGGTCTCCAAATTATATGACGGCACTGCATACGACCAACAGAAATGAGACCCTTTTACAGGTTAGCTTTCCAAAAACTGATGGTCTACTTAAGTATTCTCTATGAGCCATGCACATGAGTAGCCAGTGATCGAGACCAAGAAAGATTCTGCCTCCCATGTATGTTTCAACATGGCTAGTTTATTTCCTGCTCAAAGCCCTTGAAGGGTAAATCCAGCAGGACAGTCTGGACAGCCCTAAGAACACTAGAGGAACTAAGCCTAGTGCTTTAGCGAAGAGATAAAGAAAAGCTCACAGACATTGCCACAGAGTTCAGTCGGTCAAGATCAGACCTAAGAAGTTATCTAGCAGCTCCAGCACATCACAAACTACTTCAGCAAAGCAGCCACTAATATGATCATGAAGAAGTAGAACCTCCAACTGCGTAATCTCACGCAGAGCATGAAAGCAGTGAGCTAGCAAGCATGTAGCATTACAAGGGCAGAGGGCCATACCCATTGCAGAGAAAACTTTCTTCCCCAATGTATCAACACACTTCCAGTTAACATCCAGCAGAGTGGATGAAGGAGGAGGGATGATGTCAAATCTGTGACCTAAGAAAACCTCACACCCAGGGCTAGACAGAAAACTAGGATCACCAGAGGTCAGGAGATAATATTGTGAAACACAACCAATGATGGCAGTAGAAGGTGCTGGTCTATTCCAATCAAACAATGGATTCCATTAGTCTCTCATTAAAGCGCAACAAGGGCTTTAAGGAGCAAGTGCCAGACCAGAGAATTTCAATCAAGAAATTAGTTTTAATATCATTAAAAAATGTAAAACCTTTGCAGTTTTAGAGTGAGTTGCTTTAAAAGATGATATGTCCGCAGAGTGAGACGACACCCACTGGTAGCGTTGATGGCATGCTAAAACTCAACTGTGATCCGGAGTAAAAGAAGGCACAAAATAGTTTGCTATGTTGTACAGAAGAGTGTAGTGGGGTGTCGTACAGTATTGGAAAATGATTTCGACTATAGTTGAGTGGCATACAGTCTAGTTGATTTTTATGGAGTAGTGTGCAGGTCAGTGTTGAGGAGTGGATTGGCATACAGTGTTATAGAGTACAATGGCACAGAGTGGTGTACTGTGTAAGAGTACAGTCGAGTAAAGTGGGGTGCAGTGGCATACAAAGAGTTGCTTACAGTGTCGTATAGTGGACTAAAGTATTGTAGACGGGAGTAGAGGGTTGTACAGTGGCATACAGTATAGTACAGTGTTGTACAGTGGAGTGAAGGGGTACAGACCGGAGTAAAGTGTTGGAGAGTGGCATACAATATAGTAGAGTATTGTACAGTGGAGGTGCATAAAGCACAGTAGCGTGTGAAGCAGTGGCGATGCATAAAGTGGATTGCTGTATAGTAGCGTAGAGTGTGGTAAAGTCTGATACAGTGGGGTACAGTCGATCGGAGTGGGGTCTCATACAGTACAGTGGAGTGCTGTGTCATAAAGTGGAATAGTGTTGTACATTGGAGTGTACGGGCCTAGATTGGAGTATAGAGTTGGACAGTGGAGTGAACAGGGATAGAGTGTAGGAGAATGTCAAAGTGCCATGAAATGTGGTAGACTTTTATAAAGTGGAGTTATATAGAGTAGAGAAGAGTGTCATACAATAGAGCAGCATAGACTGGAGTGGTGTATACTGTATTGGCCTAGAATGGAGCAACATACAGTGGAGTATAGAAGAGCGGAGTGGCTTAGAGTGGAATTACGTGGAGTGGTGTACACAGTGGAGAGGAGTGGAGTAAAGTCGAATAGCAGATAGTGGAGTGGATACAGTGGCATGACATACAGATGTATGTGAAATTTTGCATCAATGTAGATTATGGTGTGCAGAGTAACACAAAACAGCAAATTGTGCTGCCTTGCATTTCTCCAGACTTACCAATCAAAGCAAGGCCATGCCTGGTGGCCTTTGCGTTGCTTTGTAAATCTGGCTTAAGTATTGCGTTGCCCATGTGACACCATGCGTGATGCAAGGGTACCGCAATCCAATAATACAACTAGGCCTTAGCTATGTTATGGGCCATGGTATGCCGTGATAAGTATACCATGGTACACAGCGGTGACAAGCCAGTATATAACTGAGTAATGGCTGTTTTTAGAGAATGAAAAGGCAGCCATATTGTTTTTACTACACTTTGGCTATGTTGAGTGTTTGGGCCTCACATACAAGTAAGTAGTAGTTCCCTACCTATTGCCACTTTATAAAAGTGGCAATAGGCAGGGAATTCTTTTAATTTTTTTAATATATTTTTTTTTTGTTAAGTTTATGGCCATGTACCGCAGTAGTTTCACAAAATGTAGTGAAATTACCCGAAAGTACCATGGTGACTTATCACAAAACTGCAGTATCCAAAAAGCATAATCTTTGTATCATAATGTTTAATCTTGCCAAATTTCATGTAAATCCATTCACCCGTTTTGGCACTACGTCAAATACCATAGTCTAAGGAAAATGGATTGGTGGAAAAACGTGTATTTGAGACCCCATTTTATCTTTGCACCCCCTTAACGATTCACAAAATATAGAAAAATCTATGGGTCTGGAAGAATTTGTAGTGATTTGTCAAATGGGTGGAAAGTTTTTAGAGAGCTAATATCAGACAAATTCCCATCTTTGGGAATATTTACTAGAACTACAGAGTGGAAATTATATTTAAAGTGATTTATTTCCATCGATTGTATTTGTTATGTATTTGCTTATTGGTTTGCATATTCATGTGACCATAATTTCTCCTTTAGTTGTTCATGTAGCAATTCTGAAACTTCACATATGCAGTCTAGTTTATTTTTGGGGTTTCCTTGCTAGTTGTAGTAGGATTGTGCTATATATGAAGCCCAAAGCGAATGAAAGCCAATCATTGTTATAAAAATGAAAATTCTTTTTTCCCCTAATGGCCAAATATCATTTCCTGCATATAGTAGTTTATGTGGCTCACTGCTAGGTCACTTTTCCATTTTGTTCCACAGAAGTGCATAAGGAAGATGGTTTTTATTTGGCTTGTTGGGCAGTTTTATTTTGTGAGCCACAGAGTGTGCAAAGAAAACATATGCAGATTAAGATGTGTTCTATTAGTTATGGATTTGTTTACAGAGTCTTACAGTCATTCATGTAGTAAATTAGAAACTACATATGTAGTCTAGTTTCTTTTTTGGGCTTCCCTGCTGCTTTCAGTAGGATTGTGTTATATAAGATGATCAAAGTGAATGAAAGGCAATCGTTGATATTATAACAATAAGATTATTAATTTTTTCCTATTGGCTAATTACCATATCATCCAAATAGTAGTTTGTGTGGCTCACTGCTAGTTAAATGTTCTATTTTTGTTGCACAAATGTGCATAAGAAAGTTGTTTTTGTTTGGCTTGTTGGATAAGATTTATTTTGTGAGCCAGAGAGCATGCAAAGGAAAATTCTGTAGAATCTGATGAATTCTAATTGTTATGTATTTATGTATAGGTTTCCATTAGCATACATCCATAAATTAGTCTTTCAGTTCATGTAGAAAATCTGAAACTTGAAATATGCAGTCTATTTTATTTTTTGGGCTTCCTTGTTACTTTTAGTAATAAAAGATTAAAAGGATTAATAATTATAAATAATATGATATTAAATAACGAAAAACAGATTATAAATTTAAACGATATAAAGTAAAGTACAACATTTTTAGGTTAATAAGTATACTTTTCCCACTACAACTAATAAATAGTAGACAAAGTATCGAACTCAGGAGGTGTAAAATTTACAAGTCCCACTTCAGTCAATGCAACAGTAGAGAAAGTGTTGGATTTCGGAGGGGTAGAAAGTACTATTCCCACTACAGTCAGTGAAACATTAGGGGCAATTGTTGGATTGAGGGTAAAATTTACTATTGAGACTCCATTCAATGTAACAATAGAGAAAGTGTGGATTGCAGGGGCATAACATTTATTATTCCCACTCCAGAAAGAGCAACAGTAGGGAAAGTGTTGGATTGCGAAGGGGCAAAATTTACTATTCCCTCTCCAGTCAGCGCAACAGTAGGCAAAGTGTTGGATTGTGGAATGAAGAACAAGTTACTTACCTTCGGTAACGCTTTTTCTGGTGGATACAATTTGTGCCTGTGGATTCCTCACCTTGTGAATATCCCCTGCGCCAGCATTCCACGGAATTTTTTCCCCAGCTCTCTATGCCGTCGTGGACGTCAAAATACCTCGGCTCCGCTCGCGACTCCGTATGACATCACCGGAGCCATAAGAGAGCCACGTCGGCGTGATGACGTCAGTTCCACCCATTTTTTCCGTGCCTCCGAGGCGAACAGGTGGACCAACAACAGATTCAAAGTATACACAGTATACAACATTCAAACAAATATACATAGTATATATACAACAAGGAAAGCTAAGGAACAGAAGCATTTCCTATAAGTGTACCAGATAAAACAACATGTCAAGAAAGGCAACCTTTAAGGTATACAAAGGTGGACAACGGGGAGGCGGGTGGGTCAGTGAGGAATCCACAGGCAGATATGGTATCCACCAGAAAAAGCGTTACCGAAGGTAAGTAACTTTTTCTTCTGATGGATACATCTGCCAGTGGATTCCCTCACCTTGTGAATAGATTCCCACAGCAGTCCCACTCCCGGAGGAGGGTGTCCACCTTCCTATACCAAAAAGTCCTGCAATACAGAGCGCGCAAAGTGGCCCTCCCTCCTCATCTCAGAGTCTAAGCAATAATGCTTTGCGAAAGTATGGAGGGTGGCCCAAGTCGCGGTTTTACAAATGTCTGCCACAGGAACACCCCTGGCCAAAGCAGAGGTAGAAGATTTAGCTTTGTTGAATGAGCTCTAATACCCTCAGGAGGAACCTTACCAGCAAGGGCGTAGCAGATCTTGATGGATAGGATGATCCATCTGGACAGAGTACGCTTGTGCACAGCTTTGCCTTTAGATTGTCCAATATAGCCCACGAAGAGCTGATCATCCAAACAAAAGACCTTCGTTCTGTCCAAATAAAAGCTCACAGCTCTCTTAGGGTCCAATCGGTGAAGTCTTTCCTCCTCTTTGGAAGGATGAGGAGGTGGATAAAACACAGGGAGAGAAACAGACTGCCCCAGATGAAAGGGAGTAACTACCTTAGGTAGGAAAGCATCCCTGGTCCTAAGAACCATCCTTTCAGTATGTAAGGATAAAAACGGGGGTTTTGAACTAAGAGTTTGAAGCTCACTCACCCTCCTTACCGAGGTTATGGCTACAAGAAAGACCGTTTTAAAGGATAACAGTCTCAAAGGACAGCTATGAAGGGGCTCAAAAGGAGACCCCATCAAAAAAGTTAAGACAAGATTAAGGTCCCACTGTGGCATCACAAAGGAAGTAGGTGGAAACCTGTTAGTAAGATCTTTGATAAATCTTAATACAATAGGAGATTTAAATAATGATGGCTGATCTGGAAGACAGAGAAAAGCCGATAAGGCTGATAAATAGCCCTTAACCGTGGCCACAGCACAACCCTGCTGAGCCAAGGAAAGAGCAAACTGAAGCACATTGGAAAGATGGGCCTTTAAAGGGTCAATGGATCTCTCACCACACCATTTTATGAACTTAGACCACCTGTATGAGTAAATGGACTTGGTGGAGTGTCGCCTGGCCGATAAAATAACATCCACCACATCAGGCGGGAGAGAGAAAGAACTCAGGTTGACTCGTTCAATCTCCAGGCATGAAGGTGCAGGCTCTGGAGGTGGGGGTGTAGAACCTGCCCCTCCGACTGCGAGAGTAGGTCTGCCCTGAGCGGGAGACGGAGCGGAGGGTGCGATGAAAGGTGAAGTAGATCTGTGTACCACACCCTTCTTGGTCAATCCGGGACGACCAAAATAACTTGGGCCCGGTCTTGGCGAATCTTCCTCGGAACCTGAGGAATCAAGGGTATGGGAGGAAATGTGTAAAGGAGATGTGAGCTCCAACTCAACTGAAACGCGTCCCCCAACGTCCCTTGCAACGGAAACTGGAGACTGCAAAATGACGGGCAATGCGCGTTCTCGCGAGTGGCAAACAGGTCCATCCGAGGAGTCCCCCACGTCCGAAAGACGTGACGAACCACCTCCGGATAGAGCCTCCACTCGTGGTCGTCGAACTGTCGACTGAGAATGTCCGCACGTACGTTCAGCACCCAGGCCAGATGATTCACCATCAAGCAAATACGATGATCCTGAGCCCAGGACCAGAGCCGCAACGCCTCTCTGCAGAGACGGTACGACCCTACTCCTCTCTGCTTGTTGACATACCACATCGCGGTAGTGTTGTCCGTCAGGACTTGAACCGACTGACCGCAAAGGGAAGGGAGAAAGGCCTTGAGCGCCAAACGTATCGTCCGCAATTCCAAAAGATTGATATGAGACAATCTTTCCTCTGGAGACCAAAGACCCTTGATCTCCAGATCTCCCAGATGAGCACCCCACCCCAAGGTGGAGGCATCCGTTATCACTGTTGCCACCGATGGAGGAATATGAAAGGGCTTTCCTTGAGACAGATTGCCCCCCACGCTCCACCAAGACAGATCCGCTGCAGCGTCTCTGGAGATCCTGATCGACTCCCTGAGATCTCCGTTGTGCTGATACCACTGCCTGCGGAGGCACCACTTGAGTGCCCTCATGTGCCAGCGTGCATTATTGAGCAACAGAATGCAGGAGGCCAACAGACCGAGCAGGCGAAGGACCTTCAGAACTGGAACAACCGCTCCATTGTGGAATAAAGGGATCATTTCCTGAATGTCGAGAATTCTTTGAGGAGGAGGAAATGCTCGACACACAGTAGTGTCCAGTACCGCCCCTATGAACAGGTTGCGTTGAGAGGGCACCAGGTGAGATTTGGGCACATTGATCGAAAAACCCAAGTCGAATAACAGTTGAGATGTTATATGCAGATGATGTTGCACCATCTCTGGGGACTCTGCCTTCAGAAGCCAGTCGTCCAGGTAGGGGAAGACCGCAATCCCCGACCTCCTAAGATGAGCAGCCACCACTGCCATCACCTTTGTGAAGACCCAACCGTAAAACGGAGATACTTCCTGTGCAACTTCAGGATTGGGACGTGGAAATACGCATCCTGCAAGTCGATCAACACCATCAGTCGCCTTGCTGCAACACTTTAAGAACCTGTGCAAGGGTTAGCATCTTGAATTTCTCCTGTTTCAGGTAAAAATTCAAGACTCTGAGGTCCAGGATTGGACGCAATCTGCCGTCCTTTTCTGGGAATCAGGAAAAACCAGGAGTAGCATCCCTGACCCCTTTCCTGCTCTGGAACCACCTCTATCGCACCTTTTTGAAGCAATGCAAGAACCTCCTTCTGCAGAAGAAGCAGATGGTCCTCTGAGCAAAAACCTTGGCAAGGAGGGTAAGGGGGAGGAAACTCCCGAAAGGGAAGGGTGTACCCATTCTCTACGAGTTTTAAAACCCAAAGGTCGGTTGTGACCGATAACCAACCTCGCAGAAAGTGGGACACCCGACCCCCTACAGGTCTCACATGATCTAGAATGGGGGATCTAGGGCTGCTTCCCTGAAGCTTCATTGGGAGCAGAGGAGGCCGAAGATGAGTAGGAATTGCGACCAGAACCTCTCCGGCCCCTTTGACTTCCTCTATATGATCTATAGAGAGGATTTTGCTGCTGTTGTTGCTGCTGCTGCTGAGGCTAACGGAAGAAACGAAAAGATGACCTCCCAAATCCTCTATACTTCCTGAAGACAAATCCCTTAGCCGGCGTCTGCAAACCCAAAGATTTCGCAGTAACCCTGCTATCTTTAAATCTCTGCAAGGCGGAATCAGCTTTTGCCCCAAAAAAGCTTTTTCCCATCGAAAGGCAAGTCGACTAGAGTGGCCTGAACATCAGCAGAGAAGCCAGAAGAACAAAGCCAAGTATGCCTTCTAGTGGCTATTGAAGATCCCATAATTCTAGATACGGAATCAGCCGTATCTAGGCCCGACTGAATAACTTGCCTGGCGGCAGCTTGAGTGTCCACAACAACCTCCATAAAAGAGGCCTTGTCCTCTTCAGGCAGTTTAGGGGCTAACTGCTTCACCGAGTCCATCAAATCATGAACGTAGCGCCCAATAAACAAGTAGCATTAGTCGACTTAAGCGCCATGCTTCCAGATGAAAATACCTTTTTAGATGATTGTTCGATCTTTTTAGAATCCCTGTCAGCTGGTGCTTGAGGGAAGGCGCCTGAAGATTGCTTCGAGCAGGAACCTTGCACTACAAGGCTCTCTGGTGAAGGGTGAGAGGAAAGGAAGCTCGGGTCCCCCGGAGCTACTCTATACCTCCTTGCCACTTGTCTGGAGACTGCAGGTGAAGAAAGTGGCTTGCGCCAAACGTCCATAACAGGCTCTAAAATAGCCTCATTAAAGGGCAACAAGGGCTCAACAATTGAAGATGGTGAATGAAGGACTTCAGTTAAAAGATTTGGCTTGTACTCTGCAGAGGGCAACTGTAAGTCCAACAACTCTGCATCCTTCCTGATGACCAAATGATAAGGAGCCAACTCTTGTGGAGGAGAAGATCTGGCAGAAGAATGCTCCCATTCTGGAATAGTATCAAGCCCACTTGCATCCTGAATGCCCTCAAACTCATCAGTGGAATCACCAACTTCACCTTCCTCCACTTCCTCCCTATATCAATCCTCCTCCATAATCCTCTGAGCCTCTCTCCGAGAACGGACCCGAGGGCACGGCGCCGGTGGCGCCGTACGTGGAGTCGGCGGCACCGACCGTGGAGTCGGCGGCACCGACCATGGAGTCGGCAGCGCCGGAGTAGACGGCGCTGTATGCGGCGCAGATGGAGTCGGCACCGGCGTCGAGGGAGGCTTCGAAGATGGCAAATGATCCAGTCGAGGCCGGGAGGATGGATCTCCAGATTGCGCCGGGAACTGCCACGAAGGAGCCATCGGCAAGAAGGGCATAAAAGGTGCCTGAGTATAATGTTGCGGCACGCCCAAAGTATACGCCATTGGACCCACGGGACCAGAAGGTACGCCGGATGGGAAGGCAGATCTCTGAAAAACCCCATACATAGCATTGAGGAAATGCGTTGGATCCGCACCCGGAGTCGGGAAATGCGGGTATGGGTTTGACCCTGAATCGGGTCGAGGAGTAGCAGGAGCCGAAGTTTCCTCAACTGGAGCCGCAGGTTCAGCTGGCACTGGAGAAAGATCTTCCACCTGCTCCGGCTCGGCGTTGGAAGCTGGAGACTCCACTGGCGCCGGAGACTGCGCCGGAGTCAACCTGGACGAAGGTGTCTTCTCCGGAGACACACGAGGAGAAGGGAATGGCGAAGGAGAAGGAGAAATGAATTCCTTACTTCGACGCCGAGGCGACGGCGACCTCGAAGCCTTACTCTTCGACGATCGGCGCCGAGAGCTATGCTTCCTCTTCTTTCTGTGCCTCCGAGACTTCGAAGAGTGTGAAGTCGACGACTCCGGCTTAGACTTCTCCTTATTCCTACCTCTCTTTTCCTTTTTTGCCTTCGCCATGAAGAGTTTCGCTTCCCTCTCTTTCAGGGCCTTGGGATTCATCTATCTGCAGCAGGACCAGTCATCCACATCATGCTCTGATGAAAGTCCCCACAAACAATCTTCATGGGGTCAGTGATGGACATGTGACCCCCACATTCCCTACAAGGTTTGAAACCTGACTTCCTCGTCGAAGACATGGTAAATCCATTAACAGTAACCCACTGCAAGACAACAAAGTAGCAGGAGAGTGCTGGAAAACCGTTACGCGTCGACGGCGCGGAAAAAAGGAAACTGACGTCATCACGCCGACATGGCTCTCTTATGGCTCCGGTGACGTCATACGGAGTCGCGAGCGGAGCCGAGGTATTATGACGTCCACGTCGGCGTAGAGAGCTGGGGAAAAGATTCCGTGGAATGCTGGCGCAGGGGATATTCACAAGGTGAGGAATCCACTGGCAGATGTATCCATCAGAAACATTTTAATATTCCCACTGCAGTCAATTACAATAGAAACAAAAAATTCTCTGAAAAAAAAAAATATATATATATATAAATATATATATATTACAAATATATATATATATATATATATATATATATATATATATATTTAAAAAAGTCACAGATATATTAAATTATAATGTTAAATACATATCATAAACAAATACAAACATTAACATTTAAATCCAAAAGTAATTTTCATATAAAAAATATTTACAAATTATTTGACAAAGAAAAATTTCTTAAATAATTTTTATTTTAGTTACCACCCCCCATATACCCCTACAAAACGTACAAGCAACACCTAAAACTTGACTTTAAAAAGCTAATTATTCACACTAATAACAAATATTTACCAACAAACTAATTATCAATAAATAAAAATGTATTAAAGAAAATGTAATTTACTTTTCACAATACACCCCCACAAGAAAATACAACACAGTCCTATAATTTACTAAAAAAGTATTTACCCAATTAACATAATCAATTGTCATTTTAATACTTAGTAGTTAAAAATTATTTCTAACCTAATTATAATTGAATTTACTTCCTACAGTATACCCCACCAAAACCCACACCTAAACTTTTATTAAAAAAATGAAATTACACAATTAACAATTTTTTGTTTAAACTTTATTTACCATTTTCATCCAGAATCGCGACAATACAAAGGATACTTTCAATGTATCTGTACAGTACCAGTGGTGCATTAGAGGGGTATCAATTAATGAAACAATAAACATATTTATGGAACAGCAATTTGTACATGGTTTCGTTGGGATTCTAGTCTTCTATCCGGGGAGGAGGGTGGTCAGCTCACTCCAGTAGGAACAACCCCTGCAGGGGCCTGCGACGGGCTAGCGGAACCCAGCACTCCATCAAATAATTTTCCAGAGGGCCCCAAATATCCTTGGGTCTCGATGTCACAGGTAAGGTTGATGCAAACAGCTCACAATTAGTGTTACAATACATGAGGCTATTCAACCATGCTTTAGTGGTGGGAATAAACTTGTTGCCCCAATGTACTGCTATTTCAGGTTTAGCTAGTAGCAGCGCAATAGAGGTGAATCGGTGTGTCTGTTTGGGGATGTTGTGCACGTATCCTAATAGGGCCATCTCCGGTGTGGTGTGGAGTGGAGGTCAAGGCGTGTCATATTTGAAAGGATTGTATATACTGCTCTCCAGTACCCACCAATCTTCTCACAGTTCCAGGTCCTGTGTATAAAATCAGCGTAATGTGCCCCGCATTTAGGACACAAGTGTGACCGAGAGGGATCTGCCGAATTAAGCTTAGAGGGGGACATGTAATCACGCCACAGGAACTTGAATTGTACAGTTTGTGCCGACTGTTTAGGGAGACCTCCTTGATTTGAGTACAGCAAAAGGTCCAATGGGAGTCCTCTATCGGGTGTCCAAGGTCCCGTTCCCAGATCTCAAGGATTTTGGCACCTCTTGTGGGGATTAATGCCTTGCAGGCTTGGTATAATTTGGAAATTAAATGTTCACCCCCTGTGTTTGTAATCAACAGCGTCAGTGGCGTAAATGACTCTGGCTCCAACTGGAAGTTAGGAATCAGCACTCGTAATGTGCTGCGAAGTCTATTAAATAGAAAGTGCTCCATAAAGAATGCTTTGCTGAACCTGGCATCCTCAGAACTGTGAAAAACGTACCTATTCGGAAATAGCTATCCACTTGTGTCTAAGGAGTATTTAACCAGTGTGCGTTGTACCAGTTTTTCTTCAGTGATGGGTAACCATGGGTTATCAATTAGTGGTAGGCAGAGGAAAATAGTGCGTGACCACCGGCTATATGTGCCAATTTCTTCCAGGCCCAACAGGTAGAGGACACAGTCTGAATGTTTTAGGGGTCCCTAGAAAATCCCTTCGGCAAAAGCATTTTAAGTGGAGCTGGGTGTAGCTTCAAGTTTAGAGTAGGGAATACCGGCGTCTGAATGATACCAGGAGTGTGCAAAACTGCATTGCGCAACAAGATAATATATCTGGAAGTTTGGGACCCCCAACCCTCCCCTCTCGTATGGCAGTGTCAGTGTGTCCCAGCTGACCCTGGCTCTTTTCCCACCCCACACCAGCCTGATGAGATGTGAGCGTAGTGTTCGAAAAAAACTGTTGGTCAATGGGATGGGAATATTCTGGAACAAATATAAAAATGTAGAGAGTACGACCATTTTAATGATTGCCACTCTCCCCACCAGAGAGAGAGGGGGAGTTTTATCCAGCGCTCTACTTGCCTATCTAGCATGTCTAGCGCTGGGCCATAGTTCAGCAAGACTACCTGCGCTGCTTCTATATGAATTTGTATCCCCAAATATCTAGTGTTGTCATTGCCCTTTGTGCAAGTGTCGCTCTTGTAAATGCCCAACCAGAGGGTCCAGAGCTATTATAAAAAGTAACGGTGAGAGCGGGCAGCCCTATCTAGTGCCTCGGGATAGTTGAAACTGAGGGCATAGCATACAATTCAGCCGTAACTGAGCCATGGGTGAGGTGTAAAGCAAAGCCGTGAGCTCAATAAACCCCTTCGGCATCCCCATCTTTCTCATTACTGCCAGAAAAAAAGGTCACTCCAGGGAATCGAAGGCTTCAGTATCCAGAAGCACTGCGGCCGCCGGAACTTCAGGGTCTATCCTATTAATTGTGGCAAAGAGGGTCCGGAGATTTATGGCCGTGGACCGGCGAGTGACAAACCCCGAGCTCAAAGGAGCGGATCTTTGCCTGGCTTGGGGAGCAAGACTATCACAGCCTCCCGTAATGTAGGGGGGAGGGGGGGGGGGGAGTGAGTTCCCGCCTCTCGAGTGCCTCATTGTAAACTCTTCAAGCAAATACGGAGCTAAGATGTCTTTATAAGCCTTGTAAAAGCTACCAGTGAATCAGTCTAATCTCGGAGTGGTCGAGCCATTCATAGCGTCAATAGCGCTAATAATTTCCTCTGAGGAAAATGGTTCTGCCAGAAATTGTTGCATGGCTTTCTCCAGCCACACTAACGCAACCTCAGCCAGATATTCATCGCGGTGTGCTATGATTGTTGAATATAGTTGTGTGTAATAGCCCCAAAACTCCTCCCGAATATCAGGGGTGCCTATCAAAATTTGTCCCTGTGAAGAGCGGAGACTTGCAATACATGAGCTCCCAAAAGCTGGCCCTTAAGAGTCTCGCCAGTGTGCGAAACAGTGTATCACCCTCCCCATATCTGCGCGCCATGGCATATTTACTTTAAAAACGCGCCTCGCGTTCCACAGCCTCCTAAAACTCCGTCAGAGTGTTAAGCAGTGGCCATGTTGGACTGGCTTGGGTCGTTGCCTTAGTTCCTGATCTAGTGCAGTCAGCTGCTGCTCAATGCTTGTTAACGTCCGCCTCAAGTCACGCAGAACACCAGCGTATTTGGAGATACATACCCCATGTATATATGCTTTGAAAGCCTCCCACAGAGTGGCCCAGGATTGCACTGATCCATTATTTATCTTAAAGTATTCAACTGTGGCGTCATGTAGTTCAGAATGGAACACCTCGTCTTGCAAGGCCTGACCAGGGAACCTCCACTGTCTCTCGCAGCCTTCTGGTCTCGGGACCCTTAGTGTCAGCACTACCGGGGAATGATCAGAAAGGGTTCTAGGCAGGTGTTGAGAATCCCTATACCAAGCTGCCAGGTTGGGGGTCACCAGCCAAAAATCCACCGCATCCAAGTGCGATGGGGCGCATAGTAGTGTGTGTACGCTGAGTCCTCGGGTTGACAGTGTCACCACACGTCTATGAGTCCAAACACCTCCCATAATTCTAGTAAAGCGCAGCTGGCTTGGGGTTTCGTATCAGAGGAATCCGCTGTGCTGTCTCGAGAAGGGTCTAATAGGAGGTTAAAGTCCCCACCCATGCACACATAATCCACATCTATATCAACAAACTGAGGGTTGAGGCTATAGCAATCCGCACCTGACAATACAGTATATGGGCAGTGAATAACAGTGCAAAGAACCATGGAGTACACCCCTCTATACTCCTAAGCCAGGAAACAAATCCTAATCAAACATCAACACAATAGGTTCAGCACTCAACAATATAACATAGTAATCAAAACAGTATTCGGATGTACATTGATAAACTCCCAGTTATCGGTTGTTTCTTTTTGTTTAAAGTTGTCCTTTCTTAAATTTTTCGTTAAAATTCAATGACCATAGCCGACGCGTTTCGTTCCACAAAAGGGACTTCTTCAGGGTTTCACAATGTAACAAAAAACTTCCACTAATGACATTTGTTCTGCAGTCTGTCTTAGGCCCTTTGTTCAAACATTTTGTGAGATACTTGTTTCCATCTTTACAGCTCTGTAATCGGCAGCGTGTACGTGCGTCTGTTTCGTGTGCACAGTACCTTTATAGTTTCGACAAAATTCTTGGACCGCTGTGGGTGTATCGAATACCCTAGATCTCCCCGCTACATCCACCTGTAAGCGAGCTGGGTAGATCATGTCGTACCAGAGGCCCAGGTTCCGGAGTGTGGCCTTCACTCCAGTAAACTTTCTCCTCGCCTCCAGAACCATAGCTGTGAAGTCTGGGAATAAAGTAATTGTGGATCCTTGCCAGGATAAAGTGCCAGCCTTATGAGCCAGTCGTAATGCGGAATCTCAATCATGAAAGTTCAGGAGGCGTGCCAAAATCGGTCTCGGTGGAGTGCCAGGGGTTGGTCGAGGCCCAAGGGTGCGGTGCGCATGCTTATCCAGGAAGGTGGAAGTGAAGGATTCCTTGACAAAGAGATCTACGAGTAATGTTTCTACAAAGGTATCCATACGGCCCGTGTTAGTAGACTTAGGAACACCTAAAATGCGCACATTATTACACCTAATTCTAGCCTCTAAATCTTCGTTCTTCATAGCCACAGTTTTCAATACTTTTTCCATCCGATCTAGCCTTTTGACTGATTGCGCAGCTCCATCTTCCAGGTTGGTACCTTCTGCCGTGTCCAAGCGACGTTCGTGACTATCTAATCTAGCTTCCATAGTGTCCAATCGCTTCTCCAGCGAGTCAAAGCGACTGTCTAATGCCTTGAATCCAGCTCACAATTCTACCATCAAGGCTTCTGGGCAAGAAGGAGTACTCTCAGGCCTGGTTGTCACCCCCCCCCCCCATGTTGGTACCGGTTCTGACGTTGTGCCACTCGTCTTTGCAAATTGGAATACCCTTTGTTTGGGGTCTCTGTGTACCATGACGCGATCCGCGTCTTGATCGTTATTGCTGTAGACTCCTAATGGCGTGTTATTGCTTAATATGGAAGGTTGTACGGATCACACATGCCCTCCTAAATAGGGAAATCCCAGTTATAAAGCGATGCAATGTTGCAGTGTCCACTAGGCTTCACCGCATCAGACCAATTTGCATCCTTGATCGTGCGCGGGATATAATAACAGAGCAATACGCCAAGGTCAGGTCGATATATTGTTATGCCTCTGACTATAAAACAGGTATGGCCTCGGGGGGGCGCTCACCAAGCTCTGGTTTCACAATGTTTCTCGAGGCCAGTTTCCACTCCTAGGAATGGCCAGCAGCACCTCAGATGGGCCCAGTCTCATTACCCCGCAGCCCCATGCACCCTAGCCCGCCGCACCTGCATGCCAGCCCGTCCAGTCCAGTGGCCGGCCCCCAGGCTTATCTGCGGCCCCTGTTGCTGCAGGGCCTCCGGGAGCGGTGCAGGCTGACTTACTTGTGAGGACAGATGCGCCAGGTAGGGGGATTCCGCAGGCAGCCGTTACCCACTGTGTCTCTCAGCCTCATCGCGCCGATATCCAAGGCTGCGCGGCCGGGCTTGTCGGAGTTCAACGCCGGTGGGTTCCGGTGTAGCAGTACAGGCCGTATCGATCATCTGATCCCCAAAGTCGACCCACCACTGCCCTCCAGGACGGGGAAGCGGACAGTCCTTGGGAGGGGGGGTGGGCGGGGGGGCTCTTAGATGTCGCACACGTCGTCTGCCTCTCGGATGATGGTTCACTTTTTCAAGGGTGCAGCTGTTGCAAGGCCACAGGGCGGGTCCGATCGGGTCTTCAGCATACGTGCACAGGCTCAGCACGAGACCGCACTCGTCGCAGTTCTCTCCAACTTGGGTTCTGTAGCCTCACTAAAAGCTGGAGTGCTTGTGATCTAGAGCGCAACCCAGCGGCTTCTATATTCCGCCGGCAGTAACCAGGATTGCTCAGTGTTTTGCTCGGATGGGGCAAGGATGTTGGGACGGATGGCGGAGCTTCAGTGCTACGCTGCCATCTTGGTAGGCAGCTGGCCACGCCCCCACAATTAACATAATCATAAATTTAATAATCATTATTAGATAAACAATATTAATATTAATATTACTTAGAATTAATTCACTTCCCACCCTGTACCTCTATAAACCCCACAACCCACACCCAAAAAAATATATTTACACAATAACATAATCAATTAAATAATTAATTCTAACAATTATTTATTAATTAAAATTAAATTACTTCCCACCTTGAACCCCTATAAACCCCACGGCCCGCACCTAAAACGTAATTAAAAAATAATTATACTATTAACATAATTATTGATTAATAAAAAAATATTAAATAAAAAATCATCATTACTTTATTATAATTAATTCATTTTCCACACAGGTGCCGCTAAACACCCGCAGTGGTAATAAAAATAACAACAATTAGTTACATTATTTTAATAGCTACTAAAAAATTTACAAATTTATTTAAAAAAACATTATACAAATAAATGACATCATATACATTTAAAATATATACCAAAATACATAATTAGAAAATTATATTATAAACAACTATATTTTTGTAATTGATATTAATTACATCAATATTTTAAAAGACGATATTACTTACCTTAAAATTGATACTCTTGACAACAATATTCTTGCTGATGATATTTCTATGTCACAATATTTTTTGACTCAATATTTTTGCAAGTTTCATGCCGGTTTTCCCTGGAGATGGGGAGACGGCTGGAGTTGCGAGTGCATTGGGGGTCCCCCTGAGGCTCCCAACAAACAGGCACTGGGTGCCCTGGGTGAGCTTCGGGGCACCCACCATTTACTGGCCCTCTCCCCTTTCAAAATAAGGGAAAGTCCCGGGAGATGGGGTCCCAGGGACGATTGTGGGGCGCACTGCCTCCCACCCCAATTAATAATTTAACAGGCCCAAGTAATTTAACAGGCCCCCTCCCTAACTACAATATGGCTAGGCCCCGGGAGATCGGGTCAATGAGGCTGAAATAGGCTCGGGAAGGGGGGGCTACATGCCCCTCTCCTCCATAAATTATGTAGTGGGTCCCAGGGATGTGGTCCCCGGGCCCAAATATGGCCTGGGAAGAGAGGCCATGCACCCCCTCCCCTGAAAAATTGCAGAGGGCCCCGGGGATGGGATCCCGAGGTCGAAATCGACCTGGGGAGGGGGCTGCTTGCCCCCTCCCGGGTGTGGCTGCAGGACCTGGTTGCAGGCTGGGCCGTTGCCAACCCCCTGCTGCACACGGCCAAAGGCCGTGCGCGGCGTGAGGTTGGCCGCATGCAGGGGTGGGCCGCAAGGCCAGGTCTTTCTGCCAACTCCCTGCCACGCATGGCTGAAGTTCATGCGCAGCAACGGCACTTGGATTAACGTTTGGTAATTAATTATTACTTTACGTTAAAAAAACTAGAAATTCACTAAAAAAACTAAGGGTACACAGATGTTACAGTTAGGAAATAGCATTTAAAAAATTAGAAATTCACTGAAAAAAACAAAGGTTACGGGGAAGTTATAGTTGGGTAATAAAATCTAAAAAACCTTAGAAATTCACCCAAAGAAATAAAAGGTTTTAGGCAGTGCTTGAAATGGAAAAATAGAATTGCAGGTACTCTGTAACAGAGTACCTGCTTGTTTCTGAGAAGTGCCAGTACTCTCCAATTAAAAGTATTATGTTTCTCTTGAGAACTGCAGGTACACTCCCTCTCAAAATAAAAAAGTGCCTGTACTCAGTATCTAGACAGTACCGGCCCATTTAAAGCACTGGTTATAGAGACGTTATAGTTCAGTTCAGATTTAAAAACACAAAACCAAATTCGACAGTTATAGTTAGAGTTCTCTCCATTAACTATAACCCGTGCCCTAAGGTAACTATAACTCACACCCACGCCATGCACTGCCAATTACCCCTACATCACTCACTACATCATTGAAATTATCACTGCAACATTTGCTGGAAAATTATCGATGCGAAAACTGTGCATGACGGGGGCGCGAGCAATAGTTACCTTAGGGCACGAGTTATAGTTACTCGAGATAACTAACTATAATTGTAGAATTTCTATGGTTTTGGGTGTGTAAAATATGAACCTAACTGTAACATCTCTGTAACCTTTATTTTTTTAATGTATATATATATATATATATATATATATATATATATATATATATATATATATATATATATAGCTATATATATATATCGGGCACTTGCTGATTTACTTTTTGGATGCATAAGTTTCTGCTATAAAAGCACTGCACTGGAACTCTACGTTGTGGTCCGTACATGTTTGTTGCAGAGGTTATGGCAATTAAGGACTGTGGCTATTTTATATATATAAATATATACACACACTAATATATATATATATATGCCAACAATTTTTCTCCGTTTTAAGAAAGAAAAGATAGGGTCGCACTCCAGCGAGTTGTAATAATCCTTTGGTTTTTATTCACAAATCCACAGGTTCCGAGATGCACAAGAAAGAAACCAACGCGTTTCGTCAGCGTCCGCTATATTAGAGATATAGATATATTTATTTTTATTTATTTAAAGTTTTGTACAGCGCGAACATGACCCAAGTGGGTATCAGAGCGCTTTACATATGGTTGAGGAAGACCTAGGCAGACAGCTAAGGGAGAAAAATCAGGAAAATATACACCAAAAGCAAAAATGACATTATGGTGGATATAGGAAGAAGGCTGGGGGAGAAAGAAAAGTAGGGCAATATACATCAAGAACAAAAATGACATTATGGCAGGCGACAGTAGGTCGCAACAAATGACATGTAATAAGCAAACCAGCTAAACAGGCTCGAGGCAAGAGGAGAAAAGCTTCTAGTTCCGGGCATTGTTCATTAGTAGAGCTTTAACTTCCCTTTTGAAGGCAAATGTTGAGGGAATCAGTCTTGTTTCCATTGGAAGCGAGTTCCAGATTCTCGGGGCAATGCCAGAGAATGTGGGATTGTAGGTTTCAAGTTTATTAAATTTCTTTGGCTTAAGCAGCAGTGTGCCGGTGCTCCTTGAGGGCCGGGAGCCACCAGATAGTTCCAGCTTATTTGTCAGGTAGAGTGGGTTATTGAAGTGTAGTGCTCCATGGTTCATACAAGCAATCTTTAGTTGGATCCTTGCCTCAAAAGGAAGCCAGTTGAGCGATTTCAGGTCCGGAGAAATGTGGTTGGTCTTCTTGGAACCCGTGATGAGTCTAGTAGCAGCATTTAGAGATGCTCTGATGGGGGCTAAACTGAGTTTCGGCAGTCTGCATAGAGTAGCACTGCCGTATTCTAGTCTAGAGATGACAAGGGCTTGCCCCACCGATTTGAAGTCTTCTTGGGGAAGGTAGGGTTTGAGTTTTCTTAGGATGCTCAGTTGGAAGTTCACTCCTTTGGTAGATGCTCTGATGTGATCTTGCATGTTTAGGTTCTTATCAAGCAGAACTCCCAGGGATTTCGTGGAATCAATGATATGTGGTGTGCAGTTGAGAGCGGTGAGGTTACAAAGATATTTCACAACAGTGAAGGAGCTGTTTGTGAGGTTATAGAAGGGACTGACATCGACGTATGCAGAGAGTTGTAAGCACAAAGGAGGGAGAGAATATCTGGTTCTGAAAATGGATTTTTGGATTTGGTGGGTCTAGATGGGGCGTTAGGGTAGGGAGTGGTATTCTAATTCTGGACTGGGGGTTTCAACTGGATCGTATGCGGGAACTCCTGTGAGGTCTTGTTGGAAGAGAGATCAAGGGCCAGCTCTTCGGTGGACCTAATGAGTTTTTGGATGACAGTTTTGAGAGTTAGAAGTTCATGGTTTCTTTCCTTGAGCTTAGCAGCAGGATCTGAATGTGGGTTATGGTTCACGTGGAGGGGAGGAGGAGGGGTGATCAATGGGGAGGTCGGAGGCGAGAACAGGGCAGGGGGATGAGGGGAGGGGGGAAATCCACTAAGGGAGAGTTCCCTCTCTGATGTACGGGTGTTATGTTATGTTAAACTCTTTTATAAAGCGCACAGCTGCCCCAACGAAGGGGCGTCCCGGCGCTAGCAACAGTATCCAGAGGAGGGAAGATGAGATTAAGCCATAGGGAAGAGAACGGTCTTGATAGCTTTGCGGAATGAAGTCAAACAGTCCAAGCTGCGGATTGTCAACGGCAGGGAGTTCCAAAGCTTGGGTGCCAAGAGACGGAAAGACTTGCCCCCAGCTCTCGATCTCTTAACTCTGGGGACAGAAGCCAGCATCAATTCAGAAGAACGCAACGCACGATTGGGGATGTAGGGAGTGATCAGGTCAGACAGGATCTCGGGGGTAGCAAATTTAAGAATTTTGAAGGTAAGACAGAGGGATTTGTATTCAATTCTTTTGGAGATCGGTAGCCAATGAAGGCGTCAAATAGCTCCTGCTCCTGAGCATGATCTCGAAAGGCCAAGGATGGCGCGAGCTGCAGAATTTTGAGTACGCTGAAGACGGTTAAGTTCCGCTTTATTAGCCCCTAGCAGCAGAGAATTGGCATAGTCTAGTCTTGAAAGAATGGTGGCTTGGATTATAAGTTGGCGTGTAGCCGAATCAAAGAAGCGAAGCGTAGGTCTTAAGGCACGTAGAAGACCAAAACAGGTGCCAGCTATTTTTTTGGTATGCTCTTGAAAGCTCAAGGTCGAGTCGAACAGAAACCCGAGGTTCTTCACCACCAGTTTAGGGGGGGGGGGGGCAGGTCCCAGGGATGGAGGCCACCAATGGGAGTTCCAGAGCTCCCTGTTCCTGCCTACCAGAAGAACCTCTGATTTGCTGGCATTGAGCTGGAGACAGTTCTCTGTCAACCAGCCCGCGATAGCTTCAAGGCCTATCTGGAAATGAGGGGCATCGTGAACAAGATCATCTGAGGGAGCTATAAGCATAAGCTGGGTGTCGTCTGCATAAGAAACCATGAAAAGACCATGGTGAAGTGCGACTGCGGCTAAAGGTTGAACGTAAAGGTTAAACAAAGCCGGGCTAAGCGCCGAGCCCTGTGGGACCCCCTGCTCAATGGGTTTAATGGAGGAGCAAAAGGGGGGGCAAAAACTTGAAAAGATTTGTCAGTCAAGAAGGAGCGAAACCATTCAAGAGCAGCATCTTTTATCCTGGCTTCTTCAAGCCGGCGCAGGAGAATCTGATGAGAGACCGTGTCAAACGCGGCACTCAGGTCAAGTAGTACGAGTGCCGCTGTTTGGCCTTTGTCAAGGATGGAGCGTAAGTTTTCGCTCACAGCTAAGAGGGGTGTTTCAGTGCTATAGCCCGCACGAAATCCATTTTGGGATTGATCTAGAATCTTATTTTTGTTTATATGCTCAGAGAGAACTTTATTGGCATGTGCCTCTGCTACTTTAGCCACCCACAGTAGAAGAGAAATCGGCCGAAAGTTCTCGGGCTTGGTGGGGTCGAGGAGGGGTTTTTTCAACAGGGGAATTACCTTGGCCTGTTTCCAGGCCCGAGGAACCAGAGCCCTGCTGAAAGAGGAGTTAATAGTCAAGAGTAACGGCGGAAGGAGAACCGAGAGGCAGTCTCAGTATAGAGTAGGTCTCATAGGGTCAAGAGGAGACCCGGATTTAACTTTGGAGCTGAGAACCAGAAACTCTTCTTGTGAGATGGGAGGGATACTCTCCAAGGGGGAGTAAGAAGTAGAAATTGGGAGATGTTCTGGCGTCATGGGATGATTAGAGAAGGATTTATAAATATTTACAACTTTTTGAACAAAGTAGGATGCCAATTCTTCGCATTGTTTACCGGAAGTAATATGCGGAGTGAGTGGATCCTTCCTTTTTTTCAAATCATTAAGGATTTTAAATATACATTTAGTGGGGTTATTGCTGGAGGCAATCTGGTTCGTGAAGAAGGCAGTACGGGCTAGCTGTATGGCTTTGTGATAACTTTTGATAGTGGCCTGATATTGTTTCTTCATTAAAGGGCAATAATCCTTGCGCCATGCTCGTTCGCTATGTTTACAGGCGCTCCGCATTGCGGCAAGAGAGTCTGTGTACCAAGGATTGGGGCAAACGCCACATCCCTTGGACCATTTTAAAGGAATAAGGGAGTCAAGTGCTGCATGAATCCAGTCACAGATCTCCTTGTAAGCTTGTTCAGGGTCAAGGTTGTCAAGGGTGGGAAGACTAGAAGACAGGAAGGCCAGCAGGTCTTCCCGTTTGAGTTTGTGCCAACACCGTTTAAGCATGGCCCTAGTCGTAGCTCTGGGGGTGGTCTCCGCCTGAGGAAGGAGAATGGTGATAAGGTAGTGGTCAGACCAGCAGACAGGGCTAGGAGGATTGACCTGGAGAAAGGGGATATTAGAAAAAAACGGGTCTAAAAGATGTCCAGCCAGATGCGTAAGTTCCAACACCAACTGTTTAAGTTGACATGCTTCCAGATCAGCAAGCAGAGAGCTGACGTTCGAATCAAGGTGATGATCGAAGTGGATGTTTAAGTCGCCAATAAGAGTGAAATTGGCTGTTCTGGTGGCCAGAGCATGAATGACTTCCATGATGGCTACTTTAAATTCAGAGGAGGGGCCAGGAAGACGATAGACCAAGAGGCCAGAGAAAGTGAAGTTGGCATTAAGAGAGATGGAAAAGCGTGCACACTCGGAGCCAGCAATGTCTTCGCGAACGAATGTGCAATGAAGAGGAGACTTAAAGATGACCGCCAGACCACCGCCTCTGGTTTCTCTATTAATGGTGTGGATATTAAAACCTGGAGGAAGAGCAAGCCCAGGTTCAACCACCGTATCAGCCGTAAGCCATGTCTCCGTAATGAAGAAGACGTCAGGAGATTCTGCCTCAATGAGATCATAAATTTCGTTGTGGTGTTTCACTAGAGAGCGCGCGTTCAGGTGGAGTATTTTAAAAGGGATTTTGGTAGGAGTATGAGCAGCGGGTGGAAGTGAGGGGTAGGAATTAAACCTGCATCTGTTACAGCAGAAAGGTCCCTCTGGAGCTATACAGTGATCTATACTGCACAGGGGAAAATTGTATCTAGCTGATAGCAGGAAGTCCCTAGTATACCTAAGCGTAACCGGCACGCAACCAGCAGAGTGACTGGCGGCTGGCGGCGTACTGGCGCGGATGGGCGCAGACGGGCTTGCCTTAGGGGCGCCTTCGGCGCGCCAGCGGCGTGCCCGCTGCGCTCGTCCGCTGCGCGCCCGAGTCAGCGACTGCTTAAGTGCTGGCATGGAGTGTAAACGCTAGTGCGGGCCAGGAATACCACCAAGATGGCGTCCCCCCAGCCTCCACACGGGAAGCAGGAGTGCCGATCTGATGGCGTCCCAGATGCTAATGCCCCCAAATAAGTGCAGGTAAGCAATGCAAAGCGCCGCGCCAGCGGACTGAGTTACAAGAAGTATTAAAGCTGGTAAAAACCCCCAACAAGGATGCGCAAGGTGAGTGGCGCTGGAGGGAAGGTTAGGGGAAGGGAGGTTAGATGAGTTCCTGGTGGAGAGTGGGTGAGCCAGCGGTCGAGTAAGGGAGTTATGTAGGAAAGAGCTAGTGGGAGAGGGAATGGGGGAGGTGTCGGAGAGGTGGTCGGAGCAAGGGATAACAAATGCTCCAGAATTATTGGCATGTGTCTGGTTACGTCGGGGCACGGCGGGTGAGTTTGGGGAGCCTAGGGTTGGAGGAGCTATGGTCCTGTGTGTGTTGAACGAGGTATGTGGGGCAATCCTCAGGTTGTGGCCCACTGGAGAGGGATCAGGGTTGTCCTGAGACGGGGGAAGGGGAAGCCCGTTCCCAGATTGAATAGGGGAGTCGCTAGTGACCATCGATCTTTTAAGGAGGGCAAATATGTCATCAAAGATGTCGAGGTTGCGATCGGTGGCCTGAATTAGTATAGTCCCATTGTTGTAAATGGATATAGTAGCATATGCTCTAAATCTGGGAGACGTCGTAGTCTAAGACCATGAGGGAACCTTTTGGCCGAGGCGATTCTGAGTAAGGAGTGGAACGCCGATCTCCACTGAGCTCTTCTTTTAGTATAGACAGTCGCTAGTAATAGCACCTTTTTTTGGACAGTAGTAGGGGTCAGAGATAAGGGTTTCTGAGTTAGCTTTGAGTAGTCTATGTTTCAAAGATTTAGACGCATTTTTGGAGAGGTTGGTCGGATGGTTAATAGTGTAGCTATTAGTGCCAAACTTTTCTAGTCCGGAGTCCATTCTGCACTGTGCAAGGGTGGTCATGAAGGAGAGAGCTTAGGATGCGCCGTTTAGCTGAGGTCAGAGTGAACAGGATTCCAGTGAGTGCTCCTCCCTGAGGGTGTGTATTGTGGATGCATCATTGTTCAGGCGCGGTTAATTTAGCTAATTCAAGTTGTGAGGTAGCACGTGGTCATGCCTTCATGATGTCACAATGTTGGAGCTCAGCGGGGGGGAGCGGTCTACTAATATAGGCTGCGGTTGCACCTTTGGTCCAGGAGCAGCGATTATAGCAATTGCCCCACAAATTTATCCTATTAGCAATTTTCTAACAAGGTTATCATAAATCAAGTTGTGGGATGGCACGTGGTCATGTAATCATGCTATCCAAAAAGTTGGAGGTCAATGGGAGGGTGAGGTCTCATGAGAGGTCATATTTCTCATAAAGTTATCATCTTAGTTATCATCAAAGGGTTATTATAATGTTGGAGCTCAGCGGGAGAGTGATGTCTACGAGGAGGTCTTCGGGTCAGCGGCTGCACTTGTGCCCAGGGAGCAACCCTTTTAGAGAGTTCAGGGTTATGCTGTATCATGGTCAAGAGCTCTGCCCCTGTATAATAGTGTTCCGGATTATGTGGTACTGGGGTCAAGAAATCGGCCCAGCTATAGCAATAATGAGCAGGGAACGGCCATTTTAGAGAGAGATCAGGATTTTAGGGTAGTGGGGTCAAGCAATCAACCCTGTTAATACAGTGGGGAGCAGGGGGCGGCCATTTTACATCCCTTGTGACCAGGGAGCACCCTATTGGAGAGTTCAGGGATATGCTGAACCGTGGTCATGTGCTAGGTCCCGTTATAGTATTCAGGATTATGTGGTACTGGGGTCATGAAAACAGCCCAGCTGTAGCACTGATGAGCAGGGAGCGGCCATTTTAGAGAAAGAGTTCAGGATTGGTGGTAGTGGGGTCATGCAATCGGCCCAGTTATTCCAGAGAGGAGCAGGGGGTGGCCATTTTAGAGCTTTCAGGATTGAGAAAAGATGGGGACATGAAGTCTTTCATGAGTATTACTATGGGCTCTTACCCCAACATCAGCGTGTAGAGGTAATTCGAAATATGAAGCCATCGAGATCAGAGCGCCAGAGCTAGAGCAGGCAGCTCTCAGCGTCGGAAGTGCCTGCTCCGTGATCCCCTCAGCAGCAGGAGGCGGGAGTGTCCGCGGGCAAAAGAGTCTCCAAGCCGATGTCCTTGAGCCATGAGGATTCTCTTGGCAGCGTCAGGGGGCTGAGGGCCGATGCCCTTGAGCCCCGAGGATTCAACACACAAGGGGGCTGGGGGCTCAGAGACACGTAATCATAGCAGGGCAGAGGGAAACCAGCGAGCGTAGCGTCGCGGGAGGTACGGGCGACTGCCTACCCCTTCAGCGTTGAGAGCATCGAAGACCTCGGCTCGTAATGGGAGGGCAGAGTGGCAAGAGCCAGAGCAAGATCGAGACTGATGGCAGAGACCACATGCGGCCTCCGATGTGCAGCGGAAGGGCCAGGCCGCACCCATCCCAGTCGCGGAGCAATCGTCGGCAGCAGCGTCGCGGGAGGGGAAGTGGGGCCAGAGAGCAGGAGGGAGAGGGAGATCCAGTGCAGACCTGTGCCCAGGGCAATGAACAGGGTCGAGGCAGAAGTCGGCTGCGGCCGTCTCCGGGCTGCAGAGACTAGCAGGGAGCGAACTAAGCCTGAGGCAGAAGATGCAGTCAAGAAGCAGTCAGTCTCGGATGTAGGGCCGCTATGTCCCAGTAGCATCGGGGATATCAGCGGGAGCCTGGGCCCAGAAGACCGTCGAGGTCAGGAGATCAGCCAGGTTGGGAACCTACCTTGCCGTTTCTGGAGATGAGTGACGTGGGGCTGACCGGCACCAGGAGCTCCAGTCTCATGGTCCAAGACACAGGTCCAGAAGGTGGCGGGCCTCAGTCTCCGTCTCAGGGGAGTCAGGCCTGACAAGTCTGGAGGTCCCCACTAGCAAAGCAATGGGGCATACCTCAGGAGAGCAAATCGGCCAAGTTAAGCGGCTCGGTGAATGGCAGTCGGACTGGAGAGAACACATCCATGAGGGGTGATTCAGCTACATGCAAGCAGGGCAAGAGCAGGCTGGTAGGGGACGTCTCTCCCTGTTGATCAGTCTTCACTGTGGTCATCACAGCCCTTGGCCCATGCAAGTGCAGCGGGAGGGCCCGTCGGCCACTGGTGCATCGATTGCGCGGCTCGTGCAGGCAGGGCGCGTCCGTCGCAGGAGATCACTTCAGTCGATCCCTTCTGTCGAGATCAAAGGCGGGACGAGTACAGTCGATCCAGTTGGGCACAGTCCTGGCGAAAGCGTCGGGGCAGATGAGTTGCGGCTCTACCGATACAAGTAGAGCGGTTCAGCAGCAGATAAGAGTCTTCCAAAGTTCAATTACGATGAGTTCAATGTGGTAGATAGTTGAAAGAGGATGTCGGATGGCTGGTTAACGCTGGGATATCTGCTGATGATAAGGTCATCCCCAACCGGGAGCTCTAGGGAAATCTAAATCTAAATCTAAATCTATATATATATATATATTCCAGCTGCTAAGTGTACAGCACCAATCACCTTTAGATGTTCCAGAGAGGGTCGCAGGAGAGCCAAAGAGATTAGCACTAATCCCCAATCGGTGTCGTCAATGCATATTTATGTAAACCAATGTCAATTCCACATGATAAACCCAATACACGTGATTAAACCAAAGTAGCATTTGTTCTGTCCTATTCCTTTAATACAAATAAACGATCAATTGTTTAATGACTTATTGCGGAAAACCTTGTACCCCGTTGGCAGGCACCCAATGGTCCCTGCCACACTGTACATGGTTGTAAAGAGGGGTCCCATGGGTACCCCTAAGGGCCCCAAACTGGAGGCCTCCGGGTGAAGAGTGGCATGCTACGGGCCATCAAAGTCAATTTCCGACAGCCGTTCCGTGTGGGACAGACCGATTTGGAAAGGCTGTCCAAATCAGACATCATAGTACGTTGGTTGGAAAAGCGGTCCATAGACCTGTGCGCTTCGGCTCTGACCGACTCGGAGTCTCCGAATGCTGGGCCGAACCGAGTCGGAATGATTGAACGGTTACCTTTCCATCGAAATGTTTTCCGAGTCGGTCGGAAACATAGGTTCCGACACAAGTTAGGACAATCCGAATCCCATTCGGAGCCTTTCCGTTTGACATCGTAATCATCCTCTGAGTGTACAGAGCTTAGAAGTACAGTTGGATCATTGAGAAAATTAAATCAGAGACAAAAGTGTTAGTTTCACGGCCTTAATCAGAAGCAGTCTAACTATACAATCTCCTGAACTCATGCAAGTATGCAGCGCAAGTTCTCTATATTATAAGGGGAAATAGCAAAATGCTAAACTGAAATTATGTTTGTATTATGAAATGGCATGTCACTAATTGAAAGACTGCCAGATTAAACCCAGAATGTCTAAGAATCAAATATATGTAATTTCAAACACGGAAAGACAACACTTGTTGAAAAGGGTTGACTCCATGACTATAAGAACAGGCATTTTGTTAGGCCAGCAGTGGTTCACAAGATGGCTCACATAAAGAAGACTATCAGATTGTCTAGAAACCATGGTTTCAGGACTTTTAGATTATGAATCATCTGGAACCTATATGGATATATTGATTGCTGATTCCTTGGAGACTCCAGTCAAAATTCCTGAGGAGGTTAAGGGAGTAGATAACTCTAGTTTAGCCTCTGGTCTGGTTAGGTTTCATAAACGTGATTTCTTTGATTTCGTGAAGTAATTATCATAAGGAAGTTAATTTTGATTTCATATATGCTCCTCAATTCAAGGTAATTGTGGAAATGCACTGGTTGGCCTTAAATAATAATTTTATTGATAGGACTGCTGTTTAGAGTGACATGATGTGAGTTCTAGAAACACCTAGTGCTGAAGCTCCAGACAGATATCCTTGTGCCCATCTGTACAGGTCCAGGTCCTTGGGTGTGCTGCCTACCGTTTCCCATTTGCGGTCAGCCGAGCGGCCATGCCAATTGTGTGGCTTCTGATCAAGTTGTTAGGCTCAAACCCACTAAATTCCTCTCATGCTGGGGAGCCACTGTAAGGTGGAAAGGGGAGGAGGGAGAAGGTAGGTGCTGGATGCAGCAGTAGGAGCGCCTTCAGAATGATGGCGACACCAGAGTGTAGGGGCTCTATTGCGACGGGCCGAGGTTTAAGGACTGTGCTTGTGTCCTGGTCCGTAGAACAAATGGAGCTTTTTCACTGGCTTTGCTCCTGAGCTTTCTACGTGGATGGCATTGTGGTGGGTCAGTTAAGCTTCTCTTGGAGCAGAGCTTTGGAGTATCTGCATTTTGGAAGCAAGGTGCGGGGACCAAAAGCATAGACAAAGTTGGGAGTTTGTAGAGCACTGGTGAGTGTTCCATAACATCTGTAGAATATGAAACAACTGCTTATTCACTGTTTTTTGTCCATAGGCCCTTGGGGATTTGAAAACATAATGACTGAGTAAAAGGATAACACCTCTATCTTTCTATTTTCTTATTTTACAACTGTAAAAAGTAAGGAGATGATGAGGTAAGCTATACAGAGATATAGTACGTTGAATGGGGCAAAAAGTGAGGTAGAATTAACTAAGCTGAATGTAGGATACCAGAACTCACCATCTGATGAGGTCAGAAAGACCCTAACAAACAGAGTAAGTAAGAGGAACCAGAATACAGACAATGTGCATAAAGTATCAAAATATAAACTGAAAATGTATTTACATAACCTACGGTTGGATGGGATAATAGAACTGGTAAAACCGCTAAGGAAGAGAGATCAAGTTACTGAGGAAAACTCGCCTTGTAAAATCCTACTGTCCAAAATAGAGGAGAATGTTGATAAAAAATGAGAGAAAAGAAACATGAAACAAATGTAATGAAGCACAATATAAAGAACACTATGGTTACAAGGGGCAAGAGGAAGTTTGAAAATGCTAAAAATGGGAGAGTGAGTCAAAATAAACTGGCAAAAGAGGAGTTCAAAGGAAGTAATGCGTATTTGTTTTCATGTAATTTTAGGAGGGCAGAATAGGATGAAAGTTATACAAAATACATGGTTGTTAGATAACAGCAGAACATGGTTAGTTGTAACACACAGCCCTGGAATAAAACATTTAATCAGTGAGAACAATAATACCTTCGAATATCCCCAGGCGTCAGACTGGATCCGGAAAGTTTTCGTCAGCAGTATCCCGTCGTAGCCGCCGAGATGACGTCGTCGGAGCTACTTAGATGCGCCCACGCGCGCTGACGCCAGTTCTGTATACAACTTTTCCGCGCCAGGAGTGCAGAGACATGCCAGAGATCGACTAATGGTGCAATAGAACTAGGGCCCTGGAAGGGATGACTTGAACCCTAGAAAACAGTTTGCAGAACTGGGAGGATGGGCGGACGGTAAGGAATCTATCACTAACTAATGTCTCTTACGGATATATCGTTACACAAGTAAGTGACTTGTGCATCTGAGGGAGATACGTTAGTGATAGATTCCTTACCTGAGAATACATACCCAAGTAATACCAACCCCAGTGGTGGGTCTGAGAAGTGAGATTACACCAGAATGTCACGGGGAACCAAACGGCCAAAGAAGCCGTCTCTCCGGACTTGACTGTGAAGGCAATAGTGCTTAGCGAACGTGTGCAGCGAGGTCCACGTGGCCGCTTGACAGATGTTTTGCAGTGGGACACTGCGTCCCAATGCTGCAGTAGCCGCCGTCTCCCTGGTCGGATGGGCGCGCAACCCTACCGGAGGCTACTTTATAGCCAAAGTGAAACAGGCTGGAATACACAAGACAACCCAGCGGGAGATAGGGCTCTTGTGCACAGCCCGGCCTTTCTTGGCGCCCACGTAGCCATGAAAGAGCTGGTCATCCAACCGGAATGGATGTGTGCGGTGGGCCGGCAGGTCATGGAAGTAGGTGTCTTGCAAGTGGAATGCTACCTTCCGCCTTTTGGGTCGAGGAAACGATCGACATTCCGAAGGTCTAAAACACGCTCGATGGCCCCCTGGGCCAAGGATGCCGCAACTTCCTGTTTGCAAAGCGTCAAGTGATCCCCCGATAGCAGTGGAACTGACGTGGCATAGCTGGAGGGCATAGCTGGAGATTAGTCTCGAAGGGGTGGAATAGACTCTTCGGACTGTTTGCAGAACCCCCCAGTGGAAAGTGATGGGGCGCCAGTGGGGGAGGTGACGGCGAATCCTGCCGCCCACTGGCGTGTGGTGGGCCTGAAACAGTGGACTGAAACAGCAGACTAGGAAGGTCCTGAGGCAGCGGTGGACTGATCTACCCGCTACCCCTGGGACCCACCCTGCCGTTATACAAATTGCTCTGCCTATGGAGGATGCGGGGAATCCCGCTGCATCTTTGCCCTCGGCAATTGCGTGGGAGAGCACCTTCCAAGCCTCCGCTAGACACTGTGGCCGCACCTACGCCACCGCGTCCCACACAGAGTTGGAATAGAGGGTCAAAAAGCCCTTGGAGAAGCAGAGCCCTGGACCACCAGACACTCTGGTGGTAGGTGCTGTGCGATGAAACTGGGGATGCCTTGTATGCACAGGTGCCCCTGTGTTACGTTTAAACTGCGTTATTGAAGGGTAGCAGCGGTCCTGTAGAGCAGGCCGCTGCTGGAGCACTGCAGTGAGGAGATTGCTTTGATAGGCACTGTAGAGAATTTGAGGTTAGGAGCCTCCCCTACGCCATATCACATAATGTACCCACCACCTCCGTAGCTACGGAGGAGGGGGACAGTGTATCAGGGTGTGGAGAAAATTCCAGCTTACTGGGATTCTCCATATTGTCAATCTAGTTTAGATCACCTTCACAGCGAGCTGCGAGAAGGTCCTCAGACCCTTCCAAGTACCCTCTTTTGATCAGGAATAGGGATTGGAGGGAGGACAAGGCAGGCTCGATATAAACCGGCCCTGGAGGCAACAAAACCGTTTCCGGCGCCAATGGTGCCGAGGCCGGCACCGATGCTGGTACCGGAGGCTGCGCCGAGGCCGGAGCCGATGCCAGATCCGCAAGGCGGCACCGAGGCTGGTGCCGATGCCGGATCCGAAGGCGGAGCCGATGCCGGATACGAAGGCGGCGCCGAGGCCGGAGCCAACTGCCGCGCAGAGGCCAATGGTAGTGACGCGGCTGGAGCCAATGGCTGCGCCAGGGCCGGAGCCAACGTCTGCGCCAAGGCCGGAGCTTGCGCCGAGGCCGGAGCCAACGGCGGCGCCAAGGCCGGGGCCAACGGCTGCCCTGAGGCCAGAACCATCGGCGGCGCCGAGGCCGGAGCCAACAGCAGCACTGAGGCTGGAGCCAACGGCAGCGCCGAGGCCGGAGCCAACAGCAGCACCGAACCCGGAGCCAATGGCTGCGCCCAGGCCGGAGCCAACGGCTGCACCGAGGCCGGAGCCAACGACGGCCGGAGCCAACGGCGCCACAGGGTATCTTGCCGGAGTAACCAGGGCCAAAGGCGGCGGCACGGGTGCAGAACCACCCAAGGCGTCCGCGGGGCCCAAAGGCACTCCGGAGGGAACCCATCGGACAATGCAACGGCCCATGTTGCTGACAGAAGTACCTATACTTCTTCTGGAGGCACGTACAGTCAACCAAAAATGGGGGTAAGCCGCAGGTAACAACGGAGGCCCCAAAGGAGCCGCAGGGGAGTGACCATCCGCCCCCTCCACCGAGTCTCGAGACCGGTGAGGGGTAGACTAAGAGCGACGCCGCTCCTTCGACCTTTTATGGCGCTTGGACTCACCTGTCCCCGATTCTGATGAATGATGGTGTCGGCACCAGCGATCCCTCGTCCTCCCTATGGGAGCGGGACCTTGAGAGGCGCAGTACCGAGTGCTTGGCCCCCAACAACTTCCGGGAACGCTCCCGCAAGCCTCCTGCACCATGGCCCAACAATCGGGGCACGTCTCGGGGAGATGGCATGCCCCAAGCAGAAGAGACACACGTTGAGCGGGTCCATCACCGACATGGTCCGAAGGCAGTCCAAACAGGACTTATACCCGGCCATCCCTACTGCATCAAAAGTCGAATTCTCAACAAAAACAAGAGACACGTCTCATAAACAAGTCAAAGTTATTGACTAGGAGTACCGCTCTCTCTCGGATCTGTGCTTGCTGGCGCGGAAAAAGAAAGAACTGACATCAGCGCGCGTGGGCGCGTCTAAGTAGCTCTGACGACGTCATCTCGGTGGCTACGATGCCAGCAACGTACGCGGAGCCGTACGACGACGCCTACCGACGCGCAGGGGTACTGCTGATGCAAACTTTCCGGATCCAGTCTGACGCCTGGGGATATTCTAAGGTAAGGAATCTTTCACTAACGTGTCTCTATCAGATTGGGTTGGTATGTATCCTGCAGTAGCAAAGGATAAAGATAGGATGTAGGGAGTGTGGAGTAAATGCCATGCTTGCTAAAGCAAAAACACGGGTTGAAATTCATTCAATGAATAAAACACTTACGGAGCTTAGAGAGAACCAAAAGAAAGAAATGAACCAGGTATTAAAAGATGGATCATAGAAGAACATTAAAAACAATAGAGTATGTAATTGCTGATGTGATTGAAGTGAATGAACAAAATAGCATCAGCTATAACATCATTCTTGAAGGACAGGTGAATGTACATGATAGTAGTAGTGTACTCAATGGCATGTGCTAAGATGGAATTGCTTCAAGAAAATAGCGACAAATTGATAAGTTGTGCAAACAATAAAATCTCTACTAAATGTGATACGCAAGATAAAATGTGTACTTTGTTTTCCAGGTGAAGATGTGAGTCTCGTACAAACAGATTTCTTTTGCTGATAACAGTAAAGGAGGTCAGGAAGAGTATTTATGGAATACAGACAACAGTAATCGACCCAATAGTAGGTTCTGTAATGCTGATGTCAATCCAAAGTTTTCTGGAATCAATGATGAAACCATTGTAAAAATCTGTGACTAATTCTGCCCATAAATTGGATCCCTTACAGCAATACTGAAGACACGAACAAAGACTAAATTGATAAGTGGAAATAAAAAGACCCAAACATAATACATAAACATGAATACAAAAATAGATCATTTGACTATAAGCACTACAACTAACGATGTTTTAAAAATCCACCAGCAGGAAAATAATTCATTGAATCTGTTCCTGTTTTTTTAAGGTAAAGGAACTGTTTACAATAAATAGATAATAGGAAGAAGAAATAGATGTTTTAAGAAAAATGCTAAACAAAAGAGAAGAAAGAACTAAAAAGAGCCCTTGTAAAATTCAATATTCTGAAAACAGAAAAAGGAGGTGGAAGATAAAAAAAATACATGGATATTGAATCCACTAGCAAATACCCTTTGTCCGAAAAATAAGGTTTATGAGATTAAAGAAGTGGAAAATAAAATTGATGAAGTAAGTAAAAATCTACCAGCTGTGGTTGGGAAGGAAACCCAGGTAGGAAAAGATGTTCAGGGAGCAGAAACTGTAGATAATATGGAACACCATGGGAAAAAGACTTTCATGTAATGGAAATTAGTAGTAGGGATAGATGAACCAATAAAGATCAAGGTACAATGTCATCAAGTAGTCTATATGTTACATATACAAATGAAAGCACTTTTGAAGAGCTCTTTCTGGATGAGGAAAGTAGTAGCCTAAGTTGGTCAAGGCTACTAAAAAAATCTGCATTCAGTCTTCAGCTTAAGAAATATAAGATCAAGTGATCTAAAGCAAGAATGTTTTGTCAAAGACGGAAGTGGTTTACACCATCTTCCCAAAGTAAAAGTAAATCTCTATTCTCAGTAAACAACAGAAGTAATATCGAAAGCTGTTGACTATATTAGAAAACTAGGCTTTGAAGTCTTTCCTCTTCAGGAAAACAGTATAAGATCCGTAATGAATGCTTCACAATATAAAAATAAACAAATTGTAAAATATGATGATGAAAATTGCATATCAAATCAAAATATAACAATGACAAAAAATGGCTCAGAAAGATTGATCCATTTCGAAAAAAGGAACCCCTAGATTAGAAATGGATAGCTGAAACCATTAATCCAGAAATACTTCCTCAAGAAACTTTGAAATCCTAACAATAAACAATGGAGGATATGGACAAAACAATCCCCGGCACAGGCTAAATTATTAATATAAAATAAATTGTATCCATAGTCTTATCCGTTTCTGTCTTATTCTTTTTATTGCAGATCCACCAATCTCAGCCACCAACACGTGTTTCGTTGCTTGTCGGGTATTAGATCCCGTGACTTCTTCAGGGCTTCGTGTACGCTAAGTCGTGTTTGTATTACTTCCAGTATTCAGTACAACCCAAAGGCTTGCATATCCTTTGCTCCTCTGTCAAATTTTCTCCCATTAAGTCAGTCTTCCCTAATATCTAACACGCATGTCTGCCAAGATCCCTTATGGTCCCGCACATCCAAAGTGTATTCAGCCTGTGTCCAAAAAATGTTTAAACTTAATTTATCCAATTGAGAATCCACATCGCAGTTGTGTCCAAATTGCTCATGGAAGCGAGTACCTCCCTGTCAACCAACCACCCTTTAACTGAAAACAATGGAAGAAAGCCTCATGGTTTATAGCTGGTACCCAAACTGAATAAAAAAGGATTAGATCTGTTCAAGAAAATGGATAATGAAATAATTATTATTTTATGAGGGATTTGAGAGACGTCTCACAAAATATTCAAGAACCGCATGCAATTAGGTATTGAGGCAAAATAGTGGTCGACCTTCTGGAGTGTTAATTAAATTGATTCTAATAGTATTAAACTCAGAGGTAACAAAAATCTATGAAGATCAATTCCTCATAGTAAAGATTACAGACACAGGTGGATACGTAGAGAAAAGCAATGAGGACATTATTTTTTTTAATTCTGATTAGATTCAATATATACATTCCCCTTGATAAATATTGTGACAAATACCTGAAACTATTAAATGTAATGTTGGAAGATGTTCTTCTAAAATACCCAAAACGTCCTGAAATATTAACAGGCGATTTTAATGCTAGGATTCCATGCATTCAGAACAAAGATAAATTTCAAACTATTTAAGACGATTTAATGGAAATGATGACACATACTGAAGAATTTTAGAAGTAATAAAAAGGGGAAAAATTAAGAGTACAACGTTTGTGGTCTCTTGGTTATTAATGGACAGGTATGTACTTGACCAGCCAGCAGCTGACACATTTAATAATGGGAAAACAAGTTTTCTAATGCATAATACTAGGAGGACCCCCTGGCACTGCCTCTGCAAGACAACATGTGAGGAACTGGAGGGCACCCGACTGCTGCTCCTAAAGGGCTGCGTTTGAAGAACTCACCGGAAATAGCTACTGCAGCTTGAGCGCCCATGAAGAGGGCACACTTGTAGACTTCCATCGTGCAGGTAGGACTGATTTATGGGGCAGACGGCCCAGGGAAGCTTGCCTGTCATATAGCACTTTGGGGCTGGAAAACTTTTGACTTATGAGTTGGAGTGGGACTACTGAGACTTGGACTAGTAGTGGGGCTTAACCTGAATGTCGCCTACATTGAATGGGAAATAATCGGTAACACTAGCGAGAGTAAGGTGGGACTAAGGAACCTACCTGCTATTACATTAGAGCCCTGACCTTAGGGGACTGTGTGTGTAGTTTGTGAATGCTGTATTTTACTTTATGTTGTTAAATAAATGCTCTTTTTTTTTTATAACAACAAGTATTTGACTGGACGATCATTTATTGTTACTGCTGGATGTATTTTGAGTTGTGAGCCAGTGTTCAACCCCATGTAACAACCCCAACGCACCCCCTGGAAGCCTTGGACTGCTTGACCCACACACTACTACTGAGCGTCAAGTGCTAAAGGGGTACTTGGCCCAGTTGCTCAGGATCTATAGTAGGTCAGGCCTCAAGACATGAGGAGTGAAAGACCTCACCCCCACGGTTGGGCCCAGTAGCTCCTGTTTGCCCAGTCAGCATCTGAACGGGGTTCCAACTGTTTATTTGCACACATTGGCATAAATAACACTGCTATACGATAACAGGTAGACCTAGTTATCCGATTTACAGGAACTGTTTGGGTATCACTTCACAAATTAAATAAGTTGTTTAACTAATGTAGATACGATCTGGCTGTCTATTTTTCACTATACGTGTTCTTAACATCCCGCTAGCATTTGATGGAAGATGAAAACTGCACTGATCGTAAAGACGGAAGAAGAGAAAGACAGCAAAACTTTCCCAAAGGGAGAAATCGGGACCTTGCAAGAGGGAGAAAAAGGTTAGGGAGCGCCCGGTAGTGGATGAAAGACTACCAGCCTTGGTATGCGGGGAGCCGAGGATTAATTGCACTGGCCGCCAGCTTCTGAGCAGGGCTTCATGCACCGGCACTCTTTCACAAATTAATCACTGCTAATGTGTTATAGGGCTTATAGTATTTACAATCCAGTCATTATATTATGTACTCACTATATGATTAGTAATTATTCTTAATTTTATTTCTGCCAGAACATAAGGGAATGCAAATACTCATTTACTTGAGGTTGACGCACACTGAAGGCCTAGACACTTAATATAAACACATTTCCCAAAAAATCCTCTCAAACAAATATCAGACTAGTACAGCTATGAGGGTTAACCTGTCATATGTACACAAAAAATGGTAGGTAGAGAATTTAACTCACCAAGGATGTCATCCCTTCATTGTCAACCACCCAGTCTTCTTTTTCTGCTAAACGCTTGACATCTGTATAAACACAAAATTGCAAATATATATGAAGGCTTCATTTCATTTAAAAACACAATATGTGATCTCCACCTCACCGTATTCGTGCGTGTTTGCCTTTTCATAGAATGAGAAACCAGATAAATGGCGAAGTGGGAGTTCTGGAGCTGTCCCATGGCGGCATCGTTACGGCAGGAAGCCACTGAGGCATTGACTAAAATCACGGGGCTTAAGGGCTCTGTTCCATAGAACGCGGCGTCCTGAGCTTATTCAAGTTTCAAGGAGCGCTACCTATCGACTTGGCGCTGCTCATTGTCCGGAGGTCCATTGCTATGCACTGGAAGGCCAGCACATTACCCAGTTTAAAGCATTGGGACACTGCGAAATTCAAATGGGGCAGGGCTGAGTCTGTGGCCCTCAGAAGGAAGGGACCTACCCGATTGATGTGACCCATGGGCAGGCCACTAGCCAGTATTACACTCTGACACCCTGATGGGTCAACTACCCCCCTCCCCCCGCCCCAATAGAGCTCTCAGTTGTAGTTTTTTGAAAGGGTACAAACCAATATGCGCATGGCACTACTCCATCGCGCTGACATGCACCTTTAGACAAAGGGGTTTCACGTACATTCTGCTCCTTAATAACCTACATTGCATATACAGCTTTTATGACCTACACTTACTTATTGTTTAATTACCTGTTTATAACTTAGCACCAGGTACACCGGTTAAAACATGTTTGCTGTCATACTAAGTCTGTGCCCCTTGAGGGAATGACAACCCTGATTTCGCATCTTGTATCTGCATGTATATGACATGCTTATGTTTGGCTATATTAAAAATCAATAAAAATTGGTTAAAAAATAAAAAGAAGTGGGAGTGTCTCCTAGTAGCTTATAGAGGCAGATAAAATGTCGCATTAAAAGAAAAAGTTATGAACCTTGAGTAACAATATTTCTGATGAAATCTATACCTTCCCGTAATTTCGTTACCTTCTGAATATCCCTCAAGTACAAGACTGGATCTAGAAAATGTTTTCCTCAGCAATAGCTCTCTAGTCTTGCCATGTGGCACCACACAACTCTATTCTTGGGTCCGTCTGCCCATCATGGAAGGGCATCAGGCTACGTAATGCGCTGTTTGGTGGGCTGGCATCAGTTCCTTGTATTTTTTCAGCACCCAGCCGAGATATATGGAGAAGACCCAAGAGAGCCCTGCAACATCACATTATAATCAGCAGAAATAACCACTGCATACCGTGGGATCTTATTATGAGTGGCACTGTCCTAGAAGGAGAGTAGGAAGTGCAGTGAAGAGTCGGTGGGAAAATATAGTTTACACCGGAAATATAATTACGAAATGTAAATAACGATAAAGATGCTCACCTTCAGCAATATTTCTTATGAATACTATATATTCCTGCATACTACTCACCTTATGGATATCCTTAAGGTGCCTGACGGGACCAGCGATAGTTCCCCAGCACCACCACATGACCCAGTAAGGGCTCTGTCTCCTCATTACATCGAACTATAAGCGAAGCGTGTTGAATGGAACCAAGAAAGCTTGTTGACAATGACAAGAAAAGTTGATCTGATTGGAATCTAATATGATTGACACTACCTCATAGGTGAAGGAGGTGAGGGCACTGAGGAATTTGATGGAAGATGTAGTATCTACTAGAAATATTACCGAAGATAAGTAACCTTACCTTCTAATTGATAAGGTGTTTCTGCTGATTTCTCACCTTATGAATGAGTCCAGTAGTAATACACTCTTGCCTGCCCCCCCTCCCCCACCCAATTCCCAGCTGGATAGAATACTGATGATTAACTAAGGAAATCATGCAACACAGCCATGGAAAAGCATTCATCTTTGAGCCACCTAAGCTATCAGCCAATAATGTCGAACATAAGCCACTGAGCAATCCCAGGTAAGAACAGTAGAATCTGCCATTGTTCTTGAGAGTGTAAGAACACCAGCTGAGGGTCTTTCTTGGTCAAAGCATAGCGCATCTTAATACAAAGAGTAACTCAATATGAAATAGTCCACGTGCTCACAGCTTTGCCTTTTTTGGCTGTGGTGAAGGCCAGAAAGAGTAAATCACCCTCACGGTTCTGCCCTGTACCGTCAATGTAGAGGAAGAAAGCGGGCCTGGGATCTAGGTTGTATAAACCTTCCTCCTCATTGGTAGACCACTACCTTACTACTGCTGATGTGAATGCCCAGACTCCCTTCACAGAAGGGATGAAAAGCTGAGGGACATCACTTTCTATGGGTACATGAAGGACAAGGTCACCAGCATTTTGGAGGCCTTGGGAGAGTCCACTATCTGTTTGATAAAGAGGAAGGAGGTTGCTAACAAGTATAGCCAATTCAAACTTCTCACACACATACAAAGCCCTACACAACACAGGACCAGAATACCTGTACAGCTGCATACACTTTCACCAACCCACCAGACACCTACGCTCTGCATCATTTGCACATATTCCAGCATCCGCGAAAGCAGACCTAGAGGTTGCTCATTCTACATCACACCCAACACATGGAACGACCTCCCTCAACACATCAGAGCCACCACCTCACTTCTTTAGTTCCACAAGAAGCTGAAGATCTGGCTCTTCGTATAAGCACCTTGGGCACCTCACACCTACACAGCTGCCAATGAGCCTGGATACTCTCTCTGGTTATTAGTGCACTATACAAATCCATATACCATAACAACATTAGCATACAACTGAAGCCTAATCCGGACTATGGGCACACAGAGAAATAAGTCAAATGCATTTGAATCAAAGCCTAAAAAAGTGTGTCCATTCCTATGAATCTCTGAGCTCTGGAAAGAGGCTGGTCCTTGAATGAAGCTTTGACCTTTTCCCTAGTCAATAGAATAATGTCAGCAAACTTCCAGGAGTACAGTACAGACACTGCTCCAAAAGCCCCCTCAGGGGCATATTGGCTTTACTGGGAGTGGTGTTGAGACTGGAATCAGTTTGAGGTGCAGAGTCAGGTGGCATCAGGGCCAGAGCCACGTGAGGTGCGAACCTGTAAGATCTGGTCCCTCCTTGGTGTCTGGCCCAGAGGAATGTGGGACAGTTCTGATATCCAGCATGGTATATCGAAAGCCTTGATCTAGAATGGGTCAGGAAATAAAGCCTGAAACTCAGGTTTAAGTTTCTTGAGAACGGGATTAACTTTGAGGAGGCCAAGGAAAAATTTAGAGAATGGTGCTGCTATGTCTCCACATGTTCCTGTGAGGGGGATAATTTGCTTGAGGAAGAAAAGGACTTCTCCTTCCTAAAACATTTTGGGAAATGTTCAGTCAGGAGACTTGTCAGGAGTGGAAAGGGACCATTTAGGAGTGTCCTTATGAGCCAGAGACACAAAAAAAAATGTAGGCCCATCTCCCTGATGGCCTTGTGATGAATGGAGGTGTGGGAGTCACAGGCCAAAGGGTTGTAGCCGACACCAGTAGCCAAAGTCATGAGGGTCCAACAGAAAAATCCTTTTTAACATCACCAGCCTGAATTGAATCAGGAAGCTTTAGGAAGTAACATTTGACCTAAAAGATGCAGAAAACCTTTGGAGAAATTTCAGAAAACACTGAAGAAGAGCTTTGGACCCACATGGGTAAGACGGGAACAAACAGAAACGGCACCTAGTGCACTGGATGTCACCTTATGTAGTTTGAAGTAATTTCATCCTTGGCAGACAGAGCCACAATTTGGGTTGATCTACACCACCTGGGGGTGCCAGAGACCAACTGCAAAGGAAAACAGTTTGCAGATCCCGTCTGGTGCCTAGATGGTCTTTAAAGGTGAGGGATAAGCAGAAAGAAGTATCCATCAGAAGTGCCCTTTGCCTGGAAAAGAGACGGGTCACAATGCTTAATTTTACCAATTGCACCCGGGATCAAGGAAACAACACACCAACTGCAGCAGTTAAAAGATGAGTAACATTAGGCCCAGACAAGCTTATTTATATAAAGCATTGCCAAAGCCAATAGATCTCCCTTTTGGGACCTACTGGCTTTGCCAATGGCTATCAGACAAGCTGCACAGCTTCCTTGGCGCTGTGCAACATGGTGTAATGGGGTCTCTGACTTTCCATTGAATAGCGACCCAGATGACATCGAGGAAGACCCGTTACCTGCTCATGTAATGTTGTTTCTTCTATTGCAGCCAGTACATTCATCCACGATTTCCCCTTCACCAGTGGAATATTGCCGAGGCTCCTTTAAGGAAGAAAACCTCCTGGACTTCAACCCCACCCATACGGAGTAAGTCACTCCAACCTTGCCACCAACCACAACCAAGAAGTGGCAAGTTTAAATGCCAGAAACTATGTCAGGCGGGGTGTGGTTACATCAGGACGTGAGAAGACACTGACAGGACCGGCAGAAGAGAATCACCTCGCTGAAGAACCTGGCGACTGGTCTCGAGAGGGAGTCTCCATTGCGAAAAACGTCACAGACCGGGAGAAAGGACAGTGGTACCGCAATTAATGATTCGGCAACTAAAAAAGAATTAAAATGCACCAAAGTGTTTTTTTAAGTGGGAAGGGGAAGGAAACCACAGAGGGTTGTAAGCAACACAGGGCGTGATTAGGGGAAGCAACTGTGGGGGCTAAGGGGCGAAAGCAACTCGTTGGGCACGGGTGTGAGAAAAGCAAAGCAGTGAGAGAAAGCAACGTGGAGCTGGCAGAGAGAGGTACACGAGTGAGGGAGAGGAACACAAAGCACATTGATGGGCGTGAGAAGTACACGAGAGAGACAGCTGAATAACACATGCACTTTTGTGGCGTAGTCAAACAAAAAGAAAAAGTAATGCTTGGAAAGCAAGGAGTGGTAGAACACAAGTTATGCATCCATGCTCCACACTATATATTAGAAGGAGGAAATCCCACACAAGCCGACAAATAAGAAGCAATCAAATCAGGGTGACAATAAAGACAACCTATGGTAAGCAATAGAAGGGCTCTAAGCCTACTTTAAGCTTTCCTTCTTCTGCCAGACCCGCACACCAAAGGGGGTCAAGCTGCTTCTGGTGTTACCTCCTGCACGGCTGGCTGGCTCCTTTCCACTCTCAGGCTGGCGGGCTTCTCGGCACTAAGGTTGAGAGAACCAGCATCTTTTAGCAAACAAGACTTCCCGAGATGTCTTATCACCTCTTGGAAGCTGGGGGTCATGCCGATACCAGCTCTGGTTCGGAACTGGAAGAACAAGTGGGTTAGTGGCTCGCTCTTTTATACAGTCAATGCAAACTGTAGATGTGGATTCACTGTATGTGCTTTCACAACTTGTTTGGGGGTCACATCCTTTGTGCAGTCATGCTCCTCACAGCAGTGCAGTTTCCAGTCTTGAGAAGCCACTACAGAGGCACAAACAGCTGTGAGATTTATGCACCTGGCTATCAACAGCCACACAGAATAGTGATCATGGAAGTGACTAAACACTGCCCTCACCTAAAAGGGTCCCAAAAGGGTCCCTTTGTCCCTAACAGAGACTGCAGTTCCACCCTTCACCCCCACCACCTACCAAAATGGCAGTGCTACATGAAGACTAATCAACAGCCACTCTCAGCAAAAGGCCTAATTGAATTTCTAAATGAGCCGTGTCTCCTTTTTCGCCACTTCAGTGTCTAGGTCTCCTCTCTCCAGATTCAGGAACTTCAGCAATCCACTTCCATTCTCTGAGAATACAACCTCAACTCCATCTGGTGCACAGGAGAAGCCATGAACTTCCAAAATGGAGCCCCAGGCCTCCATCTCCTTGCTCATACACAAAGTATGCAGCAAAAAGACCTCATACGTAAAGCACGCAAAACATACACTTGGGATGTTAGCGATAGGATTCTGTTAGACTGAAGCATGATTCATACCACTCTATTCTTCTAACATGTGGAATACTGTTTTTGCACGTGTATGAGTTGTTTGGAATGATTAATCACTATTGCCTACTGTTTCCAATTTGTATGACAAGTACACTGGTTTAACAGTATCAAACAAAACCATAGTGCACTTGAGGCATGAATGTACGACACTTTATACGAGTTTACCGATACCTAACAACCAAGTGCCTAATTTAACTGTTTCTCTAGGTTTGCTGGGTTCACTGAATGTATCTCACCACTGCGACTTCCACTGTGACTTCCAGCATTTCCAAGAAACTGATCATTTATTTCCTCAAGAATGATCTGCAAAGGACTGAAAAACGTTGGGATGGGTTATAAAAAGCGCAAAAAATAGAAGACTGTATGGAATAAAAAACATTATTCGGAAACCAATACTGATCACGGATACTGAAACAAAAGTCTTCGAAGAAGTTGTACCTAGAATCAGACCTCTGAAGATTAATCTCTGAGTGCTGACCAGGGGAGACTTCTGGTTATTGATAAAGCCCAAATCATGCAGTAGGCTCAGGACACCTAAGGCGATGCATAACCAGCGAAGGGGGCAATGCCTTAATTAAAAATACAGTCTCCTAAAGGGGAGTGATTCAGTTACGGACTGTGGAGGTAAGAATCAAAAATAGCGTCTCTATAATAGATTACCTCGTAGACCATTTATGTGTTAATGGAAAATAACTTTGAATACAAAGAAATGAAAGAAGTCCTAGTGTAAGAACGTTCATTAATTGAGTTGGGCTGTAATCAATAATTTGGAAGCGGGGATTTTGAAAAAACATTTTTGTTATAAGTTGTTCCAAAGTAGGAAGAGGATAACGATAGAACGGCGGCAACAGGAGGATCGGCCTTAGACAGAGAGGTGTTAGAGGGGAACGCGAAAATTGCAAGTCAGTTCACGGAACATGGGGGAGGCCGTCTATAGGGCATCTGCCTCCAGAACGGTTTAAGAGATGAGGATAAGGGCTTAATCTAGCATGGTTGCCTGTACCTGTAATGGGCTGGGGGATTCTACCTTCAGAACGCTACAAGAGATGAGGATTAGGGCAGAATTAAGCATGGTTGACTGCACCGGTAATGGGCTGAGAGTCGATGAAACTTCTTGGTTAAATATGGTGGATTGTGCTCGATTTTAGCCGGGGATATATGTGAGGTTATACTGGGGCGGGTAGCCCGTGGGATATACGTAATCAGATGGCAGGGGTTATGGGAGGAAGACCACTGTAGTGGAACAGTCAGCACACATAGTTATTATTTACTATCAGTAAGAAATCTTATTTTTTATTCGTTAGAGCTAAATTAGACGTATCATATTTTTTGTAGATGAGTACCTTAATATGCCAAATGACTCAAATGCCAGAGACGAATTAACATCACAGAACATGTGACTTTTCATGAATGACTGAGGTAATACGATTACATACCTAATTAAATTTATAACTGAAAAGGGGTCAATACCATGATTCTTGCAAAAGATGTATATAGGATATTTAGAATGTTTTTTTCATTTATGGGGGGTGAGGACTCGCCATACACAGGGAAACCTTTGACCACTACAGATGAGGGTATTGCCAGGACCAGATTACATGTGACTGGAAATGGGGTGTCCAACAGAATGTGCACAGTTTGGATGGTATTGCTTTGCTGATTAATGATGAAATGTAAGGAGACTGCTTTAATTATATTCATCAACGCTTGATTTAGAATAGATTGGAAAATAGGCAGGGAGGAGTTTTTTGTGCAAAGGGAAAGATTTGAACTATGTTTGTTTTATTTTTATATTAAGAAGCTTGGAAGTATAGTTTTTTTATGTGTTTGTTTTCTAATTTACAGCCCTCATGATGTCCATAATGAACGCAACTATTTGGCTGGATTGTTTGTAATAATTTGTTCTGGATGAAATACTTGGATCGAATAATAAACAAAAAAATTGGAAATATATAAGGACACTGTTCGGACTTTCCTTAAACAAACAATGTTAAATGGACTATAAAAAAGCAACTTGCTTGTGAAGAATTTACGAATGGCGCGCTCTTTTTTGTATTAGTTGTAGCAATGCCTTAATTAACCTGCTATTCCAAGTAGCAAAGAATCTGCATGCACTTCTGACCTACTTAGAGAAGCTGCCACAAGAGCCAGTACTTCAAGGTATGGTCTTCAGACCAAATGGTAAAAAAGTTAATTGATAGTGCTGAGAATCCAACAGAGACCCACTGGTAATGCCTGTGAGTGGGAAGGACAGGAGGGTGAAAGTATGTGCCCTGGGGGTCCAGGGACACCAATCAAATCCCAGTATTTGGGGTTAACATAGCCTGATTCAGGGACAGCATTTTGAAGTTGCATTGCTAAATGACTAGAATCAAGAGGTGAAGGTCATGGATGGGCCTCAAATGTAAGTAGTAAAGGGATATTGCTCTGAGCCCCTTTCCTCCAAGGGCTGAACGTCAATGGCTCTTTTGCACTGTAGAGCAAGAAACCTTTGTCTGAGATCGAGGCATATGCTGGAGAGCAGATCCTGGCAGAAGGAGGAGAAAGGAAGGGGACATTTTTGCCCTTCTGGATGAGCTGGATCACCCAGTGATCCATTTGATCATCTCCTAACTGGTGAAGAAACGCGCCACCCCTTCCCATTACCGGAAACTGGTGGTGTTAGGGAGAGGAGGAATCAATGAGCCTCTGAGATAGCAGTAAGAGCTGGATCACCCAGTGATCCGTTTTTACAATCTCCTAACTGGTGAAGAAACAGGACACCTCTCGCCATTACCGGAAATTGGTAGTGTTAGGGAGAGGAGGAGTCAATGAGCCTCTGAGACAGCAGAGGTAGCAAAAGATGGCAGGGACGGCATATGCCTCTAAGATCGTTACTTGCTGCAAAAGGAGAGGAATGGTTCTGAGGGTTGCTGCTGATGTGTTTGTTATTCCATGGAGTAGGATAGGATAGGATATATGTTTGTAGAGCGCTCGATTGCCATGGCGTCTTGGCGCTAGTGTATGTGAAAGGGAGTACAGTCTGTGTTACCAGGGGGACTAGGTGGAAGTAAACAGCCATGTCTTCCTAAAGAGTTGCCGGTTAGATTGAAATCTCATGGCCACTGGCACTTTATTCCATAGCTTTGGCGCACAGTTCAATAAAGTCCTGCCACCCCATCTTGATCGCCTAATTTTTGCAGTCTGGATTAGGCCCAAATTTGCAGATCCAAGAACACGAGAGGGGGTATAAGGTAGGACATTTTTTGGGATGTCATCAGCGCCACCACCGTAAAGTGCCTTGTGCACCAGGCATAAGGCCTTGAATTCCACGCGCTGCTGGATAGAAAGCCAGTACGGTGACCTAATTCCTGCTGAGGTCGATTGTCCTTTAGGTATATTCAAAAGCAGTCGTGCTGCAGCGTTCTGTAGAGATTGCAGTTTCCTCATCTGGGTCTTGTCAATGCCCAAAAAAAGGGCATTGCAATAGTACAGTTTGGACAGCGATCGTCTTTTGCAGTTCTTGTGAGATAAAAGGAAATATCTTCCTTAAGGTGTTCAATAGCTCAATCTTTTAGGTACTATGGATAAAACTGATTTACCAGGGAGGCGAAACCCAATAAGCACAAACAGGCACAACTGTTTTAAAAAATCTACGGGTAGAAATTTTATTTGAAGCATCTTAATGCCTTTGAAGGGCAGTTCTATTAGGGTTTCTTAGACATCTTCCCAGAACACTGTCTCGCGTCCAAACAAAGCGCTGCAGGATAATGGCTGTACCCATGGATGGAGCCACCACCTGAAAACATTCCTGCCACATTTCAACTTTTGTTTAAAGATGTCCAGGCCGTTGCTGACCTGATCTGAGAATGTCTTCTTAGCAGGCCGTTGACAAGTCTGATAGTCATTTTCACAAAGTCCCATAAAATGGGGACATAGTAGCAAAGAAGGCACACAGTCTTTTCAGCATGAAGATATGGGCTGCTAGAGTGGAAGTCTGTTTGGCTCAGAGAGTCAAGCCTCTTAAGACTCTTGGTCTGCATGGGCCATAGGAAAATCACTGGGTGGGGTGTTTTGGGGTGAGAGGGGTGTTAGTCCAACAGAAGAGACTTGAACCACGACACTCTCCTGGGAAGGGTACAAGGACAAAATCTTTGCATCACATGGTGGAGATCCATGTTGTTGTGCAATTTATGTATAGACTGTCCGTCTGGAGAAGGTTTTGTACCAGGTAGCCAACACCAACTCCAACAGCGCCTCGCTGAACAGAAGCAGCGGTTCCTAGACTGCAGGAGGTGACTTTAGGATTTCAGTTAAAATGTTAGACTTTGTCTCAATGGTAAACAAGGACAGTGCCTCAACTACTTTCCATTTCACTGTAGTGAACAAATACAACGACCTCTGAAGGGTGCCCATAAAGGAAAGGGATGTTCACTTCTGGAGATGTGTCCAGGCAACTTGCATATTTTCACACCACCATGGGGGCATTCTTGGACATCAAAGCTTTATAAAGTTCTCTTAATGAATAAATAAATCAGTCCAGATAAATGCCGGGAGCAATTTATCTGCCTTCTAGTCAGCATCCTAAGTACGCCAAAAGTTTTGTCAGGCAAAGCAAGATCATTAAAATGTGACCCAAAGAGTTCTTCCATCTGTGCAAATATTTTTGGCCTACGGAGGTGAACTGGCAGGAGTTTGTCATCAAAACAAGAATGAAGCTCTTCTCTCACCACTCTGATAAAGCAGTAGATTTCAAAGGTAGATGGGATACCAAAATCAGTTCCGAAGGTGGAGCAGAGGGCACAGGGTTCTACACCTTGTTGGGCACTGGTCTCATTAGAAGGGGTGCCAAACCAGAGTCTGTGGAGGTATGTTGTCATCTGGTGTCAGGGCAAGCCTTGGAGACTGACCCAGAAGTTAATGGGACTATCATGAATATGTCCAGCATGGCCTCATGAAAGGCCTTGACCTGCGCAGGGTCAGCAGATTGAGTCAGGAGCTCCTACTTCATCTTTTCAAGGAAGAGACTGGCACCGGGGGAGCATTTAGTCTCTGAAATGCCTGAGTAGTGGAAATGTGTCCCTATTGCTGAACTGTCCAGAGAAAGAAAGGGACCTTTTTGAGGTGTCCCTGTGTGCCTTGGACAAAATTAACTTGTCTTTCTGCTCCCTGATGGCCTTCGGGTGCATCGAGTAACAGGAGCAACAGGCCAAGGTATCGTGGTTGGACATGACATCGAGATGGTGTGTGGATCTGGCAAACATATCTTTTTACAGTTTAAACCCAAGACTGCAAGAGGAGACATATGAGCTGCTTGTTGTCTGTAGAGGAGGAATTTAGTCAATGAAGCACAGAAAAAGAGCTATGGACACGCTTCAATGAGGCACAGAAAAACTGAGAGGAACCCCAGTCACTAGACGACATCTTACATATACAGATAGTGTCACATCCTGAGTGGGTGAATTCACAGCTGAACTCATATGCAACCTACCTGTATACCAAACATGTATTATTGTGGAGAAGATTCCGAATCCAGTCTGACACCTGGAAGATATTTATAATGTGAGGAACCTGCAGAAAGAAGTGTCCATCTGAACATATTTTGGTGAAATCTTTGATAAAATCTTATGAAAAAAATGGCACAATGGCTCATTCTACAGAAACTTTTTCTGGCTACTTTAGAAGTCTTTAGAGAAAGAGTGAAGGTGAATGCAATGTAGAGGAGTGGCCCACTGAGCCCACACACGGAATTGGCTCACCCAAAGTTTCATTCAGCAGAACACCCAATCAAACAGTGTTTAAACTTTAATTTGGCCCAAATACTTCATATGACATTTTTTTGCTGCCTTTATTTAATCTTTACCTTTACTTTGTCTGCATTGACCGAGTACCACCACCACCAGGAAAAATACTTTTAAGTTGTCATGTCCCAGAGTGCATGGGTGTAGAGTCCAAGGAGTCACTCAGCATTGGCAGACCTTAGGGCAAGGATGGAAGAAGAAAACATTGTCTTGCCAAATGTTTAAATATGTTTGTAATCAATGTCTGGAGTATTACATTGAAAAGCCATTTGAATCCAATTTACTGGTGGATGCCCGCACCACCAAACCATCAAGGGCTGGATGTAGACTTTAAAAAAATCAGGGTCGCCTGGAGCTGGTCCATAAGACATGCGACTTGGCAACTACCCTGAGGGCCACAACATGGTTTAGCCCAGGTGCCCAACATTGAACCAGTGAGGGCCTCATTGAAGGGCAGCAGAAGTTCCATCGGTGCCGGGCCAGCTTGAAGGACCTCAGTAAGGACATTCGTTTATACCTTGATAGTGGGGAGGTGGATATTATGGACTTCAGCAGCTCTCTCAATGACTGTTGCAAAGGACTTTAACAAGTTGTTGGTCCCGGAGGGAAAACCAACCCAACATCAAGTGAGGTATCCAGTCCACTAGCATCTACTACAGCTAAAGGCAGCTTGAGAACCTAAGCAGTCTTTCACAATACACAGTAAATGAAGCCACATACTCAGTAGCATGCCCCAAAGGACAATCTAGATCAACATCAGGCAAAGCATCCAGGCTACCAGCACTTTGAAGGGGTTTATTAGTCCTCAGCATCTGATCTGTGCATATAGGAGGTGAACAGCCTTGACTATATTTTCTTCATCCTGATAGACCATACAGCAAGGGTTTCAAAACTTTTCTGTAATAGGAGCTACCTGTGTTCAATGAAAATCCTCCTGCGCTATTATTATTATCATAGATATTGCATTCACCACATCAAATAAGATTACATTCATTGCCACTGTATGCAAGATTACTAGTGGTGATCACCTTCGTGCTTCAGGCATGGTTGCCAGCAGTAATGTAAAACATGCTTTGTAAATGAGCAATGTCTCTATATGGGTACTACATAACAGACATCGCTGCAGTGCCCTTAGAACAAAGTTGTTAATATTTGTAATGGTGTTTGCAAAACCATTTGATTTGTATCACTCAAATATCAGCTTTAAATATATTTTGGAAATTAAACCCTTTTTCTCCAAACATTAGCTTATGAATTCTGAAAATACATTATTTTTGTTTCAAATACACGCTTTTCAATTTTGGCAAACATTAATTCAACAAAGGAAAAGCTTCATATTTAGTACACCTGGCCGCACAATAGAGAGCTACTTACAAGTAGCTGGAGAGATACAAGTACCTCAAGAGCTACTCATTGGAGACGCGCGCCATAGAGGGATCTGAGTCAGATCCAAAAAGGTCTCACTGTATTAGAGCATTAATTAACAGGGCAGGGGCCTATGGACTGCTGCTTCTAGGCACTGCTGTGTCTTTCATCTAGATATAATAAAGAGACTGAGATTTTGGAAAATCATCAAACCCTGAGACTATCTGAAAAAGGTGACGGTGGCTCTGAGGGCGGAGCCAACACCAACACAGTTGCTGAAGGCAGAAGGACAGGCAAAAAGAATGAGGAGAAGACAGCACAAAAGCGTTGCTCAAAGTTGCCAGAATGGCACTGCCTGGAGCAGGGCTAGGATCTGACAGCATGGAGTCATCAGCGAACCTATTGGATTCTTGGAACCCAAAGGTGCACCAGAGGGAGCTGTGGGAGAACACTAGAAAAGGAATGCCAGTGCTGCCTGGGTTAAAGCAGCAATGTGCACAAGGTCTGTGCTAGGGGCTATGAAAGCGAGGAGCACCACACTTGGCTTAATAACTATCAACTCCAGCGCTGAGACTGATGCAGAGGTCTGGGAGCACAGCCGCTGGCTGGCCAATCAACCTCTGGATCTCAAAAGAAATCCAGAGATCGAAGGGTCTCATCTGATCTGTCTACGTGACTTCTCCTTGGAAAAAGCCTGCTTGGAGGACTTACTGGGAGAGCCAGAGCGTAAACTTCCACTGCAGCTGGAAACAGAGCATGGCGAGGAGAAAGACACCAGATATAGATATTGTAAGGGTCAAAAATAGATGTCGGTTTACACAAGAGTAGCAACGTTTAAAAGCCTGAAAGCTTTGGAGGGTACCAAATATTCAGCACGTGTAAAACTTAACAACTGAAAATTCAGAAGACAACAAATCCGGATCCACATCCCAGGGCGAGGGATAAAAAATAAAAACAAGCATCTGTAATGCAATAGGTCTCGCATTTACGCGAGTCTGAGCTATTGACATTGCAAATGACAATGCCTTTTATTTTTGTTTTCGGTTTTAAAACATAAATAAAAGGCATTGTCATTTACAATGCCAATAGCTTAAACTCGCCTAAATGCGAGACCTATTGCATTGCAAATACTTGTTCAAATATGCAATGGCCACCGTGAAGTGAAAGCCCTGCCCTTTGAGGTTACCCAGGAGCAGCGATGCCACATAGAGAAAATGCACAATGTGATTGGGTGGAGGAGAGGGACAGAGTAATACAGCCTGGCTGGTGGTAAAATCAATGAGGAAAATTGAATCTCTCTGGAAGCTGATCAGTGGTATGACAGATGCTGCTTTTCGTCAGATAGTTCTTCTGTCCTCCGAGCTCATGTGTATGCTCTTTGATACGCATGCGTATAGTGTAAGAAATGCATGCTTACACAAAACAAACTACTTAAAAATGCATCTTTGTGCGGTGCACAGTAGAGAGATCCGCATCAGAGCATCGGGCACGCGCTGTGCTCGGACACGCGGCCAGTGTTACAAAGTCTGTCTGTGACTATCAGATGCTCTCAGCATTGGTTCCCTGAGTGCCATTGATGGACACAGAAACAGCACTCCAAATATTCACTGTCTGGCTGTCAGCATGTGTATACCATAGCTGGTAGGAGACGTAAAAAAGGAAAGAAGAACCGGAAGACAGCAGAACACGACTGATGGGAGAACTGGGAAAAAAAGAAAAAAGAAGAAAGGAAATAGGAAGCAGCCGGAGAACAATGAAAACGGGGAAAACTCTAACAACATGGCAGTCGCCAGTCCAGGTGGGCGGGGCCAAAAGTGGACAAGGCGGTAACCCAAACAGCGTTTAACAAACGATAATGAGTGCCAATTCAAAACAAGGGCGGGGCTTAAAATCCCTTCCGAAACTGTATCGATTCCAAAAGGCCCTCGCATGGTGAGTGTAGCACATGTGCGCTGCTAACGCCAGGCGAGACCTAATAAACTGATTTTGGATTACACCCAACAGAGAAGGAGAGCAGTTGCAGTTTCTAGATTACACCTGGCACCTTTCATGAGGAGAGGAATCTGCAGATAAAGTATCTATCAGAATTTTACTCTAGGATTCATGCTGCACAAACTTCAGGTTCACAGATGAGCACATTCTCAACTGTTACTCCGATCTCTCTAAATGACAGACAAACCACAAATACGCAATTATTAGTAATTCAATAGTGAGATTTTCACTTGATTCATGAAATCGCCACTTCTGATCTGTGGTAATGGTAATTGGGGCAGTGCAGGGAAGGAGATCACAAACTACCAAATGGCCCATATATGTAAAGCAGTTAATTTAGCAAAAGATAGAAGGTGACTCAGTCATTTACCAGTTCATGGTAAGAAAACGGAGGACCAACTGATTTACTACAGGAACGTGCAGCTCTGTTTTTAAAGACTTTTCCCTCATATAAAAGCAAATGATACAATGAAACAATACAATGCCCTCTCCTGTAATATTGAATGTTTGCATCCTGCTACTATCTTTCCAATGGTGTCAACAGGATGCCAGCTGCACATTCCCAAATGGAATGGTCTTTATGATCTCATCCCAGTTCAGTCAAGTTTTTTGAGACCCCACACAAACTGCAAAAATCGCCAGCAGGCCTAGCTCTAGAGCAAAGTATCATCTGTCAGACACTTGGTCACTGAAAGAGAGAGAACGGCGACAATGGTGCTTATGCTGGTCAGAGCTGAAGGATATAGCTGTGCAAAGAAGTGTAATGTTTTTTCACTCCCGGCTCTCAGTTAGTACTGCCGTTTTAAATGTGTAACAAGGCAATACACAAAATATTGACTTTCTTTAGCAGGACAGATTCTTCATTACTTCTCTGCCACACCGGATGCCAAATTCACTCAGTGTTGGCACAAAAGGATGTGAGCAGAGGTCCAAGTAACACTTACAGGCAAATGTGTCTTCTTAAGAGAGTGTGGACAACCTTGGGTCTTGTATACTGAGGCACAGAAGGCAGGGTATCAGCCACCTGCAGAAAGAACTTATCTGGCAGGATTCTAAAACCTGAAGGTTCATTCGGAAATGGCAGACGTTGCACAACATAAATCCCTCTAATATAGCAGAACTTCAATCATCAGCCAACTAAAGTTGACTAACTATTCAGCAAAATCCTGTTTGATCATGGGCTTTTCCAACTGATGACAATAAGGCATGAGAACAGAATCTTTTAAAGACTGGCTAAAAATTCAAGTAAAAGGGTTAGCATTCATGAGATTGATGATGTTGACTTTCCTCTACAATCTGTGCTTCCGGGTGCACCCTGTTCGTTAGTTGGTTGAATAACTGAATTAATTTGAATTATTTCATGTATTTTAATGGATCAACAGTCCTATTAACATATTTATGATCTTTCTAGTGGCAAGGTTTGGGGAAAATTGGGAGCGAATTATTTCCATTTGGTATGCTTGACACTTAGGCACCAAAGGCGATTGAGCCAGCCAACAGTCCTCTCTGTGGCACTTGGAAGTGGTGTTGAGTCAAGATCAATAGCAATATGGAACTGAGGCCCATCAATACTTCTAAAATGACAATACATTCTGACAGAGGTACACAACTGTTTGGGCCAACAGCTTTTGTACCATTTCAGTTGTTGCTGCTTCTGATACACGCTTTTTCAAGTATCTGGTTATCTGTCTGATATTCTGACCTGTTCCTCTGCCTTTGAGCTCCCAGAGATTTGCAGCAAAAAGTTGCCAGGTTCAGCCACATACTGAACAGTGCTGCAGAGGAGAAGGGTGGGCACCAGCTTAAATGTAGCAACACAAATCGCATCTACGTTGTGAGCTGCAGTGAACCGACAATTCCTACACTAGTTAGCTAATACCAGTGAAAAGGTAGGGACGTCTCGTTGCAGTCTTCCCTTTTCTTGGCATCAGGAACTGCTCTTCCCTGACACTCTAAGATCAATCAAATAAACAAAACCTGAATAATCACATCCCAATCTCTGGTCAGAATAACCAGCCTGCCAGACCAGCCTTCACCTCCAACTATAGGGCAATTTGTTCCTAGCTTATTCACTCCTAAAAGTGCTACAACATATAAGAACAAGTTACTTACCTTCAGTATCACTCTTTCTGGTAGATACTCAATCTAGCTGCAGATTTCTCATCTTTAGAATAACCCCAGGTTCAAGCCTGGGTCCACAGGATTTTTAAGCATAGCCCCAGAATGCTGATAGGTTACGTTGTGTGGCTCAGCGTCGACTCTGTTCCAGACTGGAAGTGACAGCTGCAGCCGCAAATAAACACAACCCAAGTGCACTGATTGCAGTTTTTTTGATGACACTCTCCGCACTCTCGAAAGCAGAGCTAAAAAACCAATTAACTGTGTTAAGTGTGCGGATCTCTTATTTAGGACCTTTTGGATTGCAAAAAGGTTATGTCGCAGAACGAGAAGGTGGGACGGTGGTGAGGAATTTGTGATTAGAGTAACCACCAAAAAGAGTTTTACCTTGTTTTTCCGATGGATACATTCAACCAATCTTCCCTCTAATTTGTCCTCTGAGTGCAGCAATAAAGGATTTCTGTGCACTGCAGCCAAAGCTGTGTACATTGAAGGCATGCAACAACTCATTATACAAGCAAGTGTAGCAGGCTGGCTATCACACTCAGTATTTAAAACTCTAAATAGAGCCAGTGAACAAAGGTTGCTGTCAGCACAAACAGTTAGAGCGAAGATTCTTTTAATGCCAATGACTTAAAAAAAAAAAGTAGGACCTTCAAATCATTTTCAGCAGCTGTCATAGGTGGCAGGGTGTCTTACACTGGTACACACGAGATCCTTCTGGAGAGCCCACCTGCGACGCCAACTGTTACGTTTTTTTAAAAAAAGTACCAAAAAACTTAAGGTTTCATGGTCAAGTTTCCCCATATCCCGACTCGTAATCTGTATGCCTTAAACTCCAGAAGGGACCAGGCTTCGGCATGCCAAGGCATACACTGTCAAACATTTCCAAAAACTGTCATGTGACACTTAACACATTTTGCCTAAAGGCCTTGAATGGGACGTGCTCCAACATTCCTATTATCACCCACAGCTGTACATGCGGATATCTAGATGGAATCAACCACTTTCTGTTCTAAAATGCATCACTACATGTCCATAGTGTGAAAAGCTTGGCACAGATGGAAATCAGGATGACAACGAGGCACATTCTGCACAGAAGCTGTTTAAATAAGGTCATTGTTTTTCACAATTTCTGGAATATACCAAGTTAAAAGCAGGTGGCTTGATAGGAGTTCTGACCACAACTCAGAGACTGCAGCAGGGAGCAAGCAGAGTGCTCACCGCCATATTTTTGTTAGTGATGCAAGTGCAGTTCACTGTTTTGCCAGCCAATCAAAAAGCTCACAAATTGTCATTATGAGATATGGCATGCTCCTTACAGTGATGAAGACACCTACAGTCTTCTGAAATACAAAATATATATTGTAGAAAACGCTTTTTAAGCTTTTCTTATTTCACTCTCCCTGGCCCATGTTATTTCCCATTCTGTATATCCCCTTTGTTTTGGTTATGATTCATTTACGACACGTCTGTTTTCTATTTTAGTGGTACTGCAGATGAGCACCATAGAGTGACTCGTACCCCAAATATTAATAAATGTGTTTTTTATGTTTCCTAGCATGATGGCCTGATCTGTGGAATCAAGGAGATGGAAAGGATATGGCAACAAAAGGTGTCAAACAGCCCCATTCATTGAGTGACTTAACCAGACCTAGTTTTTTTTAGCCAACAGCTTAAAGAATGATGGGACTTGTAGTTTTACTTTGGCAGTCAGAACTACCGACCTACAATCTGCAACATCATTGGCGCTCTTGGCTCAACAAGCAGGAATGGCTGAAAGTCTTTTCTATAACATGGCAGAAGTTGACAATGTGAATATTTAAATAAACTCCTGCTTTTGTGCGTTTGAGGGAAACATCTCGCCATTTAGGTTATTTTCTTTGGTTTTCAATTTAACCATTGATGCATCAGCAATCACTGTAATCACAGCCAAGGGAAAAGCGAATAAAGAGTACAAACTATATAATATAGTTTCCTGATGACTTCCGATTTTGCTTGGCAGGTCCCATTAGTTAAAAATAAAGAAAACGAAAAACCACAAAGTGCATCAGGAATGCTGTACAGCATCGCTAAAAGTTACTGGTAAATGCCAATAGGTCCCATTGGTTTTGCTAATGCATATTTATTTTGTTAACAGTGTGCAACACGTGTTTCCCCACTGAGATGTCCGGGTTATGGTAAAGTGCATGTACCTAGTGGCGGTGATTTGAATAAATTGGTAATTTCTAGCTTTCAGTAATATTCTCCATTACTGACATGAACATTTTACAAATAGTGATTACTGGCAGTATAAATTTGTAATTTCGGTCATTCTGATCAGTTTGCTACGTACCTTTAATCCTTCTGTTTCTATGCCTGTCCAATGTGTTTCTTTTAAATAACTGGCTTAACCCAAATGACAAATTGCAGAGCAGGAGGCATTAGAAAGAGCCAACAGTTCCAGTCCACGCAAGCCCCCAGCTGAGCCCCTGCTACAGCCCTCGCAAACCTCTGGGTGGTATTGGGAAGAGCTTTCTCCCATCAGAAGTCCGACGCCTCTACCACCTTTGTCCCACTCAGTTCAGTGCCGTGCAAGAAGACAAACATTAGCTTTTGGATAATGTTTCTCTCCTGGAGCATGGAGCTGAATGCGCGCTTCCAAACGGACTTTGGGAGAAAGCAGAGTACACACAACCTGCAGAGAATAAAGCTTTCAACCGCAGATTCCTCACTTGAAGAACAGATAACAAAGCAGTACCACCCCAGGTGGTGGGTCAGTCGAATGGCTCAGATCAAAAAGTCCTGCAAGATCGAATGACCAAAATGCCCTTCCCGTCGTGCCTGGTTTCCAAGGCAGTAATGCCTCGGGAATAGATGCTCGCATTGAGGCCTGACAAATATCCAGGACAGGCACTCCACATGCTAATGCAGTGGTAGCAGTCTTGGCCCCAGTGGAATAGGTCCTTAATCCTCCTGGAGGCTGCTTCTTAGCGACCGCATAGCAGATCCGAATGCAGTGGGCTATCTGCCAGGACAAAGTTCTTTTCTGTACAGCCTTGGTTTTCTGTACCCCAGAGAACCCCAAAAAGAGCAGATCACCCCCCCAATCGTTTTTGGTATGATGGATGTGAAAGGTCAGTGCTATTTTGGAGTCCATATAATGGAGCCTCTTTCGAAGAGGGAGGTGAGGTGGAATAAAGAACGTTGGAAGTGTGATGGCCAGTCCAACATGAACGTGAGTCACAACCTGTGGAATTAAGGCCACTCTAGTCCTCAGCCCCCATGTGTCCTGAAAGCAGGTGGTGTAGGGAGGCTGGACTGAAAGAGCTTCAAGTTCACTCATGCCACGAGCTGAAGTTATTGCAATGAGAAAGACCATCTTCTGATTCAGGATAATTAGAGGATAGCTTTACATCTGCTCAAAAGGGTACACATAAGGTAAGTAAGGACAAACCTACGGTCCCACTGTGATATCAACAAAGGGTTTAGGAAGAAACACGTGGGTTAATTCACTGAGAAATTAGATCACAACAGGCAAATTGAAGAAGGACAGTTAGTCCGGTAAATGCAAACATCCAGACAAATAAATTAACAGTGCCCACTGCAGGTCCTTGCTTGGTCAAAGACAAAAAACAACAATAGATCCACCAGTTTGGCCTGCAATGGGTTTGGATTACGGGTGCCAAACCAAGCACAAACTTGTCCTACCGTAAACTGTGTTTGTAGAAGGACGCCTACCGAAAGGAGGGAATCCACTACTTCGGGAGGGAGATCAAATGCTGTCAACTGCCTCCTCTCAATCTCCACTCTCCTGGCCCAAACCGAAGCTACCAGGATGGCATAGGCCCAGTTGTTTCTGATGATCTTCAGAACTCGGTGTGTTAGAAGTAGTACCAGGAAGGCATACAGAAGTCCATGCTCCAATCTAGGCAGAATGAGTCTCCAAGAGAGAGTCTTGTGGGAAATTATAGCATGCAAAAATGCTGACATTGGCAATTCTCTGTAGTGGTGAAGAGATCGAGTCAGGGTTCTCCCCATTTTTGGTAGATGGCCTTCACTACCACCAGGTTTAACTGCCATTTGCGATCCACATGGCGTCGTCAGCTGAGTTGGTCCTCCAGGATGTGCACGATAAGGGAAATGGCCTGATAATCCAGCCAGTTCCAAAAGGTGCAAAGACTCCAGCATATTGCCGAGGATCCCAATACTCACTGTTTGCTTCAATCCCACATGGCAGTGGTGTTGTCTGTGAGGACCTGAGCAAGCCTTTCCTTGATGGATGGCAGGAAGACTTTTGACAAAGCAAATGTCCCAAAACTTCAGCAAGTTGATGCGGAAATGGGTCTGCGCCGGAGACCAGAGTCCTTTGATTCCCACCTATCCCAGATGATATCCCCAAACCAGCAGTGACACATTTGCCACCACCGCCAGAAGTGAGTAAGGCAGGGAGAGGGAAGAGAGTCTGCCACTGGTCCAACGGCAGCCAAACAGCCATCTCTGCTGAACTTTTGCAGCCTCCCTGGAAACCTTATGACATCTGGCAGGTTCTCTTCATGCTCAACCCACTCAGACTTCAGATCCCACTGCAGATACCTGATGTGTCACCTGGCATGGTCGACTAGTAGGATGCAGGAGGCTAATAGGCGAAGATACCTCAGAGCCACCCTCACTGTGATCCCAATGTTTCAACCTTGGTCCTGGATCTCAGACTGAATACCCGGGCACGCTGATCCAGAAAGAAGGCCTTGTAACCAGATCAAGGATAGCTCTGATGAAAGGAAGCCTCTGTAAAGGATTCCGGTGCGACTTAAGCATGTTGATAGTGAACCGTCATATGGAAGTAGTCGACAAATGACTCTGGTGAACCTGCCTTCAACAGTCAGTCATCGAGGTAGGGGAAGACTGGTATACCCAATCTTTAAAGAAATGCTGTGAACACCGGCATCACCTTCGTGAACAACCGAGGAGCACTGGTGAGACTGAAGGGGAGCATGGCAAAGTGAAAATGCTCCTGGCCTACCTTCAACCACAAATAACTCCTGTGGGCCAGCAGAACAAGGAAAATGTGGTCCAGTTCTACCATCCAGTCTTTTGGATCCAGGGAGCTAGAACCTGGGCCAACGTAGCATCCTGAATTTGTCCGTCTACAGGGAGAAACCGAGAAGCTACAGATCTAAAATAGGACGAAGGCATCTGACTTTTTTGGCATAGGAAATAAAAGGAGCGACAACCATTTCTGCTTTCTGAGGCCGGGACTTTCGCTATGGCATCTTTTGCCAAAAAACAGCCTGTGGTCCTTTGAAAGCTGCCCTGATGAGGGTGGAAGATGCAGTGGCCCGTTGAATTATCTGCAGGAGCCACCTGTTGAATATTATGGCCTGACACCACTGGAGAAAATGGCTTGATTTTGCCTCCTGCAGTGTGGTTGTGTGCCTCTAGGGACAAATTAATCTGCTTTGAGGCTGCTGCTGGAGGGGCGAGGGGCTGGACGGTTTACTGTTCCTGCAGGGCTGGATCTCCGGCCCACCTCGAACGGATGAGGATGACTATTGCTGGAGTGATGGATTTTGATGTTGCCTGTAAGCAAAGCTCATGGTTATGTTACATAAAGGGTGAAGCTGTTGAAAATACTGCCTGGTGAGTGTGGAAAGACCCAGGGAGTGCATTGTGGCTCTGCTTTCTTTGCAACGCTCTAGTGCAGAATGGGTCTTCTTACCAAAAAAGCAAAACCCGTTGAAAGGCATTTCCATGAGTGTACGTCGCCTGAGAAGCCCTTGAATCTCATCCATGTGTGGAGTCTGAGCGCCAGTACTGACTGATCTGTCGAAGCAGTCCGTATTGTCCAGTCCTGATGTAATAATGGATTAGGCTGTGTGTTGGCCATCCTTTATAGTTTGCGCCAGGTTAGCACACAATTCCTCTGGGAGTGCTGGCAAAAATCTCCACAACCTTGTGCCATAATGCTTGGGAGTTACTAGCCAGCAAGCAGCTGGCGCAAAGTGGTCAAATGTCGAGGCTAACTGAGGAGAACATCAGTTTCCAGAGTGCCTCAATTCCCCTTGATTCTCTGTCTGGAGAGGTTGTAAAAAACAAATTGGGATTACCCTGCTAGTAGATACCTGAACTACCAGGCTCTCAGGAGTAGGGTGCTGCGTCAGGAAGGCATGGTTACCTGGAACAGATCTGTGCTGTCATGCTACCTGCTTGTTTACAGTTGGAGAGGAACAAGCTTTAGCTCAAGTACCCTGGAGAGTGTCAGTCATTACTTCGTTAAATTAAGAGGTCTGCCCAGGCTGTGAGACTTCAGTAAGGATGCTGGGTTTCACCTCAAAAGATGGAAATTCTAAGTCTAAAACGGCAGCTGTTCGTTTGATGACTAAAGTAAATAAAGCCATCTCTTCCATTGAAGAGCCAGGGGCAGAACCCAACTCTGTGTCAGAAGAAGTGTCCTATCAACTGGTCTCTTGTAGATTCAGAAAAAGTAGTCATCATAATATGAGGGAAATTCATCCTCATCATTAGCGTCATCACCAAAGCTGGTTGACTTTCGTCAGACTCCGATCCGAAAAGTTGTTCAAGCGCTGGAGTTTGGCTCCTAGGCAAAGATGCTGTTTTGACTCAGAATGCAGTGGGGCAGGGTGCGTCAGAACTGTTTCAGGGTATGACCTCAGCCGAGGTCGAGAGGGATTCAGTTCGGAGTCAGACAGGAGGTTGGGATCAGCATCCATCGGTGGCATCTAGGCCAGTGTCAACGTGGCAGGAACCAGCATGGATCCAAGCAGTGCTGGCCGTGGAGTTGCCTCCGGAAATGAAGCTAAACCCAAAGCGAGTTTGGGAGGCATAGATTGTGTCTAGCGAGGACCCACCAGCAGTAAACCGACTTAAGGCCCCAGGGGATCCATAGGACCCAAAAGCACACATCAGGGAGCCAGCAAGATTTCAATGATTTGCAACATGGTTTCTTTGAATGCCTTAATCTTTTGAGGCATCGCTCATGGCCCTAGAAATTCGGGATGCAACAGGATCAGCTGCGGAAATTGGCTCCTCTGTAGAGGACCAGGAGTGAACCTGAGGAGCACCTCGACACCCTCACGGTTTCTCAGAAGGCGAGTGGCAAGGGTGGGAGGAGACCTGGTTAAACTTCTTATGCTTATTTCAGGAAGACCTGCCGTGAGAGAGGCCTCAAGAATGAGAACGGTTCTGTGCTCTTGACTTCAAGCTAGAGCAGGGCTCACATGATTTTCTACAGTGTTCAGAGACATACATTTTGGGTTCACAATCCCTGATTGCCTTCAGGTGCATAAGGGCACACTTCTCATGACTAGGAGTCGTGGGCCATACCCAAACACCACAGACACACTTTGAGTGTATTCTGTCACACTACTTGTGACAGTCCCTATAAGGCTTAAACCCAGCAGCCATAGGAAGGGATATTTCCTTGCACACTGTAGAAGACTTTCAGGAAAAAAACTAATTAATTGACAAGAAAAAGTAAGGAGTTGGCTCCGGATTCACATACAAAGACGTGGACCGAAAATAATTGATGTCAGTGAGCTTGGATGATGCTTATATGCAGCTCCAGCCGTCTCTACTGGGGTGGAATGGAGTCAACAGAGGCTATGCTGAATAATGTTCTAGATCCAGTCTGGTACCTGCAGATATTTTAAAGGTGAGAAATCTGCAGTTAGAATTATCAATCAGAAGTGACTATTAACATCTGTAGTCATCTTCACTCTATCAATCAGTAAGCCCATCAACATGCCTAAACCTACAAGAAAAGATGCATCAGGTACACCAGTGTTTTGCTGAAGAGAGCAGAATGACCTGACACCTCATGCAAAACTTCACACGATCTTCATACAGATGTGAACCTGCAGATCTTATAGCTTACAAAAGTTAATGGAAGCCACTAGCCTTTATCGCTCAACTCCTATCTAAAACAAACTCTGCACTGTCCATGGCCATGAAGATAATATGGTCTCTGCTTCTTTCAACAGAGAGAGATGCAGTCTTCTACCAATTTCAACCTTGGGGATATGGGCCTTGCAGTGCTTCATTTGAGCCAGTGGTTGCAGGCACTGGGCGGCAACAACACTCACTTTTGGGAACTGGGACTTTGACCGAGAGCAACAGAAAGAAAAGAGGGAAAGAAGGAGTAAGAGAAAGACAGGAAAATGTGAGCGATGGAAGAGAGCAGGGAGGAAAGAAGAGCCTACAACAGTGAGATAAAGAGACAGTAGGTTTAGGGTCAGGGAAGAAGAAGCAAGAAGTGGAATCGGGACAAAGCAGTTTTGGTACCTGGCAGCACAAGAGGCACACTCTTGAGAAAAAACCTTGGTAACTTGCAGTTATTTATTTATTTTTTTACACATTAAGCAGTGGGACCTGGAAGGAATTAAAATCATTTTCCTGCTATTTCAGACACATAATATTTAGATGATTTTACACTCCCACTCCCACTACAAAGACATATGAAGGCAGCCATGTGGGGGCCTGTTATTAGTTATGAGGGTGACTACCTAGCTTTAACATTCTGTTTGCAGCATTCCTAGGTCAGTGGCATTACATTAGCCCCTGTGGTGCAGGGGGCATCCAAACTCCAGGGGGCCCCCTTTGGCACTGTGTACAGGCGGCTGGCCCCCAGCCTGAGGGCTCTTGACTGGGTCCAGGGGTGGGGTGGGGCTCCATGTACTGTGCAGGGGGCCCCCTCAAGTTTCGTTACACTACTGGCCTGGGTGGTATTTGATATGGGTTCCAAACATTTTCAACTTGGGTTCAACATCTGGTTGGAAACTGGATTTGGGGGAATAAGACTATTCCTGCATGCCCTACCACTAGTCATGGAATGTATTTCGATTCTTCTTGGGTAACAATAATTCAGAAGTCATTTCAATAACAATTTCATCGCAATAATAAATCATAAAGACAGAGAACAGTCCATTTAGAAAACTGTAGCATTTGCATAAAAATCTTACCTTCAGCAGTGTGTTGTAAGGTAACCTTGATGCAGCGTACTCGAAGATCCAAGATAAGATCTTGGATTGTTTGCAACATATCGTTCGGAATTTCAAGGGCAGTTAGAGATTCATAGCAAAGCCTAAGGAATAAAGCATTAAACAAATAAATTGGGTTGTAACCTCCAGGACTACAGACATAAGAGTATCAATGTGCACTTAATTGTTATCTCCTGCAAATAGATAATAGTTTGCCATTAATTGCTGCACCAGAATAGGCCTCTGAATATACCACCGATATTCCAAAGGGAATCCTCATAATCCAGACAACGACTGAAGTAAGCCCCAAGATGCAGTAACAAAGTAATGTTCGTTTCATCTTTGCAAAAGCAGTACAAGTTGTCATCTTGATGTAAAACGCAAAACATTTATGTTGCTTCTGGTACTTTTTGGGGTATTTGCTTCAAACAAGCAAGGGTCTAGTTCTCAGAAGAGAACATGTTAAGCAACTCTATTTTATGCCCTATTGACCGGTTAAAAATAACAGCCTGAATGCCTCAATGAATCTACCTGGTGACAGAAATGCTTTCACCTGAAGGTGCTGATAATCTGAATCAGCCACTGTTACAATAGAAAATAACTTGACCTCTTACGCCCTTCAGATTCCCAGGTAGTTGGGAACATATTACAGATAAGACGAGCACAAATGAGGAAAACAAAGAAGGAGAAAAGGAGTCCAGTACATTTTTAGGCCTGGCCTTAGCTAAGAATGTTTGGTTTTACTCAAATTAGATTATATAAATATTATACTCACTCACTCAAAGGGGCTTTCAGCCAGCCCTTTTCCATCTGTTGCCCTGTTTATCTGTCATTCACATTTTTTAGGTCTCGCCTAAGCAGCACGCATGCGCTGACCAGGAGATGACCTTTAGAAATTGGTCAGCTCTTTTTCAAGCACTCGTGCTTGTGCTGGCATCCAGCTTGCGGGAGTGACCAGCGGCGCGTGCGCTAATTGAAAACAAATGGTCCGCGCGCCGCTGCTCGCTCCCGCAAGGTGGACGCCAGCACAAGCACAAGTGCTGCTTGATCGCGTGATGATGGCTCTTGACTCCTCCCCTAGCTCCAGGATCGCTTCAAGTTTCTTAGAGCTTGTTATTTAAATGTTTGTCTCCCCCGGCGCACACTCCCCTTGTGCTGCGTGCGGAGGTCAGCATTTCAAGAGAACCAGCGCTGATGTTCATGCAGGGCAGAGGATTATGGGCTCATTGCCTTGATGTGGAGTTGCACACATTGTGTAAAACAGGACACAGTTTAACTCCTGATGCTGTAATCTGGAGCTGCGATTGATGCTATTTCGGGTGCCTTGCATTTCCGGTGCACCTGGCCGGTGTGCAGCTTTAAATAATTACTGAGACATTTCCATTTTAGTCTGACCTGTTGCCAAGTGGTGTGAAAGATTTATACAAGGCCTGCTTGTGAGCCAGGGTGCTGTAGTTGGAAAGGAGGGGTGCATTTACCTTGCCGCTTCCTGCAAGTATACGGCCTAGTTTGATTCTCTGATGGACCTCAGCATCAAGAGGCCGTACCAGAAACATACAGTGTGCTAAAATAGGAAATATACTGAATTCGAAAATATACCGGCATCCATGCACAAAACATATTAAGAATATGCATTATTGTGTATTTCTTTCAGAATCTTCCTATAGGCCATGTAAGACCTTAGTGCCTGATCACCAAAGATCTCAAACAACTTAGCAGCCAAAACAAGAATTTGTGGAAGTAGCTCTAAGTGTATTACGGGGGTTAGCCTTAGCAAAGACTGGTTGTTTGAATGTGTTCTGGGATGGCAGTGTTTACAGACTCTATTTGAGTCTTTTTATGAATGGGATTTCAAGGTGGGGGGGGGATAGTAATATTCCGAATTGTATAGAATTGGTTCCTCTTTGTAAGTGTACTTGATGGGCGTGTGGAGATTGCAAGTTTACGCCTAGGTGCACTTTTAGACTTCCTGCATGGTTGTCTCGTGTTGGTTTGTGCGATATTTTTAGGATGTCCACATTAGATTAATTTGTGTATAGTGAATTTAAATAGTTGAGCACCCTAGAGCAATCTCTCGCTTCCCATAAGAAGGGGATATCCAGGCTTTGGGTGTGATATGGTAACAGTTTACATAGCCAATAGGTCTTGTCTTTGGGACTTTATAAGTATTTAATTATGCAGCACAATATCCTTGGTGCAACATCAACTGTTGCATGGCTACACACTTATAATGTCCCAAAGGCGAGACCAATTGGCTATGCCAATTCTTGTTTCTGCTAGCTACAATATACAGCATGGGATAATGTGTTAGCCTACTCAGCCACTGGATAACTCCACTGTGAGTAATGGCTTTCTTCTCTTTCACAAGGAGCACATACTAAAGCAAAATAGTTTCATTCAGGGACTCCTTTGGAGGTGTATGCTTTTTGAGGCCCAAAAATGTTTTTTGCGTTTAGCAATGTTCTTTTATTTTTATTTTCTAGATTAGTGAAAACAAAGTTTTACAAACCAAAAGAAGCACTGGCAAAGCAAAAAGTCGGACAGCCAACACAACATCTATAGGCTTTGCAAATGCCTGTTTACATAGTATTTAAAATTACAGGAAAAGGAGCAGAGACAATATAGATGAAATGATTTGTCAATAATCTCGTATTTGATGAATTAAGAAAAGCTAAGTTAGAACTGATACCGTCTCGTTCAAAAGCTAAAATCTCGATCACATCCAGACCATATCCCCTCAAGCTATAAGCAAAAAATGCTCTGTCTAAATTAAGTATCCATCCTAAAACTTACTTCAGTAAAGCAATGTTAGCACAAAGAATGGGTGGTGTCCCACTCATTTGCTCCAGGTTTACCCGATAGGAAAATGGATTTGGTGTGACATTTCTTGTCTTTGCTCTCCCGTGAAAGTCCGGGAACTCCTTTCGCAAGGACCTCAAACTAGTTAAGTAAGAAAGACAACCACTATTAGTATTCAATTGTTTGGATTCTGCCATAATGAGGCATAGGTAATGCATTAGGTAAAGCCTTTGAAGGATCATTTAAATACAAAAACTCTAAGCTTTGATCAAATTGACAATGGAGTTTTTGGGGACCTGTTTGTCTGGGAAAATGCAACTCCAAGTTATAAAAAGCCAAACAGAATTGAAACTGAACAATCTATTAGAAAGAACATTACCAAAGGTAAATAAGTAATTCTTCTAGTGGAAGGGTGCAGCTGAAGATCCTTACGTAAACTACTCACAAAGAATCCTTCCAGGAGAAAAGATTACAAATATCAGGACTTACTCCAAATGAAACTAGTGAGGAACTCTACTGAAGTGGGAGGACTCTTCTGTCTATGTCCAAGGACAAGTTTTTATGAAAGAATGTGCTGAAGCCGCTAAAGATAATTTCTGGACAGGCACTACTCCCAACAATGTGGAGTTGCCACAAACTCTCTCATAGTGTGGGCTTGGAAAGACTTAGCTGAAGTCTTACCACCCAAGTCGTACAAGTTTTTGGTTGCCAAATAAATCCATTAAGAGAGATAGTCTCTCTATGCACACCTTTTGCCTGCCTAGCTTTGTGGCAAATGAAAAGATTTTCATCAATATGAAATGAACTACTAAAGTGAATGAAGTTACTGATCGCCCTCCTCGTATCCTGTTGAATCTGGTCTATGCAGCCACTACTCCTTTTAAGTGATACACGTCAATCAATATTTCTGACGTGTGAACCCTACATGCCCTCTAACATGTGACATATAACCATATTTCTAACATGTGACATCTTTGCTATGCTTAAGGCCATGCAGAAAGCTAGATATTTCTACAATTCACATTCAGAAAAGATACCAATGGTGTCTATTCCTGACGACGAGGAAAGCAAAAAGGTGAAGGATGGAATGCTTGAATTATTCTCAACCACTGGTAATTACTCTGGGCTGAATTCCAATCTATAACTTTTTTGGCCCCTTATGCCACCCCAGAGAAGAGACAATCTCATGCAAATCAGGAAAGGTCCTGCTCCTATAGGAACAGTCTAGCTCCAATTAGAAAGCCAGGTTCCCTCTGCAGGGAAAACAAGCAATCCCAGAATCATTTGGTTTATTGGATCTCATAAGCGAGAAGCAGTTTTATTATTATAGCACAGTGAGCACAGGACCCACATTTTGACATACCCGTCGAACTTGGAGCATTGAACTGGGGGGAAAACATAAATCTGAAGGGAAAAATTCTTGAATTAATCTCTGCCACTGCCAACTACTCTTGAGCTACATTCCAGTACATCTTTTTTTTGCCCTTTGTGCCACTCCTAACAGGAACCACCACCCTGGCAATGGGCACAGGCAAATATGGAGTGAGTGCATCAGTATCAAACTAATCAAAGCAGCTTCTTATTGCTTGGCTCCCTAGGCAGGTATCAGTGTGAGATTATCTCTGCTAAAGCAGGAATATTGGAAGACATATGCTTTCCCAAACCTATTAGAAAATATGTTCAAGCGTTCACCTTCTGTCAACTTATAAAGTCTTTTACAGCTACTAGGCCCATTTCCACTCCTTTCACAAAGGAAACTTTGAAACTGTTTATCTCAACAATATTGGGCCACTGCCGCCTGTCAGGCAATACAATTATGCTCTGGTTGTGGTCAATTCATGTTCTATTTTCATGTGGGTCATTGAAGACTGGCAGTGCCTTATAGAAACGGGAAAATGTAAGGCCTTCCATTCAGCTGATAGTCCAGCATTTGCAGAAACAGCTTTTGCTGATGCTCTTATAGTTAGTTTGCTGTTCTTGCACCTACTCTATCCAAAGTTGAATGGCATAGCTGAAACAGCCAACGGTGCACTAAAATAAGTCTTGCCATATTCCATGGAACCTACAGAGTAATTTGAAGATATGGGACCTGTCACATACAAAATCTCCCAGCTAACTCACAAACCTACAGTAGAGGAACACCACATCAATTTGTGGAAAAACCCTACAGCATGGCTTGGTAGGTATGAGACAGGAGCTATCATCTTCTATTGATTCCAATTGATTTAAGAACTCCAGGAACATTGCAAGAACTCAAACAAATCCACTGCAAAGAAGCCTGAAAAAGGTGACCTCTGGATGCCAATGCACCATGTTGGCCTTGTCTTTTCCACTCTGTTGGGAAGAGCAATCAAACTCAACACTAACCTGTGTAAGTTTGTGAGACTTCATCCATATCGCATCCCAGGAGAACAAAGAGAAACCATGGCCCATGAGATCGCCACTATGTTTTTCTTAGACGTTGCTCAGCCTTTTAACACTGAATGATCCTCAGCTATAATACTGTTCACAGAGCAGAATGGCACCATACGATTTTGCATTGACTTCAGGTATGTAAAAAAATAATCCAGATTTTACACCTACCTCGTGGTTGGGATGTATGAGTTTATTGAGAAACTAGGAGGAACCCTCACTAGAAGTATTTGTAGCTGCTCTTCAAACAATCAGGCTAATACAAAACCCTCGTTAGAATACCCAAAGGGCTTTACCAGATTAAGGTTCTTCCTTTTGGACTCCATGGAGGCCAACACCCATTTCAATATTTTATGGATCACCTGTTACAAACATATAATGCTTAAATTTCTTAATTCCTGGATGATATCATAGTCTTTAAGCGAATGAAGAAATATGCTGTGAAAATTCTTAGACCCATCCTCACTGCCATAGGACAGGAAGGCTTCACTGTCAATCCTGCCAAAGTTCTAGCTACCCCTAAAGTTAGATTTTTAGTAAATGGACAAAAAAGCCACAACAAGATACAACTGCAGCCATACAAAACATAGCCATACCTATGATAAACAGAGAAGTCAGATTCGTTTTAGGGTTTATTGATTATCAGAGATCTATCCGATCCTCTTGTGATAGGGAAACACCAATCAAAGAGATATTAAAGAAAAATGTCCCATCCACAGAACAGCAGGGTCTGAACACCACAGGGCTTTCTTTGATGTTGTTATAAACCTTATCAAAAGGATATGGCCTTCCATGCCCGTATTTGTCTAGCCTTTTGTACTCCAGATTGAGGAGTGGGGATGTTCTCTCTCAACAGTTCCTTGATCGGATAAATCACATCTTCTTTGCCAGCAGAGAGCTGTTACCCCTTGAGTTATACTAAACTATATTATAAAACGAATGCTTGGGATTTAATAGCTTTGCATTTCACTATTGTTAACATTTCACAAGGACTCCAACATCAAGGCTTTTATCCTTACAACCTTTTTTCATTTTTTAGTGATCTATTTGCTTGGTACTTCTCATGGGGAACATGGATAACCCATCCTGATGTACTCAGTTTTGCAATGCCTTATTGTCAGGGATTGTTGGGTGAGGCGACTGTCATTGTCTCATGCGGGACGGGTGAAGCTAGTATGGTTTTGGCCACTGTAATAAATCCGAGTCCCACATCGAGAACAATGGAGAGTGGTCATGACATTTCAGGGATGAGAGGATCAATGTGTGGTCGAAATTTGGCAATCAGCTACCCAGGACCACAGTGAAGTTCATCTTGCTACCATAGAATCAGGGAGATGGTTAGAAGATGCTGAAAGCAAAGGGATCTCTACCTGTGTTGGCTCCCAGGCAGGGAAGATGGCAGTAATGGATTGGACAGGAGATGATCGCTACCCTCATAGTGCAGGATAATATTTGTACCAATTCACCAGATTTTTCCTGCAGAAACAATTGCACAAGTGGTCACACTACTTCCTCCATGAATGTCCAAGAGAGGAAAATGAGCTGGATAGCATTTTAAAGGTGGGGGAGCTCAATAAAACACACAGGATCTTCTGCCTTGTAGTAAGTAGGACATAGATACCTGGGGTAAAGAGAAACCTTAGTATAAATCGGAGGGAGTTGGGAGAGAAGGGATAGGACAGACAAGCGAAGCGGTCCCTTCCACTGTCTTCATTGCTAAGCTCTCGGATATCTAAATGAAACCAGCTTGCAAATGGGAGCCCAGAGAAGGGTATGCATTCTGCTCCTGCTAAATTGAATCTTTGAAAGAGACTGACAGCAGTGACATCATAACTGAGTACAACAAAATAGTTACTTATCTTTCAGAGTAGTTTTGTAGAGTGAAGAATTGTCTGGATTCACATGCTGTGCAACTAGTGCATTTATTTTTTTCCTCTGTGAGCAGTGTCGATTATTTGGTGTCATGTCCATTCCGTTTAAGACATCAACCGTACGCTCCTTAAGCCCCTCTATGTGGTAGGCATCTTAAGATTCTTTTTTATTCTGACAACTCCTTCCTTTGCCTGGGCTTCTTATTTCCTTCTATATATTGCTTACACATTTTGTCTTCAAATTTACATATTTTCAAGGAGATGGCAGGAACACATGTGAATCTTCAAGCTGCAAAACGACTCCTCCAGGTACATAGCCATATCGTTTAGGAGTGTGAATATTTCCACATGCTGGGCATCAACTCTGTAGCGGTACTCACCCTCCTTGGGAGTCTGGTTTGAAATGAGTGCATATTTGCGAACAGAAGCTTTGCCCCACAAGTGCCTCCTTGTTAGTCTGGAGAGCCATTCAATAACGTTTATTAAAGGTGTGCACAGAAGACGATGTGCCTGCCATACTGATGTCATTTATGGAAACATAAGCTATGAATGCCAGTATAGCTTTATTTTGAGTATGCTCTTGGTTTTATCTCTGTGCTATTCCTGGTGCCTAGAAGAAAGTCTGGATTGTCTGGACGATACATCTTGTGATAGTGCTCTTGGTTACCTATGAACTCATGCTTGCTGGTGCAAATGAGATAAAAACTGTCTTACCTTTCTGATTTGGCCTGTTTCCTGCAGATAATACAGGACTGCCCTTCTAACATGCAGTATGTAAATAGCTCTTATGCTTGCGATTTTGGCTGTTGGAAAAAGCAGACAGCTGTGTAGCTTGGCTGACATGAACATGTGAAATGACCTTTGACAGAAATGGTGGATTTGTCTTTAATATCATTGATCCATGTGTGTCTGCAAGTAAGGTTCTTGTTTTGAGTGCTTGCAGTTTACTAAATTTTAGCAAAGAAGTGATGGCAATCAGGAAGAGTATCTTGAATGTTAGGCATTTGAGTCCCACCTCATGCATAGGATCTAAAGGTCACCCGTTACCATCAGGTTTAAGGTTTTATAGTGGTGAGGGTGCTGACCTTAGTGGAGCTATTCTTTTTTGTTGCTCCTTCTATGAATCTCTTGATTACTGGAATGTTGCAGACACTTCTTCCTATAATGTTCCTTGTGTAGTAGGTCCCTCTTCTCATGTAGCAGATGTGTGAAGTACCTAACAATAGTAGTGTCTTGTGTACAACTGTCCCTAAGTTCTAATCGTTTTCATTTTGCGGGGTAGCATTTTCATGTGGCTTCTCTTAGGACTTCCCTGGATCTCTAGGGCAGTCCTAGGTGGCCAAACTCTAGGTCTTAGGGAGTTATGTCGCAAGGCTGGTTCCAGGTCTTATACCTGGCTCCTTTATATTGTCAACAAGTCTTTTAAAAAAAAAAAATATTTGTATTAACCATTTTATTGCAACAATTCATAATACAAAGAGAAAAGAGACATTGTCATTTTACCCCAATGTAAAAACACCCCAAACCCCACCCACCCCTTGCTACAAATTTGCACAAGGTCAATTTCATAAAGTAGTACAGATATCTCTTAATAAACACGCCCAAGACAGGAAACACAGGACTGAGATGCATAAATAAGGACCTAGAACAGACCTGAAGTGCAACATGCAAACATTTCTCAGCCTCTTGATTCTATCCATTTTATTAAAGAACTACACTGCCGTAGGCCCTTCCTTTTACTGCGGCGCCCTTACCTAGATGAGATAGCTTTTTCCAAATTACAAATTGAAAGGACCCGAGGTAACCATTGATGAAAAACTGGTGGGTTGTTGTCTGACCAGACCGAAGCAAAACAAAGTTGGAAAATAGTCATGGTGATAAGAACCAGTACCCTACCTCTTGCCAACTTTTCCCCATTTGATACACAGTGGGGGTCAGGGATACTTGAATATTTAGTCGTATGTTAAAAAAATCTATAATCTGGGTCTTAATGGATGTTAACGACGGGCACGCAGCAAAAATATGTACGAGATCAGCCCCCCTTAGTTGACATCTGGGGCATCGCGAGCCTTTACCATCCCCCCCATTTCATAATCCTGCTGGGAGTATAATAAAGCTGAAAACAGGTTTTATAATACTGTACTTGTAGCTTTGAGGATAATAAAACTGTTTGAGCCAGAGAGAAAGATTCCCAAAAACTAACTTCGGAAATGGCTAGTTGTTCTTGCCATTTCAATGAGTGTTTATCTGTATCATCCTTCATCGGTTTGTTGAGTAGGGAGTAAATAAATCATATGGAAGGTTTGTGATCAGATACCAAGACATCCATCAAGTCACACCTTTGAAATCCAATCGGGCCTCCTCCTTTACGGTTTAAAAAAATCCCTGGCATGGAGATACTTAAAAAAATCTTTCTGGCTGATTTCATATTAATTTCTTATCTCTTGAAACAACCTTATACCCGTGGGAGAGAAGAAGCAGCCCAACTTATTTAGGGCAGTTTTAATCCACTGTAAGGCAAGCTGGTCCCCGAAAAATGTTGGCAATACTTATTGTCTCTTATCGGGGTGTAGAAATGTAATCTACCCAAACCCATTAATTTTCGAACCGTTGACCAAACTTTAAAGGTGTTTAATAAAATCCTAAAGCGGACTCTTTTAGGTTTAAGTCTTTTTATTTGCATATAGTGAACAAAAAACAACAATGCAGTACATCCGTGTTCTCTACAGCGAGTCTGTCTACCAAATAGGGGCGTACTAATAGCTGAGAGCAACAATAGTGCCACAAAGCGGACTCTTTTAAAGTAATTGAGCTCAATTTGCCTCCATAAATTTCCCCATACCCCTTCGCAAATTAATAACTCAAACGGTGAGAGGAAATACTCAACTCCTATTTCTAAAAGAGGTTTCTCCTGCAACAGGGGACCTAGATTCTGTAGCAGAGAAGCCCAGTAATTTAATTTTAAATTTGGTAACCGCCTCTATCTTTTAGGGAGGGTCAAAAAAATGTAAGATCACCTCGGTTTTGCGTATGCCCACAAAAATCGGGAAATTAATTCATCAAGTTTTTTAAACCAGAGATTTCCTATCTCTAAGGGGATAGCGCGAAAAAGGACAGAATTTTAGGATTCAGAATCACTTTAATGACATTGCATCGGCCGGCCAGGGACAGACGTAGGTTATTCAACCTGTATAAATGTTTCTTCGATTTTTCAATAAAGGGCTCAAAATAATCTTTAATAATACTGTCCAGATTGGAAGAAATAGAAATTCCTAGATAAATTGCACTAGTGACTATCCTAGGGTCTACCAGGGAGATCTTATTATTATTATCCGGAAGCGGATAGTTTTTAAATCTCTCACCCTGGCACACAAAGCCTTGTACAGATCGGGAGCAAAATATCTCCAGGATAGGTTGTCTTTTTACCATCCGGCCAGATCGCTCAGGTCGGAAGCCTTGTTTTTTGCTGTAGTGCCCCGCGCGAAGAGAGCTCGCATCGGCGGCCGCTCCTTCAAATGTTTAGCGCCTCAGCTGTGGAATAAATTGCCTGTGGCCCTACGTAGCACTCCAAACTTGTTGGCTTTTAGGAAGGGGCTTAAAACCTGGCTTTTCACTTCTTAGTTTCAGGTTCTATTAGGTTTCCTCCTCTGTATCTTTCTGGTTATTTTTGTTGTTGTGTTCTATGATTAGTGTGCATTCTAAAGCGTCGGGACACTCTTTGGAGTAGCTGTACGCTATACAAAAACCTGCATAACATAACATAACATAACATAACCACAATAACTGTTTATCCCTTATTTAACAAATACCCCGAGACACGCGAGAACTCGCCAGCCTCTTTCTCAATTTTGACTAGTGCTGTAGATGGTTCAGGTGTAACTAGGGCTATATCATCAGCATATGTGAGAGATTTTGTCCTCCAGCCATTAAAAACCAATGGAGGAATACTCACATTAAGCTCTAGTCTGCGTATAAATGGGTCTAAGTAGAGGCCGAACAAAAGTGGGGAGCATGGACACCCCTGTCTAGCCCCCCCCTTGAAATCTTGAATGACTCCGAACGTTCTCCTGCCACAAAGACCCTAGAGTCTGGTTTGAAATATAGAGCCTTAATAGCTAACCAGAACTCAGGGCCAATGTTAACCTTCTTTAGCAATTTACACAGGTCGCGCCAGGAGAACCAATCAAAAGCCTTCTCTGCGTCTAGCAGGATCAAGGCCACAGGGTCTCCCGCCATCTGGGCTGCGTTGAATAGGGTGATTACACGTCTGATGTGATCCGTGGTGCTTCTCCCGGGTAGAAACCCACGTTGACATCCAGTTACTGCTTTGCTGATCACGGGGGACAAATGGGATGCAAGAATCTTTGAATATATTTTAGAATCCCCATTTATCAAGGTGATAGGTCTGAAGGACCCAAACTCCATAGCGACTTTATCTATTTTTTTTTAAATTTTATTATTTTTATTAAAAACATAGGGCATCAACAATTCACATGATCTGTACAACTTGATATCCTGGCCCACACCAATACATTTTTATCTGTATGAAAGCAATACGTGAGCACAACTCCAGTGAACTTCCGACAACATTCCCTCCTACCGCCCCCATCCCCTGTCCTCCAACATCTCTAATCTGACCTTTGTACATTATCTAATCCTGGTGGGTCACAAATATACCCTCTGAATTTATTCCAATCTCCCCAGACTCTTGCCCATTTCTGGGGGCACCCTCGATGCACATACACCGCCCTTTCTGCTACCATGGCTTCATCCATGTCCTTACACCAGTCTCGCAGTGTAGGTACCTCAGTCGATCCCCACCTCCGTGCAATATTCCTTTTAGCAACCACGGTTCCCATCGTTACCCAGTCCTGCGCTGGGTGGGTTAGATCAGTCGGCTCCCATATGTTTAACAAGCATTGTTTCGGTTCTGTAAGCACTGATTCCGCCACGGTTTGTGACATAGTCCTCATTATCTTGATCCAATATGCCCTAATTTTCTGACATTCCCATATCGTGTGATAGAAGGTGCCCTCCTCCCCACAATCCCTCAGACAAAATGAGTGTGTTGCCATTCCTATTTTAAAGAGGGTCACTCTAGTATAATATGTACGATGAAGTACTTTTAATTGTATCAGCCGCAGGCGTGCCGGTATGGCCACCTCCCGAGGGGATGAGAGCGCCTCCTGCCACTCACCATCATCCAGCTCTCCCAGGTCTACTACCTATTTCCGTTTAAGTGCCACCATAGGGTCCGGCAAATTGTTCACTAGCTTACGATAGGTGAATGAGGTGGCCCTTTTATGCATATATTCAGTTAATAATCTATCCTCCAAGGGTGTGGCCTCAGCCAGGATGGTACCTGTGGGTATTGTTGCCTGTAGCGCGTGTCTCACCTGCATATATCTGTATAATTCCGACACAGCAAGTTTATACTTGGCCTGCAAGTGTTCAAACGGTATTACCGCGCCCTGTTTCCAGAGATCCCCCACCGTGGATATGCCTATCACATCCCATTTATCAAAACCTTTACTATGCTTCAGCCGTCCAAGACGCTGAGACGTCCAGAGCGGTGTCATTTGCATAATAACCCCACTCCAACCCAACCTGGCATGTGCCTCGTACCATATACGAACCGTGTTTGCTGTTGGCCCGATCAGCTATCAATTTATCTATTTTTAAAACACCACAATCTTTGCTTGAGACAATGAGGGTGGGGTGTTGTGTCCCTCAAAGATATGGGTGAACAAGCTAGTTATGCAGTCCCTCAATTCAGGCGCAAATACCCGATACAATTCTGCTGGGATGCCATCGACCCCAGCAGCCTTCCCATTAGCCAGAGAAAAAAATAGCAGTAGAGATTTCTTGCCACGGGGACTTCCCTCTAGCCCTCTAAATCTTGGAGAAAGTGTTGAATCAATATAACTGATTACGCCGGTGTCCTCCCCCTCACTGGTTTCCAAATACAATGCCTGGTAAAATCTTTTAAACGCCATCCGTACTCCAGCCGGATTGGTCATATTACCCTGTACCGGATCCCGTATTTCCCTGACTGCATTTTGGTTACCCTTCTGTTTCACCCTTATAGCGAGGGTATAACCGACCTGTTCACTACATTCGTAAACTTGTTCCCTCCAGACTGTAAATATGTCTGCTACTTTTGCAGACGTAATCTCATTGATAGCTGATTTGGCAATTGTGACCCCCATCTGAGCCTCTTGGATATTCGGTCCCTGCTGTGTGGCAGTTATTAGTTTCCTCTTTTCCCGATCTAGTATGGCATATAGTTCCTGCATTCTCCTTTTTTCCTTCTTCACCCGGGTTAAGGTGAAATGGAGAGTTTCTCCCACGATCCCCGCTTTCAGTGTATCCCAGACAATTTCCAGGGTGGCGCTGCCTAAGTTCTCTCTTTGAAATAGCAGGATCCATTTCCTCATGTGGGTAATGTTAATGATATTAACCAATAATGCACTTTCAAAGCTCCAATTATTACCCTTTTTTAAGGCCCACCTTCTTGATCACCAATACAAGAGCGTTGTGATCGGACATGACCCGGGGATAGATCTTGATTTCGCACTCTTGAATGATAGAATGAGATACAAGGAAAAAGTCTAAGCGTGCAAGTGATTGATGGGGAAAGAAAAAAAAAGCATAACCCAGTTCTGCAGGTCTCCTAATTCGCCAAATATCAATCAGGCTATGATCCTTGCAGAGACGTTTAACAGACTGAAAAACTTTGGGTTTTCTGCCACAATATTAATAATGTTCCTCACACGACCAGTTAACGGGCAGATTAATTTTAAATCTCCACAGAGAACTATGTGCGTTGGCCAAGACGCCAGTTCATTAGTTAGCCAGTCAAATATCCCCGGATCGTCAAGGATTGGATGATATATCGAACACAAGGTAAATCTGCTAGTGGGGAAGTGGAATTCAGTGATGACCCATCTTCCAAGTCTGTCGACACGTTTTTGCCCAAAGAACTGTATTAAATTTCTTTTAGCTGAAATTGCCACCCCACAGGTCCGTGTACCTTGCCTGGTGCCTCCAACCAATTTGACACCCAATGTATCCAATAAAGAGAGTTGAGCACCCTCGATATGGGTCTCTTGAAGACATATAATATCGGCCACTAAGACTTGTAGTTCCAGAGCAACCTTTGCCCTCTTTTTTTGTCGTTAAGCCCACTGATATTCAAAGAGGAGATTCTTAAATTACTCATCATGTCCCTTCATTTAATTCCTTTCAACCAATACGTACCCCTCATCTTGCTGCTGACCACCCAATAGGATTGACCTTCCTTTAATCCCCCCTTCTATGATTCTGTACCTTTTGTCTCCTGGTGTCCCCCCTCCCCCAAACTCCTCCCCTCCCCTACCAAATGAGCAATCAGGCTACAGACCTGAATGATGGCGTCTTTAGAAGCATACAAGCCCCCGCCGCCCCCCTACCATGACCCTCCAACATTGAATCATAAAGCAAAACAGAGTGCCCAAAGTAAACCTGGTAACTGGACTACGGCCAAAGTAATCCAGGCTTGTGGCTCAAAAAACAAAAAAAAAGCTTCCAACTGGCTAGGAGCACATTGCATACTGCCTATTTCCATAATTTGCAGTCTAGCCAGGGAGCTCAATTACCTCCTATGATTAAGTTACCTACAGTCTAGCTGTTGGCACCCACTCGTTTTTTTGTAAAGATTATCCTGGGACGCTATCTCGGATGTAAAGCTGCGGGTATGCCCTTTGTATATTACTTTCAAATGGGCTGGATTTTGGAGGTAAACTTCAGTCCCAATCTGATGGAATGGATTAAACAGTTGTCGCAGCCACCATCGCCTCTCTACTGTGGCGTGTGCGAAGTCCAGTCTAACAAAAAATGTAACACCCCGTACTCCTTCCTAGCATTGGGTCGAGCTAGTTCACAAGGGAAGTTCCCAAAATAGACCAGTATGGCCCTAGGTCTTTCCACTTCATTGGGCCGAGTTTTCCTTAACATCAAGGGGAATCAATGGCTTGTTGGATTTCTGCCTCCCAATCCCAGTTTGACTTTTCTGGACAGGCGCCCCTTAATAGATTAATGATATAAGCTCTGGTATTCGAGCCTTCAGTTCCTTCAGGCACTCCCAAGACTCTTAAGTTGTTATGCCTCTGTCTATTCTCATGATCCTCGAGTTTCCAGAGGACATCAGTCAATACTGCTTTGTGTGAGGATTCCTGTTTCAAAACATTCACTTCAGCTTCCAGGGATTCTGTCCGTTCTTCGACCATCGTGATTCTGCCAGCATGTCTGAACATGTTTTATTAATCTTCTTGATAGTCCTGTGTCATTTTTTTGTGGCTAGCCTGGCAAATCGACTCGAATTTCTGGCTTCTTCCTGCATCTGCTTAATTATCTGGAGAATCACTGCCAATGATCCTATGACGGTGACAGGTTGTGAGGGTGTGCCCGCTGTTGTACCATTGAGTTCTATGGGAGTTCCTCCAGATTCCTCACCAGAAAGGGCCATTTGAGTAGCTAAATAATCCTAAAGTAAGTTTTCGGTTGAGGTCTCTTCCCTGCTAGCGTTAGAGTCCTCCCTGCATGCTCTCCTTTTTTTCTCTTCTTCTTTTTCCCTCGCTCGCTCTTAGCAGACGCTTTGCGTTGGGTTATATAGGTGGTGTTGTCTAGAGCTTCTCTAGAGGAGGAGTCTGAGGCTGGCTCATCACTCAAGGAAGACGAGGATTCCTCAGAGTTAGAAAGATCTGAATCATCTGTGAGAAAAACTTCTCACCAATGTCAGGAGATTAGGCCATGGACATTGGGAGCTTCTTTTTAATGACCCTGCTTTGACCTGGAGTAGTTTCAGGTTCACCTCCAGCAGCACCGATATCTTGCATTTCCTTCTGGGCGATTATCACAGGTTGACGTGCAATCAGGAGCTCTGGGCAAGGTTCACTCGACTGTGAAGGTTTAACCAGGTCGAGGTAGAGATTCTGACCCTTATCGCTCAAACCAACTCTGGTTTCGTCGGCCGGATTAAAAGCAGAGTTTAGGGTGGCGCTCTTTGATAAATCGTCTCCTGGCTCGCATGTTAAGTGCAGCTCCATACTCTGAGGAAACGCTTCACCCTGACATGCAATGGAAATGGTTGAGACATCAGTGTCAGGAAGTGATGCTCTTCAGAATCGCTCGGGAGCAGAATGTCGCTGTTCCCAATGCCCCTTCCCAGCTTTCCGGGCTACACGCTTTTTAATACGAGTCCGCCCAAGAAACCTAAGGGGGGGAAAGGGGATGGGACAGAGAAGAGACAGTCACTACGTCTTTTTCTTTCTTGAGTGTTGTCGTTCTTTCTATCTTCCTTGAGGTGACAGTTGTGTATATACTGCAAAAGAAGTATTTACTTTAGTAGGGTTACTCTATTCCTACACCCAACTCTATTAATGTTCGTGTGTGCTCTTTCCTCTCTGATACCCACCCTGTCCTTAGTGACCAATGCTCCTCTTCTGTTGGGGTGTTGTCTTGGTGTGGTACTGCTGTAAATAACAAGAGTTTTTTCTTTTAAAAGTGCCTTGCTCACTCTCTCTATCTATCTCACTGTCACTTTTATTCTTTTACTACAGATTCTCTTACCCAAGATACAACTAACTGGATTCTGGATAGGCAAGTTCTTCTTCTTCTTGGACTTCCTAAATATCTACTTTAGTATTTCTTATCTGGATAGTCGCAATTCTGTACTCCTGTAGTTCTTCATAATTAAGGAGACTCTGAAGTGTAACCTTAAAAAACTAGTCACACTCGTTCGTGAGCTCCTCAAAAAGGACTTCGATTCTGTGAACTTTGTACCTTGACGCTCTACTCTGTGGTAATAGCTGCCAGTGCTGACTCTACTATTCTCCGCTATGATAACTGTGGGCAGAGCTCACAACACTGACTGGAAACTGAAAATTCGCTTGTGCCGCTGACAGATAGTTAGTATCGCTGCTCGCTTACACAATCTCCTCAGAAAAATAATTACTCTAGTGTTTCCTGCACATTGTCGCCATGACCAGTATTCGAAAGGAGAATTAGTGTTGCGTATTATTTTCCTTCACACGCAAGGCTCAAAACAGTCAAACGTTTCTATAATGAAACGCTAGTGCAACGGAACAGTCTTACTGCAATTCTGGAACCTGGAACTCAAATTTCCTAAAACTCGACGAAGACTTCTCCCTCACTAAACTGCGCGACACATGACAGGTGACTCTCTCTCCTCAAAACTCTGGTGAAGTGCGCCACTCCACTGGGCTGACACCTGGATCCTGATGATTTCCATGGAACGCTAGAGCGCTAACCTGCTGCTCAATCGTTCCAACTGTAGCGGCCATCTTAGATTCTGGTCTGTCTTTATTTTGCCTTCCTGTACTGCAATGATTGCGGGGAGCAGGACTTTAGTCCCTAGCGTAAGGTTCGTTTTTGAGTATGGTCTGCTGATCCTGACAATCAGCTTCCCTTTGTTGCAGAGGGGGATAGACATCCACCTTTCCCTCCTCCTGCGGGGCATCAACATTTATCCCAGACCCAATGTCTGTACTCCATCCTTTTCGAGCCGCAGCATGAGGTTTACCATTGCCTGAAAATAGGGGTGATATTAAAGGTTGGGACCCCAGTGGGTCGGACAGTGGTCCAGATTTCCCTGCTCGTTTTGTATTCCTGGCTCCAATAATGCCACTGTCCCAGCTGTTAACTTTGGTTTTACCTCTTTCAGACAACCCTTCCTGGTCCCTCCCTCTCGTCACCTTACCGGAGTCCTGCGAGGAGGGAGGGGTTCCGCTCGTAGAAACTGTAGATGCGGCCGTTTTCTCAGTCTCTTGGCCCGGCATTCTATTTCTCTTTGCCTCGTTAATCCACAGACGCAGCGGGACTCAAAGAAACCACTGTAGCAGAAACCTAGTACTTCTGACGGAGCCATCTGCCATAGGAGGCACCCGTCGGGTCCGAGATTCGGTTCCGGGAACACCTGCGATCCGTCTTCATGGAAGTGAAAACTGGACAGCACACTCCGGCGTCCGATGCAGAGCTTCCTTTCACCGTGGGGGGAACACAGAGGGGATCGACGCGAGCGCACGTCCTACACCGGCGCCATCTTGCTGTATTGTCAACAAGTCTAGATGAGCTTGTAAACTCATCAGTCTATTCAGTGCCATTTCCACCAGATTGGAGAACCATGTCGGTCTGGGCCATTGAGGTGCAATCAGGAATAATGTCATGCCTGTACCTGTCTAACCCTTGTATTATCAGCAGGATTGGTGGAAAGGTGTATGCAATTTTCCCTGACCAGTCTACCAACATGGCATTCACCAGTCACCGATGGTGTGGGTACGTGGATGCAAAGTTTTGGCCTTTACGTTCTCTTGGGTTGGAAAGGGATCATTTACATTTGGGTGCTTTGGCTTTATTGCGCGCCATGGTGAACATTGCCATTGATATTGTCTGTATTTCTTCTACACCCTTAGCATAACGAGTTTGGCAGAGACTGATTCCTTAAAGGCCTCTTGCTCCTGGTCCAGGATGCTCTGGAGCACTGTGAAAAATACTGTTTTACTGTGAGATGGTTGCATGGTCTCCAGAAGGAAACTGGACTCCATGGGTGATTGTAGCCCTCTTAAATAGGGTGTTGTACACAGCAAAGTCCTTGTGAGTGAAGGTATGAAGGGGTATGTGTCCACCTTTTTTCAAGGGAGTCTGACTCTAAGTCTTGCTACCCCCTCCTTTGTTGATTCCAGATAAAGAAACAAGCCCTGCTAAAATTGACCTCTTTTCAGGTTTCCCTAGTGGAAGATTTCGTCTTCCTCCTCTTGCCAGGGCTCCGCTGAAGTCAGGGGCTCCAGCTCTGTGTGCTCCTCTTCCTGGCCCCTCCCCTTTAAAGGCTTTAGTATGATTTGGAATCCCTTTCTGAAGTCATCAAGCTTCTTCCTTCTTCTCATAACGGCTTCCATCTCAGTCTCGAGTCTACATTTTGTCTTTTAAAGCTCAGAGCTTTTTGTTCCGCATTGAGGCGTCTTCATCCTAAGGCTCTTTGTCTCTCTCATGCTCTTGATCCCCTTCAGTAGTCGGGGCCGGTTCCCAGGCTTTACCTCGGTATCTTTCCACTTCGACCCGTGGGATTCTCTGTGTTGATGCGTGCCCTTGATCACTGATGGTTTAGGTGTTGTTGATGGTTTAGGTGTTATGGTAGCATTGAATGATTTTAAGTCTGAGGAATTCGGCTTGGCCTCACTGCGCCCCTGTGGTGTTACCAGTGTACTTTGGAGTCTTCGCCAGCGCTTTCTCCCTCTGTTTCAAAGACTACCTCTGAGTCTGAGCAATCCCCTTGTGCCAACTCAGTTTCTTCAATGTTCTCCTCATCACTCCACAGCCTGAGATCTCTAAGCAAGGTTTTCTACTGTGACTGTGTCATAGTGCAGCGTGCCAACCTTTGTTTCTCCATTGTCTTTAGGGTCTTGGACAGGAACTCTGGACGCAAGCCACACCCTTAAGAGCTAAGGTACTTCGGCAGACTAAGGTTGCAAACCTCCTGACTGTCCTTGTAGGAGAACTTGTGGTGCACTTCGGGCTGAACCTAAAGCGGTATACTCCATATCCGATGTGCCTTCTCCGACCAATATGATCGATGTCCTTGCATAAAAAAAAAAACGTCACTTTTCTTTGTTACTAACTCTAGTCCCTTAATGTCAGTCGTCCAATTTGTATTGCCCTTCAGGTTTTTAATTTGTTTATGATGATCCCTTGACAGAACATTCTCAGTTCCGTGCACTCTTCCAGGCTTCAAGACCTAATAGCGGAAATAAATGATCTGATAATGACGAGCACACAAAGGGGTTTCCGGGTCGTATGTCTGACATCACAAAGGGATTAACTGACATCAAATGGTCAACACCACCCAGAGAGAAAGAATCACACCTTTTGTATCACTGGCTAATTTGGGCTGTCTTGCTTCCTACCAGAAGAAGCCAGAGATATAAAAGGTGTGAAAAAGGTTTATACATCAGAGGACAGTGAAGAAAGCATCCAGTGAGTACTGCCTCCAAGTATGTCTGTCAAACTCCCCAAACAGAGGCCTTTCCAATGCGTGGACTGTGCAAGCCAAAACCTAAAATTTGTCATGTTCAAGTATGCAACTATCTCACTTCTCATGAAGGTAAAACGTAGGTACTAGATGTTAGGGCTAGGAAACACAGGAAATATATCTACAAATACAATCCATGCTTTGGTTTCATATCCTTTTCTTGTGCTTACCATTTCCAATATTTCGGTGATCTTGGCTATCATTCTGGTACTTATGTTTTGTTCTAGGCTAGACCATAATAAAGACATTCAGTATGAAACTAAAGGGGATGGGTCTAGGGAAAATTGCAAACTACCTGTTGGGCTGATTGCTCCTCCCAAAAGAAGCGACTTCTCTTCAGCAATCATTTCAGGCGGATGCCTGAAGAATCCTCATCTTGGGAATTATCACCCCGGCTTTAGACTGGCCCAGAAGCATTTCCCCAGCAACAGTACTCAATTCTGCAAGGTGTCGTCATGTGGCCCCAGCCACGAATCCGAATATGACACCGAAATGTAGTTGGCACAATCTGGCATGCTGCCAGCAATTCCTGAACTTTTTTTTTAACCTCATCTTTATGCGCGGAAAGAAACAGCTAAACCAAAAACAAACAAATACAGCACATAACATGTTTGCATACCTTGGGACTGTATTAATCATGACACAAACTCTTCAGGGGAGCAGGGTGGGCGGTAAGGAATCTGTGGGGAGATTAAGTATTCACCAAAGATATAGTTGTTGAATATAAGTAACTTTTTCTTCTGATGGATATATCTTCCAGCAGTTTTCTCTCCTTATGTGCGAGTCAAACCAATACCTCATTGGGAGGAGTGATGTAGTATCAAGGGTTAGGCTAAAGAAGTCATGAAACTCAGCGCTTGGGAAAGTACCCAATACTAAATGCTTCAGATGTGAGGCAAAAATGCTTGGCATAAGTATACAAAGAAGGACTTTAACATGGGGGAAAGCAACGTCAATTCCTGTGCTTCAGCTGCTTTACATACTACAGTTGTGAATGAGGATACACTCATCTATAATAGGGCTAGAGGGGCAAGGGTTGTCCTCTTCTGGTGAGGTATCTAGGCCACTCATAGGTTATAAGTCCAGATATAAGCCAGCATCAGTATTATGATTGGAAGGAGTCTATCAGTCTCCAAATCATCATCTTCTGTGTGGCCATAGTCTATATAAAGCATTGTGAAAGTGTTGGAACCAAATATCTCCTCCATCCAGGAAAATACCTCCCTAGGGAGGTGCTCTGCCATGGGAAGAAAATGCAAGTTTACCTTAATATTTCCCTAGCCATACAGATATCTTTCGAAGTTGGCAACTTTGAAAGCAGCACCGTAGTGAACTCCGATTGAGCATCTCCTTTGGTGCGAGGAAGGCTCGGAAAGAAAATCCATTGCAAATTGGCAGCATATAACTTCATTTTAGGTGCTGGGGTCAGTGGAGGCGTGAAGTTAAGGTCAGAGCCACCAAGCCCATGGGAACGTGCTGCCCACTGGTTGGCGGCCCAGAAAGTGCAGGTGGCGTTGTGGCCAGACGAAGCATTGCAAAGTGGAAGGCCTTGATCTACATGAGGTGGGATGATGGACCCAGGACCTTTTTTCTCATCTGTTTCAATATCAGGATCTTCTTCAATGATGAAGAAGAGTCCGCCAACAGGGAGTAGTGTTGAGAATCAAGTGGTCCCTGGAGTGGAAACGTTTCTCCATGAAAAAGACAACTCCTTTTTTTGTACTTTTTGTGTTTTTGACAGAAAGATGTTCTGGGGGATTGTTTCCTGACACATAACTTACCTGTGGGTGAAGAACTTAACCGGTGGGTGAAAAAAATTGCTTTCCCATCTCTCTATGGCCATAATTAGAAACAAATTGGCCTCTCACTCCAGCTGGCCTTTGGGCTGCATGAAGGGACAAGAATCGCAAGCTGCAGCTTAATGCTCTAATTGGAAGCACCACATGCTGTTGTCATTTGGATAAGAAATGATGATCTTCTTGCAGACTCTGGACATGGCGTGAAAGTTTTGGAGGAGACATTTAACCTAGTTGCTTGTAACGTGGAGTAATTGTTAGATGAGGCAAAGGAAAAACATGAAGAGACACTAGTGAGCTGATTAGTGCCTAATATACTACCATCTTTTCATTGGTAGGAGTGGGTTTGCGGGTGGAAGCACTTGGTGCCAACTGGCAGCTCTGGAGAGCTCTTGTAGGGAAAAATCTGCCTGCACTAACCTGAAGCCTGGACGGATGATTCATAAAGTCAGGAATCTGCAGAGAGATATCTTCATCAGAACAGGCACTTCTCTTAATATAATGTAAGGGACCAACTCATAGGATACTTGTAAGCTTTCTACATCCAAACTAGTGGGTATAAAAACATGGTACAGGAGCACAGAAGAAACTTCCTGGTGTACCAAAATAATTTCTGGCATGCTTCAGAAAAATAAGGGGGTGGAGAAACAATGCTAAAACATAACCGGAGTAATCTGAAACTTTTAGGAAACATTTGGTACTATAGAGCGTTTCACCTTCAAAGTAACACCTTTATTAGAAAAAGTTGCAAAAGCTGAAGAAGAAAGCCTGCATTTCTAGCAGAAATGATGGGCAATAACAAGGCAAAAAAAGGTACTGGTGTCCTATAATGTGGAAAATATCAATGATTCACAAAATTTTAAGGATATGTTCCGCCCAGATGGTGATCACAAAAGAGAGTTAGGGAATAATGGGGGAACAGGAGTCAAAGTAGACTCTTTGGGCATCACTTTGGATGTTTCTTCCCTAGGAATTATATCTTTACGGCATGAAATTTGTTCCAATAGACCCTCTTAATGGGGATGCTCACCCATTTTTTCCTTCCTCACGGAATTCTCAGCACAGATCTGAGACCAAGCCTAAAGATTTGGTATAGTTCCAACTTCGAATATGTTGGATTTTGTCCTTTTGTTTGAACACAAATTGGGTCCCTTGAATAGATAGCTCATTTTACATTCTTTACTGGAAATTGAGCCCCTGAGACTGGTTTCAAGTAAAGATATTGAGAACGTCTATATAAATTCCTCCGCCCCTTTGCCCAGCTCGAGACTAACATTTAGCTCAAAGATTTTTGTAATGCTGTTTCTGGAGAATGTAGATTATTTTCTGAAAAGAGGAATTGATGTTTGTGTGTTGAACCCGGTGCAGAGTCTAATTATATTAGTCCTTTGTTGAATCCTCAGAGTAATTTTCAGGACTCAGTACCGATGGCCCCTGTTAACCCTAAGGACATACTATCTCTGTAGGCAGTGGTTTGGGTAGGAGGGATATAAAAGCTGTGGAGTCGGAGGAATGGAGTGCCCGGGTGCTAGAGCAGTGAGATGAATTAACCAATTGAAGTTGGGTAGCAGGCACACTAAACGGTGCAAGCAACAATGTAAAGTATCCGATTCTGTGGAGGTAACCCCTGGGGTTATTTAGTATCCTGGAATATGGCGGGCCTAGGTCAATCCTATTCTAAAATAAATTCTGTAATGCACTTTTATTCTTTCTTCAAATGCCTGCAGGAAACATGGGGTCTGTAATGATTTTACATAAGAAAATTATTTTGTTTTTACTTGTGCAGCCAAACCCTCCACAAAAGGGCAAGCTAGTGGAAGTATTGCCATTTTGCTAAAAAATAATATCAATTGGAATCAAAAAATGTGTTCATCCATCTAACCTATGCCTCTGTTTAAAACTGGTTGTGTCTGCTGACGGAGGGAGGAGAGTTGTCATCTTTTAAGCCTCAGGACAACTTAATGTTTGCATTTGTACATAATATCACTCAGTCAGAGAAATGTCCTTTGGTAATTATCGTAGGTGATTTTAATGCCAAAGTATCAAATTCAACATGTATGAACTTCTGTTACACTGAAATAAATGAAGCATGGTCTCTACCTCAAGAAGTGCTCCCTTTAAAAACTAGAATAGATAGATGGGGTTTATTATTCCTAGAAAATGTAAGATCGTATGAATTTGTATTTTTGAATGGCAGATTACCCGAAGATTCTCCTGGTTCCTATACTTTCCAGTCCCCTCATGGTGAAGCTTTAATTGATTTTTATGGTGGTGTCATGTCAAATGTTGTGTGCCTGCTCACACCTGAAGATCTTGTGGACAGATTTAAGAGATCATAGCATTCATTCTTTGTCTGTTGACCTAGAGTTCAAGGTTCTTGATTCTTGGGATTCCAAGAAGAACAACATGGCCTATAATAAATCGAATGGGTGTACTTTTTGGTCTCACAGTAACATAAAGGCCTTGGCCCAAGCTCTTAAAGTAGCAAGTCTAGGCCCCCCGATGCACCCTCAAAAGACCCCATCTCTTGGTACGAAAGGCAGTTGACCTCCTTCCATGGTTACGTGAGCAAAGCTAGAGGGAAAAGTTGTAAATCACCTATTAGGACTTCCTGGGCTGAAAAATAAATAAATCAGGAAAACAAAATCCTAATTAGGAAGCAATTTACATTATTTACAGTTCCGAGACAGGGCGAAATTTACCACCTTAAGCTCAAGAGAACAATATTGAAAGCAGCAGAACGCCAAGGTTGTTTGGTATCAAACTTGGTGGCCTTAATCACTTGGTGCACTTCTCAACCCAGTAGCCTCAGATAGGAACTTAGGAATAATATTTGACTTTAGCTTGACCGTTGATGCTCAGGTCAAAAAAGTTACTTCTGTTTGCTTTTTCATGTTGCGCACCTTAAGGAAAGTCCTTGCATTCATTCCTTATGAACTTCAAACATCAGTGGTTACTGCCTTAGTTTTGTTTAAGTTGGACTACTGTAATGTGCTATATGTAGGCATTCATCAACGCTCTTTAAGGTAATGTGCTATATGTAGGCATTCATGAACGCTCTTTAAAGAAACTTCAACACCTACAGAATGCGGCATCTTGCTTATTAAAAAAATTCCTACGTTTAAGCCAGTCTCTAAGGCTTTATCAGAGCTCCACCGGCTTCCAATGAGGAAGGAAGTGAGGTTTAAGCCTTATGCATGGCACACAAGACTCTGCATGGTGACGGCCCAGCATTTAATAAAAAAAGTTCTCTTGGTACTCCCCCAGAAGAAATTTGCGCTCTGTATATTCTAAAACTGTTAATGTCTCCAAAGTCAGAAGAAAGAAATTGGGTGGCAGGAGCTACATCCACACTATGGTACAACTCTGGAATAATCTGCCTGACCAGCTAAGAGGTCAACCTAACGTATCCAGCTACAGGAAACATCTTAAAACTTGGTTATTCTCTCGAACATTCAATCAGCTTTAGGACTTCCAGTTTAAATGGCAGCTCCTTGATCTTCTATTATACTACGTTGTAGACTCTGCGCCAGGACATTTTTGGCATTCACACGCTATATAAAATACATCAACAAAACAACAACTACACAGAAAAGAAGAGGATAGGCAGTGGTTCAATCTGAGGGAATCTGCCTCCTCTAACAATCCAAGAAAATATTGGACTCTAATAGCACAATACTGTGACTCCAGAGTCACTGCCCAAGTAATCCCGATATCAGATAACAACTGGACTCAATATATTTCGAGCTATATGCCTGTAACTCAAGTAGTAGTGCCTTGCCTGTTCTAAGTTTTGATGCAGACCCTATAGTACTTCATGGCCCTTCTTCTGGTTACGACGGTCCTGGCTGATCTGGGGAAGGCGGAATGTGTGCTGCGGGATTTAGAGCGGCGCAGGCCCGAGCGACCAGACTTACAGGACAAGCTGCTTGAGGCAAAGGAGTTAGTTGCGACTGAAACAGAGCGACTGCGGTGTTTTGATTATAAGTTGGATGTCACCAGAGTGCATGCGGAAAGGGACAAGGTAGGAACACTACTGGCTAAGCTAGCTAACCCAGAACCTAGAGGTTGCCCGGTCATGAGCATTAGAACAGAGACAGGGGAGGTAGTCTACTCGCAGACTGCGGTTTTGAAGCGATTCCAGTCGTATTATACAGGCCTGTATGAGAGCCAATTGGGGGTGGATGTCTGTACAATAGCCGACTATCTGGAGACTATTCATCTCCCAATGTTGGATGTCGAGACCGCGAAAGAAATGGGCGGACCCATAACGCTATCAGAGATTCAGATGGCCATCAAGCAGATGGCTAGAAACAAAACTCCAGGGGTAGATGGTCTACCGATTGAATTTTAGGTGCAGTATATTGATGTTTTGGCGCCCAGGCTCCTGGTGGTCTACGCTGAAGCCATGACACTTGGGCGTCTACCCCAGTCGATGAGGGAAGCATTAGTGGTGCCGCTGCTGAAACCTGGCAGGGAGGCCTCCGATGTGACGTCGTATAGACCATTGTCTATGTTGACGGTGGATTATAAAATACTGAGTCGTATCCTAGCCACTAGATTACTGCCACACATGACCATGCTGGTTCATGAGGACCAAGCCGGGTTTATTCCCACCAGGAGCACATCTATAAACATTCGCCGCCTGGTTCGCATAATAGACAGCGCTTGGAACCTTGATCAGAAACCAGCAGTATTATTGGTGGATATCGAAAAGGCTTTCGACAGACTGGAATGGGGGTACCTCGATCAGGTGCTAGAGAAGTTCGGTCTGGGAGATGGCTTTGGGCATTGGACGAGAGTCCTCTACTCCTCTGCCACTGCCAGGGTACGATTGGGATCTGTTATATCCTCAGATTATCCGGTGTGCAGGGGGACGAGGCAAGGTTGCTCGCTATCTCCCCAGTTGTTTGCCTTGGCGATGGAACCTTTGGCGGCACAGGCGAGGACAGGGACGATGTACAATGGGATTGGCTGTGGTGAGGAGACTCATCATATATCATTGTACGCTGATGATCTCCTGCTGTACCTAGAAAATACCGAAGAAGCTCTGGTAGGGGCTGTGGGGATGCTGTCGGGCTTTGGCAGGCTATCGGGCCTCAAGGTAAACTGGAATAAAACTTGTTTTTTCCCACTGCGGGCGGATACGCCGTATCCCCCTCCCACAGTGGATGTGGTCTGGGAGGATACATGCTTCACCTATCTGGGGGTCCGAATCTACCACGACATCGCGAACCTGTTAGAAGGTAATATAGGGCGTTGAATAAGGGCCCTGAAAGGGTGCATGACCTTCTGGGCCTTCCTCCCGTTGTCGGTGCAGGGCCGAGTTGCATTGTTAAAGATGGTGGCTCTGCCTCGGCTGCTCTATTACTTCCGTACCCTGCCAATCTGGATCCCACAGCGGATCTTCAAAGACCTGAGGACGTTGATTATTGGCTTCCTTTGGGGGAGCGGACGGCGTAGGGTGGCCTTGACTACTCTGATGCGGCCCAAAATCGAGGGAGGGCTGGCGGTCCCTGATTTTGAATTATATTACCTGGCGGCACAGCTACAAGTTTTAACGCAGAACGTTGCTAAAGTGTTTAGAGGCCCGGAACAAGAGAGGGGGACCGGTATCCAGAGACACATTTTATCTTACATAGTCATGCAACAGAAACTGGATCTGAGAGGCTTATCCATAGAGGAGAGAACTCTTCGGCTGTGCTGGCACAGGAGCATGAAGAGAGCGAAAGCAGCACGACCATATGCACCGGAGATCCCTCTGGGGATGCTGACGGCGTTGCCGCATGGAGGCGACTGGTCCCCGTTGGCGGAGTGGGAAGAGTTAGGGCTGCAGATGGTAGGGGACCTCTATGTCGACGGGGTGCTTGCCCCCTTCGGGGTGTTGCAGGATCAGTTTGGCCTCCCGGATGGGAGTTACCTCCTGCATGCGGCGGTGATTGCAGCGATACAAAAGCACTGGAGGGAAGGGCTGGTGGAACCTACCACAACCATGGCCTGCCAGTACGTGGTGATGGCAGCGGGAACGATTAAGGCGGTGACCTGCCTCCACTCTAGAATGCTACATGAGGGAATGGAGCCGCTCACAGCATTGAAGGAGAAATGGGAGGAAAGCATGGGCAAACCCATTCCGGAAACGGTTTGGAGCCATATCCTGCGAAGGACGTGGAAGGGTAGCAGGAATGCCCGTTTTCAGCAGGTACATTTCTTCATCCTACATAGGGCCTATTTGACCCTGGGAAAGATTGGACGATACTTTAAGGTGCAGGATGCGGCATGCCCGAGATGCTCAGCGCTTGGGGCCGAGCTAGACCATCTACTGTGGGGGTGCCCAAAGGTAGGGACGTATTGGGCTGAGGCAGGAGAGCTTCTGAACGCAGTCACTGACCGGGAGGTAGAGTTCGACATGGTGACATGTCTACTGCTCTGGTTCCCTCATACGGCAAGGACGAAAGTAACGAGCAAATTCATTGACCTAGGTCTCATGTTGGCCCAGAGAGAGATTACATGGCACTGGAAATCCAGGGAGGGCCCATCAGTTAGGAGATGGATGAATGAGCTGTTGAAATGGTCTAGATGTGAAAGTGTGCTCAGAAGGCGACAGGCTGCCAAGGCGGGTAACAAGAAGGGCTTGAAGTTGGCGAGGGCTTGGGAGATGATAGTACAGGCTCTGCAAGACTACCTGCTGGAGTGCGAAGAACACGAACATTCGGAGGGTGGGGTTCCATGAGGCTTGGGAGACCAAATGCAAAACCCGATTAATGGCAAACTTTAGCGTCAGAACCCACAATTATAACCCACATCAGCAGCAGTTGGGGGTGGGAAGGGTGGAGGGGAGTTAATGGGGTATTGCGGTAGTGATCAGAAGAGCGCCTGCAGAAAGGATCTATGACTGATGACTACAGGGGAACGGGGTTTCAGAGCAGCGCTCCTTGGGTACATATAATGTGATTACCGATAGGCCTTAGGAACTGCTACCACGGGAGGGCACTAGTGTGGACCTGATGTTGTGGACACGAACAATGCTGGTGCCAACCACTCTGAGTGGCTGACTATACTTGGCGGCGTTTTTGGGGAGGGAGTTTGATGGGTATAAAAGCAGATACTATATTATGCTGTTGACCTGACCTCTCTATGAGATGTTCGCCATGATACTCTGAGTCACTGTACTGGTACGCCGCCCGGCCCCCGGGATGTGGGCTGAATGGCTGTGTGCATTTTTATAATGACGGATGTGCTTTGAGATGACATGCGTGTACAGGTTGACTTAATGGATGCCTTGTTTATAACTCTGCAATAAAAACATGTTTAAAAAAAAAAAATGTCCCTTCTTCTGGTAAGGGGATTGGGGGATTCATTTAAGGTGCAAAAATGTCTGTGGCCATGGGGCCTGATGAACTCCCGATAGCTCTTATTAAAGCAGGTAGCTTCTTTATGGACCACCTTTCTGTGCCCATTATTCCAGCATTGCTACTGGTCGGGCGATATTCCATCTCCTTGGAAGGGAAGCATTACTGTTCTCAATTATTAAAAAATATTGAAAACTTCTCCCACCAGTTATAGACAAATTGCCCTTCTGGATACAACAGGCAAATTATTTGCCAAAAGAATTTTACTTCCGCTCCAAGAATGGGCATTTGGAAAGAACATCATTCCTTTCAAGCAGGCTGGTTTTCGTAAACCTTGTGGTACCTTTGACAATATTACAGCTCTACAAACACTTATAAAAAAGTATCTTCAGTCAAGGGGCATGCTGATGTACTCTGCATTTATTGATTTCTCCACAGCATTGCACAGGGTAGACCGAGGGACGCTGTAGAGAAAACTGTTTGCACAAGGAATTCCAACTCATCTTCAGAGGCTAATAATAACCCTTCTCTCTTCTACATGGACTCAAGTCCTGATGGGAGGGAACCTAGGTTTCTCGAGAAGATTGGGGATGCAAAATGGTTTGAAGCAGGGGTGCCTTTTGGCACAACTTTCCTTCTTGCTTCATACTCGATTTGCCCCGCAAAGTAGGTCTAGTAAAGCAGGACCCGCCTGATGATGTAATCCTGCTGAATTTAACTCCACTAGGACTCCAAAGGTGCCTTTGCGCTTTGTAAATCGATGTGGAAGAACACTCTTTAAAAATAAATACTGACAAGACTGACCTTTAGAAAGTAGGGTGTTATAGATAAGGCAAAACTTAATTGGTTCTTGGGGAATGATAAAATAGCAATTTTATCCCTACCTTAGCAGGACTTTTTTTTAAGTGATTGTTCCAATAATGATCATATAAACCATTGTGAAAGTAAGGTACTGTCCCAGGTTTCTGCCATTCATAGATTGTGCAAGTGCTACGGGAAAAGACACTTTGCACAGGTCTTATAGGTCTACAAGGCTAAAATTCCACCCACTTTGAGTAATGCCTGTGAAGTCATTGACATGCAGCACTGAACCTTTTTTTTACTCTATCAAGGGGCGTATTTACCGCCAAATTTGAATTCTGAATTATTTGGCTTCTCCATCTGTTGTTTGAAACGAATTTGGATTACCCTCCACGGTTGTGCTTGCTATGGCAGCAGTCTTAAGGTGGGTAACAGTCTGACAGTGAAAATGGGTCTATTTGAGCCGCATTAAAGCGTGGAATCTTCCACACTATGAGAGAGAAATGTGCACTCTAGTTCTCTTTCATGAAAGAAATGGAATGTTTGAGACTGATCAACATGGGGATGCTCCATTTCCAAAACCTTTTCTAAAAAGTTCAATTAAAAAAATCAGCATACAGTGAGTAGGAAAAAAGGATATTTTACTCAGCACCCAGCATGAGAGGAATAAGATTGTAATAGATTGTAATAGAGGTAGCATATGTAAAATTCTCTAACTCTACCTCACATGGAACCTTTCCTATTGTGTCCAGAGAATAATCTTATTCTAAAGCTGAATTAGCTTCCTTTGTGGGTAATCATAGGAATATGGTAAGGTACATTGAAGGAAATGAGATTTTGTGATCTTTGTCTCAAATATGTTCCAGATATAACTCATGTGGCCTTTGTATGGCCATATTTCCAATCTGCACGTTGTCACTTTTTGAGACCGATCTTTTTGAAATATAATATAAATTTGGCAGCTGAGGTTCGACAATGTTTATTTGTTTCTTCAACCGAACTGGCTTGTGCAAAAATATTAAATTTGACTAAAATGTTTTTTAAATGTGCAATTACGCATGTTATGTGTACTAGCACCTGGCATTTTGTAAATTATTTGTAATTAATTATTTGCACTGATACGCTGTGACCCACGTATGTTGTTCATTGCGTATACTTATATCTTGCATTTTAATACTGAGTGGAGTGAAATGTATAATTAACTTTTGCAGTCATATGCTTTAATGCACAAGTTACTTACTTGTGTAACGCTATATCTGTAAGAGACATTAGTTAGTGATAGATTCCTTACCTTAGAATATCCCCAGGCATCAGACTGGATCCGGAAAGTTTTCGTCAGCAGTACCCCTGTGCGTCGTAGGCGTCGTCGTGCGGTTCTGCATACAATCAGTGGCGTCATAGCCGCCGAGATTACGTCGTAGGACCTACTTAGACGCGCCCACGCGCGCTGACGTCAGTTCTGTACATAACTTTTCCGCGCCAGGAGCGCAGAGCCATGCCAGAGACCAACTACTGGTGCAATAGAACTAGGTCCCTAGAAGGGATGACCTGAAGCCTAGAGAACAGTTCGCAGAACGGGGAGGATGGGCGGGCAGGTAAGGAATGTATCACTAGCTAATGTCTCTAACAGATATATTGTTACACAAGTAAGTAACTTGTGCATCTGAAAGAGACACGTTAGTGATAGATTCCTTACCTTAGAAAACATACCCAAGCAATACCAACCCCGGTGGTGGGTCTGCGAAGTGAGATTACACCAGAAAGTCACGGAGAACTGAACAGCCAAAGGAGCCGTCTCTCCGGACCTGACTGTCAAGGCAATAGTGCTTTGTGAAGGTATGCAACGAGGCCCAAGTGGCCGCCTAACAGATGTCTTGCAGGGGAACACCTCGTCCCAATGCTATAGTAGCTGCTGTCACCCTGGTAGAATGGGCGCGCAGCCCAACCGGAGGCTCCTTTTTAGCCAGAGAGTAAAAGGCTTTAATGCACAAGACAACCCATCGGGAATTAGTCCGCTTGTGCACAGCCCGACCTTTCTTGGCACCCACGTAGCCAACAAAGAGCCGGTCATCCACCCGGAACTGTTGTGTGCGGTTGAGATAGAACGAAAGCGCACGTTTTGGGTCCAGATGGTGGAGCCTCTCCTCTTCTCTTGAAGGGTGCGGAGGCGGAAAGAAAGTGTGCGGAGTGACAGTTTTCCCGAGATGAAAGGCAGACACTACTTTTGGAAGGAAGGAGGGACGCGGCCGAAGCACAACCTTGTCTGGATGAATCGCCAGGAAAGGAAGTTTACAGGAAAGAGCCTGGAGCTCACTCACCCCCTGAGCGAAGGTGATGGCCACCAGGAAGACAGTCTTCAAAGTTGATAACCGCAAAGGACAGTTATGAGGAGGCTCAAAGGGAGCGCACATCAAGTATGTGAGAACCAGGTTCAAGTCCCATTGAGGCATCACAATAGGAATAGGAGGGAAAACCAATTTTTTTCCACCGACAGGCGTATACCGTTTTAGTGGAGGGACGCCTGGCTGCCAGAATCCCATTACAGACTTCAGGAGGCAAGTCAAATGGAATCAGCTGTCGCCGCTCAATGTCCACGCAAGGAGGTGGAGGCTGGACAGATTCGGGTGGAGGACCGTCCCCTGTTGCTGTGACAGGAGATCGTCCCGAAGAGGCAGTCGGATCGGGGGATCCACGCTCATACTGAGTAGCTCGGGATACCAAACTCTTCGAGCCCATTCCGGTGCCACAAGAATGAATTGGGCCCGGTCATGCGGAACTGCTGACATTGCGCGTTCTCTTCGGTGGTGAATAGATCTAACCAAGGTTCTCCCCACTGCTGAAAGACCTTGCACCACCTCCGAATGAAGACGCCATTCGTGATCCCAACATGCACCTGCGGCTGAGTTAGTCTGCCCTGGCGTTCAGGGTACCTGCCAGGTGTTGAAACACCAAGGAAATGCCTTTACGTTCCAGCCACGTCCAGAGACATAGAGCCTCCTGACATAGGGTCCACGACCCCACCTCGCCCTGCTTGTTGCAGTACCACATGGCGTTGATGTTGTCTGTGAACACCTGCACTACTCTCCCCTTGACAGAGGGAAGAAATGCTTTCTGTGCAAGTAGGAACGCCCTGAGCTCTAAAAGGTTGATATGGAGCTTGGACTCCGCCAGAGACCAGAGGCCTCTGATCTACGCCTCTCCCATGTGGCCGCCCCATCCCAGGAGGGACGCGTCCGTCACTACGGTGTGCTCCGGTTGGGGAAGGCAGAGGGATCTGCCGCTGACCCAATGCTGGTTCGTGAGCCAGCACTGCAAGTCCTGTGCAGTGCCCTCCGAGATCTGGACATAGTTGGACAGGTTTACCTGATGCTGCGTCCACGGGAACTTCAGGTCCCACTGCAGAGCCCACATATGCCATCTGGCATGATAGATGAGTAGGAGGCCATGAGGCCCAGCAGCCTCAGGGTCGTCCTGACCGAAACCCAGGACCAGGGCCAGGGCCGAAAGATCAGAATCATAGCCCGAATGTCCCGGACTCGCTGTTCGAGAGGATAAACCCGAAACTGCACCATATCCAGAACCGCTCCGATGAAGAGGAGCTTCTGAGAGGGAACCAGGTGCGACATTGGCACGTTGATGGAAAACCCCAGCAAATGCAGGAGGTCGGCCGTTGTCTGGAGGTGGTAGACGACTGCCTGGGGCGAGCCTGCCTTCAACAGCCAGTCGTCAAGATAGGGGAAGTCTGAAACCCCTGATCTGCGCAGATGAGCTGCGACCACCGCCGTCACTTTCGTTAACACCCAAGGGGCGCTGGTAAGGCCGAAAGGGAGCACGGTGAACTGAAAGTGCCCGTGGCCCACCGTGAACCGTAGGTAACGCCGGTGGGCTGGCAGGATGGGGATATGAAAATAAGCATCCTGCAAGTCCAAAGCTACCAGCCAGTCTTGCGGGTCTAGGGCAGACAAGACCCGAGCAAGCATGAGCATCTTGAACTTCTCCTTCTGTAAGAATCGATTGACGTTCTGGAGGTTTAAGATAGGGCGCAGACCTTTGTCTTTCTTTGAAACCAAGAAGTAGTGGGAGTAACAACCATGACCTACTTCTGTCACCGGAGCGCGCTCGATGACCCCCTTGGCCGCAACTGTGCCAAGTGATCCCCGACATGCGGTGGTACTGAGGTGGCATGGCTGGAGGGGTAGACTTGAAGGGGAGGGAGTAGCCCCTTCGGACTATCAGCAGAACGCACCTGTCCGAAGTGATGGTGTGCCAGTGGGGGAGGTGATGGTGAATCCTACTGCCCACTGGCATCTGGTGGGCCTGAAACACCGGACTAGGAAGGTTTTGAGGCGGCGGTGGCAGGAGTGGTGGTGGATTGACCTGCCCACTGTCTTCGGGACCCACCACGTCGGGTCCCACGTCCGCGGCTGCGCTGAGACTGCGGCTGCGCAGGCCTGCGGGCCTGAAAGGAACGCGATTGGGCGCCTCGACCTTGACCTCGAAAGGAGCAAAAAGCGGACCCACAGGGAGTGCGCATGGTGGCGAGACCCAAGGACTGGGCCATAGCCCGAGAGTCCTTAAAGTGTTCCAGGGTGCTATCCGCCTGGTCACCAAAGAGGCATGTGCCATCAAAGGGCATGTCCAACAAAGTGTTCTGAACATCCCCGGAGAAGCCAGTTGTTGTTAGCCAAGCATAACGACGGAGCGTCAACATTGAGGAAAGTGCCCTGCCGAGTGAATCGGCCGTGTCAAGGCCACAACGGATAGTGAATTTAGCAGCATCTCTCCCCTCGGTAAGGGCCTGGGCCCGAGCTTCCACAGGGCACTGAGGCAACACCTGTGCCACCGTGTCCCACACAGAATGTGAATAGCGGCCCAACAGGCACGCAGTATTCACCGCCCGCAACCCAGAAATGGCAGAAGTGAAAATCTTTTTCCCAAACTGCTCCAGTTTCTTAGATTCCTTGTCCGGAGGGGCAGAAGGGAATGCGCTCGGTGAGGCAGAGGCCTGGACAACCAGACTCTGAGGCGTCGGGTGTTGTGTGAGAAAGCTGGGGTCGCCCGGTGCCGGGCGATGGCAGTGCGCCACACCCTTATCCACAGGAGCCCCTGTGTTGGATTGGTTCCAAGTACTCAACAAGACGTCAGTAAGTGCGTTGTTGAAGGGCACAGTGTACCAGGATGTGGAGAGAAATCCAGATCCACTGGACCTTCCGTATCACCTTCCCATTCTGGCTCATCCTCGCATTGAGCTGCAAGAGGATCTTCAGACCCCTCCAAGTACTCCCCTTCATCCATCGGTTGTTGAAGAGGCCGGTAAGGACGAGGTGCCCGGGGGAATGGGAGAAACTCTCCACCCACACGGTGCCAGCGGTGGCGCCGCGCCCGCCGCCGAGCCCGGAGGCAGCGCCAGGGCCGGCGGCAAGGATGGGGCCTGCTGTGCCGTAGGGTATCGTGCCAGCGTAGCCAGGGCCAAAGGTGGCGGCACAGGGCAGAACCACCCAACGGGTCCGCGCGGCCCGAAGGCACTCCGGAGGGACCTGATGGGCCAAACAAACGTCTTATGGCCGACAGGAAAGCCTGTATTTTGTCCGGAGTAGCGTGCGGGCATGGAAAGGACGGGTAGGCCGCAGGCAACAACGGAGACTCCATCGGAGCCGCAGGGGTGACTGCCCGCCCCCTCCACCACGTCCCACGACCGGTGAAGGGTAGACGAAGAGCAACGTCCCTTCTTCGACTTTTTATGGTGCCGTGACTTACCTGTCCCCAAGTCTGACGAGCGATGGTGACGGCTCTGCGACCGGGCCCTCGACCTCCCATGTGAGCGGAACCTCGATTGGAGCGGAACCGATTGCCGGACCTCCAATAACTTTCGAGAACGCTCCCGCAAAGCTTTCAGCGCCATGGCCCGACAATCAGGGCACGCCTCGGGGTCATGGGCGTGCCCCCAGCAGAAGAGACACACGTCGTGCGGGTCCGCTACCGACATGTTCCGACGGCAGGTACTACAGGACTTAAACCCGGGCATCCCTACTGCACCAGGAGTCGAGTACTCGACAAGACAAGAGAAACCAGTTCTCAGAAACCAAGTTAAAATATTAACTAGGGGTACCGCTCTCTCTCGGATCTGAGCTTGCTGACGTGGAAAAAGAAAGAACTGATGCGTGGGCCCGTCTAAGTAGCTCCGACGACATCATCTCGGCAGCTACGACGCCACCGACATATGCGGAGCCGCACGACGCCGCCTACCGATGCGCAGGGGTACTGCTGACGAAAACTTTCCGGATCCAGTCTGACGCCTGGGGATATTCTAAGGTAAGGAATCTATCAATAACGTGTCTCTTTCAGATTGCGCTTTTATATGTTGTGGCCTCTAGTAGATTGTTTTGCACATTAGTACATCTTAGGTCTCTAGCATCTTATTATGGAGTGTATTGCATTGTACATTTTATTCATGCAGTCATATTTTCTCTTCACTCTTTAGATGTTGTGTTATTATGTGTATACATATGCATCTATTTGCATCTTGCACTTTTTTATATTTCTGCAGCTATATACTGTTTGCACTATATGCACTGTGGCATGCATATTGTTATTTCTTCCCTGTGCCATTGTACAGTAAGGAACCATCATTTCTAACGTTGCAGTTATTTATTACCTAGCATTTTATCCATTGTGATCTTTTTTTAGAATGTTTTTAGAATGTTGCAATAATGTCTGTGTAACGGATGTATTTTTTTATGTGGACCTCAGTCGAGTTCCAAAATATAATAATATTAAAAACAGCACGAATAACTCAAAGGAAATCTTCTCTACTGTGAAGAAATTCACCTCCTCTGCTACAGGCGCAACAACAATCACCCTCTCTCAGGAGCTCTGGTCCCAGCTTGTTCATTATGTCTGCAAAAAGATAAACACAATCTAAGACAACTTCGGCCCTTCCGCTCTGGCAGCCCTCCGTCACAACGATCACCACACACCAGATTCTGCCCTGACCTGCTAGCCAACCATGACCCCCACGGAAACCGCCGCCACCATGGGCTCCATCAACTCAGGAGCGTTCTCTGATCTTATCAGCATTTTGCCTTCTCCAATGGTATCGCGTCCTTTCGCACTACCCTCACCCCAATCCTAAATACCTCCCGCACAAAAGCTACTTTCCCAGACACCTGAAAACACACCACCATCCTACAGCTGATGAAAAAACCTACAGTAGATCCAACTTTACCAGCAAACTACAGAGCCATCTCCTTGCTACCCTTCCCAGCGAATGTCTTGGAGAAACTCAACAAAAGACCACAAGAACAGCTCAATGAGAGACCCTTTGCAATCAGATTTCAGATCTAACCATCACACCAAGACTGTCCTCATTGCCGCTCCCGACAACATCCTTCTAATCAAGGACCAAGGCGATCTACAACTAAGGTGAACCTATATCACCATAATTGTTTAGATAAAACATTGCAGTTGTATTGCTCTTTTGAATCTGCACCTGAACACTGCACACTTAGGAAATGATGTACTTCAAAACTAGCTTGAGAGTCCTGAGTTCCAAGACACAGATGTGTTCTTGGACTCCATCCTTTAACTGTGGTCATTATTGACAAGTTGTTCACAGGGTCTCTTTTGGAGGGATGCATCTGTAACTACTGACAAACCTAATCTTAGTGATGGGCTAATCTGTCCACCATTGTAATGACTGTACAAAGCAAGGGAGAAATCACAGTTACCTGCTTCAGACTGCTGTGATGCTGATGCCAGTCACTACAGCAATAGCTACTTACAAAGCTTTTAATTGTAATACTCACCAGCTTTGTACAGTCATCCAGTACTACCACCATGCTGGTACTCTGTTTGAATTAGCCTAGTCTCCGATAGGCACTTGCAAATAAAGGGCATGTTGAGCATCTGGACTTGCACATCTCCCAAGAAACCTGTGAATCTTATCAATGCAAGTCTACACAGAATCACTCCAGATTTAATGGATCGCGTAAAGGCAACAGATGCATCTAATCTCCCTCAGCTACATCACATCATCCATTCCATAATTAAGCAGGTCTAATAAAGGATCCTGCATATGTTCCAAGAACACAGAACACACAAGTGCTGTTGTCTTCTATCCTATCTGCCATTTCCTACATGCTTGGGAATACTGCACCACTAATCAAGCGACAGGCTCCTTAAGTCAAATAGATTTCTGCCCAGAGCATCAAGCTTTTCAACCCTCTGTCATGGGATGGCAAAGGAAGGTGTTCTGTTTATGCTTTGTTAAAAAGGCTTGAACAACAAGTCTTTCCAGCAGAGACCGCAGAAACACAACACCCATTGCACAGACATGTGATTCCCTGCCTAGTGGTGTGCATGGATTACAGCTTTCACATTCCCAAAGTACTTTTTCCAAAAGAGCATCATTAAAATGTATACTTTAGTCCTTTGAAGTATAATGGTAGAGGCAGGGTCTCTGCAGATTTCTTTTACATTACTGCTGTCAAAGGTTTCTTGAGTTGTAGGCCTTTTCTAATATGAGAAACTATTGAAACCATTAGCATTTTAAATGTTTGGAAAAAGTAACACCTCGGAATCAGAATATTCCAAGAGCACTGAAACTCCCCTCTTCCCACTATTAAGACTGCTCTAAATACTATGAGGAAAACAAGGAGGAGTGATTGACTTATCCTTCATCACATTCATGTTTTAATCCCTGAGCCAGGAGCCCAGTGTCTCCATGAATGTATGCTACATTAATGCTTGTAACATCTTACATTAACACTCACTTAAGCACTCTCCTGTTTATGCTATCCCAAAAATAGATTTTTATATGAAGTTTGCCCCGTTAAACTTTTTCCTAGGTCCAGCATTTCTCAAAGAAATGCTCTTCTACTGTTCTCTCACATAATTAAATAAATATGTAATGGTTCTGAATGGTCTCTGTAAAGAAAAGGGGGTCAAGCAAGGCATGCTGCAAAGCTTTGCGATGCTGTGGGTAAGCGCCAATACAGGGGAATCTTGACAGTTGGTCTGGGTCTGTGAACCACCTACTTTTTTTCTTGTGCTCAGGATGAGATGAGAACGACTCTTTGTGCTTCTTATGCTTTTTTACTCACCCAAAACCTTTCAGGCAAACTGCTCCAAGCCTTGAAACCGGTCTCACCCACAGAGGCTATGACAAGTCTAACGCTTCTTTCAAAGGTCTTATGAGGCAAAAAAGAACAAAGCGTGCCCATGCCCTAATCAAGTTTTTTTACCCGAGCACGACATGCACTTAGTATGGATCCCTGCCTGATATTTGAAGGCTTTGTTTCTCTCAGAGACTTATTGACTAAGGGTTACGGAAGGGACATACTCCCTGTGGAAACAAAATGTGGGCACAAATAAACACTGGAAAGATCAATTGTGGTATATGGTATTATCGATATTTGATAATATGGTGGCTCTTTTTCTTGTACTTATTGTTATGCAGTCACTTGTTGCAATTCTTGATTTACTAAGGTTGCAGGGACGAAAGGAGCACAGCATCCCCTGCCGTGAGTGGAGTGTAGGTATTACAAAGAAATTGTGGCTTCAATCTGATGAATGGGAAGTGGTCACTTACGAAATATGAAGGAATGAGTATCCACTATAAATATACCGTTTTGCTAGGTTAGACTCCATTCTGGGGCTGTAGTTATCATTTAGCATAATACCACCTTATAGATGGCATGCTTAACAATAGGAAACCATTTGTTATGGTAATTTTTGTAAATGATCTTCAACTGCATCACCAGGTCCTAGCCTGTGGTTGAGTGCTCTATTTTTCCCTAACTTACGCAAGTATAAAAGACATACATATCTAGACTGCTTTTTCAAAATGCTCTCTTTTTCCTAACATCTACACATATTGTATTCAATACATTCAGAAGAACCAGAAGTAAATCTTCAGGAACTCATTTTTTTGCATAAAATGTATATTTTGTCTGTGTGCACCGCAAGGTAAAAGAAATACATTTTCCTTAAAGCTTGAACAATGTTGTGGTAACATTTAGTAACACCAGTCATACTGAGGTGCCTAAACATCATGGTGTTGCAAGGGAATAATCATTGGCAATGCTGATGAATGACGTAAGCGAAATAGAATTTGCTAATGTCACTTTAGAGGTAATTCATAGAAGATGCCTCATCAGACTGCATTCCGGTAAAACATCGATCAAAGTACGTGTTTTTATTGTTCATTAAAAGTTTTAGTTGAAACATAGCTTTCTACAGCATCTGCACAGATGAAAAGCACTGTCTGCATGCCCAAACTACAATGAAGGTTGGTCTATAATGTTATTCCATGAATTATAAAAGAGCATGTTGTGAGTGGAATGCGATCATCATTGTATATAATCATGTTTCCCTTCCCAAAGTGCCCCACTGTGAGTATTTTGTATCCTAGCTTTTGATTTTGGCCCGGGCACCATCGTAATCTCTTGCGTGAGCAAAGCCTAGGCCTATTCCGTCAACATAAAAAGGTTCCTCAACTTCTCCTGTGATATAGAGAAATGCATCAAGTGTGTCCTCACTGACTGAGGGTGGACTACTACTGTTCCTGCCATAGGTTTAGTACACAGAGGTGGTGGGAGCGTACTGGGTTTTGTGAATCTATAGCTGTGATCAGACCTTAACAGCTGTGTCATTATACTGCAGGCCAACTGGTCCAATCATGTTATGTTCTGCTTCTATGTGATTACCAAAATCCTAGCGCTAACATACCAAGTGTATGTTGTGTGTGTCTCTGTATTCAACCTGCGTGGTACATGTATGGAGTGTGAGCGAAACAGAGTAATGGAGGCCTGTGTGATCCATTTTGGATACCCAAGGCCTGGCCTTTTGTACCAGATGGGGGAGACATTATTTTCCCAGACAATGGAAGTTTATTGCTGACATTTCTGAAGCTGGAAGGATACCTAGGCACTGATGTGAGGTAGGAGGAGACAAGATCCCTTTATAAATTTAATTAGGCCTTTGACTGAACAAGGAGCTGCTGATTAGCTTTCCTGAATGTTCCATTTGTTGGAAGGGAGGGGTGAAGGGTAGGAATGCAGACTCAGATGGGCAGCGTGAGGGAAAACCTTAGGAGAGGCCCAGCCCAGCATGTTTGTCTTTCCCTGATTACATTCTCAGTTGGTTGACAACAGCCAAGTGCAGTAACCTCAAACTTCTTTGTGCCTCTGTTGCGGATGCTCCAAGCTAAAAACAACCCCGATGTGAAAGGCATCACTCTACACAAAAGATGGGTCTCTTGATCACCCTAGAAAGGGCGCCTGAAAGGAGACTCACCCGCAAAGTGGTTCTGAAAATACAGACAGCTGAACCACATCTCCTGTCTGCTTTTGCTGTATAAAAGTGGGACCCCCCCACTACCCCATTTGTGGTTCAAGGTCCAAGTTCTCTATGCCCAAGTGAGGAAGTGCTCCACAGAGTACTCAAAAGGGTACTGTGCAGTCAAAGCAAAGCTGGTGTCTACTTGACAGCCAGATTCCAAGAGGTGAGGGGACATTGCCTGAGTCGAACCCCCTAGCTGTAAGAGCTCTTTAACAGTCCTGAGCTGCCTACTGAGGGAGGGAAGGAGCCTACCAACCCTTCAGGAGTGACTGTCAAGGAGGACCAGGGAGCAGAGTGTCCCCAGTGCGGGCGGAACTTCCACAAGAGAGGCCTATGGACAGTGATTTGTGCCCCTCAGCGCCTGCAGTCTTAGTTGCTTCAGAAGCAGTTCCTGCCAGGAACCATGATGACTCATACTGAGATCCCTCAAACCCAGTCAAGTTGTGATTCGAATCTAAATAGTATCAGCCTGTGTGTGGTCATACTACCTACAAGAAAATCAGCCTGTGTGTAGCTCAGTAGAAGATTGGCCTGACTTCGGCTCTGTTGTACAGAAGGAGATTGGACTGTGCAGGTCCACACCACAGGAAGGAGAGCAGCCTGTACGTGGCTGCACCAATCCCAGACAACCTGCCTGTGAAAGAGCCACCTGTTCTGAAATCAAGCCTTCCGTGCCATTTCAACCTGCTCAAGAGCCACCAGTGACCAATGGAAACGTTCAGAAAGAGGGATGCTGAAGCAGCGTCAGCCTGGCAGGTGCCAGAAGACCCCAGACATAGCTGTCAGTGAGTGCTCCTCCTATAAGAAGTGGGAAGGAGCAGGTATGCTGAGGCAAACTAATTAACTGTGAAACCAAATACAAGTAAAAGCAGAAAAATGGGCAATAACGTTCCTGATATAATTGCTGTGAATACTCAATGCAGATGTAATACTCAGTGTTGGAAATGACCCTTTCAGCATGGTAACCCCCAAACTTTTGGCCTTCCTCCACCCCTTTTTGCTGAATTAGTTTTTCTTGGCTTTAGGATTCTGGGCACTTTACCACTGCTAACCACTGCTAAAGTGCATATTCTCTGTACTCAAAACATGGTAACATTGGCTAATCCACAATTGGCGTATTTAATTTAAGTCCTTAGAAGAGTACACGATATGTGCCAGGGGCCTGTAAATTAAATGCTACTAGTGGGCCAGCAGCACTGATTGTGCCACCCACTTCAGTAGCCATTCAAACATGGCTCAAGTCATCCACTGCAGAGCCTGTGTGGGCAGTTTTAAACTGTCATTTCGACCTGGCAAGTTAACCTACTTGCCAGGCCCAAACCTCCTCTCTTATTACATATATGTTACCCCTAAGGTATGCCCTAGGGAGCCCTATAGGCAGGGTGTGGTGTACTTAAAAGATAGGACATGTTCTTGAGTTTTGCATGTCCTGGTAGTGAAAAACGGCTACATTTGTTTTTTGCTACTGCAAGGCCTATGTATCCCATGGGTTAACATTGGGATTGACTTAAAACATCTTTTAAGTGAAATATCAAATTGGGAAAAGATAGGGATTTGAAGTTTGGTGTCTCTGAACATACAATTTAAAAATCACAAATGATGGTGAAGTCAGATTTTAAATTGGAAGTCTGAAAATACCACTTTTAGAAAATTGTAATTTCCTTACTTTAACTATTCTGTTCCTTTGCAGATCTCTGAATACATGTCTATGTTGGTGACAGCTGGGCTTTGTGCATTCCCTTTAGACAGTCATACAAAGGGAGCGGAGGTGTGACATTTGCATCTTGATGGCCCATCACCAGGCTGATGGGCATTCCTACGGTAGATTTCGGAGCTGCAGGAGGGAAGAGCTGACACTTGCACCTAAATAGAACTGTGTCTCTCCCCACACAAAGAGCTGCATACCCCCCTGTAGTGAGTCTGGAGCCAGGGCAGAAAAGACCGGGATTTTGTGATCTTTAAAGGCCTCTTTGAAGTCTCTGCCACTTCAAAGGCACATTTGGGTTTAAGTACGGGACCCCTGACACCAACAAATCAGATCTTTGCTGGAACCAAGGACATTCTGCCTTGAAGAAAAGCTGCTGTTCAGCAAGAGGGACTGCCACTTTGCTAACTGCTATGCTGTGTTGGCCTACTGATTGCTGTGCTGTAGGACGGACTGCCACTTTGTTACCTGCTTTGCTGAGTTGACCTGCTTCTTCTTGCCTAGGAGTGAGAAGAACTGGATCTGCTCTCTACATCCTTAAACCTAAGTGTCTCCAAGGGCTTGCCTCCTGTTTTTGATGTCTCAGGGCCATCAAAGATTTCCTTCAACTCTACTACAGCTGCTGGACTCTGCCAACTGTAGGTCCTGCCCTGCACAGAGGTGCCACTCCAGTCCTGGACCTTGAAAGAGGGTTCTGCAGCTGTTTTTACTGCAAAAATAAATCCAGTGACGATTTTGAGCCAATAGGAACAGAAAAAGTGCCCTTCGACGCCAAGCCGATCTGACGACATCTCTGCATAGCTCGATGTTCGATGCCGATGCAGAGCCAATCGGACGACATCCCTGTGTGGCTTGATGATGACACAGGACCTGACTGCGAGGTTCGAACACAATGCAGCGCCTATCCGAGATTGCGGCTGCGAGGTTTGCGACGACGTAAAGCCGATCTTAGGACAACACTGCGAGGTTGCAGCACCAGCATCTTAAGGGTTTTGACGACGACGCAGGACCCGACTGCGAGGTCTGACTTCAACGCACTGACCCGACTGCGTGAATCGAAACAGACGCATCAAGTCTTCGACGTCGACCGATATAGGGCTAATAGCGAGAGTGCGCCTCACATCCCAACACACAACTCAGACTGCCTTGCATGAATGTCGATACTACCTCACCACTCGCTCCTTAGAAACATCACCAACTTTGGGACTGTATGGGGGGCTATAGACCACGACGTTATTCAGCCTTATGTCAAGGTGTAAAATGTATGTATATCAATATCACCAATACTGATGTGATGCACCTAATTAGAGAAAATGCCACTAAAAATCATTTTATAAAAATAAAAAAAAAGTCGTCGACGCTTGCTCATCTAAGGTACTTCTTCAACGGGCCCAGCGTGGGTCCTGTAGTCGGTCTGCCTTCCCTCGCGGTTGGCCTGAACTTTGGATTTACAACAGTCTAGTGTGACCTCAAGTAACCTTTTAGCGCTACTAACTTCTAAGAACAGTTTTTGGATTTAATCTTTAAAAATTCAAATGTTGACTTCCACTTATTGGATTTTTGTCGTTTTGGTCTTGTTTAAGTCAGATAAATATTCTCTATGTTTATAAGCTGATGTATAGTCTTTTTGTGGTGTGTTCACTGTGTTACTGTAATTTAAGTGTTGCACAAATACTTTACACATTGCCCCTTAAATTAAGCTGGTCAATTTAGATTGTGTATCTGACTTACCCTGGCTAGGATTGTGGTCCCTAATTGGACAGGGTGCATACCTCACCAACTAGAGACCTAATTGTTAACACTATACATTAAAGTTACCCTTAAGGCCATTACCTAAAGATTTACCTCACACCTCTAAATGTGTGTCAAGATTTCATACCATTCATGTAAACAGCACAAAAATCAGAATATTTTCTCATTGTTACTTTAAACAGATTTGGATCTACTAGAATGAAATGAAACTGCTGCAAGAACGAAACTCCAACACTTATTAGAGCAGGCTATGTTCTTTAAGTTCTCTTAACATACCGAATAGTCTGAACAGAATGGGTTAACCAGTGCCCCAACAGTTCAGTTTTCATCTCCCAGCCTCCATACAGTTTCAACTCTCCTTCTACCAAGCTGGAAGGCAGCAAAGCCCCCCGGATAAGTTTAACAAGGGACTGCATCACTTCCTGTATCATTTTCTATAAAAAAAACAAAAAGGAGAATTTAGCAAAAGAGCCCCCTCGGTGAAAAGAAATGTGCTTCTTCAGCCATTGCATTCAAGGCCATATGTACACGCTAACATGTCAGCTCACCTTGAAATCACTTTGTCTTTGTCGTGCATTCTTCTTTGACCTTTCAATCTGACCAGATTTTTCGGCAGTCTGTCCAAAGCAAGAAAATATAAAATAAAAAAGATACATATAATTATACCAACACCACAATCTTTAAGTGACGCAAAGCTTTCAAAGAGACCCCTCTTTTTGATGTGGCATAAAAAACAAAAAACCTATAACTACAATTAGGTACGGGTAATGATGTCACAGTTAATGGCAAATACATGTTACTTGAATAAGATTTTGATAGTTATGTCTACTTGAGAAATAGTTTACATTCAATTCAGCTTTGTTAAATAATTGCAAGTTCCTGCATAAAGTAATCTTGTTCAACATTTCTTTCACTGTTTCAGCTATATTACACAAGGAAGGTCACTTCCAGTTAGTTAATGACCCAGGGTAGAGTCTATCCTCATATCCATTAAATAGAACAGCAATATTATTCCAGAGGAACATGCTTTCAGAGAGTTCCTCACATCTTTTAAACTTTGAGAATAAGATCACAATGATTGTGTCTGACAGAACAAGAAAACAATGGCAGTCCAGTGAAAACATGCAAGTACAAACCAAAACTTTCTGCACCCTGGGACTCTGAAGACCTCACTTGACAATAAACTCTTTATCCACTTAAAGGATAGAGAAAACAGATGAAAAATAGAACTTTTTATGACTTCATGATACTGAATTCCCTCTGTGCAACATGCAGACAGCTCATCGTATCAGCCAAAGCAAAATACTATACCACACCATCAATAAAGCTATCAACAGACGCAGAACAGTTTTCAAGACAATTAAGTACTGCATCAAACCGATACCGTTAGCACACTCCACAGGGCCATTAACCTCTTCTTAAATAAGAAGATCCAAAAGCACATTGACAACTCAAAGCCTGCTTTTCCTCCTACGCCTAGGCTTGTTAATTCTCATAATGGTCATCCTTCTATGCCTTCTTTCTCACATATATTGCTACCATACTCAACTCTCTCAAAGACTTTTCCTACGAAGATAATGTCTTACCCTGGTCCTCAGCAAAGCTGTCTCCGGGGACGTTCGTTCTCTCTCTCCTATTCACCATTGTCACTGCCCCTTCAACTCAAGGCACCTTCCTATAATCTCCAAGACAAGCAGATACTCCAATACTCCAAGAGAAACCTACATGAGACCCTGATAACCTTGCCAACTACTTGCTCATCACTCACCTGTTTTCTTGAAGAGGTAAAGTTCAAAGCTCAACTCCAAGTTCAGATCAATGCTAACCATTTCCGACATTACTACCAGTACTGGCCTCAGCTCACGCTACAGCATGGAGACCGCTATCTTACACATCGTAGAAAACACCCTCTTGACCAGATGAAGATGATCCCGCCTCCTGATACTGCTGGCCCTCCCGGCTGGCAAGGTCCTGGTTGTCCTCCTAACAGTTCAATCAACATCATTTTATTCACACAGGTACCTCAAAGTCCCAAAAGATCCCTATCATTTGTGTAGTCCCCCTCAGTTCCATACTGTCTCCTGTCATCTTTATCCTCTACATGGAGACCCTGTAGGCTTAACTCCCAGATAACAGTATCAAGTTTCACCAATACACCAATAATAAACAACTCTACATAAAAGTCTCTTCTGCTCCATACATGCAACATCTCAAAATAACACCTGAACTTCATCTGAAGCTTGATGTCCAGTGCCTACCCGAAGCTCAGCCCAACAAAGACAGAATTCCTGTTATTTCTCAAGAACAAAAAGCAAGAAATAGTACAAAACTGGATCAATTACATGAACCTTGACAGCTTTAACCCCCCACTTTCACAAAATGCTACGTAACTTGGATTCACCTTGGACACCAACCGAACCCTCAATGGACACACTGCCAAAAAAAACACAAAGGCAGCCTCCTACTCTTACATCTGGATGGTAGTAATGTGCTGCTGCATGGCCTCACAGATTTCACACTGGCACCCCTTAAGGGCATTCTACATGCCACAGCTTATCTCGTCCAGGGCCAGAAGAAATATGATCAGGTCACTGTAAGAAAGTGGCTCTGTATATACTGTTCACAAATAGGTACAGTGTGCCCAGAGTCCACAGTCCCCAGAGGTTTGGCAGAGGTTAAAGTTAGATATAACCTTACTCTCTAAAGTGGTAGTTTGCTCAAGCAGTAAGGCAGTATCAGAGGACAGTGTAGAGCATTTGTTGTACACACTCAGTCAGCAAATGGTCTCACACACTCAAGAACAGAACTCTAGGCCAATGGGTTTGTACCAAAATATATAGTTGTTTTATTTTAGAACCAACAATAGGTATCAAAATATACTTTCTCAGAATGAGATGCTTTAGATAAATACTTTCAATAGGCAATAGACTTTTGAATGCAATAGATACAGTTGTTGCAATAGGCAACACAATTTCAAACACAATTATACATTGAGCTCAATGGGAATTTCTAGTTAAATGCAATTGATTACTTTTTGGATTACTTTTCTTACCACAGGACTGGATCCTAGATTCAGTCCTTGAACATCTCCTGTAAACAGTTGAGTAAAAACTTTTGGTTACATTTATGATTTTTAAGGAATATTATTGTATTTTAAAAGTTGACACAAAAGAAATTTCACATAGAATCACCAATGTTATATCCTATGGGCAGAAATTCACTTAGCAGGTAAGATGGGTTATCGTTACTTTTTCTTACTCAGTGTTGGATCCTGGATCCAGCACTGGTGCATCTCCTGTAAACAGTTGAAAGAATGCGTTTTTGTTATACAGGCGATTTTTTTTTTTTTTTTTTAAAAACCTTTATTTGTGCATAGTAAAGGAACAAATACGGGCCTACAACCATCAGGCCGGCCACAATACGTTGCGCACAGAAACAAACGGTACACCCCCTAAGCATCAACGGTCAAGGCAAGCAACGATTCAGGATTACACTGGAGGGATCCGTGACACTGGGGCAGGAGAAGTGAAGGTTAATTTTAAGGTTTTTTAAAATAATTTTATCGAGACAGAATCAGTAAAAGAAAGGAACAAGGAGATTCGAGTCCGCGAGATATCTTCATACACTGGAGAGCAGCAGCATCGGTAAGACAGCCATAGAAATCACATACAGTAAGGCGATGTAACTAGAGAACAGGATCATAGCATTAGTGCATACACACCCCCTAAGCGCCGCCCCTTCACAATCCACCCCACACCCGGACCCGGAATCGAAACAAGTATAGCACAGAGAGATGAAGAAAGAGGCCCATAGAACTAAGAGAAAACAGTAATTTACCCCCCCACCCTACACCAATGCGGAGGCTACGGCCTACCCCCCCCCAGCATAGTGCCTGTCGCCCAATGAACCCGAAATATAGACGAGAGAGAAAGTAGGAATAGAGTGAAGAAACTAGGGGAAGAAAGAAAGAAAAAGGCGGGGGGGAGCCCACGCAACCACTGAGCACCCGACACCACCGGCCAACCAAGCCTCCACACACTGAAACCCCACTACACCCAAAGACGGTCGTGTGAAGAGAGCATTCGATAATAAGGAAATGAAGGCAAACAGATCACGACAAGCGTGTACAACATGTGCAACAATTCCAGTCCCAGTCCAGCCCGTCCGTGAAACCATGATGACATCGAACAATCTAGCCCTGGCCCGTTCGCGGGCTTACGAGTAGGCCCGCCCCCTCGTGAAGGCCCCGCATCCCAAACAAACAGAGACAATATGGCCGCACGGAAGAAGAAGGAGAAGCAAAGTCACAAAATGGCCACCGATCATCCAACAAAGTCCCCTTGCACACCACATGAAATCCAAACCTGGCTTGCAAAGTACATAAGTTCCGTATAAAAGGAGCCGTAGACCACCGTGCACGGTTCCTCGTGGGCGTCAGTTGTGGCTCCGCTGGCAGCTCCTGCGGGCGCGGTGAGACAGGCAACATCAAAGCAGGGAGCAACGACCGGGGAAACAAAGTATCCGCCATCGAACAGGAGGGCGTGCCATCCTGGGTACCGGGAAAGCCAAGTGCGGACTCTAATGTAGCACTGTTATACCCGGTCGCCGCTTCCCCGCAGGAGGACCAGAGCACTGGCAGACTCACATCTCGTTGATCACAAGCAGGGCGCTCACGACCCGCGGCAGGCAGTATGGTATCGAACCGCTCACTGAGCGTTTGCAAGCCGGCACACAATCGCAGCCGAAAGTCCCGCAGGGCAGCCAGGACGGAGCCGTATGTCAGCGGAGGCTGCGCCCCCACAGCGGCAGCAGTCCGGGACGGCGCCGGGAAGCTGGAGTTTGGCAGAGGGAGGGCGAAGCGGGCAGCGGGCGAGACAGAAACATCCCCCCCCAGCAGCGAGCAGGCACCCAGCGCCATGCTGTACCGCTGGACGTTACCGTGGGCAGGGGGGGGGTCGTGAACAGGAGGCAATCCCCAATAGGTCTGCGCCGCAACAGGTGAAAGCCAACAACCGATGCCCTCCCTCTGGGCTCTCGTTGCGGCCGACCAAGCCAAAGGAGAGGGGGGTCCGCAGCCCTCCACAGCGTGGTCCACAGAGCGGGGTAGGAGACCGGCCACGCCGGGGCTTACCCTCCAGTTCCAGGTTCAGGGTGCAGGAGGTGTCCGGGCGTCTCTCCCCCGGCTCCTCTGGCGACAGTCCGTGGCGCGAGGCCGGATCGGGACCGCGGGGCTCAGAGTTGTACCAGCGGGTCCGGCGACCGCGTCTCTTCCAGGGGGCCGGCCGCGGTCACAGTAGAGCGGGGGCCCGCACGGGGAACGAAGGCACCAGGAACAGGCGTCCGGGCGAGCCAAGACTCCGGGAAAGCAGCGGCGCGGTCCGCGCGGCGGAACACACGTTGCGCCTCAAAAATCGGTCAGGTATCTATCGTCTGGAAACGTCGGTAAACATTTGATGAGCACAATTCCATCCTCACCGGCACCTCCAGTCTACAAATGGCAGCAGATTGCACACAAAACATACAGGGCAGCCTTGGGGTGGAACAGCCACAACCATCACACGTCTATTGGCTTCCACGGTAGGTTCAGATTTCGCCAATGTTTAGTTATAGAGCCGCTATAGTCCGGGGTTGACTGTCACACGGCCTCACCAGGGTCCCTCATCGGCCTCTCCCTGGCTGCCCGGTCTCGTTAGTACGCCAGAATCACAACTGTGCAATCAGATCCTCGGAAATAGTCCTCAATGGAGCCTCCCCCGTTAAGGGCACACGCGTTGCTAATTAATGTCTACCCTCCGCACTCCTGCACACGGTACAGACCCAGCCGCTGACGTCTTCAGGTGCACATGGTGTCCGTGCTCCCCATCGGGCTTATCATATCGCTGCCCATACCTCTTATTTGGGGGATCTCAGTCAGGCACTCTCCTTCCTCCTGCACCTATCTTTGTTTTGCTTCGCTTTTCCACAGCGCAGTGTGCATGAGAAGCGCCGTCTGCCACACGTCTCTTCGCGGCGCCCGGGAGCAGGCCTCTTCACATCCCCGTCCTCGCGTAGGCGCTGCGCCCGCCACGCTGCCACACCTCGCCTGTCGCATCACCCTCACCGCAGTCGGCACCGCCGCTCCTCTCCGCTTCGTCCTGCGGGAATACAGATGATTGCCAGACCCTCGACTTCGTCTCTCCGGTTCAGACTTGGTGACACCGCCTCGGGAGCACAAAGGATCGGTGCGCTCCACTCCTTCCTGATGTTACACGCTCAGCAGATTGCTGCGTCATTAGGTAGCTGGGGGCATATCTTCTGTTACGGGTGCCCCCCCGTCCTCCCGGTGGCACCAAGTCTTCACTGCCGGTTCCGCTGTATACCATCGCGCTCCGGAGGCTGTCCAGCGCAGATTAGCTCATTTATTTCAGGATTAGTGCGGCCCGGGTCCGGAGCTCCTCTAAAAGGCAGCCGCCATGCCTGGCTGCTAGCCACGCCCCCCGATACAGGCGATTTTTAACGAATATTTGTAAGTTTGCAAAATCGACAGAAGAATTTCTGGCAAAAACCAGGCAATGATATACTATGGAGGAAAATCAAGTTAGCGGTAAGTACGGTTGCAATTACTTTGCAGGGTCAGTGCTGGGCACCAGGATCCAGCACTGGGATCACTCCTGATAACAGGTGAGTAAATTCGTTTTCGTAATTCGGCTGATTTTAGGTGAATATTTTAAAGTGTCAAAACTCGACAATTAGAAGAATTTCCAAGTGAAACCAGTCAATGTTACCCTATGGAAGAAAAGTGAGTTATCTGCTTTTGGGTAAGTACTCGACTGGCAGAGTTAAGGTTCTGGGTATAGACTCAGGGGTCTCCCAGGGTCGGGTAGGTATAGTTGTTACACCCTCAGCGGCACAGGGGCAGTCGGGTGCAGACTGAGTTAGGCCCAATGTTATCCTATGGGGGGCGGTTGCTGGCTGGCAGGCCACGCGGCTGTGGGAGCTGGGCTCCTGGTCACTTATCAGGGCAAGTGGGGAAGTAGATTAGGAGAGAGGTTGCACTGCCAGAGGCACTCGGGCGGCTGGGTGCATGGTGCTTTTGAGCCGTCGGGCACTCAATGAATTTCAATGGAGAAGCTCAGTGACGAACAAAGGCTGCAAGCTCGGGGACGAAGATTCTTCAGGTGCGACCACCACTTCGAGAGGTAAGTTGGGAAGCTGTGGGATAGGTTGGCACCCAGGAGCTGGGCACATGGGGCCGCAGGGCGCCAGGTGCAGGGGTGTCTTTTCGCGTCGGGAAATCTTACCCTCAGCTGGTCGTGGTTGGGGGGGGGGGTCTCTGGTGTTGAGGCTGCAGGCGTCATCAGGAGCATCGAGGAGGGTCCTTTGGTGCCGCATTCGGGGTCACAGTCGCCGGGGGGATGTCCTCGTGGTCTTTGTCCACTCCGGCACAGGCCAGGCTTGGCGGGTGCAGAGTGTGATGGAGTCGCGGTTCCTGGCTGATGCCAGGGGCTTGTACATTGCTTTGAGCAGTACCACTGCTCGTGGGAGTCCCAAATGCTCAGAGTCAAAAGGTAGCCAGGTCCTCCGGGGTTTGTGAGGTTGCTGGCCACGGGAGGTGCCGGGATTTAGCAGGAGCAGGTTCGAGGGTCGACAGGCCGGTAGGGCTGGGGCCAAAGCAGTTGGTGTCTTCCTCTTGTTAGCATCTGCACGGCAGGTCTTCTTTCTTCTTGATCTTCTTTGCTGTTTCGGAATTTGGAATCTAAGGAAGGAAGGTTCAGGGTGCCCCTAAATACTAAATTTAGGGGTGTTACAGGTAGGTAAAGGGCAGGGACCACTGGATCCCTGCCCTGGGGTGGGTGCACCCCCTGTCCTGCCACTCTCCTGTGGGAGGGGGGCAGTGGCCTAGTCCTGATTGGGCAGGGCTCCCCATCTTCAAGATGGCGAGAGCCTGAAGATGTGCTTCACCTCACCTCCCCCACCTGAGGGGTGGGGTTGGCGGAGGCTGGCACACCCCCTGTCCTTACTTGGGGTTTGCGGCCAGTCTTCCCACCAGAGTGGGGGTTTAGAACCGGTAGGGGCCAGTTGCTGGGTACAGTGGCCTGGAGAAGCTCACAAAGGCGGAATGCCTTTGAAGCTTCCACTGCCCATCCTGGGGGAGGAGACCTAACACCTCGCCCAGGATGTGCATTGTTGCAGGCCCAGGAGAGCGGATGGCTGTCTACCCAGGGGTCCAGCAACATGTCTGCTGTGTGGCAGCCTAGGCAGCCCCTCAGACCAGACGTGGATTGTAGGTCAGGTTCAGGGGGAATCTCTAAGATGCCCTCTGTCGTGCATTGTACATTAAATCCTGCACTGGCATCAGTGCAGGTTTAATGTGCTGAGAAGTTTGATACCAAACTTCTCAGTCTTCAGTGGGGCCATCATGGTGCTGTGGAGTTCGTGTTTGACGATCTCCCAGCACCATATACTCTTAAATGGCAGCACTGCACTTACAGTGCCCAGGAATGGACCCGGGTACTGTAGGGGCACAGTGCTCATGATCCTGTACCCACACCACTGGCATAGGGCACCCAGCTAGAGGGGTGGCTGATGTATGCCAGGGCAGTGTATGTTGTGGGCATGACACACAGGGATGTGTGCCATGTTGACTCTCTGTTTTGTCCTGCACCCAGGCACTCAGCCTGCAAGGGCAGTGTGTTTGTGTCAGGGTACAGGGCCTCTAAGGGTGGCATAATAAGTGCTGCAGCCTTAGAGGCCTGGTCACAAGGCCCTGGGTACCTATGTACCATCTACCAGGGGCTGACATGTGGCCAGGGTTTGCCAATTTGGGTATAAGGTTTCAGCATAGTTTTTAGGGAAGGAACATAGGCCCTGGGCACCTGATTGGCAGGAGCCCAGGGCACACCCAGTCAAAGTAGATTCAGCAATTCAGCAAAAAGTGGGGGCATACCATGCAGGAAAGATGGCACTTTCTCACACAATTTAAATTTGACTTCTAAAGTGTGAACTCTGAATCCGATTTAGGGTGTGACCATATCGTTGTCAGATCAGGCAGATGCGTAGATATCTTCTACTCCTGTGTGAAAAGCCAGGTCTTTAAGGCTTTTCTAAAGGAGAGTAGGGAGAAAGCATTTTTTAGTGTTAATGAGAGATTGTTCCAAAGCATGGCAGTGGATCCAAAAAAGCTCTTCCCACCCCAGGTAGCTTTCCTATATGGGGGCACAATCAGGTTTCTAGCAGAGCCTGATCGAAGTTTTCTAGCTGGGATGTAACATTTGAATTTCTTTTTAAAATAGTCAGGCTCGAATCCAAGCAACAATTTATAGACCATACAGAGAGCTTTGAACCTGCATCGGTGCTTAACTGGCAGTCAGTGTAATTTCCTAATTGCTCCTCTGGCTGACTCATATTACGGAATTTTAAAAGGAAAGTGAGCCGTAGCATTTTGTAATGTCTGAAGCCTCTTCCCTAGTCCCATTGCAAGCGTGACATACAAACTATTACAGTAATCGATCCTCGTGAGGATCAATGCCAATGTAACTGTTTTTAATAATTCGGGGGGCAGAAATTTTTCTATCTTTTTTATTAGCCATGGGGAGCAAATAGCGGCCAAAGTTATTTTATGTACTTGTTACTTAAACTTGAGTTCTATGTCTACCAAGAAGCCTACATTTCTTACTTTATTTGAGGGTTCGGTTAGTGAGTTCAGCTCAGATGGCCGCCAGTCCGGTGTCCAAAAAGAAAGATTATTGCCGAGAATAACAACTTCCGTTTTTTGGGCGTTCAGTTTGAGGCAGTTGCAATCCATCCATGGGAATACCAGAGGGCCTTTTGAAAGGTATTATTTCCCTTCACACTGAAACTTGTTGCCATGTTATGTTAGGAGGCAGGTGGGGTATGACCCCGAGAATCCCTACCAGAAATGGTTTGAAACAGGAATTCCTGTTACCCCCCCCACTCCTTTTTTCAATGTACATGGCAGATTTGACAGATATGCTGAGTAATTCAGCTGGCGATGCCCCAAAATTAGGCTTGTATCCTTTAGGCACACTCCTTTATGTTGACTATATTGTTTTGCTGGACCTGACCCCTAAAGGTCTTCAGAGACATCTTGATATCTTGTCATCATATTCAGACGCTCAATTCCTGAAGGTACATATAAATAAAACTAAGGTCATGAGGTTTCGTCCAAAGGGGTGTCAGATAAATATTAAGTATAATTAGTCGCTTAATACTTCCATCTTAGAAGTGGTAAAATCTTGGCAGAGTTTTGTTGGCAAACTTGAGCATATTGCACATCAAATAAGGCGTTGTGGCATGAAAATGCACCAAAGACACTTTATGGAGCAACAGGGCATATGCTTTCTAATTATCTTTCAACTGTATAAAAAATGAAGATCCCCCCTTCACTTTTATATGCGATAGAGACAATAACTGACCAATAGCAGCTTATGTATGAGGCAGAGGGGAAAATTCATCACACTATCTGCACCTTAAACTCTATGGTCTTGATAGAAGCCCTGAGGTTGGAATTAAGACTGGAGAACACTTTTGTAAGAAGGCCGGACACTATATTATGGCGGTACCATTGTTTATTACATGCTAGAGAAAAGTCCTCAAGGAGTAGTTCGGAATGTTTTGCATCTGCCTTGGGGTCTGGATCATTTTCAACTAATCTTTTTAACTGCACCCCAGCATTTTTTCTTTAACTGAATCAGACATTCAGGATATTAGATATGTTAATTTTTAATGGTGCATCCCCATGATCGTGGGGTATGTCCCCCGGGCACTGGTGAAAAAGTCCTTCTAATAAAGGTTTCTCTTGTAGATATATGTTTTAGACACTAAGGCTTACAGTTCTTTAAAAAAACAATTTCTTTTCATGAATTTGTTGCTTCACAATTCATATAACTTTCTGGTTCAATCTTTTGTGGACTTCAGTTCCCAGAATGCATTTGAACTTGGAAATGTACATTGTATAATCGAGTTCAGAACTCACAGCAGTATCACGAGAACTCGATTCACCGAGGAGGACGCTCGCGTTCCTTCAACGGCTATTACTGAATATCCCCAGACGAAGGCTATTTCGCCGAAATGCATTGGGATTATCGAACATAAGATTATACAATGTAAATCTCCAAGTTCAAATGCATTCTGGGAACTGAAGTCCACAAAAGAATGAACCAGAAAGTCATATGAATTGTGAAGCAACAAATTCATTAAAATAAATTGTTTTTTTAAAGAACTGTAAGCCTTTGTGTCTAAAACATATATCTACAAGAGAAACCTTTATTAGAAGGACTTTTTCACCAGTGTCCGGGGGACATACCCCACGATCATGGGGATGCACCATTATTGATATTCTCCACACTCCAGTTCGGTGAGTGATACCTCGGAGCACGGCACATACGGACAAACTAACTTCAACCTGGTAGTGCGCACACTAACTTTTTGGCTATATGTTAATCTTTAAAATGATTTAAAACATGCTATGAAACACTGCCTCATGGAAAAAGACAGAGGCATGTAGAGCAAAACGTTTAAAAACATAATTTAATCATGTCAGGCAGCAGTTCCTCAAAAGTTTCTGACCTGAAATTTGGAACACAAATTGAGAAGAGTATGATGATGTGTAGACTGAATTGCTTGCCGCTACAAACTGTGAAGGATGCATGGCAGAAGACAATCTGAGAGGAGAGAATATGCACCTTATGTTATAATGATGTACAGACTATTGAACAGGTCATATTTGCGTGTCCTGGTTTGAAAATTTATCAACAGAGATTTTTAAAACAACTTTTTATTAAAACGAAAATGGTAAAGCAACTGAGAAGATAAATTGCCCAGTTAATAAATGAACGTGCTGTAAAGTTTTTTGTTTTTTAGCTCTTTTTAAATGTGTATTAATGAATGGATTTTTGAATACTGCAGATCTCATTGTAAGATCTAAATCTTTAATAAAACTTCCAACTGGAACTTGTCTCTGTTTTCCTTGAAATATTTCATGGCTAAGTCAATTTTTTTGCCAAACTGGCATGAGCTATTTAAAGGCAAGTCGATGCGAGAGGTCTGTACGTCCCCAGAAAATCCTGTTCTGCACATCCACTCGTGGCAGCGGAGCACTATGCTTGTGTCAATTGCCCTTTCTAGACAATCAATAGTGTCATGGCCAGATGCTGCCCATTCTAAATAGTTTGATCCTGTGAGGGTCCGAGGTATGTCAGGACCGCTGGCATGATTTTGCTGGATACTGCCTTAATGCTAGGTTAGCCAAAGGGAACATTTCTTTTTCAAACATGTCAATGCTCTTAGACTTCCTACCTGGAAGATAAATTGGGGTTCACCTGGTCAGGTGAACCCTTAACAACTAGAATAGGATGTTTAGGGAGAAAATCAGGGTGACCAGATGCCAGTAGTGACCTTCTGCTACCGCACATTCACTGGTGGCCAAGAACTGGGCTTTGACCAGGTGTCCATTAAGGCGTCAGTGTGGACATCATTGAAGGGGAGGAAGGGCTCAAATGTGGCTGGACCATGCTGTAAGGTTTCTGTAAGTCTTCTTGTCTTTTCTCGATAGAGGGAGTTGTAGGTCCAACACCTACGCTGTTCATCGGATTAGCACTTCAAAATATGGCTAGTTCAGTCCTGTATTACAGGAAGTATCAAGACCACTGGCCTCTTGTCTTGCAAGTCCATATAAAATGGTCATCATCATAATGAGGCGGTAGCTCATCCATATCCCCACCATCATTGTTTCTGGGTGGTGATAAGCTTTGATCAGAATCGGAGCCAAAAATATAATGGAGCTTTTGATGGCATGCCTGCCCTACAAGAGGCACTGGAGAGGGGTCAAGCTTTATTGTTACTGGTTGCACTTTCGTAATTTTGTATCACAAAATCAGTTGGAAGTAGGCTGAAGTAGGTATGGGGTCAGACATCAAAACCATCACTGGATCGTCCTCTGGTGCGGTGGCACTGCATAAACTATGGAATTGGCTCCGCAACTGGAGATCTGGAAGCAGACCAACTAACATTGTGAATGTGATCCCCTTGCACGTTTTCTTTGGATGGAGTGGCATGGGATGGAGTTGATTCCTGCTTCTATTTCTTGTGCTTGCGTTTGGATTTTGATTTTGACTTCCTTGAGAAGTTTGGCAAAAAGAAGACCTTTTGTTGGAGCAGTCTTAGGAGCAGAGGCAAATCTGCGCCCTCAACATGGAGCAGGAGTGGGACTTATATGAACCCAGAGACTTAATCTTCTGTTCAGTGGCACACAGCTTTGCTTCTTGGTCCCGGATTGCCTTCGGGTGCATGAGGGTACCCTTGTCGCACAACTTCGAGATAACATGATGGTGACTTTTTATGGATTGGTGTAGAAACATTTTTTTTTTTTAAAGCTATACAATTGACAAAAGGTTGGATTCTAAATTACGTTGGGCATAACATTTGAAGTGGATACGCTTTCTTTGATTTGTTATCATACTACTGGAATACAATCTCCGTATAAAGCCCTGAAAAAGTCAGAGGTTGGATGAAACACGTGTTGGCTGAATCATCTGTATCTTGTATGATTGAACAAACCCTATTCCATGTTTGATGTTACTAAGACTGAGTAAAGAAACAACTTATCACGTTCCACGAGTTCTGGACTACTGATTTTTAAGAGTTAGAAAGGACTAAAATGCTACTGATTGGCTGAAACTAAATTTATCAGGGTGCCATATTGTAAGTTTATTTACAGTTGTGATGAGTGCTCCATTATTTGTTTCTTATAGGATTTGAGAAGTGGTTACCATATTTGTGTGACCACGCTAAGGTACATCTGGGCAACAGATGTAAAATATTGTGTGAGCACCAATTTTCAATGTAACAGGTCTTCAAAGGTGGGGATTTGCGACACCTACACCACAATTGCCTTGTTTTGAATATGAGAGAAGGAGTGTACTGCAGCACTGTGTAAGCACTCTCGATATCAGTTCATGTAACACGCAACTCTACAGACTTCTTAATACACTGTCACCTTGCTAGGGTAATACGCCAGAGACACTTTTTCCAGATATCCAGCCTGGAGCTTTAATGGGGGTTCATAAAAGGAATCTTTGAGAGTTAGTATCCACTAAACCATATTCGACTTCACCATACAAGCTACTAAAGAACAAGTTACTTACCTTTGGTAACGATATATCTGTAAGAAACAGTAGTGATAGATTCCTTACCTTAGAATTACCCCCAGGCGTCAGACCGGATCCGTAAAGTTTTCGTAAGCAGTACCCCTGCGCGTCGGTAGGTGGCGTTGTGCGGCTCCGCGTCCGTCGTTGGCGTCGCAGATGCTACTTAGACACAGCCCACGCGCGCTGAAGTCAGTTCTGTACACAACTTTCTGCGCCAGTAACGCAGAGCCATGCAAGAAACTGACCACTGGTGCATTAAAACTAGGGCCCTGAAAGGGTTGACCTTAATCCTAGAAATCAGTTCGCAGAACGGGGAGGATGGGTGGGGCGGTAAGGAATCTATCACTCCTAATGTTTCTTACCGATATATCGTTACCGAAGGTAAGTAATTTGTTCATCTAAAACAAATACATAGTGATAGATTCCTTACCTTAGAATAGATACCCCAGCAATACCAACCGCGGTGGTGGGTCTGCGAACCAAGATCACACCAGAAAGTCACGGAAAACAGAACTGCCAAAGAAGCCGTCTCTCCGGACTTAGCTGTCCAGGAAATAATGCTTAGTAAACATGTGCAGCGAAGCCCACGTGGCTGTCTTGCAGGGGGACACCACGTTCCAGTGCAGTAGTGGCTGCAGTAGCTCTGGTGGAATGAGCACACAGTCCTACCGGAGGTTCCTTTTTAGCCAACGAGTAACAGGCTTTGATACACAAGACGACCCAGTGGGAGATAGTCCTCTTGTGTACCGTCCGACCTTTCTTGATGCCAACGTAGCCAACAAAGAACTGGTCATCCCCCCGGAACTGTTGTGTGCGGTTGAGATAAAATGAGAGCGTATGTTTTGGGTCCAGACGGTGAGCCTCTCTTTCTCCCTGGAAGGATGCGGAGGCGGAAAGAAGGTGGGCAAGGTAATAGACTGCCCAATGTGAAAGACCATAACAACTTTTGGCAAAAAGGAAGGACAGGGCCAGAGCACAACCTTGTACGGATGGACTGATAGGAAATGAGGCATACAAGAAAGAGCCTGGAGCTCACTCACTCACCTAGCGGAAGTGATGGCCACCAGGAAAGCAGTCTTCAAGGTTAAGAGACGAAGAGGACAGTTGTGAAGGGGCTCAAAGGAAGCGCACATCAAGTATGTAAGAACCAGGTTCAAGTCCCACGGAGGCATCACGAAAGGAATAGGAGGAAAAAGGTGTGTAATGCCTTTGAGAAATCTATTTACAACAGGGGACTTGAAAAGAGAGGGCTGATCAGGGAGCCTGAGAAAGGACGAAGTAGCAGAAAGATAGCCCTTGATAGTGCCCAGAGCAGAGCCCTGCTGGGCCAAAGAAAGAAGGAACAGTAGTACTTCAGAAAGAGGGGCAGAAAGGGGATCCACAGACTTGCTGTGCACCATGCCACAAATTTGTTCCACCTGCAGGCTTATAGCAGTTTAGTAGAGGGACGCCTGGCTGTCAGAATGACATCACAAACTTCAGGAGGCAAGTCGTAAGGAATCAGCTGCCGCCGCTCAATCTCCACGCAAAGAGATGGAGACTGGACAGGTTCAGGTGGAGGACCGTCCCCTGCTGCTGCGACAGAAGATCCTCCCGAAGAGGCAGTCTGATCGGAGGACCGATGCTCATACCAAGTAGCTCGGGATACCATACTCTTCGAGCCCAGTCCGGGGCCAAAAGGATGAATTGCACCTGGTCGCCTGATCTTCTTCAGCACTCTGGGCAAAAGTGGTATAGGCGGAAAGGGGTACAACAGACCACTCGCGACGAAAAGCATCGCCGAGTGAGTGCCGCCTTGGAGATTCCAACACACAGAACTGATGACATTGCGCGTTCTCTTCGGTGGCGAATAGATCTAACTAAAGGTTCTCCCCACTGCTGAAAGAGACCTTGCATCACCTCCGACTGAAGACGCCATTTGTGATCCAAAATGCACCTGCGGCTGAGTTCCTCTGCCCTGGCGTTCAGAGAACCTGCCAGGCATTGGAACACCAGGAAAATGCCATGATGTTCAAGTCATGTCCAGAGACGCAGAGCCTCCTGACCCCATCCCGCCTTGCTTGTTGCAATATCACATGGAGGTGGTGTTGTCTGTGAACACCTGCACTACTCTCCCCTTGACAGATAGAAGGAATGCCTTCAGTGCAAGCCGGATCGCCCGAAGCTCCAGAAGGTTGATATGGAGCTTGGACTCCGCCGGAGACCAAAGGCCTCTGATCTCCGCCTCTCTCATGTGGCCGGCCCATCCCAGGAGGGACGCATCCGTCTCCACTGTAAACTCCAGTTGGGGAAGGGAGAGGGATCTGCCGTCGACCCAATGCCGGTTCGTGAGCCATCACTGCAACTGTTGTGCAGTGCCCTGCAAGATCTGGACGTGATTGGACAGGTTCCCCTGATGCTGCGCCCACTGGAACTTCAGGTCCCACTGCAGAGTCCGCATATGCCATCTGGCATGATCGATCAGCAGGATACAGGCGGCCATGAGGCCCAGTAGCCTCAGAGTCACTCTGACCGAAACCCGGGACAAGGGCCGAAAGATCAGAATCAGAGCCCGAATACCCTGGACTTGCTGTTCGGGAGGATAGACCCAAAACTGCGCCGTGTCCAAAACCGCTACGATAAAGAGGAGCTTCTGAGAGGGAATCAGGTGCGACTTCGGCACGTTGATGGAGAACCCCAGCAAATGCAGGAGGTCAGCCGTAGTCTGGAAGTAGGAGACGACTGTCTGGGGTGAGCCCGCCTTCAGCAACCAGTCGTTGAGATAGGGGAAGACTGAAACCCCTGATCTGCGCAGATGAGCTGCGACCACCACCATCACTTTCGTTAACACCCGAGGGGCGCTGGTAAGGCCGAAAGGGAGCACGGTTAACTTGAAGTGCTCATGGCCCACTGTGAACCGTAGGTAAAGCCGGTGGGCTGGCAGGATGGGGATATGAAAATAAGCATCCTACAAGTCCAACGCTACCAGCCAGTCTTGCGGGTCTAGGGTAGACAAGACCTGAGCAAGCGTGAGCATCTTGAACTTCTCCTTCCGGAGGAAGCGATTGACGTTCCGGAGGTTTAAGATAGGGCGCAGACCTTTGTCCTTCTTTGGAACCAAGAAGTAGTGGGAGTAACAACCACGACCTACTTCTGGCGTCGGATCGTGCTCGATGGCCCCCTTGGCCAAGAGGGCCGCAACTTCCTGCTGGAGAAGCGCCCAAGTGATCCCCCGACATGCAGTGGTACAGAGGTGGAATGGCCGGAGGGGCAGTCACGAAGGGGAGGGAGTAGCCCCTTCGGACTATTTCTAAAATCCACCTGCCGCCCACTGGTGTTTGATGGGCCTGAAAGTTCAGACTAGGAAGGTTTGGAGGCAGTGGTGGTTGGGGTGGAGGTGGACTGATTCGCCTGCTGGCCCCTTGGTCCGCCACAGCGGAACCCGCGTCCGCGCTGGGATGGTTGCTGCGCAGGCTTGTGGCTCTGTTGCGAACGCTACGGGCGCCCCTTCCGGTGCCACGAAAGGGGCGAGAAGCAGAAGGCAGAGGAGGGCGGACTGCAGACACTCCCAAGGACTTGGCCATAGCCCGTGAGTCTTTAAACCGCTCCAACACGCCGTCTACTTTGTCGCCGAAGAGGTGACGGCCATCAAAAGGCATGTCCGTGAGTGTGTTTTGGACTTTCCCGAAAATAGAGTGGTCCTCAACCAGGCGTGGCGTCGGACGGCCCCCGTTGTTGCAATCGATCTGCCCAGTGAGTCGGCGGTGTCTAGGCCACAACGAATCATGAACTTAGGTGCATCTCTCCCCTCTCTGCAACAGCCTGGGAGAGAGCTGTCCGGGCCTCCTCCAGACACTGAGGCAGCACATGCGCCACCGTATCCCACAGAGAGTGGGAATAACGGTCCAAGAGGCATGCGGTGTTCACGGACCGCAACGCAGAACTGGCGGAAGAGAAAATCTTCTTTCCGAACTGATCCAGTTTCTTGGACTCCCTATCTGGTGGTGCCGAAGGGAAGGCGGTCGGGGAAGCAGAGGCTTGGACAACTAAGCTTTCGGTGGTGGGTTGTTGGAGAGGAAAATGGGGTCACCCTGAGCCGGGCGATGGCGTCAGGCCACGTTCCTGTCCACAGGAGCCCCTGTGGTGGGCCTGGACCAGGTGCCCAAAAGAACGTCAGAAAGTGCTTCATTAAAGGGGAGCAGCGGTTCCGCAGAAGTAGCTGCTGGCTGAAGCACTTCTGTCAGGAGGCTAGTCCTGACGGCCACAGTAGCGAGCACAAGGTGTAGGGCCTCGGCCGCCCTACGCAACACCACAGCATAACTAGCACCATCCTCCGTAGCCACGGTAGGAGGAGTGAGCATGCCAAGGTCTGATGAGGTGTCCAGACCACTGGCTTCCCCCAGCTCCTCTGCCCAGTCCTGTTCATACTCGCAATCAGCTGCGAGAGGGTCCTCAGACCCCTCCCAGTCCTCAGGCTGTTCAACAGGCCTAAAATAAGGAGTAGGGACATGGGGATAGAAATCCCTGAGCAACGTCGAGAACTGCATCGATCGACGCCGCGTCCACTTCGGGGCTGAAACCGGGGTCAACGTTGTCCCCAGGAGCGTGCAACATCAAAAGTGGTGCCATTGGCGGTCGACGTCGGTGAAGGTGTTATAAGGTCAACCGGCATCGACCGGGATCCAGGGAGGTCCTGCGGCGCTGAGGCCGGAGCTGACAGCGACAACGGGGACGGAGCCACCGGCGATGAAAAGCGAGGACCCCCAGTCTGAACCGCGGGGCCCAAAGGCGAACCAGCGGGACCCGACGGCCCAAAGAGGCGAGCCTTGGCCGACAGGAATTCCTGTAATTGGGCCGGAGTCGCTGACGGACGCAGGAAGGGTGGGTAGGCCGGCGGCGACACCATAGGCTCCGCTGGAGCCGCGGAGGAGGCACCACCCGCACCCTCAGCAGCGTCACGCGACGGGCGAGGGGAAGTCAGAGAACGATGACGTTTCTTGTGCTTCGCCTTACCTGACCCCGAGTGCGAAGACTTTGATCCCGAAGACCGATGGTGATGACTCCACGCACGGTCCCTCGACATCCCTCGGGACCGGGACCTGGAACGGCGCAGAGCCGACTGCTGGGCCTCCAGCAGCTTTCGGGACCGCTCCCGCAAAGGCTTCGGCGCCATGGCCCAGCACTCTGGCATGACTTGGGGTCGTGGTTGCACCCCAGGCAGAAAAGATCATGCACACTGAAACAGCATATGGACCCCACAAATCACTGATGATTCAGCTAAGAAAAAAACCCACCAAATTCAGACTCTGGTATGTGATGGAAACCTCAAGACTATGATGTGAAGGTACGAAACTAAGACAGTGTTGAGACGCCATACAATGGCCAAATGTGTACTATACAAATCTCTATACCATAAAATTGAAGCCGTCTTCATACATAATTAATGAGACTTAATAGCTACCCAATCAGTGCCACTCACTGCTAATCTTTGTGGGAGGAATTCATCATCAAAGTTGGAAATGTTGGTGGCATACAGGTTAGTTAACAATTTGTGCTGATTCAGGGTATTGTTGTTGCAATCCTTTAGCCCATTAAAAATATTTTTCAATAAACACTTTAAACAAGTTCCATTAGGTCTATTCAGATCCAGGAAGGTATTTGCAGCTTGTGAATGAGCAGTTTAATAGTTGGGAAAATAAAAGAACAAGGCAAAGGTCATAACACCTTCAGCTAGTTGTTGCTTTCTCACATACATCAATGTGGAAGTGACTGCGACTGTACCTAACTACACTTCATCACCTGTAAGTCATTATATAATATCCATTTCAGAGCAGGTGCTGGAAGGTTGGTTTCAAACATTATTAAAACTAATGCTCTTCAAATAAACCGCACAATTAAATTGCGATTTTCAAGGTAGTTGTAGTCAGCTAAATTGGGCACCACTCTGGTCCACATAAAATGTTATACAATGGATATCATGGAGAGCGACAGGTGCTTCCTCAATCTCAGAGAAAGGAAGAGAAACACAGGAAGAGCCTCAGGAAGAAAAATCAGCCAGCTGAAACATGGGGGGAAATCCTCAGACCACAAGGGCCAGCCCAGAGCTGCATGACAACTATTATACACACCTAACGCTTTACAAATCTTTAGAGAGGACATTGCTGATATGTTAACAGCCTGCAGATTTAGAGCATCATGAATCATACTTCGTAATACCCATACAACATGGCGGAAAAGAGTGATACTAAAGAGTCGTACAGTGTAGGAAAACAATCTAAAATTGCCTTGTCTGGTCATTCACTGCTCTGGTTTATCGAAAACAGCTCTTCCAATTATTAAGCACACTTTAGTCCACTGACCTTTGGTGCATCCCACATACAATTCAGAAATCACACAATCAAAACATTCTACATAAAACGTTGTAAATTGGCACTTGCCACCCATTTTCCGAATTTAAAATAGGCTTTAAAAGGTATCATTCTAAGGTTGAAAGAGATGAGGAGTGGAGAGAAGAAAGGTGATTGATGTACCTCGGCCTTTTTATATAAGGTAGAGTTTTGATTTAAAAGGCAAAATGAAAGGGGATTTAGGAAATTTATAAAGTTGGTAGAGTGTCAGAAGAAGTTCCATGGATGCAGGCAGAAAGCTATATAGAGGCGTAGTTCATTGTCAATGATAATTGACAGGGGCAATGAAGAACAAATTATATTCTTTTCCCTGATTGGCTAAAGAAAGTCTGCTCTCGCAACAATCCATGACGAGAATAGTCACACCCAGGGCTGGCCCCAAATTGTAATGACCAGGACAACGCCCTGGGCGGGAAAATAATATGATGTTTGTTGTGGTGGGTGTGTGGGTGGGTGTTGCAGTGTGACGACATTAGATGAGGTGTGAGGAAGAGGGCAGGGGGTTGATGGGGTGCTAACAATTACACTGAGGTACATTAAGGGCTGATTGCAAAGTCTTTAACGGGACCCCACTGAGTCCAAATGGGATGGACGCGGTACTGTTTGCATAACATTATGTCAGGCCCAGATCTCACATGCCGAAGGCCAGCCCAGTTCACGCCGGAAGCCCAACATGCGCACGGCTTTCAGGCAACCGCAGTGATTAATCTGAGCCGGAGGTACCAGCGGGGGCTCACCTGTACTCTTTTTTGAGGACCAGCACTTTTTTTTTTTTACCAGAATTTCACTTAGAGCAAGAGAGAGAAAAATGCAAAACGGCAAAACGAGACAAAGGGAGAAAAGTAGGGATGTTAAAGAACCTGTAAGTGTTTTAAAGAGGGGGGAAATGTCTGATGGTGGATAAAAGAGGAATTGGGACGAATCAAGAATACACTGATTTAGACTGAGAAAATAATTAAGGGCAGAGGTGATGGCTCTAGGTAACCTCCAATAACTTACATTTGATCACTAGAATGCCCACTGATACAAGTGTGCGAGCCCTCCATTGATCTCCCAAACCGCCCATTATCATGAGCACGGTTAACTTGGGATCTGCTATTACAGATCTAATGCAATCTAATCATTCCCTTCCAGACCTAATACAATCTAATCATTCCCTTCCAGACTGTGGTATATTTGTGTCCAGTAGCTTCTGATGAAAGGACATTCCCATATTATGTGAATAAAAGAGCCTGCAGGGAGAGCTACAGCTCCTACTCATTTTCCAACGTCTTATGAAAGTATTTAAATTGTAAGATGCAAAAGCGAAATTATGTGAGTAAGGAAGACCAGAGAATTTTGGCCTCAGTCCTTTGTCTTCTTGCAGACTCCCTAGATCTTGTCACCAGACCCACAGCAAGCAGACGGATGCAGTCTTGCTGTTAGTGTGTAGCATTGTCACGTGCATTTAAGGAAGTCCATCTTCACTCAGGAATCTTCAACTTTACACAAGACGGAAGCGGACAGACTGACGCTGGTCCTGCTTACAAAAGCAGCACGCACGTGAAATATATGCCACAATTAGAGTTCCTACTTCCACACCAGCCCATACACGCCTAGGTGTGTTATCTGCATCAGCGCTGTGCTATTCACCGATTGCCAGCCAACACCCTCACTTGGGAACCCGGCTGGGTTCCCTTGTGAGTATCCTTTTTCTTTGACTATCACTGACGTTTGGCACACAATCCTCACTTAGCTGCGCAGTCTCTGACCCAGATGTCCCTACATCCCTAGGTCCTGATGAGACCCCTACACTTCACAAAGGGTCGAAACGTCGTCGACAGCAAAGGGAAAAGTGAACCACTAATTCAGCACTTTTTTATTATATATAGTGGCTGTACATTATCCATATACTTACAGATGGTCGTTTTTTGTGTTAAAAAACTTTTGGAAGCCTTGTAAATATTGTCACATTGTGTCACAAATACTTTAGGTTCTTGTTTCACTTGGGACACTACGCATTATCTTTTTATCTCGTATTATTTGAGTAAATATAAATGTGTTAAACGATACCATTGGTGTATGTGGTTCCTTCTTTCTGACATCGCGCCAACCCTTTCATTGCGATTGCGCATTATAGTATCTATACTTAAGTGTACCATTCCACAGGAACCGTTGTTTCAGATATTAATCAATTACCCTGGTTCCTCAGTTAGTAGGGTCCCCTTGTTTTTTGTTTTAGATCTTGTTCCCAGCGGACACAAAGATGTTTCAAAGCGTCAGGCGTTTGCAGTCCCAAGGACCTAGAGATCCTGGAGATCTCTATTCTGCCCAACCGTTCCTTTACCAGTTTTGGCTCCAGTGGCCCTCCAGTGTGTGTTCCAAGTTCAAGTAACTGTAACAATAGGATATATGGAGGGCAAATTTGGATGTTAATTGCTTTAAGAATTTCATGTCATTGCTTTACTAAGCATCTCCTAATTTTGATGTTTCAATTAATTTCCAAGATCTAAATATTTCCAAATGTACCACGTGTCAACTTTAAGAAGTTTCATGTATCCTCCATCTTATGCATCTCAGAGCACAGAGCCAACAATGTGTAGGGACTCTTGTGACCAGGATACAGTATATGGTATGGGCATGCCAGAGATTCAGTTCAGCAGCCCTAGACTCACTACTAGTTCAATTTCTAGTCTTTTGGTTGGGTAACTCCTATCCCCAAACACCCAGACATAGATAGGAATCAGCAGCACAATCCAGCTATATAGTCGAATGTCTGCTATCCATAGGCCCCCTCATATGGAGGCTGCACATATTTATTAAACACAACTCTCTGTAGGTTGCTATCCCAGATGCAGTAGCTTAATGAGGACTGTAGACCAGTGAAGAAAAGCTAGATGGTATTTCATATAGGTAGTTTTGTAGTATGTATAGGAGTCAGAGAACTGTGATCATTTTGAACAACGCTCCCCTGCCTATTATAGACAATGGAGGAGTACCTCAGGCCTCCGTGTCTAACCTCACTTGATGAAGCAGCAGGGGTATACTCAAACTCCATTGCCATTGTGGGTCCCTTAAAATTACCAGGTTCAAATACCGAAAGTGATCTTCTGACCAGAGAAATTTCAAGCTGTATGGGGTCATGCAACGATTACCATGGATTGGGCTGTATATGGACTTCTCCTGGCTTACACAGATTACGGATGCGTTTCTGTAAATCTGTAAGATTTGCATTAGTCTTAGTAGAGTGCAGTTAGGTTTATGAACAAAGAGAAGCATGTAATTGGCATAAAGGTATACCCTATCCTCCTAGCTATTCTCTCATTGACTCCCCCAAACCTGAGCATCTCATCTGATCCACTCAGCAAGTTGGTTCATCACTAGTGCAAATAGGAGATGGGATAGTGAGCATCCCAGGTGATTGCCCAAGGGGGGGGGGGGGGGGGGAATAATATGCCACTGATGCAGACTTGGGCTCACAGGGTGGGGTATAGGACCTTAATGTACCTTAAGAGTGGGCCAAAGTTATTTTTTTTTCAAGACTTCGTTAAGAAAAAGCCATTTTGAAGGCTGTTTCAAATTCCACTAGGACCAGTGCACTAGCGCCTCAAATGTAATCTATTCTTAGTAATGTCATATACACACCCCTGAGGCAGCGATGAACAAGTTACTCACCTTTGATAACACCTTCTCTGGTAGAGACTCTATGTAGCCACAGATTTCTTACCTTAAAATTATCCCCAGGGGCTGACTGGATCCAGAAATTTTTCTGAGCAGTAACCTTGCGCAATGGTAGGTGGAGTCATTCAGATCCGTGTGGAGTTGTCGGCACCGAAAGCGACGTGCACGGTGTCTATACATGTGCCACCCCAGCGAAATGACCTCAGTTTTGTGACTGTTTTTCCCAAGCCAGAAGCACAGACCCATACGAAGGTAGTGTGTACCAGTGTGCCAGAGTGAGGTTCTCTTGGCACTTTTCAGATGGATTTGACAGACCACAGAGTGGGAAGGTTGGGAGGGCGGTAAGGAATCTGCAGCTAGTCTCTACCAGATGTGGCGTTACCAAAGGAAAGTAACTTGTTCATCTGATAGACTTTTAGCCGCAGATTCTTTGCCTTAGAATAGATACCAAAGCAATATTTCCCTGGAGGTGAGGCTGCAGATTGTTTATATTAAGAATAAGAAGTCCTGGAGGATTGAACAGATGAAATGCTCATCACACCAGACTTGACTGTCCAGGCAGTAGTGCTTGCTGAACGCATGCAGCGATGCCCACATTACTGCCTGACAGATATCCAGGAGAGGCATTCTGTGAGCTAACACAGTGGTCACAGCCTTGGCTCTGATGGAATGAGTCCGTAAGCCCTCAGAGGGTTGCTTGTTGGCCAGTGCCTAGCAGATGTTTATACAGAGACCAACCCAACTGGAGATGGTTCTCTTTTGCACAGCTTTGTCTTTGTTTGCTACAATAATCAATGTAGAGTGATAGCGCTCTTTTTGCATCCAGACGGTGGAGTCTCTCCTCTTGTTTGGTAGGGTAAGGTGGAGCAAAGAAAGTCAACAGCATAATGTTTTCTTCGACGTGAAAAGGTGTTACCACCTTGGGTAGGAAGGAGGTACTGGTTCTGGGGGCCAATTCGTCTTGGAAGAAGGAAGTATACGGATAGTTGACAGAAAACACCTGCAACTTACTAACCCTCTTGGCAGATGGAATTGCCACTAGAAAGACAGTTTTGTGTAGTTTTAAAGGGCAGCTGTGCATGGACTCAAAAGATGAGCACATCAGGAAAGTGAGAACTAAATTAAGGTCCCTTTCAGGATTCGTGTCACGACGGGCGACTTGAACAGGGAGGGTTGATCCAACAACCGCAAGAGTGCCGAGATAGCCGAATGGTACCCTTTAACTGTGCCCAAAGCAAGGCCTTGCCAGGCGAAGGATAATGCACACAGGGGAACGTCAGATAAGGATGCAGACAGAGGATCAATGGGTTCAGATGCATAACAAGCCACACATTTGTACCATCTGCAGGCATATATAGTTTTAGTGGAAGGATGTCTGATTGCTAATATAACATCACACACTTCCGAAGGCATGTCAAAAACCTTCAGCTCAATCTCCACGCATGGAGTTGCAGAGTGTGCAGGTTCGGGAGCAGACTACTGCCTTGCTGCTGCGACAGGAGATCCTCTCTAAGAGGCAGCCTGATTGGAGGACCGATAACCTACTCTTTGTGCCCAAACAGGAGCCACAAGAATGACTTGGGACCGGTCGTTTCTGATCTTCCTGAGAACTCTGGGCAGGGGAGGTATCGCAGAAAGGTGTACAGGAGGACTGAGTTTCACTCGAGATGAAATTCATCTCCAAGTGAGAGCCTCCTTGGAAACTCCGGTATAGAACAACAGTTGGTCCTGGGACTCCTTTCAACATGCATTTAAGACAAACAATACTTATAGATTTATAATTCAAAACATGCAGTAATATATCAAGCAAGCAGTAAACATATAATTCTACACCTTTAAGAAAAAGAAGAGTGAAACTTGAGAAAAGGGCATAGAATGGAAATACTTCAACAGAAATTACAATGGTTTGTTACACGCAACTGGTTATAACATTAGCACCAGTTGGTTGTGGCCTGTCATGTACAAACCATTGTAATTTCTGTTGAACTATTTCCATTCTATGCCCTTTTCTTAAGTTTCACTCCACATGAGCACCCTTTTCTTCACTTCCTTTTCCTTTTTGAGCAACCTCTTGACGATCTCATGTTTGGTAATGTCTTTACCTCTAGCATTGGTACTATAAATAAAAGACACCATCCTTCTACAAATACAGTGGTTACCGTATTCTTTTTCTTAAAGGTGCATAACTGTATTTTTACTGCTTGCTTGATATATTACTGCATGTCTCGAATTATAAATATATAAGTATTGTTTGCCTTAAATGCATGTTGAAAGGAGTCCCAGGACCAACTGTTGTTCTATACCATATGATACCCAGGTCCACGGACAGCGAACGGGTTACCCCATTAGTTTATAATGGTCCTTGGAAACTCCAGCGTGCAGAACTGCTGGCATTGTGCGCTCTGAGCAGTGGCAAATAGATCTGACCAAGGCTCTCCCCAGTTACAGAGGAGACCTTGCACCATCTCCGGATGGAGACACCATTCATGATCCGCAAGCTTTGTATCCAAAAGAGGTGCCTTGAATTGGATCTAAAACCTCACCAAACACAAGTGTGGATCACATTCTTGGAGCAACTGTAAGGTGTTAGCTTTCATGTAACTATGAATTGATCTAGAAGAAGTCTCCTTATTAAACTAGGGAGATAATGCACCTTGAAGGGGTTATTAAGAACTCTCTAAGACAAGTGGCAAAACAAAGAAAATAATTTTGTTTTCCCCACAACCCTAATCTGGCAGACATGTTAACACTCTTCAACCTCTGTGGCCAACAAAAGGACATGATATGCTTGCAGTCCTACTTACTAAGGGATTACTTTGCCGAGTCGTGCTATAACTTTGGGCTAGGTGTAAAAGCAAATTATTTTTTTCCTTTTAACTGCTGACCTCAGGTGGGTATTTTGACAATAGCCAGTGTGTCTCCCTTAGATAACCAGAAAAAAAGCATGCTAGGTCCGTGATTCAAAAGCATCATGGGTCCTGATAGCACTTCAGGACCTTATTACCCAGCGGACTTGCATATACCAATACTAGACGGTTTGATCCCTGAGATACCCCATATAGGGCAGGACTGTTGATTACTTCTCTCTGCTGGTTGTTGAATTCTTCCCAGAAAGAAGCACTGTATCAGCTTGAAACCTAAACGATGGCTGAGTGTCAATGACGAAGCAACTGATGCTAGCACCTCCTTAGACAAGGTTTGCTAGTTACTTTCCTTACTCTTCTCAAAACAAGTGATATTGAAAATGGTATGATTGGAAATACCCGACTATCATTCTATCTATTCTTCTAGTAGAGTAGTTCCTTGTTAAATATGTGTTTAGCATACTTATTGTGGAGGCACTGAATAGAATTGTTTGCTATAGAAATGGTAGTAGAATTTTGTGTGAAATACTGTTTTTTAATGCTTAGTAGAAACATGGCGATCGTGCTCTTAGTTATAGCATACCAAGTACCTTTTTAGTCAAGACCAGTTCCTTAGAGCAGTCCACGCCGAAAGTGCCTATATCGATGCCACCCAAGTGCGCTGACCTCAGTTCCTTCTTTTCTGCGTCATCAGAGTGTATCCCAGTTGAGCCTCCCTGGGTCACTTTTTGATTACATTTTCGGTTTTTTGTCTAACACTTTCATGAGGGTGCCTTTTTTCAAAACTTTTTGGGACTATGTCCTCTAAAAAACCAACTGGTTTTAAACCGTGTGGTTCCTGTCACAGGCAGATGTTTATGACAGACCCCCACTTGGTGTGACTTTGGTGCCTGGAGCTGGACCAGAACTCCAAGGCCTGTTCGGAGTGCAAGACTATGCACTTGAATGCCAAATGCTGGATACATTTGGGAAGATAATGTTTTCTTCCACCAACCTTCCACTCCAGGCTGTTAACACCGCATGGTTATTGGGCTGATTTTCCCATACTTCAAGGGATTCGATTGCGCAAGTGCTGTCTGTGGTCTTGGAAGAGTCCTGAGCCATGCTCTCCCAAGCTATTGCTGATGGTAGAGACTCAGCAAGTTCACTATTCGCTATGGATTGGATACCACTGACTCGTGGGGCAGAGCCATTGCTTCAACAGTAGCGCTTAGATGTCATGCCTGGCTGAGGACAAATTGCTTTTCAGGGGATGTCTAGGCAACTCCCTTATAGACAAACCCTTTGACGGCACTCGCCTCTGTGGATTCAGCGCTTGAGGATAGCAGGGCCACTCCTAGGTCATTGGGCCTCACCATGGCCACATGACAACCACAATCCGCCTTCTGCTCTTTCCATGGCTACAGTAGGGGCTATCAGCTGCGTCCTTTCATCCCTAGCCACCACGGCTAACAGGTGCCCTAGTCATTTCATGGCCACAGACGCGGCTCCCACAAACCTTGTGGGAACCAAGGCCAGAGGTCTACCCAGTCCGCTCCCCACTGGCACCTGCAGCCTTAATGCCCCTTTAATATGCCCCTAAACATCATGGGCAACCGGTTGGCGGCAGGATATGGCACCATCTGCCCCATTGACAGATAATAACATTGAACAAATGAGTGCCTAAGATTATCCAGCGACGTAATGTCCTTCTTTTTCAACAAACCCCACCACCTTTGCCACTGTCCTCCGCCCACCTTTCACTCTTGCAAGAAGAACTAGTCTCTTCAGGCCAAAGGGTCGTGGTTGCTATTCCCACTACTTTCTGGTGCCAAAAAAGGATGAAGGCCTTTGTCCTATTCTAGACCTGTGCTCGCTCAACTACTTCCTTAAAAATTAAAAGTTCAAAATGCTCACTCTGGCCCAGGTTCTGTGTGCCCTGGGAAATGGCCTTTACAAACGCAGACTAAGCCACGCGTGCCATTTCCCCGCAAGTGCAGCCACACTTGCCTTAACCACGCATATGCATGGGTTCAGGCATAAGCGCAGTGGGGTAAGTGAGGCGGAGTTTTCGGGGGGTGGGGGATCGTTTTTAAGGGTTGGGGGTAGTTTTTAGGGCCGGGGGTCGGGTTGTTTTCACTGGCTCAAAGGGAAGGCACAAAAGGAACCTTTGCACCAAATTAAGATCCCACGGCCCCATCACAAACAGTCTGAGAGGGAGCATATGTACCAAACTTTTTAAAACGTCATCACAAAAGGTGATTTAAACATGGACAGGAGGTTTAGTAAACACAAAACAGCCGAAAGAGCCGGCCGATTACCTTTAATGGCGTTCATTGCAAGTCCTTACTGGGCCAAATACAAAACGAACAATAAAAAGTGAGAAAGTTTAGCCTGCTAAGGGTCCATGTTGCAGGCTTTACACCAGCGAAAAACTTTGCCCAGCGCAGACTGCATAAATAAATTTTGTAGAGGGATGCCGTGTGGCAAGTATAATAGCCATGACCTCAGAAGGTGGACTGATCGAAGTCAACTGGGGTCCAACTAGTGGTGTCCAGACCGAATTATGTATTTTGATGCATCCTGGCTATCTGGAATGGTTAGCACCAGGGAGGCCTGAAACTCTTCACACACTGCTGGCATGATCGTGCTGGCCATGCCTCAAAGGAAATGCATATATCGGCCACACAAACAACTTACCTTGTGCTGAGCCAAGAAATCAGTGTTGCCTGGTACCGACCTGCGGAGTCTGGCAACCTGAAAGTTTACCGGCGTGCATGAACAAGGATTTGCCCATGTACCCACCAAATGCCTAATTCAGGGATTTATTATAGGGCAACAAGGGCTCAGAAGAAATCCACCCAGGTTGCAGGACCTCTGTAACATTGTTAGATTTGGTGGCACGTTCTGCTGAAAGTCTGAACCAAAAAGATGAGGTGCATGGGTAGAGTTCCATCAAAATCAGATTAAAAGGGGACAAGGCAAGTCAGTTTGGATTTCAAATGAGCTTGGCTGAGAGTCTGACAACTGAATCAATACAGGGTTTGTTTCAAGCACCAATAGCATTGCTACTAGCCTTAATGTTCGAAGGGACTGGCACATGTTTTGGCACCCCTGCAGAGGTCCGCACTGATGCTGGTGCCGAACCCAAAGCTGGTTTGAGGGCCACAGAAAGCACAGAGGAAGAATCCACCTGTGGCAACTCAACTGGAGGCCCCTGTAGATCCATAGGACCTGAATGTGAGCCTGAGGGAACTGGGAGAGTGCCAAAGATGTGCAACATGGCCTCCCTGAAGGCTTCGATCTGTTGTGACGTTGCTGATGCCCCCAGGAGTTCAGGGTGCATCGAGGCCAAACCCAGAATGGGCTCCTTGGTGAATCAGCAAAGTAATCGGATGGCACAGCAACACCCTCATAACTTTCCTGGATACAGAGAGAGGTGGGATGGGGATGAGTACAGCTTGATGTTCTTGTGTTTGTGTCTTGGACCTTGGCTTTCCGAAAGACTTCGACTGTGGCGATGACCTGACATACAAACGGTCGCAAGACAGGACGAGCCCCCACCCCCTGGAGGGAGGGATGGGGACAAGTCTGTCACAGACATCTGTTTGCAGCAATCCCTGCACGGGTTAAATCCTAAAGTTTGCCAAATGAAGAAAGAACAGCAGAGCTCCGGAGGCAAGAATGAAGTCACAGAAAGAAAAACTGATGTCAGCACACAGTGGTGGTATCTATATCGACTCCATTCTGTCACCTCCACTGCAGAACCAAGTCAACATGGTGCTGCACCAAGCCACCTACTAGCGCACGGGAGCATTGCTGTGAAAAACCTTCGGAACCAGTCTGGCACTTGGCAATTATTTTAGAGGTGAGGAATCAGCAGTTAGAAAACTCCATCAGAAATATAAAAAATCATCAACTATTCTTCTGAACAAACTTACATATCCACTGATAAAACAGGCTTGGATCACACTACTTCTGAAGAAAATGAGGGCCGAATGCTGGTTACCATCTAATTATCATCCTATTTCAAGCATACTGTGGCATCTTAAGGTTCTGGAAAAAGCTACAAATTGAAAAATTCAAGACTTTATCTAGCATCCAGCTTGCTCGGAGATAGACGAATGGGTACCCCACAGGAGCACCAAATTAGCCCCGACTGATGTCCATTTTACCATTCTATGCAGGGGAAGCCGCTCCCTTCTGATGTTATAGTACTTTTTATCAACTTTAGATATCCGTAACTACTCCACAGGCTCAAAGGAGTGGCAGACATGGGCGTGAACGCTTACCATTGGCTGAAATCCTTTTTGTCTGATGGTATGACTAGTGATTAATGCCAAGCCGATGGCAGTCTCCTGTGAGGTTCCTCAGGGATCCAGCCTTTCTCCCTTGCTTTTTCATATTTATTTACAACCACTACACAAATTGCTGACTAATGTGATAGTGTGTTTTCACTGTTTTGCAGATGACACCTGGGTGATATTCCGTCTGACTAGCAATTGCTGCCAGGACAGACAGGAAATAGCCAGGGTTTTTGATGCAATCCAAATGTGGATGATGAAAATCAGCTAGGCCTCAATGTGGACAAGATGGAATTCTTGCTAAATCTACCGGAAAACCGCTTCTCATCCCCTCCGAAGAGAGTCCCATAAAATCTGGATGGAAGTCACTGACAACCCTTGTCTGCACATTTTGGAAATCACTCTCGGATGCCATGAGGCAAATCCAACCATTACTGCTGTTAACAAGAATGATGAAATCACATCTATTCGATTCATTTCTTGGCCCTCCTGTCCTCTGGGGCATTTTCATTTTGGAGTCATACAAGTATGGATTTGATTCAAGTTAAAGGTACGATGAAAGTGGTGGTCCTAAGAGTCACCATATTAACTGCAAATTCTGCATCTTTAATAGAGGGACCACAGCATAAGGACACATGGTGGTGCAATTTCCTGTGGCTGAAGGCACTATGCGCAAAAAGACTCTGCGAGGATTTCCTAACAACATAACAACTCAGTTCATGAATATCCTTGTGTACTGCTGAAAGAACTACCAAATTGAGGAGCACTTTAATGCACTAGCTACACACATGGAAGGCAGCACAAAATCCTAGTCCCAAAATAATGAAATAGTTTAATTTCATGTATTAGAGGTGGCTTGTTTTGTTAGGTGGTGGACAACGTTTTGAAAAATGTCAACTTTGTGAGCTTCACCAACTCAGCAGAGTTGCAGGTGAAAAGAGCCTGTTAAAAGTACAAAATTTGCAGGAGAATATTCCCACAAATAATCTGCTTGCGGAAATACTTCTACTATGGGCAAAGTGCACTATCGAACAGACAACCTCCTAATGATGACACAAGTAGCACTGTGGAAACACACGATAACACAGCAGTCTGAAGTTCGAAAAGGTGAAGAAATCTACCCAAAGTGTGCATCCTAGAGTCAAAGTCATTCTTGCTCGCGTACGGAGGCTGAACAATCGCAATAACTGCTGAGCAAATGTCTCTTACCTCACTGAAGAGACTGCCATTTACATACGATATCCATAGCTTCCAGAAGTTAGGGAGTTGACCCACAACAATTTTAGTTAACTTTTCAACAAAGGCCACTTGTTGCGGACTTTTATATCGCCAAGCTGAAAGAGGAGGGTTGTGTGGAGAATTAGGAACAAAGGTAAGAAAAAAACAAATGTTTGCAGCAATTTGAAACACTGAACACCAAAGGTAAGATTTATGTCACGTGCTTCAAACATCAATCGCGAGCCAAATTAAATAATTGATTACACACATTAAACCTGCGTCCCAAAATGGAGAATAATTTTTTAAAGTAATTTAACATAACATAAAAAATACGTATTTTATTCAAGCTTTGCAATAACCACACGGACACAGCTTTCCATGTTCCTTCCACCAAGAAACAACATTTAGGAAACAGGACTGCAGAGGCGAGGCATAACAGTTCAAAGAAGAGTGTTAGCACCTAACACACAATCTTACACAAGAAGCAGTACAGAGTGATTGTGGTTGGGGAGGATGGGAGAGTACTGAGGAGGCCTAAGCTTTAATCCCCGACTGCTTCTAGATATCAGAATGGTACTGGAGTCCAGATAGATAATGCTTTATCTCCGGTCTGGAGGCCTAGTCAGCCATTATCAACAGATACCAGCTGATTTCAAGGTCTCATTCTGGTATAGTACTTCTTGGAAGCTTACATTTTTTCTCCTGACGTTGGCATTAAACTTGAGGTCTGCAAGGTGTCTAGACGGAAGATAGTACTCAAACAGATTTTTCACTACGGCTGCGAACAAAACATTCTAAATGTGTTTCAGACAAGTTTGTTCAATCATGCCACATTGGAAAAGAGCCAATGAGAGACGATCATCCCTACACCTATCAAAATCCAAAAGGAATTGCTTTAAGGAGCTGCGGCTATGGACCACAACTGGCCTGTCAAACAGAGAGACTGTTTGATCTGTTTAGTATGAAAATGTAGTGATTAGCTTACCTCAAGAAAAGTAGCCGATGGCTTACTCCAGAAAGCGGGGTGTATGTATAAGCTGCTATTGCTGTATCAACATTTGCTTCTTGTAGGAGTGATTCAGGCAGCATGGGCAATTCGTGCAGCCAAGAGATGGGAGACTCACTATTCTGCCTGCCTCCTCACTACCAAGCCCCCAGCCACCTCAGATCTCGTCTCAGACTGGAGTCTACTAACATTTCTGAACACAAAATTGTTGAGCAGTTTAAGAGCAGTTTTGCTAGCTTCTTGCTCCGCCGAGAGGTACATTTCGCCAAGAGGTCCATTTAATTTGCTGGTTCTGGCAGATTTGAGCTCCCAATACCAGAAAAATAAGTTACTTACCTCCTGTAAAGCTCTTTCTGGGCAGTCACTATACCCTTATATAGATTCCTCACCTCAAGAATATCCCCAAGCAACAGGATGGATCCAAGATACATTTCTCCTAGCAGTTGCACTTCAGTCACAACTCTGTCCACCTCAGACATAACAACAGTCAAGTATAAAGCACTGATGTAAGGTCAGCAGACCAAACTGCATGTTATCTACAGCAAGTAAGTAAGTACTTTAGAAAACTAACCATTAACTTAGCAGGGGAGGAGGTAGGATGGTGAGGAATCTGTAGAAATATGTAATATTAACCAGAAAGAGTACTGCATAAGATAACTTATTCTTCTAATAGATACTTTTTCCCAGAGGTTTTTCATCTCATGATACAATCGTAAAGCGGTACCACTGAGAAGCAGGACTAAGTGGTGCCAATTAAATAAGAAAACCATGCAGAATCGCTCTTGTGTGAAAGCCATCACTACTTGCCAAAGCACCAAACAATTTTGCTTGGCAACCAGGACCAGCTGGATGCCCAGAAAAGATCAGCCACCAGAATGCCCTATAGCCAGAGCCATGGATGCCACCCTGGTGAAAGCTATAATAGCTCTTGAGCCTTCAGGCTGTTCATTCTCTGAAAAGGCGTAGCAGATGTTAACGCAAAGTGCTATCCAGTGATGACAAAAAGTACATCTAGTCACTGCCTAGCCCTTTTTAACAACAGCAACACTGACAAAAAACTGATCATCCACTTGATCTGGTCTCATTCAATCAATGCAGTTTGAGAATGTCCTCATAGGGTGTGGCCTAAGCAAACATGCCTACTCCTTAAAGGGGTTTGGTGGAAGAAAGAAGGAAGCAAGAGTGACCGACTGATTGATCCAAATGGAAACCAGACATCACCTTCAGAAAAAAAGAACAAGGGAGCATGTTCGATTTGGGCAAGAAATACAATGTAAGGTGCCTGGACTGAGAGGGCTCACAATTGACTGACCCTGAGGACTGATGTACCTGGCACTAGAAATGCTGTCTTCAAGGTCAATAAATGTAAGGTGGAACTGTGCAGCACCTCAAACAGAGATGCCATAAGGTAGGTAGGAGCCATATTTAAATCCCACCATGGGACAAAAGGCGTTGGTGGAAATATGCACAATAAACATCTTTTTTCATTTCAAAGTATTTTATTATTAATTTTATAAGCAAGTACATTGGCATTTCTGTTACGAGGTTTAGCCAAACCTAGTTGTGTTGCAGTAATTGATTACCTGGCTACCAAAGGTGAATGGAACAGAGAAGGCTGGCCAAGCAGACATAAGTAACTGGATAGTGCTACCGAGTATGCCTCAAAGCAGACTGCCAAGCCCTGCTGGGCAAGGGAAAGCACAGAATACTTGAAATGTGTACCTCAGAATGGTCTATGTTCTTACCCCTGCACCATGAAACAAACTTTTCTCAAAGGTCGGCGTCAATCAATTTGGTGGCTAGCTACAAGCAGCTTATATGACATCAACTACCTCAGAAGGAAGGTTGAACACCTCTAACCAGCACATTTTAATCTCCATATGTAAAGTCTGCACATCCAAGTAATGGATAGGAGAACCCACCTAATCAGCTGTGACAAATAATCTATTGTGTCAGAGATGGCAAGAGGAGGCTGAACACTGAGTTTTCATGGATTGGCACTCCGAATCCTATGAATCCAGACCAGAGCGATAAGAAATAGTTAAGCGTGGCCCGATCAACTTCAGTAGAGCCAGTGAAAGAAGCATCAGGGAGAAAGCACTCCTCAGAAAGACACATGGTGGAAAATGCACAACTCCGAACAAGAGACAATTCTTGTTCAGGAATGAGACAAAGAGGCCAATGCAAAGGTACCTCAACTGAGATAATTCCAAGTAGTCTGAGACCAACTTGGATGAACTTACCTTTACAAGCCAGTTGTCAAAGTACTGAAATACATTATCCCCAGACCTCGAGGTAAGCCAAGACCTCAAACAGCACACTGGTGAAAACTCCCGGAGCGTTTGTAAGGCAGCACTGCAAGCTAATGCTAAGACCATTTTATGAAGCGATGATGGCATCAGTGGGGTGCAAGGACTATGATGTAGAACTAGGATCCTAGAAGTCGGGGGATTCCATCCAGTTCCAACCTTAAAAGCCAAGAGAACATGACTCAATGATAGTATCTTGAACTTGCCCCGGCTGATAAAGAAGCACAGGAAATCAAAATCCAGGATGGGCCTAAGGCCCAGCGTGGCATGCCAAAAAAAGGGCCATAATAGCCTGCAGAAGAACCTCCGTCTTGGGAGGGGTTGAATGAAGGAACCAGGAACTCAAAGCTGGTTCCATTGGTAAGTTTCACCTTAAGGAAGATGAGGAGGCTGGTGTTCGAGAACAGTGTTGTTGACACCCAGAATGGTCTCAAGAATGGGAGCTCTTGTTAGAAGGTGGGGAAGAGTAGTTGTCATTTCTGTGGTGTTCAATATGCAGATGTTAAGAGCGTCTGAAAGAGATGTCTTCTTATGACATTTTTGATAAGGAATATACCTTGCTGCTTTAGGAGGTGATATACGACTTAGGTCTGTTCTAATACGTCAAGAATTTAAAAGAGAAATGGGTAAACAGAGAAGAGTTCCACACTGACCATGGGGTTTCACAGGGGTTCAGCAAGGGTGTAGCCACTGAAAATATGATGAACAAACACAAACTTGCAAATCTGTGTATATTGATGCAAATGTTCCCAAAGACTTTTCACAACAAACGTTGTGCCTCTAACTTTAGTGGTAAAACTTCCTGGAGTAACTGAGCAAATCGGATGAGGGCCTGTAAAACATGCATATGAATTCTACACATGGAAACCTATTTTCTAAGTGCTGAAAAAAGGAACATTTGTGTGGTTTATGTAACCCAAATCCACTGGTGCAGGACTGGAGCTAGGCAAATATAATTTCATGTGCAGAGTGTAGGATTTTAAGTAATCCCAAACTTTACAAAAAAATTATAGGTTTCTAATTTCTGTGTAAATTAGATCAGATTTGGAACTCACTTGCACCTGCTCTATCCCCTACAGGATTAGCAGTGTAGTGTGTCATGGGTAAGAGTGAACAAGTAACAAAAAGCAGATGAGAAGCCTAAAGCAGTAATGTTTAGATTGGCATGTCAATTAATTGAATTTTTTCTATGGGCCAACGCAGGAACATTATTTGTAAATTGACCGATTTAGAAGCACTCACAGCCCAAGTCACAAAGATATTTCTGCACCTAACTTCAACTTAGATGTGAAAATCTGAATCTAGGTTCATGGAATCAAGATTGGTGCATGATTATGCTCACCAATAGCATTGGTGGAAATCATTTACCTTCTGTAACACTTTTTCTGGTGGATACTGTATCTAACTACAAGTTTCTCAGCTTCTCAATCTACCTCAGATATCAGACTGGATCCAGAAGACTCTTGCAAAAGCTCTTGAACACTAGCAGGAGGTGCCATTGGCCTCTGTAGCGGATCCATACCTCCTCCACACATGGCGTTGCAGAGCTAAGGTGCCTCTGTGTCATGCTGACATTGGTTTATTTACTTCCTTTTCCCACAGACGAGAAGCGTATATGACAGACTGTGCAAATGTAACTTGGAATGTTATTAACTTCTCAAAGTTGTCTCTTCAGAACGGAGAGATGGATGAGCAATGACAAAAATGGAGTTAGAATATTCACAAGAAAAAGCATTATTACTTTATCTGATGATACAACTAACCACAGATTCCCCACCATGTGAACCAATAGCAAAGCAATGGCCCTATAAGGGTGTGTTGTCTGAGTAGTGGACTTACACTAGGAAATCTTGCAGGATATAATCAATACAGTAGTTCCTACTGAAAGTAAGGACAGATACCCATGTGGCTTCTTGGCAGATGTCGAGAACAGGTAGACCCCAGGCCAAGGCTCCAGTCACAGCTTTTGCCACAGTGCAATGACTCGTCAGGCCTTGGGGAGGATTTTTCTGGGACATAACAAAACATTTAATGCAAAGGACTATTCATTATGGTAGAGTTCATTTATGGACCAACTTTACTCCGGTGAATGAAACAAACTGATCACCCACATGGAACTACTCAGTCTTATAAATGAAGAAACTAAGGTTCCACTGATAATCCAACCTGCATCAACTCTGGTCCTCCTTATAGGGTGGTGGCGAAGAGAACAATGTGGGTAGTGGGGTGGACTGTCCCACATGAAAGGATGACCCCACTTTTGAAAGAAAGGATGCTAGAGTCCTAGATACCGGTTTGTCAGGAAAGAAAGCAGTATAACAGAGGCTGAACTTACCATACTTGCAGCACACCGACACACCAAAGTAATCACAATAATGAATATAATCTTCAAAAGCAGCAAACACTGAGTACAGCTGTGAAGAGGCTCAAAAGAAGCACACATGAGGAAGGTCAGAACCAAATTAAGGTCCCACTGCAGCATGGTAAAGGAAGCGGGGGGGAAAAGTGAGCGCCCTTTAAAAATATACACCACTTCAGGTAACTTGAACAATGACAACGGATCAGGCAAACAAAGGCAGAAAGTGCAGAGACGTAACCTTCAAATGTGCCTGAAGCAACGCCTTGCAGATGTCTCCTCATACCAGATTACAAATTTGGCCCAAAAACCTGAATAAACAGATTTTGCAAAAGGGGAGCAGGCAGCCAGAGTGACATCCACTATTTCTGATGGAAGATCAAAAGCTCTCAGTTGGTTAGGCTAAATCGACACACACACAGATGTAGATTGTGGAGGCTTAGGGGGAAGACCCTTGCCCACTTGCTGGGAAAATAGATCATTCTAAAGAGGAAGTCTAACTGAAGGGAAGAAGCACATGGTCAGCAGTTTGGAGTTCCAAACCACACTGGCTAAATCTGGGAATACAAGTACCAACTATGCTCAGTCCCACCTTGCTTTCTTCAGGACCTGCGGGAGCAGTGGTAAAGGCAGAAACTGGTATAGAAGGCCCGAGTCTCAATCAAGGTGGAAAGCATAACCCAGAGACCCTTGAGAAAGAAACACCAGAGTTCAAACTGCTGGAAAATTCGTATTTTTGGAAGCTGTGAACATGGTCAACAGAGGGCACACCCCAATGGGCGTGTCACCTCCGGGTGCAGACCCCACTCATGATTGTCAAGATGGTATCTTCTGAGAATATCTACCTTGATGTTGAGGGATCCATCTGGGTGACTGCCTAGAGGGTCAGAGGCCTTGGTGATGACTGGCACAACCATCACAGGGCTTCCTTGAGAGTCAGAGGGCACAAGACACCACTCCACCCTGTTTGGTGTAGCATTACAGGCCGGCCGTGTTGTCCAAAAGCACTTGGGTTGACCCGAGCCCGAAGGAAGGCAGAAAGGCCATTTGGGTGAGTTGGATGGCACTCAGTTCCTTAAGATTTATGTGATAGGCCTGCTCCATCAGAGATCAAAGACCTCCGCTCACCTTGTTCAGGGCAACCTTTCCAACCCAGACTGGGTGCATCCATTGACACTGTGGCCTCTGAAGGAAGTGAGGAGAAAGGCCTGCCACATATCAGGTTAGCTACAGTCCTCAACCACTGAGCCAATTCATTGGAGAAGCAGATCAGGTTCAACAGGTATTTCAAATGCTGGGCCCACTGAAGCTGCAGGTTCCACTGAAGAGCCTACATGTGCCAATGAGTGTGGGGCAACAGAGGGATGCATAATGCTAGAATACGATTTAGTATCAGAATATTCAGAACAGGGACAGTAGCTCTCGATTTAGACATAGGGTCATAACCAGACTGATCAAATTTCAGGTCAGACAAAGTTTTATTATACAAGTGGTCGGAACATAGCTGAAGCAATTCCACGTTCAACAGCCAATCGTCGTGGGAATACGTGTATCCCAGACCTGTGAAGATAGCCCACGACCACTGACCTGAACTTTGTAAAGATCTGAGGGACTAAAGTCAGGCCAATGGGCAGGACGGTGAATTGAAAGTGATCTGTCCCCATTACATGATTAAGATACTTCATGTGGGTCTGTAAGACAGGCACATGAAAGTATGCAACATAAAAATATGATGGACGGAATGCTGAACATTTTCAAACATTCACCCCCAGTCACAGATCTGGGTTTAATCCATTGTTATTTTGATCACCATGCATTCCAGTTTAAACCCAGCCATATGCAAATCAGCCCTGGCCCTGCTTCGCTTGGGAACAGTCCAGCCCTAACTGCCAAGACCGGTCATACCTGGACCAGAAAACAAGCATCCTGGGACCTTGCTGTGTTTGTTATGTTCGTAGTAAGTGGCCAAGGGAATGCCCAGATGTGAGTACCTTGCTCGCTTTGCTACTAGAGTCAAGCTAGCCTGGCTGATGAGGGGTGATACCCCGCAACCAGTCCAAGGATGTTTGTTTACGGTCCAGGGAGCACCTGGCCTGGCAATTCGGGCTGGACTGTTTCCATGGGAAGAAGGGTCTAGACTGATTTGCATTTGGCAGGGTTCAAACTGGGGTGGCAAAGTGAGCAAAAGAACGATAGATTAAACCCAGATCTCTTGACTGGGGGCAAATGGTTGAAAGGTTTCAGCACTCCGTCCATCATCTTGTTGGGTTTGCGACATGAAAGTATGCATCATGCAGTACCACACAATCCAGTCATTGGAGTCCAAGACCAGCAGAATTTGCGCACGGTTATCATTTTGAACTTTTCCTTCTTGAGGTGCAAGTTTAGCATTCTGGAATCCAAGACTGGTCTCAAGCCGCTGTTCTTCTTAGGGACCAGGAAGTACCAAGAGTAGCACCCAAAAACTCTCTATGCCTCAGATACATAGCACCATTGGTGAGCAACCGCGCCTCTCTGAAGAGTATATCAGCATTATCTCACAATACATGAACAAAAAAATATGGAGGAATATGGGCAAGGCCTATAGAGAAAGGGAAGGGCATAACCACGGTATACAAACTGAATGACTCATTGTTCCAAACGTATAAACTGCAGCAGGGTAGGCAATGCTGGATCTGCCCCGTACTGGTGCCAAAAGATAGCTTGAGGGAAAGTTAAAGACGTTTGATGGGTGATGCTTAGGAAAGAGGAGGAGGATTGGTGCTGATACTGCTACCCTTGTCCCCGGCTTCCACCCTTGCCCCTAAAGCCAGGAAAAGTTTACCCTGGCTGCTTGACAGGTTGTGACAGCTGCCGCTAATGATAACAAGGCCTCTTGCTTATGAACTTCTTGTACTGCTGGTGGAAATGGATAGTGTGGGAGAGCAAGGAATAACTCTGCTATCTTTAAAATGCTTACAAGTTGCATCTTCTTTCTCGCCAAACACTACGGCCCCAATAAATGGCAAGTAAAGAATATTTATTTCATTTATTTAAGCAATTTATTGAGCGCCCAAATACCCTAAGGTGTCTCGGCGCTAAAGAAAAGAGACTTGAATGTCTCCTGAAAATCTGGTGTAGCTCATCCAAGCATAGCATCTGATGATAACACTAGTACCCATGGCATGAGTAATAGAGCCAGTGGAGTCAAGGTCACATCAGAATACATATTTATCATTATCTTGAAGATCTTGTACAGCTTGGGCAAATAAATAGTGCCAGTGTTGCCTGAGGATTTGAGTTTAATAACACAGGAGGGAAGCCGCAATTGAGGAATTTAGCGCTAGGCTGGCTAATGAGAACAGATCTAACCAAGGCTCTCCCCACTGCTAAAAGAGACCTTGCACCACCTCCGAGTAAAGACGCCATTCGTGTTCCACCAGGGACAAACGGCTGAATTCATCTGCCCTGGCGTTCAGAGAACTTGCCAGGTGTTGAACCACCAGGTTCATGCCCTGATGTTCCAGCCATGTCCAGAGGCGAAGAGCCCACCCCGCCATGTTTGTTGCAGTACCACATGGCAGTGTTGTCAGTGAACACCTGCACCACTTTCCCTTTGAGAGAGGGAAGAAATGCTTTCAGTGCCAGGCGGATCGGCCAGAGCTCCAACAGGTTGATATAGAGCCCAGACGCCTCTGATTTTCACCTCTGCCGGATGGCCGCCCCATCGCAGAAGTGGCGCATCTGTCAGCACTGTGAGATCTGGTTGGGGAAGGGAGAGGGATCTGCCTCTGACCCAAGTTTAGTTCGTTAGCCACCACTACAATTGTTGTGCAGTTCCCTCCGAGATCTGGACGTAGTCGGAAAGATTCCCCTGGTGCTGCGCCTACTAGAACTTCAGGTCCCACTGCAGAGCCTGCATATGCCATCTTTCATAATCTACCAGCAGGATGCGGGAGGCAATGAGACCCAGCAGCTTCAGGGTCATGCTCATTGAAATCCGGGATTGAGGCTGAAAATTGGTATCCTAGCCCGAATATCCCGGACTCGCTGCTCAGGAGGATAGGCCCCAAACTGCACTGTGTCCAGAACAGCTCCGATGAGAGGGAGCATCTGAGAGGGAGTCAGGTGTGACTTCGGCACGTTGATAGTGAGCCCCAGCGAGTGCAGGCAGTCCGCCACAGTCTAGAGGTGGGAGACGACAGCCCGGGGCGAGCCCGTCTTTCACAGAGTCAAGATAGGGGAAGACTGGAACCCCTGATCTGTGTAGATGAGCTGTGACCACCCCATCACTTTTGTCAACTCCCGAGGGGCACTGGTAAGGTCGAAGGAGAGCACGGTGAACTGAAAATGCTCGTGGCCTACTGTGAACCATAGATAGCGTCTGTGACCTGGCATGACGAAAATATAGACATAGGAGTCCTGCAAGTCCAACGCCACCATCCAGTCTCCAGGGTCGAGGGCAGACAAGGCCTGAGCCCACGTGAGCATTTTGAACGCCTCCTTCCGGATGAAGCGGTTGAGGGCCCTGCGGTCTAGTAAAGTACGCAGGCCTTTGTCCTTCTTGGGCACCAGAAAGTAGAGGAAATAGCATCCACGACCTACTTCTGGCGCAGGGAGCCTTTCAATAGCTCCCCTGGCCAAGAGAGCAGAAACTTCCTGGCAGAGAAGTGCCAAATGATCCTCCAACGTGCGATCGAAAGACGGTGGCATGGAGGGAGGGGCAGTCTCGAAGGGGAGGGAGTAGCCCCTTGGGACTGTTTGCAAAACCCACCTGTCTGACGTGATGGATTGCCAGTGGGGGAGGTGATGGCTAATCCTGCCACCCATTGGCCGCTAATGGTCCTGAAGGATTGAACTAGGAGGGCTTGGAGGCTGCTGCAGGGGGGAAAGGATGGACTGGCCCGCCCGCAGGCACCCTGAACCGCAAGGTCGCTGGGTCCCACATACTTGCCACGCAGAGGCTGGGCAGCTTGCGTGGACCGGTAGCTAGACTGGGCCGGACGTGGCAGTAGCCACGAAAGTGGCGAAAAGCAGACTGAGGTGGACGGGAAGACGCAGCGAGGCACAAAGATCTGGCCGTAGCACGGGAATCCATAAAGCACTCCAGCGCAGAGTCTGCCTAGTCACCAAAAAGGCAACGGACATTGAAGGGCATGTCCAGCAAGGTTGGCTGAACATCCCTGGAAAAACCAGGCATCCACAACCAGGCGTAGCGCCTAAGGGCTACTGAAGTGGCAATCGTTCTGCCTAGTGAATTGGTGGTATCCAGTCCACATTGAATCGTGAATTTAGCTGCGTCCCTCCCATCTGCCACTGCTTGGGAGAGAACAGCCCGGGCCTCCTCCGGTCACTGAAGCAGCACTTACGCGACCGTATCCCAAATAATATGGCAGTATCGACCCAAGACGCACGCAATATTCACAGACCGCAGTGCCAAGCTGGAGGAAGAGAACATGCGCTTCCCAAGATGATCCAGCTTCTTGGATTCCCTGTCAGGGGGAGCAGAAGGGAATGCACCCTTGGAAGAAGAAGCTTGTAACACCAAGCTCTTGGGGGAAGGGTGTTGGGTGAGGAAAACTGGGTCGCCCGGAGCCGTGCGGTGGCAGGCAGTCGTCCTTTCCACAGGAGCTCCTGTGATGGGCTTGGACCAGGTGCCCAGAAGGACGTCAGTGAGGGCTTTGTTGAAGGGCAGAAGGGGCTCAGAGGAGGTTGCCGCAGGCTGAAGCATCTCTGTCAGGAGATTAGTCCTGACTGCCACTGAAGGGAGCTCCAGGCCCAAGGCCTTGGCTGCCCTTCACACCACTACAGCGTAAGACGCTCCCTCCTCCGTAGCCACGGTAGGGGGAGAAAGCATGCCATGGTCTGGAGTAGTGTCCAGACCACTGGTGTCACCCAGGTCCTCTCTCCAGTCCGGCTCTTCAAGCTGGTCTGCCAAAGGGTCCAGCAACCCCTCCCAATCCTCATCACCACCTTCTGGGCGATAGGGAACACCAGGGATGAACAGGGGGACAAAAGGACTCTCCAGGGTCAGATTTACCGTCATCTGACGTCGGTCCGGCTCCATTTCGGGGGTGATGATGGGGACAGCGTCAGCCGGGGGCATCGTTGTCTGGATCGGCACCGGGGAAGGTCGGGTAAGATCGACCAGTGTCGATCCGGATCAAGGCCCAGATCCGCGGGGCCCTCCGGTGCCGGGGCTGGAGCCACTGGTACTGAAGGCCCAGGACCCCCGACTTGTTTCGCAAGCCCGAATGCATGCTGGCAGCCCAAAGATACGGTGGAGGGCTTCGTAAAACGTACGACGCTGGGCAGGGGACGCCCTGGTTCCCGGATACGTGGGGAGGCGTGGAGTCGTCCCTGAAGGCGGCACGGTAGACGGAGCCTTAGAGCGACGACGCTCCAGGTCCCGCACCGCGTCAGCTGACCGACGGGGAGAACATGAAGAGCGCTGGTTCTTCTTCGCCTTCTTCCTGTGCTTCGACTTACCCAAGGACTTCGAAAACTTGGATTGGGTCGGGGTGTGGGGGCTGCGCGAGCGGTCTTGAGATCTTCACCTCGAACGAGACCGGGATCGATGCGGAGCTGACCGCCGGGCCTTCAAGAGCTTTTGAGACCGCTCCCGCAAAGACTTTGGATTCATGGCCTGACAGTCGGAGTACGACTTCGGGTTGTGGTTGCGCTCCAGACACCAAAGGCACACGAGGTGCGGGTCCGTCACAGACATCAGCTTGTGACAGGCCTCGCAAGGCTTGAAGCCGGTTCGAAGATGGGACATCCCTCGTGCACCAGGAGTTGAAGACTTGAAAATGAAGTCGACAAAAAGTCAAAAAAGTTTAGTCAAAAAGTGACTACAGGGATAGCTCTCTCTGGATCTGTGCTAGGCTGCCACGGAAAAAGAAAGAACTGACATCAACGCGCAGGGGCGGCGTCTAAGTAGGCACCGCAACGTCATCCCGGTGACCACGACGCCGATGACTGACGCAGAGTCGACCGACGCCACCCATCGAAGCGTAGAGGTACTGCTAAGAAAAAATTCTCAGGATCCAGTCTGACGCCTGGGGGTAATTCTAAAGGTAAGGAATCTATAACTAACTGTCTCTTTCAGATGGAGAGTCGCAACAGGAGGTTGGTCTTTGTTGAGGTCATAATGTGACAGAGAGCGACCCCTTGCTAGAGTCCGCTTCGGATACAAAACCAGCATCTGATTCTGATCTGCTGCTAGAGATCAGGAGTCGGCACTGAGGGATGAATAACCAGCAGATCCAGAGGCGATTGGAGTGTATGAATGGCCTGATATTGAAGATGGGGCGGGCTGACCTCATCTGGGATCAGTCGGCACAGTGGGAGTGCCCAGAGGCAATAGCTTGACTAGAAGCCCTGACGGACCTGTGGGGCCATGGGCTCCTTGAGGATGTGATATGCCATGGAGTCAACAACAGTCCAGAGAACTCTGAACACATCAGCAGCAGAGTTGGCATTAGAACTGAGTAGGAATTCAAAGCCTGAGTCAAGTTCCTAAAATGATGACTATCTAACTTCTCCTAGGCATGGGAAAGCCTGGTTAGTTTCTCTTCTTCTGCCTCGTCTTCAATTTGCTTTTCGGAAGCAAATTTCTAAAAGTTAGTGAAATGTCCTGATTGGAAGTGCCAGAACAATGGAAAACTACCAGGGGAATAAGGTGCATTAACTCGGATTCCCATGCTCAGGGAAAATATCAGAATAACTCGATATTCGAAGTTCATGGAATTATCATTCCCTAAGCAGAAATTCCAATGCAGAATTTCTGCCAACCTTGTAATGGAGGCCTAAGAGAAAAGAGTCAGAGTAAAGGTAACCTTATCCTAATTTTACATCCGTTCCTTTTACCATACTCAACTTAAGGGTAGTTTCAACAGCAACAAAGAAAAGGAAATAAAAGAGAGGAAAGACAGTATGTGGTAGCTTAGGTTTAGGCAAAGAGGTTAACTAAAGTTCCTGGCCAACCTTAACATCACTCTGCAAAAAACCTCAAAAGCACGCTGTTGACAGCATATGTGAAGCTGCTCTGAATACATGGCTACAAAATACCACCTAGGATGTCTTATCCCTTTTGGAGTTTGCAGGCTGTAGCAGAGGGTGAGGGATGTCGTTATCCACCAGAGAATGGAGCATTCAAAGGCCGCTCATTCATTGTCACTGCCCATTAAGGTCACAAGAAATGGGTCTGTTGAACACAGGTTCCTAGTTCATTCCAGATGAAAGTGCAAAGCACACTTCATGTCCCAACTGTGCAGGATCTCCTCAGCAAGGGGCCAGACAGATGAGGGAAAAAATGTAGGCAGAATTTAGGAAATGTCTGGGTAATCATGACCGATCCCTTCATTGCAACAGAATTCTGGAAATACTTTTGGAAAGAAGTAAGAATGAGTCCCAGGGCCACGCTCTCCTGAAAGATCACTCTGAAAGGTTCTAAGGCACAACGGGCTTGCAGCTAGGTTAGGCACCTGACTGATATTACGGCCACTAAAATGCCATTTCCACAAAAGAAGTTTCATGTTGCAGGAGGCTATCCATTCAATGTTTGAACATCAACCTGGCTAAACCACAATCAGATCAAAGAGCCCACAGGACACCGATCCCAGTACAGCGTTTGCTAGGCAGCTGGATGCATATGGTCCTCCATCTACACCATTCTGGAAATATTTGACAACGAGAATACGCTAAAAGTTTAAATAAAACCGGAGGGGGGAAACTGAGGTACTCTAGATACATAAAGTCTTTCTATGGTCTGTGTTGAATTTCAAACTGTTGAGGCTTATCCTGTGAACCACTGCACAAAGACAGTCCAGAAACGAGGTTTGAGCAGATGAGATATCGATAAGAAGCTGGGTGTCATCAGTGTTAAAAGCAAAAGGTAAAACGAAAAGATTGAATAAGCAAGGCAATGGGAGTGATATATAAATTAAAAAGAGTATGGCTGAGTGACGTCCAAAGAAGAATTCCACATGTAATATCTTTAAAGGAGGAATGAAAGGGTGGCAACACCACCAAATGCCCCCTTACCCTGGAGAAACAACTCATACCTGGCAATAGCAAGGTTTTCTCCATTGACTTGAATAAAGAAGGTAAACGAACTGAGGAAAAAACTGTCAAAAGCTGCTGAGAAATTTAAAAGGACCAATGCGGCCTTGCCTTCCATATCCAAGATCATACTGAGATCATCCAGAGCAGTTTGAGAATAGACGAAGATTGTAAACATGTACAACAGGCGTCATATCTTTTTTTTTTTTTAAATGGGCTTGGTTGGTATGCGAAGCCATGCGCTTTACAAATCATATTAACAAAACATACTATACAGTGATATGGGCGTTTGTACACTGATACATGTAACATGGTTGTTTCTTACCATCATCTCGAGCTGACTGAAAGCTGCTGCCTCGTTTCAGAGAAGCTGTCTGGCTGAGCCGGCCTATCGGAGAAGGGCGCCCTTCACTGTCCAGGTCAAGCATTGGACTGTGCTGCACTAGATTTCCTAAAAACATACAACAAATACACAACATTACAAGTCTAACATCCCTGTACTAAACACCAGCACAGCTCACTCCACCATTGGCTTCTTCCAAAGCTACATGCTTATGGACACAAATGCTGGAGATGTCCCACGCAATGCAGCAGGGTAACAATTATATCCAAAGCAGTTGGAATTATGACATTCTGGTGCCACTGGCAGATCCTGTGCAATGGTTAACTTATGAGTTTTCAGTTACTGAATACTGTCTCGAAGTGTTACATTTCTTGTACTAATGAGGTGCAATTCTGCTCAGACATAACAATGTTAGGTGCTGAAATGCTAAATAACACAATAATACCTTACATAATGTGCCACATTATGCTGCAACATTTGCATTTCTTACTGCATAATGTTTTCAAGCCTGCTGTAAAATTTGGCGAAAATGCCACTGGTCTCGATAATAGCCACAGTACCCTGTTTGATATGTAGAGATTCTTTCTGCACCAAACATTTTTGCACATCATTGTGTATGTGTTGTTTATTTCTTTAAGTTTTGCATTTCTGAATGCAGTAAATTTCAATGGCGGGGCTGATACCTCTAACAGAAAAACTACACTCGAGATCTGTATTTTTGTGAATAAATTTAAGAGTGGATAGTGGCAGCTGTTCAAAATGTCCCTGATACCATTAAACGGGAGTCAGGTGGATAGAAGCAAAATCTAAAGTAAAAACAGATAACAATATAAAAAATAAACAAAAAACTGGCAAAATCGATCGCAATGTTGAACACAGTCAGGATGCAAAACACAATCAAACACATATTGGTAGTTAATGGAGTATTATGAACACACACACACAACTAATGCAGATGGGACGAAGGCTCAAGAATCGACAGACAATCCTATATAAGAAAAAAAATTGTTAATTGTTTAATAATGGACAATTACAATATTAAAGGCATCACAGCAAAAAACGGCTACAGCAAAAAAGGCTCCACGTTCTCTTAAAACTATAAAAAAAAAAAAAAAAAAAATATTATAACTTTCGAATGGAACATCATTAGTCTTCGCCTCAATAATTTTCTTTTTCACTTTGTAAAGGAAAAAAATGTTTTATAAGGCTCGTTCATTTTCTTACCTTGCAACTACTCACAGATACATTTCCTAATTTCATCTAAACATTCAGAGTTGAGAGTGCCTGTGCTTTACCCTTTTCAAAGTACAACTCCAAGTACTTTGTCAGAGAACACCAGGGAAGTTCAATGAAGGACTAACAGAATATGGGTGAGGACACGCCGATGCCCTCATCCCAAAACGCCCAGAACATACCAATGTAGCAACCTTACGTCAAGAAAACAGCCTGAGACCAAAGCTTTGTTTTTGGGTAGAGGTATCAAAACTCAGTCCATATTTAATTTTAAGCATGACTTCTAAATATTTTGCACTAAACACGTATCACAAATCAGTCCTATTTACAACTTTGAACATAGATCCCAGTTTCTTAACCAAGCCATGTCTTGATCCCCTGATGAAGACCTCATCCTGCAACCTCTATGGGTCAATGTACTGAAGCATCAATGCCTATGTGTGAAGGTGGGTAAAGGGCTGCCGAAAGCGACCCTCCCAAACCCAGCAAAAATTGCAGATTCTTTAACAAATGCTGCAAGCATCCTCATTTGAGGTTCCCATGACACTGGTATCCTGTGTCTAGAATTCCTGTGAGATGCCAAGGAAACCTGAAGTGTCTCACCATGAACTCACCCCACTGTAATACGACAAAAGGAATCATATAACAGGAAAGCTCCTGCAAGAAAAAAGACAGCTAAGGCACAACCAGGTGAACAAGTATGAATATATCAAAGACCCAAACTGACAATGCATTGCTAGCTAACATGTATTGCAACTTCGAAACCACTACCTACAGGGGTTGAGTGGGTGGAACAAAAGAGCAGTCCTGCCTGCAGTGGCGCTCCCCTTTGGACGACGGGTGAAGAGGAGGCCACACCCCGATGATTCAAAAGGCCTGCCATCTTGAAGGTCACAGATCGGTCCTGCTGTGCCCTCCATAGAGGCCAGCTCTCCCCATTTGTGGGGAGGGCATTGGAACAATCATGGCACTCAGGAGCCATCACTAGATGGCAAATTAGGCGCAGCCAGTTCCACCACTGTCCATGTTTTATTTATGTGCTACCAAGTGTTGTGCAGGGATAGATGGTACTCTGCCCAAGTAAGTTAACAGATATCCAATTATCCGAACGTGTGTGTTTTAATATTTTATACACTGCTGCGACCTATTTCTGTGCCAGTTGTGGGCTTTGATCTCGGTAATCGAACCACTATCAACTCCTCAGAGCTAGCCTGGAGCAGATATTTGTGGTTTAAATTGTGTTGTAAATCTACGATGCAGCATTTGCACAGGCTCTGAAGAACAAAGTCATTATATAAGAACTTCATAACATATACTTTGGAGAATAGGACAGAATGGCATATACCGGAAGTGATCATGTCTAGGTAAACCTTGTATCTTCTTTTAGATATTTAAATTGTTTAAGGAACTTTTATTTGCTAAGTTTGAAAAGATCCAGACACCTTTGGCTTGGTATTCATTCAACTACCAGAGTTTTTCCAACACAGCACTTCCCCCCTACAACACAGCGCACATCTGGAACCTTAACAGCGTTGATTAATAAAGCAGACAGATAATACAGTAAGGAAAGTGGTAAAACAAAATAGATAATGCATGCTCAATATTACAGAAAACCAAACCTTGAGAAAAAAAATGATTACATAACATAATAAACATTGATATGAAAGAAATAATTCCAGAAGATCAAGATGTTTATAAAGCAACTATAAAATGAAGTGTTTGGCAATGTTGGCAACATTGAAATGCTCTTCACTAACACCTGATCGCTGACACAAATCCTCCCGCTGCTTGTTCCCTCAATCAAACCTTCAGTAATAAATATCAAATTAAATTAATGCAAAATACTTTTAAAACATCCAGACCCCAAGAAACCTTAAATCATCACTGCACAACAAACGACAAATTAGATTAGTACAAAAAGGTGGATCAATAACACTGTTCCCCTTCAAACATCTGTTCCTCACTCATAAACATCTTAAGAGTTTTAAATAGTAATACATATAGATGATAAAGACATTAGTCAAATAATAAACGTTAATTTATTGCAAGTGTTCGAGCGAGGTCTAATGAAAAAGTAGAAATACATACTATTTATTGTGCAAAAAGCACAAGTTACTTGCCTTCGGTAACGATATATCAGCAAGAATCATTAGTAGTGATAAATTCCTTACCTTAGAATTACCCCCAGGCGTCAGACTGGATCTGGAAAGTTTTCGTCAGCAGTACCCCTGCGTGTTGGAAGGTGGCGTCGTGCGGCCCCGCGTCCGTCGTGGTCTCTGAGATGATGTCGCGGCAGCTACTTAGACGCCGCCCTCGCACGATGACGTCAGTTCTGTACACGACTTTCTGCGCCAGGAACACAGAGCCATGCAAGATACTGACCAGTGGTGCATGAAACTATGGCCCTGGAAGGGAGGACTTTAACCCTAGAAATCAATTCGCAGAAGGGGGAGGATGGGTGGGGCAGTAAGGAATCTATCACTACTAATGTTTCTTACAGATATATTGTTACCGAAGGTAAGTAACTTGTGCATGTGCAAGAAACACAGTGATAGATTACTTACCGAAGAATAAATACCCCAGCAATACAAACTCCGGTGGCGGGTCTGCGAACCAAGATCACACCAGAAAGTCCTGGAGAACAGAACGGCCAAAGAAGCTGTCTCTCTGGACTTGGCTGTCCAGGCAGTAATGCTTGGTAAACGTGTGCAGCGAGGCCCACGTAGCTGCCTGACAGATGTCCTGCAAGGGAACTCCCCGTCCCAAAGCAGTAGTGGCTTCCGTCTCCCTGGTAGACTAGGCACGTTGTCCCATCGGAGGCTCCTTTTTAGCCAAAGAATAAATAGCCTTTATGCACAGAACGACCCACCGAGAGACAGTCTGCATGTGAGCGGCCTGATCTTTCTTGGCGCCCACGTAGCCAACAAAGAGCTGGTCATCCACCCGGAACTGTTGAGTGCGGTTCAGGTAGAATGAGAGCGCACGTTTTGGGTCCAGATGGTGGAGCCTCTCTTTCGAGGGATGCGGAGGCGGAAAGAAGGTGAGCAAAGTGATGGTCTGCCCGATGTGAAAGGCAGTGACAACCTTTGGCAGAAAAGATGGACGAGTCCTTAGAACAACTTTGTACGGATGGACAGAGAGAAAAGGAGGTTTAGAAGAAAGAGCCTGGAGCTCACTCACCCTTCTGGCAGAGGTGATGGCAACCAGTAAAGCAGTCTTTAAAGTGAGAAGACGAAAAGGAAAGTTGTGAAGTGACACAAAGAGAGCACACATTAGATATGTCAGAACCAGTTTCAAGTCCCACTGAGGCATTATGAAAGGAACAGGATGGAACAGATGAGTAATGCCTTTTAAGAATCTATTTACAACAGGGGACTTGAAAATGGTAGGCTGATCTGGAAGCTGTAAAAAGGCTGAGATGGCAGAGAGGTAAGCCCTCGATAGTGCCCAGAGCAGAGCCCTGTTGGGCCAAAGAAAGTAGAAATACAAGGACCTCTGAAAGAGGGACAGAAAGGGGATCCACAGCCTTTGCTGTGCACCATGCCACAAACTTATTCCACCTTCAGGCGTATAACGTCTTAGTGGAGGGACTCCTGGCCTCCAAGATTACATTACAAACTTCGGGAGGCAGGTCAAAAGATGTCAACTGCCGCCGCTCAATCTCCACGCAAGGAGGTGGAGGCTGGACAGGTTTGGGTGGAAGACCCTACCCTGGTGCTGCGACAAAAGATCCTCCCAAAGAGGCAGTCGGATCGGGGGATCGATGGCCATGCTGAGTAGCTTGGGATACCATACTCTTCGAGCCCAGTCCGGAGCCACAAGAATGACTTGGGCCCAGTCGTGCTTGATCTTCTTCAGCAGTCTGGGAAGAAGTGGTATAGGCGGAAAGGCTTACAACAGAGAGCAACTCTACTCGCGACAAAAAGCGTCGCCGAACGAGTGCCGCCTTGGAAATTCCAACGCGCAGAACTGATGACACTGCGTGTTCTCTTCGGTGACAAATAGATCTAACCAAGGCTCTCCCCACTGCTGAAAGAGACCTTGCGCCACGTCCGAGTTCACACGCCATTCATGATCCATCATGCACCGGCAGCTGAGTTTGTCCGACCTGGCGTTCAGAGAACCCGACAGGTGTTGAACCACCAGGGAAATGCCCTGATGTTCCAGCCACGTCCAGAGGCGCAGAGCCTCCTGACATAGGGTCCACGACCCCACCCACCCTGTTTTTTGCAGTACCACATGGCGGTGGTGGTGTTGTTTGTGAACACCTGCACCACACTTCCCCGGACAGAGGGAAGGAATGCCCTCAGTACAAGTCGGATCGCCCAAAGCTCCAGAAGGTTGATCTGGAGCCTGGACTCCACGGGAGACCAGAGGCCTCTGATCTCCGCCTCACCCATGTGGCCGCCCCATCCCAGGAGGGACGCGTCCGTCGCAACTGTGTGCCCCAGATGGGGAAGGGAGAGGGATCTGCCATTGACCCAATCGTGATTCGTGAGCCACCACTGTAATTATTGTGCAGTTCCCTCTGAGATCTGGACGCGATCGGACAGGTTTCCCTAATGCTGTGCCCACTAGAACTTCAGGTCCCACTGCAGAGTCTGCATATGCCATCTGGCGAGATCCACTAGCAGGATGCAGGAGGCCATCAGGCCCAAGAGCCGGACGGTCATCCTGACCAAAACCCGGGATAGAGGCTGAAAGATCGGAATCATAACCTGAATATCCCGAACTCGCTGCTTGGGAGGAGAAACCCAAACTGCGCCAAGTCCAGAACCGCTCCGATGAAGAAGAGCTTCTGAGAGGGTATCAGGTGCGACTTCGGGACATTGATGGAGAACCCCAGCAAATGCAGGAGATCGGCCGTAGTCTGGAGGTGGGAGATGACTGCTTGGGGCGAGCCCGCCTTCAACAACCAGTCGTTGAGATAGGGGAAGACTGGAACGCCTGATCTGCGCAGATGAGATGCGACCACCGCCATCACCGTCATGAACACCCGAGGGGCACTGGTAAGGCCAAAGGGGAGCACGGTAAACTAAAAGTGCTCATGGCCTATCGAGAACTGCAGGTAACGCCGGTGGGCCGGGATGTGGAAATATGTGTCCTGCAAGTCCAACACTACCATCTAGTTTCCAGGCTTGAGGGCAGACAAGACCTGAGCTAGCGTCAACATCTTGGACTTCTCCTTCCAAAGGAAGCGGTTGACGTTCCTGAGGTCCAAGATAGGACGCAGGCTCTTGTCCTTTTTGGGAACCAGAAAGTAGTGGGAATAACAACCACAACCTACTTCTGGCCCAGGAACGCACTCGATGGCCCCCTTGGCCAAGAGGGCCATGACTTCCTGCTGAAGGAGCCAAGATGGTCCCCGCACATGCGGTGGTATTGAGGTGGCATGGCTGGAGGGGTAGTCTCGAAGGGGAGGGAGTAGCCCCTACTGACTATTTGCAGCACCCACTTGTCCGAGGTGATGTTGCACCAGTGGGGGAGATGATGGCGAATCCTGCCCCCCACTGGCGTCTGATGGGCCTGAAAGGACGGACTAAGAAGGCTTGGAAGTGGATGCTGCGGGGTGGAGGTGGACTGGCCCGCTGGCCCCCAGAACCGCCTCAGCGGTTCCCACGTCCTCGGCTGCGCTGAGGTTGTTGTTGCGCGGGCCTGTGGCTCTGAAAGGAACGTGTTGGGGCACCTCTTCCGTGGCTGCGAAAGGAGCGAAAAGCAGAAGGCGGAGGAGGCCGAGTGGCTGACAGGCCCTAAGACTTGGTCGTAGCCCGTCAGTCCTCAAAGCGCTCCAACGCACTATCTGCCTTATGGCCAAAAAGGCGAATGTCATCAAAGGGTATGTCAATCAGAGTGTTCTGGACATCCCTCGAGAAGCCAGTTGTCCCCAGCCAGGCGTGGCGCCAAAGCGCCACCGTCGTGGTAATCGCCCTGCCCAGTGAGTCGGCGGTGTCAAGCCCACAATGAATGGTGAACTTAGCTGCGTCTCTCCCAGCTGCTATAGCTTGGGCGAGTGAAGAGGACTGTCCGGACCTCCTCCGGACAGTTGGGCAGCACCTGCGCAACCGTATCCCACACAGAGTGGGAATAACAGCCCAAGAGGAATGCGGTGTTCACCGACCGCAGCCCTACGCTGGCAGATGAAAAAAGATTCTTGCCAAGCTGCTCCAGCTTCTTGGATTCCCTATCCGGAGGTGCAGAAGGGAACGTGCTCTGGGAAGCAGAGGCTTGGCCAACCAAGCTCTCAGGAGTGGGGTGTTGGGGGAGTAAGAGGGGGTCGCCCAGAGTCAGGCGATGGCGTCATGCAACGTTCCTGTCCACAGGAGCCCCTGTGTTGGGCCTGGACCAAGTGCCCAAAAGAACATCCGAAAGTGCGTCATTAAAAGGCAGCAAGGGCTTCCAAGAGGTTGCCGCCGGCTGAAGCACTTCTGTCAGGAGGTTAGTCGTGACAGCTACTGTAGGGAGTTCAAGGTGGAGGGCCTCGGCCGCCCTACGCAACACCACTGAGGAACTTGCTCCCTCCTCCGTAGCCACGGAAAGAGGAGACAGCATGCCAAGGTCAGGTGAGGTGTCGAGACCGCTGGCATCCCCCAAGTCCTCTGCCCAGTCCGGATCAGTCGCACTCTTCTGTGAGAGGGTCCTCAGACCCCTCCCGGTCCTCACCTTCCATCGAAGTCTGTGAAACAGACTGAAAATAAGGAGGATGGACTTAGGGCAGGACCCCCAGTCGGGCCCGTGGGGCCCCAAAGGCACACCGGCGGGGCCAGACGGCCCAAAGAGTCGGGCCATGGCAGCAAGAAACTCTTGCACCTGAGCAGGTGTCGCCGATGGACCCGGAAAAGGTGGGTAGGTCAGCAGCGACGTCGCAGGCTCCGCCGGAGCCGCGGGGTGGCACCACCTGCACACTCAGACGCGACGGGAACTCAAAGAGCAACAACGCTTTTTCGACTTCTTTTTGGAATGCTTCGACTTACCTGACCCCGTGTGCGAAGACTTGGATCCAGACGAACGATGGTGACGGCTCCGCGACCGGTCCCTTGACCTCCCACGGGGCAGGGACCTTGAGCGGCGCAGAGCCGACTGCCGGACTTCCAGCAACTTTCGGGACCGCTCCCACAAAGTCTTCGGCGCCATGGCCCAGCAGTCAGGGCACGACTTGGAGTCGTGGTCGCGCCCCAGGCAGTAGACACAAGCGGTGCGGGTCCGTCACCGACATCATGCGGTAACAGTCCCCGCAGTTCTTAAAACCGGGCCTCCCTACGACACCAGGAGTCGATTGACTCAGAAGAAATTAGGTAAAAGGCCTCGAAAAAACTCAGTCAAAAAGTGACTCGGGGTACTTGCTCTTCCCGGATCTGCGCTTGCTGGCGCGGAAAAAGAAAGAACTGAAGTCAGCGCACGAGGGCGGCTTCTAAGTAGCTGCAGCGACGTCATCACGGCGACCAAAACGCCAACGACGGACGCGGAGCTGCACGATGCCACCTTCCGACACGCAGGGGTACGGCTGACGAAAACTTTCCGGATCCAGTCTGACGCCTGGGGGTAATTCTAAGGTAAGGAATCTATCACTACGTTTTTCTTTACGATTGTTTCTTTTTCAAGGTTTTTTTTTATCAATGTTGTTTTCAACCATTTGATTTCAATTTTTTTTCACCAAGTACCGAATTTCTTACTGCTACTATGTATCTCTGGCACCTCAAATGTTTCCATGATGAGCCCAATCTCTGACCTCAATGTTGGCCCGATTACTACCCTGTGCCTTTGCTTGCTCTTTGAAATGCTATCTATATGTCATAGTGTTGTCCACATACCACTTCTGTTTGTCTAATAATCACCACTACAATACCTAGTGTCAGTGGTCTTATTTCGTTCCAATGCTTCCCACACTGAAGAATAGTTCTGGACCAACTGCACAATGGTAAAATGGAGAAATTATAATCGACTAAATTAGCAAATTATAACGTATCTGATGCTACAATAAAACACAGTCCTGACACACAGAGTGTTCTGTTGTGCTAGAAATCGCCATCCAACTTACAAAGTCATCCCAGCTGGTGCACAGAGACGAAGACCAAATTAAATCGTACAGCTTAATTTTACAGTAACAAACTAAGTCTACGCAATATTCAAAGGCCTTTGCCTAAATGAGAAGCATGTGATGTGGCGGTGGTACTTGTTCAGATTGGCACGATTTGTTGATGAATGCGAGGGGGGAGTCTCAAATCAAATAATTTATTGTATAATAAATAGGAAACATTAAAACATGGAACATAATAAAACGTATTACAAAATAGAATAGAAAATGTGGCATAATAAAATAAAAAATAAGCTGGTCCAATCTGGTAGCTCATTTGCGCAGATTACCATTGCCTCGTTGGTGGTAATTTGGAGAGAATAATTTTTTTAATCCATGAACCCACTGACCAGACGTATTGCCCGACTGATTGAAGCATTCCATTATTGGCTGAGAGGAAAGTCTGATATTTAACCGCCTAAATGATGGAATTAAAAGTCTCAAGCCATCATTTGCGAATCTTGGGCAGCCAAGGATTCCTTCTACTAAGGGCAAAAAATGGCAACTTATGTTAGAGCGTATATATTTCCATTTTTGCCGCTGATTGCCGGGGTCGAAAAGGCCAATTCTTGACTTTTCCAGTATGAATAGAAATTATGTTGCCTCTGTCAAATAGGATTGTAGTTGATCTTGAATGTATGAGGTTTGTAAAATATTGACATGGTTTAGACTGCGACAGGATGAGTAAGGGTGGTGTGTGGTTGCCAGTTTAAATCATGATGTGGTTTAGTTATGTAGTGTAGGAGTGTGCTATATTGAAACTATCAGCAAATGGTCAGTTAGCGTCAGAGCTCCAGCGTGTGAACAAAGGAACCCAATCAAGACACTGTCATACCTTAAAGAAGCTGTAGAAGACCAGAGGAATGACACTGACAGCCAAATGGTCAAATAGAACAGGTGACATTACATTTCCCAACTGACATCATCATAAACTACCTTCCACTCTGGGTGTTTGTGTAAGGCAACGACTTAAAGCAATATAGTGTTGAGGCGTGAGCAAAATGTTAAGCTCAGGCAGAAAAGTTGAAAAAAATTCTTTAATGCATGAATGCAGTGCTGTCTGCCAGAAAGGGAGGCTTGGAAGAAAGAGCTTGTAGCTCACTCACCCGCGCAGAGGTTATGGCCAGCAGAAAGGCAGTTTTCAAAGTTAGAAGCCTGAAAGGACAGTTACGTAGTGGCTCGAAGGGAGTGCACATAAGGAAGGTAAGAACCAAGTTCAAGTCCCACTGAAGCATTATGAAGGGAACAGGAGGATTGAGATGAGTAATGCCCTTAAGGAAGCGATTCACAACAGGGGATTTGAAAAGAGAAGGCTGATCAGCAAGCCTAAGAAAGGCTGAAATGGCTGAGAGATAGCCCTTAAGAGTGCCCAGAGCAGAGCCCTGCTGGGCCAAAGAAAGGAGGAACAAGAGGGGCGGAAAGGGGATCCAAAGACTTTGCTGTGCACCATGCCACAAATGTATTCCATCTACAGGTGTAGATCGTCTTAGTGGAGGGACGCGCCTGGCGCCAAGATAACATCACAAACTTCGGGAGGCAAGTCAAATGACGTCAACTGCCACAGCTCAATCTCCACGAAAGGAGTTGGAGACTGGGCAGGTTCGGGTGGAGGACCGTCCCCTGCTGCTGCGAAAGAAGATCGTCCCGAAGAGGCAGTCTGATCGGAGGATCGATGGCCATGTTGAGCAGCTCGGGATACCAGACTATTTGTGCCCAATCCGGAGCCACACAAATGACTTGGGCTTTGATCTTCTTCAGCACTCTGGGCAGAAATGGTACAGGCGGAAAGGCCTCAACCTCACTCGCGACCAAAAGCGTTGCCTAGCGAGTGCCGCCTTGGAAATTCCAACGGGCAGAACTGCTGACATTGCGCGTTCTCTTCTGTGGCGAATAGATCTAACCAAGGCTCTCCTTACTGCTGAAAGAGACCTTGCACCACCTCCGAGTGAAGATGCCGTTCATGATCCATCATGCACCAGTGCCTGAGTTTTTCCGCCCTGGCTTTCAGGGAACCTGCCAGGTGTTGAACCACCAGGGATATGCCCTGATGTTCCAGTCATGTCCAGAGGCGGAGGGCCTCCTGACATAGGGTCCACGACCCCACCCCGCCTTGTTTGTTGCAGTACCACATAGCGGTGGTGTTGTGCGTGAACACCTGCACTACTCTTCTCTGGACAGAGGGAAGGTATGCTTTGAGTGCCAGACGAATCGCCCAGAAGGTTGATGTGGAGCTCAGACTCCGCCGGAGACCAGAGGCCGCTGTTCTCTGCCTCCCCTATGTGGCCGCCCCATCCCAGATGTGATGCATTGGTCACCCCTGTGAAGTCTGGTTGAGGAAGGGAGAGGGATTTGCTGTCGACCCAATCCTGGTTTGTTAGCCACCACTTCAATTGGTGTGCAGTGCCCTTCGATATCTGGACGCAATCGGACACGTTCCCCTGATGTTGTGCACACTGGAACTTTAAGTCCCACTAAAGAGCCCGCATATGCCATCTGGCATGGTCCACCAGCAGGATGCAAGAGGCCATCAGGCCCAGAAGCCGGAGAGTCATCCTGACCGAGACCCGGGTTAGAGGCTGAAAGATCGGAATCATAGCCCGAATATCCTGGACTCACTGTTCTGGAGGATAGCCCCGAAACTATGTCATGTCCAGAACCGCTCCGATGAAGAGGAGCTTCTGAGAGGGAGTCAGGTGTGACTTCGGCATGTTGATGGAAAACCCCAGCAAATGCAGGAGGTCAGCCGTAGTCTGGAGGTGGGAGAAGGCAGCCTCAGGCGAGCCTGCCTTCAACAGCCAGTCGTCGAAATAGGGGAAGACTGGAACCCCTGATCTGCGCAAATGAGCTGTGACCATCGCTATCACTTTCGTGAACACCCGAGGGGCAGTGGTAAGGCCATAAGGGAGCATGGTAAACTGAAAATGCTCATGGCCTACCGTGAACTGCAGGTAACGCTGGTAGGCCAGCAGGTTCGGGATGTGAAAGTAAGCGTCCTGCAAGTCCAATGCTACCATCCAGTCTCCAGGGTCGGGGGCAGACAGGAACTGAGCGAGCATCAGCATTTTGAACTTCTCCTTCCAGAGGAAGCGGTTGACGATTCTGAGATCCAAGATAGGATGCAAGCCTTAGTCCTTCTTGGGCACCAGAAAGTAGTGGGAATAGCAACTGCGACCTACTTCTGGGACAGGAACGTGCTTGATGGCTCCCTTGGCAAGAGTGCCGAAGCTTCTTTTTGGAGAAGGGCCATATGATCTTCCGACATGCGATGGTAATGAGGTGGCATGGATGGAGGGGTAGTCTCGAAGGGGAGGGAGTAGCCCCTTCGGACTATTTGTTACACCTACCTGTCCAACGTGATGGTGCGCCAGTGGGGAAGGTGATGGCGAATCCTGCCACCTACTGGCGTTTGGTGGCCCTGAAAGGTCGGACTAGGAGGGTTTAGAGGCTGCTGCAGAGGGGGCTGTGGTGGACTGGCCCACCCGCTGGCCCTCAAAACCACGGCGCTGGTTCCCACGTACCCGGCTGAGCAAAGGTTGAACAGCTTGCGCCGGCATGTTGGTCTGGGCGGGACATGGCGGGGCACCCCTTCCATAGCCACGAAAGGGGCGAAAGGCAGACTGCGCAGGGCAGGTGGTGGGGAGGTCCAAGGACCTGGCCATAGTCCGAGAGTCCTTAAAGCACTCTAGCGCGTGGTCTGCCTTGTCACCGAAAAGGCGACGGCCATCAAAGGGCATGTCCATAAGAGTCTACCTCAACCAGGCGTAGCGTCGAAGGGCTACAGACGTGGAAATCGTCCTGCCTAGTGAGTCGGCGGTATCCAGCCCACAGCGGATGGTAAACTTCGCTGCGTCTCTCCCTTCGGCAACTGCTCGAGAGAGCAGGGCCCGGGCCTCCTCCGGGCACCGAGGCAGCACTTGAGCAACCGTATCCCACACAGTGTGGGTGAAACGGCCCAAGAGACATGCGGTGTTTACCGACCGCAGTCCCAAGCTGGAGGAAGGAAACATCCTCTTCCCAAGATGGTCCAGCTGTTTGGATTCCCTATCCGGTGGAGCGGTAGGGAATGCGCCCTTGGAGGTGGAGGCTTGGACCACCAAGCTCTCAGGGGTGGGGTGTTAGGAGAGGAAAATGGGATCGCCCGGGGCCGGGCGGTGGCGTCGGGCAATCATCCTGTCCACAGGAGCCCATGTGTTGGTCCTGAGCCATGTGCCCAAAAGGATGTCCGTGAGGGCTCCATTAAACTGCAGCAGGGGCTCTGAAGAGTTCGCTGCTGGTTGAAGCACCTCTGTCAGGAGGTTAGTCCTGACTGCCACCGTAGGTAGCTCGAGGTGGAGAGCCTAGCCACCCTACGCAACACCACTGCGTATGACGCTACCTCCTCCGTAGCCACGGTAGGAAGAGACAACATGCCATGGTCTGAGGAAGTATCCAGACCACTGGCCTCCCCAGTTCCTCTCTCCAGTCCGGTTCATAACCTAACTGGTCGGTTAAAGGGTCCCCAGACCCCTCGCAGTCCTCCTCACCCTCCTCTGGCTGCCAATCTGGTTTCAAAGAGCCAGGGTAGAACAGGGACACAAAAGTACCCGTCGACACCAAATCAGGTGTCGGTTTGACGCCGGTCCGGCTCCGTGTCTACCTCTAGGTGGAGGCCGGGGTCGATGTTTGCTGGGGACACAGCCGACGCCGGCTGCAGACATGGTGCCGGTGGAGGCGTAACGAGGTAGACCGGATCCAAGGGGACCCTGCGGCGCCGAAAACCAAAGGCGTCGAAGGCCCAGGGCCCCCAGCTGAGTCCGCGGGGCCCGAAGGAGCCCCCGCGGAGTCGGGTTGCCCAAAGATGGCGTGCATCGCTTCGTAAAACTGATGAAGCTGGGCAGGGTCGCTCTCGGTCCCGGGAAGGGGGCGAAACCCGGAGCAGACCCTTCGGGCTCTGCACGCGGAGCCGCGGAAGGGGCACAACCTGCATCCCTCGTTGTGTCGGTCGACGGACGGGGAGAAGTAGAAGACCAGCGATGCTTCTTCTACTTTTTCTTGTGCTTCGACTTACCTGACCCCGAGTGTGAAGACTTGGAGGAAGAATGGTGGTGGCTCCGGGACCGGTCCCTCAACCTCCTACGCGACCAGGACCTCGCACGGGGAGGAGCCGACTGCCGGGCCTCAAGTAGCTTTTGGGACCACTCCCGCAAAGACTTCGGGCCATGGTCCGGCAGTTGGAGCACGACTTGGGGTCGTGGTCGCGCTCCAGGCAGTAGAGGCACACGCGGTGCGGATCCATCACCGACATCAGTCGGTTACAGGAACCGCAAGCCTTGAAGCGGGGCATCCCTCGTGCACCAGGAGTTGATGGACTCAAAAAACGAAGTCAACAAAAGTTGAGAAAAAGTCAGTCAAAAAGTTACTGGAGGTACCGCTCTCTCCAGATATGCGCTTACTAGCGCGGAAAAAGAAGGAACTGACATCAGCGCATGAGGGCGGCGTCTATGTAGCTACCCCGACGTCATCCCAGCGACCATGACGCCGACGACCAACACAGAGTCGACCGACCATTCCTGGGCACTACTTCATTATTCTTTTTAACCCCTTGCACTATACTGTAGTTTAGATTATTGGGACTGTATTTTCTTATCTATGCCTGATACTATCCTTTGGAAACACCTGTGGCATACTCTTTCATTTGTTTTTGTGTTTATCTATCTCACTCTACACTCGTTCTTAGTGTGCACTTGTTACCCGGAGAGTGTATCTCGACAACCTTTTTTGAAGCTGTGCCATCTGACTCAATTTTCGGCCCATGTATTATATAAATCCTATCATTGGCCTTTTAACCATCTTATCTGCTTTATATATATTGTGTGCTATTGTTGTTTATCTTAGGCACATCCCACGGTCACTGCCTCTGATACAGTTGCCCTGAGGAAGGTGAGACCAGCATTGGGGTCTAGCACCGAAATGCGTGTCGGCGTTGAAATATCCCTGTGGACCATTAAATGCTTATGAATAATTTCCCAGTCTGATCAATCTTGTCGATCTGAACTTCATGGATTATTGCATGTATTGTTTCTTCACTTTTACATGTGTTTAATTCACTTTGCCATTGTTGTGTTAAATGATCAGTGTATCTTTAAATCATTGTAATTGATGTCAATATTAGATAGCAATTTTTTGTTCCATTTGTCATTGCGCTCTTTTTGGTGCTTTGTGTATGGTTGAGTTCCAGGACGTATGAGTATGTGTGGGTACGAGTTTGGTTGTCTGAATGGCTGAGTGAGCGTGGGATGTGATCTGTCTTTTTAAATGTTTATCTAATAATTAAATAATGTGAGTTTACCATTAATACATTTTGATATGTTTTGATACCCCAATTTTGGTATTAGGGATACCTGAATGCCGTGAGGGGAACGGCTGCCTGGCACATAATCAGACGCCGTGAGGGGAACGGCTGATTCTCCACTCCACGCGCCATGAGGGGAACGGCTAGGAGAACTACATCGTCCAGCAGCCCCCACCAGTTTGGATGCCGCCCTAACGCTGCACACGCGCCCGGAGGCGCAACAAAAGCACACAGCACCTCCCGCAGTGCAGGATACCTGAATGCCATGAGGGGAACGGCTGCTTGGCACATAATCGGACGCCGTGAGGGGAATGGCTGATTCTCCACTCCACACGCTGTGAGGGGAACGGCTAGGAGAACTATATCGTGCAGCAGCCCCCAGCAGCTCGGGCGCCACCCTAATGCTGCACACGCGCCCAGAGGCACAACAAAAGCACACAGCGCTTCCCGTGGCGTGGGACGCGCGCGGGCAGCGCCCGGTCTAAGCCCGGGCCAAGGGCGGGCCCATCCTTGCCCGTCATCGCCAGGAAGAGGCAGGGCAGGGCCAAACCTCTTACCTTCAAGGGCCTAGGTCCTCGCATTCTACAAGAGACAGCAGAAAGGTACTGTGAAACATCATTTGTAATAGCCCTTGCACCTGCAGCGAACATTTCCCCTCATGTAGATTTTTGGAACTGGGTTCCTTTTTAGCCAAGCTAACAGGATACATCTTTAAAAACTTTTTATCCCAGCGCTTGATGACTGGACCCTATTGGACTTGCTTCATAGTTAATATTGGGTGACTACACAACGTACCTCACCAATAGCAATTTGTTTACACGTCCATTTTAGCTGACAAAATACTACGCATGTCGCTCTCCTGTCCCTCGGGCCAGATTCTGCTCGCCTTCAGCGCTTTGCACTTTATGGTATTCTATTTGTCAGTAGGCCAGCTTCTTAGGTGTTCATTAATCCATGATGTATAGCACACTTTGATTCATGCAGGTAGAGAATTTTTGTTTTGAGTAGTGTACAGAGTCGACCGACGCCACATTCTGACGCGCAGGGTTACTGCTGACGAAAAAACGTTTCCGGATCCAGTCTGATGCCTGGGCTAATTGTAAGATAAGGAATCTATAACTAATGTTTCTTTCAGATATACAAAAGCAATATGCTACACGAAAACCTGCCCCACTTAAAAGGGGCGTAGCTTGGTCAGTAAGATTGGGGGGGTTAGCTTCAGATTTCCTACAATCATTCTGGCATATGTTATGAAAATACATTATATAAGAAGCAGGGCATGAGGGGAGCTTAAGGAGCAGTGGAAAGGGAGAGTAGTGTGGATTGTTAGGGGTACTTAAAAATATTATTTTTTCAAATAAGCAACTTTTTTAAGAACTTCAAAACAGAAAGGAGACAGTGCATGTGCGTGTGTTTTAATCTGTGTGTTCATGTAAAAATTCTAAGTGAAATCCGACAGACGCCTCACCATACCAAACTGAAAGAATCTGTACCCAACTATTTACTAGAGAATCCATTTATTAGGGGGGTGTCACACCCTCCTGAAGCTACGCCACTGCCACTTAAAGCCCTGGCGACCTCGCACTCCGTCAGAGCCTCCTCCTCTCTTCTTGATCTCCTTGAGATGCTGACTTTTCAATTAACCAGAACCAATCCACCCTAAGCAAGGCTAGGCGCGGCCACACATACACCTGTTCAGCGCCAGAATACCCTCGCCGGTGACAGCGCGCTTTACTAATAATACCCATGGGCCACCCAGGGAAACGAAAACAGTCAGAGAAAATAAAAAACCTATTTTCCGGCAAACCACATCAGCAGCACAGGCCGGTCACAGGAAGCGAGGGATTAACTGAACTAATTTCTTAATTGGTTGTCTAATGTTTCCAACAAGCACTGTATATAATATACCGCAGCAGCAGGGAAGCGCAAACCCTGGAACTAAACATCTGCAATACATTAGAGGATGCAGAGGTTACTATCAGACTGGCCAGCAGATGGAGCCATCACATAACGCATTGAAACGTTAGCAGACGAAGATCGGAGAAGGCGTAGGGCAACATGTTATGTCCCCCGAAGCATTCAGAGAGACAGAGACCTGTCAGAGGCGGTGAATTGGATATTTAACAAGTTTATGAGACATGGACACAGAGCGTATGGTAAATACGTGATATTATTAGGTAATTGTAGTTCGTTCGATCCTTTAGCCGCAGCGTAAACCACTATCTCGTTACTGTTCTAAATATATTTGGCTACGCAGGTTTTATAGACACCACTGCTTGTAAATATTGCTGGTTAAAGTAAGACCCCCCCAATTTTAAGCCAGAAATGTAGTTCACATAAATGTTCGTTTTCTTTTATGACGATCGCAAATGTCACGGTTTTAGTTTTCAAAATATGAAGGTGGACTAATTTGCATACACAATTCACCGAGACGTCAAAGGCAAATACCACGGTGATGTCAATTTCCTTATAAAATTCCTGAGGGCCTATTTTATTAAGAAATAAATAAAATGAATAGACACCAAGAATTGTGAATGTATCTTTTTTATTTTATATAATTATGTTTTTTTTTCCTCACATCAAAGTTTAACTGCGTTCAGAAAGGCTGAAATTGACAATATTCTGAAGCAGTGCTGTGGAATTTTTGTATTATATTTTAAACTGCTTTTAGAGCGTAAACAAAATGTGCTGGTGTGTGATTGTTTTGCAAAGTGTTAACTTACTGTTAATGCTCGCACGGTTCTTTTTCCAGATTCACAGTAGAAACATGCTTTGCACGTGCAGCTCGTGGCAACAGAAAGAGAAGGACCGGGACCACTGGTGATCTCCAATGGTCCGTCAGCTTTTTTTGTTTGAGGTAATATGTAGTATCACTTTCAATTCTGGGAGTCATCGTTTTGCGTTTATTATTAAATGAATTTACACGAGAAAGGGAAGGGAGGCGGGGGGGGGGGGGTCACGGCAGCTTGTTGCGCAGACGTACTCAAGAGTTTTCAATCGAATCCACCTTCTAGAACATTTAAGAGATGATGAAAAAGATATAATTATTCAAAATACCGGATCGGAATTTTAATTATGAAGCTATTAAAACGATCGCAAAGTGAAGATGTTCAAATGGAGAGCTTGGTTCCAGACTCTAGGCGCTGGGTGCATCGGTTTGCGGTGCATTCCTTTTCTACACACAAAATACTCGAGGTGGCCGGGAAACCCCGCGGATCCTTCATGGACCACAGAAACACCGGGCTGGAAACCACGAGCCGGGGGGCGTGAAGCCAGACCGTACCGAAGAAGGGTGTGGAGGGAACCCGCATTGGTAACCCGAAAAATAACCTATATACCTGCGTGACCAAATGGAGTAAGCGCCAACATCTTTTAAAGAAAGACGGTATTTCTACAACAAAAATAAAACTACACGATAGTGGGTGGGCAACATAATCAATCGAAAACATGCTTTTAACATGTTTACAAACGAAATGTAGGTTAACGTATTTTACCCAAACAAACACGGACGTATATTGTATGTATACAAATAGCGTTAACGAGTTGTTCTTGTGACGCAGTAAATGAACATTATACGCGCGCTTCCTTCCTATTAGACGAGCGCACAACTATGCACTTCAAACATGAACCAATCACTGTTAGAATTCAGTTGTTGTTTTTTTGTGTGCAGATAATCAGATTAAAAACAGAACTGATCTTTAGCACTGACTGCATTCATATTACCCGGAATGACGCATGGCCAGTCCACCTTCAGCCCAGTGGATGAACCCCTCCCCAAGTTCTGTGACCGCCCCCCCACGTCACAAGCGACCTCTCTGGCTGCTGTGTACATAGACAAGTCTGCGCCCCACTGATCGTTCCATTTACTGCACCAGGTTCTTGGCCAAAGGCAAACAGTGCCTTCTGTAGAATATAAGTTCCAAACCGTACAAAGGCACTTAACAAAACCTATTTCACAATTCATAATTATTTATGCAGTGTACGTTATCGTGACTTCCTTTTCAGGAGCGTGGCTTACATAAATAAAATAAAAAAACAGATCCTGAAAATAAATCACAAGCAGGCAACAGTCAAATTTCAAAATAAAAAAAATACACATTTCGCAATTTAATTATGTTCTGAAACGATCTCAATGTAAAGACAGACCCCTGCCATAAAGTCGCCTTCAGATGGACCGACGTCGAAGATCGGCATTGCGTTTGTTCTGCTACACAGCCTTAGCTCTCCAATGAAGTGAGCACTTCTATTTTGCAATCCCCTGTTACGGCCCAATACAAACACCATTTGGGATATATACATCAATACAGATAGCATTCTGTTCCCTCAGGCGTGCGAGGTCTCCACAGATGTGCAGCCGCGTGAATGCGCCTCTGTGCGGACCAGCCGCATACAGAGGCCCCTCTCAGGCCACAATGGTGAGAAGGAATCCGGACCGGTCCCCCGGCCTCCAGGCTCTCTGAAGGGCAGCAGACTTCCGAGCCTCCCTTGAACACCTTTGAACAGCCTCCAGGAGCACAGGCAGCCCTTGTCCGGGGCTGCGGCCCGACCACCCACTGCTGCTTGTTGACCCAACATGCCTGCTGCAGCCTACCCTGACAAAGGCAGGACATGGGCTTCCTTGGAAGCCAAGGGCACGTTCAAGGGCTGCGGCTGATGGGACAGGCCAGTAACACAGCGGCGCAGTCACATGACACAGAAAGTGATCTGGCGTGAACCTCTGAATATCATGGGGCCAGCTTTGCAATGGCCCTTGGAAGATATCCCCAGTGTTTTCCCATGAACAGCACCCTCATGGCGGCAACACATGGCAATGCAAAATGGCAACTTTTCAATAATAATTCCCCTCAGAATATTCTTGCTAAAACCTCAAGAATGTAGCATTGTGATAATCAAGCAACGGGCAAGTTATTCTGCTCTACCCAGGCCTTCATTACGCCTAGCAATATCTTAGAGAATACTTTCATCCTCCACATCCAGCAAGCTGATAAGGCCGTAGTTCTGGGGCTGTGTGGCATGCTCCTCTTTATATATTGGTCTAGCTATTGCCCCTTTCCAACTTTCCGGTAAAATCCCGGAGGATTTGACATTTTGAAAGTTGACCTTTAAAAGACTTGCCCACCAATCCACATTATTCTTTAGTACGATTGTTGGTAAATTATCTGGCCCTGTTGCTTTAGTTAATTTTAGGGTTTGGATGGTTTCCTTTATTTTTTGGAAAGGACCATAAAGTCAATCTGGCTTTGGGAGGGCTGATGCCATGTCTTCTTCTCCACTCTACAGTTCTCCACCACCCAGTGAAGACCAAACATCAGCTGTGGATTTAAGGGTAACCAATCCAAACCCTGCTCGTACAATGTTAGCACAACACATATAAGAGCCAGCCAACCAGAAACTATAAGTAAGCGATTTCCAGCAATTTCAAAATCAAACACAAAGCTTACCTTGCAGCTCAATGTCACATCCACTCCTATGCAGGATTTAAAAAACTCCCTTACTTTGCTCGACCTCTTTTCGCTTACCTACTTGTATAGGCACTGACAATTATTTCCTCAACCACTTCCTCTGTTCTGGCCGTCACAATATGATGCTGGTCCAACTTTCAAGAAATTAACCACTTTCCCAAGTTAGATATTTTTGCTAGAAGAACACCTTCAACAATAGGTTTCCACATCCACGGATGCCTCAAAAGAGGGATACATTCCTCCAATAAATCCAGTTTTTTTCTATTAGCTTCACTCGTTAGACAGATCATCGCAAGAGACTGATAATGACAGAACCAGTAAGTATGACCTGTCTTGTACTAGGCAGATCCAGGTTAGCGTTTGATATGAAAACTGAGGAAAAGACTTGCAGATGTGTCAAAGACCAAAGCTGGACAAGTTGTGTATCTCAAGTGGTGTGTCTCTACGACTGGAGTTTGCAGTCGTACACAGGCTTCCACGGTGTTCCCTAATATCATATCCTGGATTTTCAGTGCAGAGTCAAGGGGGGCATGACCTATATATGAGGAGATAATTTGCATAGTAGTAATGTTGCCCATTGATGTAGTACAGGAAGTGTGTGAGAACTGGTTTGGGCGGTGGGGACGTCTCTGAGGCAATCAGGATATAACAGCCTCAAATTTTGAGAATTGAACTCTTTCACAACTAGTGCTCTGATCACCACATTGTTATTGGACAGCAAACTGAACAAGTAGAACTCTAGCATTAAACCCTCAATATAGCAAGGAAGAGCAGTCCTAGTCTTACCCATGAAGGTAATGCATCCTACAAATTCAGAAAAACAACACAATGCTATTTAATAACTTAAAGTCCAGCCATTGCTTTCCCTCTAAAACTACTTTAATTTGTACACACAGCGAAACACAACACGTTTCATACAGATGCATACATGAATAATATACCCCAGATTCAACTACTGCCTTCCAGACTGGAGGTTTCGGTCTTCAAATGTCTTCAGCACAGCTTACAGAACAATGTTCAGTCACTTTACGGTGTTAGATAAACTAGCAATAAGCAATTCTAACTCTGAGGCACAGCAATCTTCTAAGCCGCCACTGGAGTGGGGTTCTGCTCAAGCCAATGAGAAACGAAGGCATCCTGAGTAGGCAACTACCCTGTATTTATGAACATAGCTAGCCAATCGGCCCAGCTGTACTGACTGAACTTTGGGGGCACCACCAATCAATATCCTGTTGGCCAATGCTTGATCAGCATATGCAAATATAGTGTACATCAGGAGAACGTCTTGTGGTTGGTTTGAGCCAGCTTAGGAACGGGTGTGGATTCTGGCCTCATAACTCAGCCACAACCATTGTCAAGCAGAAGAAGGGGCTTAGAGTGTCATAACAGAGGAATAGGAGGCACATTTAAAATGAGGGAACCTGTTACCCCTACACACAGTTAATTAATGTTACAGATTCCCAGGTCAAACAAAACCCAAGGAAGTCTGACTCAGGCCCTCCATTCTGCACTGCCATTCAGCCCAATACAGATCCCTGATGCACCCAGCCAAGTACACATTGATGGTCCACACTTATTCTGCACCACCCACACAAGCACCTGAAGGAGAAGTCATTATGTCTGTCCCTTTCTCTAGGAGTACACGTTGACAGCACTGACAGTCGCACAAAGCCTGGCAAGGACAGTAGTCGCTCTCTCCATAACAGGAGCATTTTGGTTGCGCCTGAGGACGTCAGAGCCACACACTGTGGTCTTGCACCATGTAATGAGTGACACCCTCAGTGTCCTTGTGTGATTGGCATGTTTACAGAGGTAAATATCCAAAAGCCTGCAATGATAGTCCTACCACTTGCCAGCAAATCGACATGGGGGTGCATACTCTCCAAAGCTATGCAGGGAACAGGAACCCTAGTGGCAGTCCAAAACATTCAACCACATAAGACAGAAGGTCGAAGAGATCAGAGGGGTTTTCAGCTTGGATGCCATTTCATGGCCTTTAGGGGATAACTGGACGATTTACTGAATTAATTCTTTTTAATGTTTGCTTCTCTTACTGATAAACAGTTATTGTCATTAGTAAAAGCGTTACAATACAGAATTTAAAAAAAGTAAAAAGAGAACAATCCAATGCATAAAAATATGTATGCACCACAATGACAGCCTTCCTGCACCTTAATAAACATGTTCGTAAAATGTATTTTTCTATTTGCCATAAACCTAATAAAAGTCCGGTCTCGTTTGTCTCTAGCAATGGCCCTACGTCACTTAAAATGTACTACGATAATCTCAATTCCTGAGAGCAGTAATTATTAACGTGTTAAAGGGGGCAGTCCTTTTTTCGGTGAGGGTAAAAGATTTCAAACCTGCCAAATCAGTGTGATGTAGTCCTTCAAAGTCAAAATGCTTGAAGTGCACTGGCACTTTTGCAGAGAATCTTCATCAAGTGATTGGCTCTATTCATCCCATGCATGAAGGTCAAGGCAGTCCTAGGCATTTCTTTCTACATTGGCTAAGTGCTCACTAGATTTCGAACAACATTTATTAATCTGTTATACAATACATTTTTTAATCTCAAAATTGTTAGTTTCGTTAAAAAAACGTCACCAATTCCATTTAAGTTTTTCTTTACCAACAGATGATAAGATTTTATGCTACACACTGGGGCAAGAGATGTCAGCTCACATTCAATTGCATTCTATTCATGGGAATTTCTAAAGCACGTGGCTGCCCAGGGGGGCCTTCCAGCGCTAAGACAGCTAAATATTTACTTGTCAGTGCTGATCATAAAGGCTAAAAAAAGAGCTGTTTTTAGCAGTTTCCTGAATATTGGTTCTGACTATTTTCCGTATATGCTGTGGGACAGCATTCCAGCGCTTGGGAACTATGAAAGCGAAGGACCGTCCTCCACACCTAGGCTTCATAATCTTTGGAACTACAACCAGCTGCTGACTGGTGGACCGCAGTGATCTGGTGGGAATCTGAGAAGGAAGTACTCTTTGCATCAGTCTGGAACCCTTTTTAGACATCGCTCGATGGGCCAGGCAAAGGGCCTCGACATTAATCCTTTTAAGCACTGGCAGCCAATGCAGGCTTGCCAGGGCTGCAGTTGTGGTGTGGTGTTTAGGGATTTTCAACAATATGCGGGCTTTAGCGTTCTGAGTAATCTGGAGTCTTTTTATGACCGATTTGGAACTTCCCAGGTACAGGAAATTCCCATAATCAAGTCGTGATATAACTAGGCCTTGTAACACTATCCTGCGTGAAGGTTCAGGTAGCCATCTCAGTAGCTTTCGCAGAGTCCTGAGCATGCCGAAGCAGGTGGCCACCATTTCTTTGGCTTGAGTTGCCACTGAAAGCATATTGTCAAGCAAGAAGCCCAGACTTTTGACCTCCGACCTCCGATTTAAGGGTGGGTTGACTGCCAAGATAATCAGGCAAGTTCAATTCGATCCACCTACAATCACCTCGGTTTTCTTCCCATTTAATTTCAAACTACTTGCCACCATCCAATCTACAACATGCTTATGGCAGTCGTTAAGGTGGATGGACGTCCTGTCTGTTTGATAGGAGAGGTAGATGATCTGTATGTCATCAACATAAGATATTGAGGAGAAACGATGGCCCTTTTTGATTTCTGACAACGAGAGGACATACAGATTGAAGAAGGTGTTTCTCAGTGAGGAGCCCCGAGGAACCCCACACTTTAGAGAGTGAATTTCTGACTGTGTGGCTTCCTCGCAGACTTGGAAAGTTCTGCTTTGGAGGAAGGAGGTAAACCATTTAAGTGCTGTACTGGTTATGCCTTCTTCCTCTAGCCTTTTGAGTAGCATTGTGTGGTCGCACAAAAAGGACCTTTTTGTGCAACCACAAGAATTTGGAATTGGTTAAAAAGAAACAATACTGAGAGTTACTTTTTCAACGATACTCTCTGTGGTCTTAGAAAATAGCTTATCAAGTGTTTATGCTTTCCCAGAAGAGTGACAGAATTGTGTGCATGTTGTGTCGGTACCAGTATGTTTGGAGCATAGAAGAGTGTGTTGTTTAGAATGGTTGAAATGTATGATTGAAAGGTGTAATGTTCACTGTGTGAATTATGTCCCATTTATGTTAGTTGTAACATTCTTTTGAACTTTGTATTATGGAAGGATGATAAAGCTTTTTTGATATAATTAAATTGATTGATTAAGTCGAAAAAAGAAATGTCTCTTACACATTTTGTTGTTCTTCAAAATGTGTCCTCACAAGTTGATCTGAGGTTTAAATATTGGCAGTACTAGCAAATTTGTTGTGAATGCAATTAGGGCCTTTTCAGTGCTGTTTTGAATTTCGGAATGGTGCACCATAAAGCTTCTTATCCAAAGTCAATAAGGATATTCGTACGGACAGGTATCCCTTTTAATTCTTTCTTGATTTATTCAATTCAAGTTCTTTACATCAACGCACAACATCCAGTCAACGCGTTTCGTTCAGTTTACACTTGAACTTTATCAGGGCTCTTCAAATAATAGTTCAATTTAGTCCCAAGATGCTTCATATGGAAAATATGGCATGTGTTTACTCCCAATATGTTTATCCGTCACGCCCAGAGCTGGCAAAATTTATAGGAACATAGCCCCATATTAAGGCCATGGGTTTGATAGCCCGTCATATATGCCGTAAAGTTGCGGCAACCTGTTACATCTCCTGCCGGGTAAAAATCAACTGACCCTGTGGCGTCCGCCCGTATTTAAGGCCACGCAACAAAGTTGAAAAAGGCATTAGCTGATTCGTGCAGTGCTGCTACCTGGCCTAAAACCGATCTGAGAAGGGTGTAATATGTCATTTATTTGCAAATTTAACGAGAGATTCTTATTAACAAAGTTTTCTAAAATATTGCTGGGTCTTGGAAGGAGGGAAATCGGCTGGTCATTTTCACATTTTAGGGAGTCAGCTGACGGCTTTTTTAATAGTGGCCTAACAATGGCATGTTTCCATGTTGATGGGATGGTCTCTGAGTTAAGTGAGCAACTAAACACGCCTGTCAGCATGGTAATCACAGCTTTCCCACCTTTTAGCATGTCTGGGGCAGGGTCCTTAGGGGAGCCAGACTTTAAAGAATTCAGAATCGACACTGTGTTTTTCTGCGTGATTTCTGGAAACATGCTTAATTATCCATGCTGCGATTGAGGGGACTCAAAGATGTCATCCTCTACTCAAAGTGAGGAGGATGTTATTCACTTTCTTAAGAAAGAATCTAGGGGGTGGGGGGGGGGGGGGGGAGGAAGAGGGGCAGTTTTATTATTTGGAGATTTCATCAGGCTGCTTACTAGATCGAACAATTCTTTAGCGGATTTAGCTGCATTATTAATCTTGAAGGCACAATAGTGGACTCTAGCGTTCCTGCTGGCATAATGATAATTTTTTACTGCCTTCTTATTGTTTTCCTTTCCAGTTATATCGTAATTTTTCCTACATGCCATTTCTAGTTTTTTTAAATTCTTTTTTCATTTCTGAGAGTTCCGGTGTGAACCATGGTGCCCTCTCGCTGGGGCGAGTGGCTCTATGTTGTTTCAGGAGTTCTGCATCCAGGCCTCAAAACCGCTATATCTGCTAGCTATATCTTCAACCATTTCAGGGATAGAGCTGCTAAGCATGTCCTCCCAATCACCTATATCTAACTTGGACCAGTTCCATCATGTTTGGGCTGGTGAGGTGTGGTGACTTTAATACTTGTGTTACACACTTGAAATGGTATTAATTTGTGATCCAACCATGTACTTTCTAATGGCTCGTCTGTGGTTAGTTCAGGTAGGTTAGACAATATTTAATCTATGAAATGGCTTAGTTTCTGGATGGACGCTTCGACCCCTTGGATTAATTGGACTGCTGCTAGGTCCATTATGAAGTTTTTAGATACATCACAGTTAGTGTTCTCTAGATGGAGATTTAAGTCACCTAGCATGGTGAAGTTAGCAGTTAATAGACTATGTTTGGGTAAAATGTCAGGGAGGATCTGTATGAACTGGGTGGCAGAGCCAGGGGGACGGTATATTAATAGAACCGAGAATGTGAAGGTTGAAGATAGTTCTTAGGCAAACAACAAGCAATCACATCCCAGGGGTGCGAGGTCAAATTTTATTATTAGCTCCTCTTTATAAATAATGGCTACTTCCCCTCCTTTTTTTACTTCCTTCACGATCGTACCTAGCAATTGCATAGCCCTGGGGAAGGGTCATTGCGATATCTGCCATAGACTCCTCTCGAAGCCATGTTTTGGAGAGGAACATGGCTACCGGTTTTTTATCTTCCTCCCCCCTCCCCCAAAAAAGTAAACAGATCCAGCCTGTGTCTGAGTAGCGATCTGTAATTGAGACGGTAAAACTGCCAATGTTGGCTGTTAGTATCCTCTCTCTTTGGCATGTTCTTAGCGACGTTGGTTTGGGGTTAGCCAGGGTCACTTTACATTCCCCACAGGTCAGGTCCCAATTGCAAGGATTAATGGTGTGCTTGCATATCCTACCTGCAGTGATAATGTATGAATGCAGTTCAACTGCCGAGTTTCTGATCCTTTATACGCCGCCCAAATGGGCCGGGGTCCTAGCCTCTGGTCCCGGCTAGGCGTGGACAGGTGCATACAGGCATGCTTTTGGTGCGCCTTCGGCACGCCCGCTTTGTACGTCGGCACCCTGGTGGACAATTAATAGCACGACCGGTAGTGCAGCAACTAGCATGCTGACCAAAATGGCGCCCAAAGTGAATGTCTAACAGGTAACACCCTGTACAGGGCCACAACCTGTGCATCCCTATACTCCGCCGACACTAAATGTGTACTTTCCCTTGCTACTGTGATATGCACTTCAGTGGAACGCTACCATTATAAACAGAAGTTCATCAGGGCTGACGTTAGTATATAGGACTCCGCTCTCAATTAAGTCAAAAGAGAAGACAACATGTTTAGGACTTACCAACAAGGTAAGCTGAATCTTTTATGTTGCATACTGGTCATTCAAACAGAGAGTCAATGATTCATTCATCAGCGACGACTCAAGGTCTCAGTGAGACAGACTCAAAGTCTCCAGAACACATTGCCTTAGAGTCTTAGATACACACATCCCGGGAGTCTCAGGAGAAGACAGCCTCGGATCTCTGGAAGACACAGCCTGAAAGCATCACACTAAAACGGCCTGAGTTTCTGCTAAACACTGCTTTACGGTCTCAGAGATAGACTGAGGGTCCGGGAGGCACAGACTCAGGGTCCAGGAAGCACAAATCTAGTTGGTAAGCTCTACCACTATGGTTTCCCTACTCTGGCTTTCGCTTTGACTATAGATTCACCTTGGAGTATTTTATGGATTTACAACATCCTGTTTTCCCAACTGGGGGGGGGGGGGGGGGGGGGGAGAGAGGACAAGCTTTTCACCCTACATTGTGGAAAAAAACAGATATTTCTTTTCATCTGTATGACATATACCTTTGAGCTGGGATGGTGCAGTGAGCTAAAAAGCGGTGATGGATTAAAACCATGATCTCTTGACTTGGTAAGAGTATTCTGCATCATTCAGAAACTCTGTCCATCACCACCCCCTTTTTCCCAAATCGATTTTATCCACACTCAGTGTGGGAGGGTATGCTCAGACGTGAGTCCCTTGCTCATTGCACCATCAGGATTCAGGCAAGCCGGGCCGACGAAGGCTGTGATGCCAGAAACCGGTCCCCGGAAGCTTGTTTCCTTCCCAGTATAAGAATTGGCTTGGTAGTTTGGTTTGCCCTGTTCCCATCATGCACTGGGACAGGTACAGACTAATTTGCATGTAGCCAGGTTCTGAGCTGGGATGGTGCAGTGAGCTAAAAAACGGGGATGGATTAAAACCATGATCTCTTGACTTGGTAAGAGTATTCTGCATCATTCAGAAACTCTGTCCATCACCACCCCCTTTTTCCCAAATCGATTTTATCCACACTCAGTGTGGGAGGGTATGCTCAGACGTGAGTCCCTTGCTCATTGCACCATCAGGATTCAGGCAAGCCGGGCCGACGAAGGCTGTGATGCCAGAAACTGGTCCCCGGAAGCTTGTTTCCTTCCCAGTATAAGACTTGGCTTGGTAGTTTGGTTTGCCCTGTTCCCATCATGCACTGGGACAGGTACAGACTAATTTGCATGTAGCCAGGTTCTGAGCTGGGATGGTGCAGTGAGCTAAAAAACGGTGATGGATTAAAACCATGATCTCTTGACTTGGTAAGAGTATTCTGCATCATTCAGAAACTCTGTCCATCACCACCCCCTTTTTCCCAAATCGATTTTATCCACACTCAGTGTGGGAGGGTATGCTCAGACGTGAGTCCCTTGCTCATTGCACCATCAGGATTCAGGCAAGCCGGGCCGACGAAGGCTGTGATGCCAGAAACCGGTCCCCGGAAGCTTGTTTCCTTCCCAGTATAAGAATTGGCTTGGTAGTTTGGTTTGCCCTGTTCCCATCATGCACTGGGACAGGTACAGACTAATTTGCATGTAGCCAGGTTCTGAGCTGGGATGGTGCAGTGAGCTAAAAAACGGTGATGGATTAAAACCATGATCTCTTGACTTGGTAAGAGTATTCTGCATCATTCAGAAACTCTGTCCATCACCACCCCCTTTTTCCCAAATCGATTTTATCCACACTCAGTGTGGGAGGGTATGCTCAGACGTGAGTCCCTTGCTCATTGCACCATCAGGATTCAGGCAAGCCGGGCCGACGAAGGCTGTGATGCCAGAAACTGGTCCCCGGAAGCTTGTTTCCTTCCCAGTATAAGACTTGGCTTGGTAGTTTGGTTTGCCCTGTTCCCATCATGCACTGGGACAGGTACAGACTAATTTGCATGTAGCCAGGTTCTGAGCTGGGATGGTGCAGTGAGCTAAAAAACGGTGATGGATTAAAACCATGATCTCTTGACTTGGTAAGAGTATTCTGCATCATTCAGAAACTCTGTCCATCACCACCCCCTTTTTCCCAAATCGATTTTAACCACACTCAGTGTGGGAGGGTATGCTCAGACTTGAGTCCCTTGCTCATTGCACCATCAGGATTCAGGCAAGCCGGGCCGACGAAGGCTGTGATGCCAGAAACCGGTCCCCGGAAGCTTGTTTCCTTCCCAGTATAAGAATTGGCTTGGTAGTTTGGTTTGCCCTGTTCCCATCATGCACTGGGACAGGTACAGACTAATTTGCATGTAGCCAGGTTCTGAGCTGGGATGGTGCAGTGAGCTAAAAAACGGTGATGGATTAAAACCATGATCTCTTGACTTGGTAAGAGTATTCTGCATCATTCAGAAACTCTGTCCATCACCACCCCCTTTTTCCCAAATCGATTTTATCCACACTCAGTGTGGGAGGGTATGCTCAGACGTGAGTCCCTTGCTCATTGCACCATCAGGATTCAGGCAAGCCGGGCCGACGAAGGCTGTGATGCCAGAAACCGGTCCCCGGAAGCTTGTTTCCTTCCCAGTATAAGAATTGGCTTGGTAGTTTGGTTTGCCCTGTTCCCATCATGCACTGGGACAGGTACAGACTAATTTGCATGTAGCCAGGTTCTGAGCTGGGATGGTGCAGTGAGCTAAAAAACGGTGATGGATTAAAACCATGATCTCTTGACTTGGTAAGAGTATTCTGCATCATTCAGAAACTCTGTCCATCACCACCCCCTTTTTCCCAAATCGATTTTATCCACACTCAGTGTGGGAGGGTATGCTCAGACGTGAGTCCCTTGCTCATTGCACCATCAGGATTCAGGCAAGCCGGGCCGACGAAGGCTGTGATGCCAGAAACTGGTCCCCGGAAGCTTGTTTCCTTCCCAGTATAAGACTTGGCTTGGTAGTTTGGTTTGCCCTGTTCCCATCATGCACTGGGACAGGTACAGACTAATTTGCATGTAGCCAGGTTCTGAGCTGGGATGGTGCAGTGAGCTAAAAAACGGTGATGGATTAAAACCATGATCTCTTGACTTGGTAAGAGTATTCTGCATCATTCAGAAACTCTGTCCATCACCACCCCCTTTTTCCCAAATCGATTTTATCCACACTCAGTGTGGGAGGGTATGCTCAGACTTGAGTCCCTTGCTCATTGCACCATCAGGATTCAGGCAAGCCGGGCCGACGAAGGCTGTGATGCCAGAAACCGGTCCCCGGAAGCTTGTTTCCTTCCCAGTATAAGAATTGGCTTGGTAGTTTGGTTTGCCCTGTTCCCATCATGCACTGGGACAGGTACAGACTAATTTGCATGTAGCCAGGTTCTGAGCTGGGATGGTGCAGTGAGCTAAAAAACAGTGATGGATTAAAACCATGATCTCTTGACTTGGTAAGAGTATTCTGCATCATTCAGAAACTCTGTCCATCACCACCCCCTTTTTCCCAAATCGATTTTATCCACACTCAGTGTGGGAGGGTATGCTCAGACGTGAGTCCCTTGCTCATTGCACCATCAGGATTCAGGCAAGCCGGGCCGACGAAGGCTGTGATGCCAGAAACCGGTCCCCGGAAGCTTGTTTCCTTCCCAGTATAAGAATTGGCTTGGTAGTTTGGTTTGCCCTGTTCCCATCATGCACTGGGACAGGTACAGACTAATTTGCATGTAGCCAGGTTCTGAGCTGGGATGGTGCAGTGAGCTAAAAAACGGTGATGGATTAAAACCATGATCTCTTGACTTGGTAAGAGTATTCTGCATCATTCAGAAACTCTGTCCATCACCACCCCCTTTTTCCCAAATCGATTTTATCCACACTCAGTGTGGGAGGGTATGCTCCGACGTGAGTCCCTTGCTCATTGCACCATCAGGATTCAGGCAAGCCGGGCCGACGAAGGCTGTGATGCCAGAAACCGGTCCCCGGAAGCTTGTTTCCTTCCCAGTATAAGAATTGGCTTGGTAGTTTGGTTTGCCCTGTTCCCATCATGCACGGGGACAGGTACAGACTAATTTGCATGTAGCCAGGTTCTGAGCTGGGATGGTGCAGTGAGCTAAAAAACGGTGATGGATTAAAACCATGATCTCTTGACTTGGTAAGAGTATTCTGCATCATTCAGAAACTCTGTCCATCACCACCCCCTTTTTCCCAAATCGATTTTATCCACACTCAGTGTGGGAGGGTATGCTCAGACGTGAGTCCCTTGCTCATTGCACCATCAGGATTCAGGCAAGCCGGGCCGACGAAGGCTGTGATGCCAGAAACCGGTCCCCAGAAGCTTGTTTCCTTCCCAGTATAAGAATTGGCTTGGTAGTTTGGTTTGCCCTGTTCCCATCATGCACTGGGACAGGTATAGACTAATTTGCATGTAGCCAGGTTCTGAGCTGGGATGGTGCAGTGAGCTAAAAAAACGGTGATGGATTAAAACCATGATCTCTTGACTTGGTAAGAGTATTCTGCATCATTCAGAAACTCTGTCCATCACCACCCCCTTTTTCCCAAATCGATTTTATCCACACTCAGTGTGGGAGGGTATGCTCAGACGTGAGTCCCTTGCTCATTGCACCATCAGGATTCAGGCAAGCCGGGCCGACGAAGGCTGTGATGCCAGAAACCGGTCCCCGGAAGCTTGTTTCCTTCCCAGTATAAGAATTGGCTTGGTAGTTTGGTTTGCCCTGTTCCCATCATGCACTGGGACAGGTACAGACTAATTTGCATGTAGCCAGGTTCTGAGCTGGGATGGTGCAGTGAGCTAAAAAACGGTGATGGATTAAAACTATGATCTCTTGACTTGGTAAGAGTATTCTGCATCATTCAGAAACTCTGTCCATCACCACCCCCTTTTTCCCAAATCGATATACCTTTGAGGACATAACAGTTTTACTGTGAAATTAAATATATGTAGGGACGTAATAGTTAGTGAGGCGCTATTACATTTTCTCTCATTCCCCTTATTATATTTCCCGAAAGCACGTGCCCAGGGTCCGGAAAGCATGGCCATACAGACTGAAAAATACAACCAAAGTCCGGGAGGTATGGTTATCAGTAAAGGAGGGCACAAGCACGGAGGTAGACAGAGAATGAGGTACAAGCAGGTTCTGCCTCTCAGGTAGGAAGACATAGCTTCAAGGGAAAATAGAAGATAGAAGAGGAAGACTCAAACCAGGACATGGAGGTTTAAATGATGGGACGATAAGACTTAGTCTCATACAGAGGGTTACAAGTATGCAGGACTAGGGAGATGTGCACTGGTTGAAAGCTCTGGCCCACCTATGTAGTGGTCCCGCCTGCAAGGAAAATCCACAGCACCATACAGCAGCCTGCAGATCAAGGATCTCAATAACACCAATAGGTCCTATAAATAACACACGTTGTGCTACATAGATATCCAAAACCACATAATAAATCTCGCCCTTCAGTGGCACTATCCCTTGCTTTGCTTGCTTGCATAGACCTCCTCTGCTCTCTCCAGGGTGGGCTATGTAAACAAAGTAGAGGCCTGGAGTCGGTTATTAGAGGCTAGCATTTCCAAGAAGGGCGCAGTGAGCTCCCAAACGAATCCCCTGGGCGGTGTTCGAGGAGTGCGACTGTCCGGTAAACACTACCAGTAACATATTATACACGGTAATAATATCAGAGGCACTGAAATACTCTGGTGGGTGGGTGGGTGTGCGTGGGTTAGTGAGTGTCTTATACAAGGCGATAAGAACAGAAGTACTGAAATACCCCGGTGACAGTCCAGCAGATCCAAATTATAATACAGGCACACTCACAGCCTTATAAATGTAGTGTCATCACAATTACATCGAGGTAGTACTACTGCCAAATAACAGTAATGCTATGGTATTAAAATGTGTCCATTTTGCCTCTTCTTGCCTTCGCTCGCCACAGAGCTCAATGCACTTTATGATAAAAGTAAGGTATGATATAGGATTCTGCTCCCAAGTACTGAACCTTGAACCAGCCTTTATGCAGCATACAGTAGCTTATAAGTCAACAGAATTACAAAGACAGGCGAGCAGGTGATGAACGTCCAACTGCATACCATACGTTTCTTAATCTTTTGAGTTCTATGGACCCCAAATGAATTCCCATTGGAATCTAGGGACCCCCATAGAGTTAGTGCTGAAGCCGTGGACCCCAGCCTAAGCAACTTTTATGACGTGAAGCTCAAAGCAATACACAAATATACAGAAATAAGTATACATCAAAAATGCTCAAATGATTGTATTGTAATTGCATTTATATAGCACTTACTACCCCTGATGAGGCATCGAAGCGCTTTTTCGGCGAGTAGCATGCTACCCATAAAGGACTAGCAGTGAATTAGTATAGTGAAATATGAAAGTAATTTAAGTGGTGGATGTATTTGTCAGTTATTTGGATTGAGAAGAATAGTAGAGGGATAGATGAGTGAAAAAGGTTTGGATATATATAGCGCTTGCTACCCCCCTGAAGGGGTGCTGAAGTGCTTTTTCTGCGAGTAGCACGCTACTCCGGAACCCATAAAGGGTTAGCGGTGAATTACTATAGTGAAATATGAAAGTAATAAGAGAGGTGGATATGTTAGTCAGTTATTTAAAAAAATGAATAAACAAATACAATCGTGTGTATATACGGTATTATTCTGCATATATTATCTACTTTTCTACACAGTCACAGAGCCCGGGAGCAGGCCTCGGGATACTCCGGGGTCCACGGACTGCAAGCCAACAGCCACTGCCCTAGCACGTTATGCTAACAATGTAATAGTGCGAATTCCCAAAGCTCGAACAATAGACTGAGCTGGGTCCGAGCCATGATCCTAGTATTCCGCAGACCTTTTGTGCCTGAGGGTGTGCGCAGCCCTCAGGTAGCCCACACTACTCTACCAAAGGCAACACCTGCCGTCAGTGCCAAGCTTTGACCACTAACAGCGACTCTGAGATGGGCAGAGGCCACAGGGCATGCTTTGAAGGGCACACTTGGAGAGGTTCTGGGACAAACTGAGCCTTAGACCCGCCGGTGATCGTGACTAAACCAGTCTAATAAATAGCGTCCAGCCCGGAGACTGCCTGGCATTCCATGTCAAAAGAAATATTTTTCTAGGGGGCGGAGGATGTGGTTAAGACGTGAAATAGCTCCCAGCTGCCCGGCGTCCTCGTCCAGATGTGGAGTGTGTGAAGGCAGAGGGAAAAGAGCCAGCTGCTATGATAACAAGGTGCACTGGCCCCTTGGCGTGGGTCTTTTGCGTCTTGTTTCAGTCACAAAGATACGACATTTACTGCCGGTCTTAAAGGGTCCCTTCTAAGACAGGAATGAGACGGTCGTGAATGGGGATGCCACAATTCACGGAAAAATAACGCTCATTTGTTTACAATTCAAAAATGATCAAAAATCTCTAAAGTGAATAAGAATTCGATAATAACAACAGTATTTTTTTGTTGTTCTGTCGGTTGCTTTAATAACAATCCGGAAATTCATTAAACAGCTCTCGAATAGTATTTAAGTGATTTCTTCTCTGTTTTACGTGAATATTTCCAAGGCGAAAAAAAAACCGAATTCCACTGATTTTCCAATTTTTTTATTGACCTTGATATAATATCAGCCAAGTCAGTAATAAACCAGCCAAGAGGCAACTCTAGTCATAACCGAGTATCACGGCAGACACCTTTAAATCATGCGCAGGAGGACTCAAAAATTTGTTCACACAGGACCTGGTCTGGCTGTACGCTTATCTTTTAATATGCGAGACAAATCAAACTCAAATGTAATCTTTATAATGTTCATTATTTTATTTGGACGAAAAACTAGGTATTGGCACACTTCTAGTACTCTATGCTCATCATTACCCCTCTGCCCTTTGTATTGTTTATTTCTGTAGTTTTCTACAAATATGGCACGTTAGTCCACATGCGTTTACAACACATGCCATTACAACGCGGTCGTTACAATGACCGCGTTGTTAAATTGCATACCTTTACAACACAAGTCGGAACAACGACTTGCTGTAGGGGGAGCTGGATGTAGGAATAGTGTAATTTACTATTCCAACTTCAGTCTGCACAACAGTAGGGACGGTGTTGAATTTTAAATCCAACACCTTCTGCCCCCTAATGCAAGTCGTTGTTCCAACTTGCGCTGTAATGGTATGCGATGTAAAAACGCGGTCGTTGTAACGACTGCGTTGTAATGGCATGCGTTGTCTCGCATGAAATGGTAAACGATGTTTACCGTTTTCTACACCATGAACATGATTTAACGGTCTCCGAGGACGTAATAATAGCGGAAACAGAATTGAAAGAGAAAAGTCACCTAACAGCCAACCACATATTAAAGAAGGCAATGCAAAAACACCCATATTTACAAATGGCAAAAGAAGATGATATAACAAAGCAAAATGTACAGTTGGGCTTAAAGCAAGTAATGAAGGTAATTGAGGAAAAGTAACACACATCCCTGAGTGAGGTAAGGCAACAGAAGAATGTGCTGGAGTCATAACAGAAAGGGGTTACAGGAGTGAAGATGAAGTCATCAGTTTATTCAAGAGTTTACGCTTAATTCGTAGGAGACATAACCTACCTATGGTAGATGAAGCATCAAAGAGGTGGAGGTGGAAACAACTGGGTCAAAGACCAAACGAGAGGGCAAATAAAACAGAGAAAAAAGATTCTTCTGGAGAAGAAAGGTAAGCAAAAAAAGTTGTTTGATGGAGCCCGAATAGAAGTGTTTGTGGAAGAGAAGAAGTGCCAGATCTATCTTGAAATGGGCAAGAGAGGCGGTGGTGCAGAGAGTAAGAGGAAGTGAGTTCTGGTTGTGCTGCCTGAATAGGACTGAGCCATTGTATTCTTTTTAGGTTGAGTCTACCAGTCAGCGCAAGCAGTCTGGTTGTAAAAGACATACTGTGCGCTTACCAAGAACTTAGAACTAAGAGCTTTCAGCCCACCTACTGCGTACTATTGGTTGACTTTATTCAAATTCTCATTTGTTTACTTCTTATTTCATGACTTTCAAGGTGCCAGCTTGTCCATCTTGCGTTTGTCCCTTCCCTGGAGCATAGCATCTTTACCATCTTGATCGGCTGGCTTCTATTCTTCCACTGCTCACTTTTAGGGAACAATTTTTTTCCCCCATTTTGCTTAAGTACTCCATGAGAGTGCATGTGTTTTCCAGCTCTCTCCCTTGAGCACTTTTCTCCTACCAATACCCACCCCCATACTCCATGTTGCTGTCTCCCTCGTGTTGCAAGTTCTCTCTTGTGTGCCTCTTCTCCGCCAAGCTCCCTTCCTTCCTCGTACTTCATGCTGCTTGAGCACTTATGTGCTCTCCCGTACCCCCCAACCAGCCATGTTGCCTTTCGTCATAGCCGTTGCTTCACCTCACTCATGCCTCCCTTGCCCACCGTCATATTTTTTTAAAAAAAATTGAATAGGAGCAGGCCACAAATTGCTGCAGGCCCCTCCACTTTAATACAAGCATTGGAAAAGCCAATAAGTCTCATATTTGTTTTTCAGCAAAGCTATGCAGCATGGAAAAATAATTTTTAAAAACCCTTTTCACCTCGCATGGGCTCTCCCACAAAATGACAGATGGTTTGTTTTTCTTCTTTTAGTTTACTGATCTGAGTAAAAAGAAAAAAAACGTGAAAGCATTTTTTTTTTCCTTTTTAAAGCAGGTTGGATCTATCGCATGGAAACAAATTGCCAGGTCTCAATGTTGGGATTCCTTGATCCCAATTATATTCTGAACATTAAAAACAATATACACACTCTATTTGTGACAACTTTACCAGCACCTTGGGGAACGGAGACACTTAAGGATGGAACTTTGTGATTAAACTCTTTTCCCAGAATGCTAGGGGCATTTAGGACTCACTTGACACAGCTGCATTTTTTATTTTTTTTAATGAATCTAACACAAACATTTTATATACAACTACAATCCTCCACAGTCAACTTTCAATGACAGTGGTTCTCCCTTATTAAAAGACAAGGGTAGGAAGCTTTATTTTTATTATTTTTTATTCTCCCCTCCCTTTTTTGCTACGCAATGACAGGCTTTTGATACACAATGATACGGGAGACTCCTATGATTCTATGCACCCGCCGCACTCCTATGATGTAATGCTGCATGCAATTATGTGGTATTTAACACAAGTGTTAGAAATTGGGTTTCTGGTTGGCCACACCATAAATTAGCCTGTGCTCACTCTATGGTAGGTTCACACAGAGCAGTCAGGCTTCACTTGAGAGGCAATTTGTAAAGTATTTGTGGAACACTTCAAACAGTCGCACAGTGAATGCCCCACAAAATGATTCCATACCAGTTTAAAATAGATAAGGAATCTATAAACAAAACAAGACCAAAATGACGAAAATCCAATGTAAATAACACTTAGAAGCAATACACCCCTATGGGGTTATCTGGTCGCATGGAACAGGGGCAAAGTCAAGAGTTAAAACCGACCGTGATGGAGCGTGGACTGGATACAGGAGCCACGCAAGGCCCGCTGAACAAAGTACCTTGATCCCGGTCACAATAGTGTGGTGTAGCCGTCGATGTGTCAGTGTCGATCCCGCAGTTGAGGTCATGTGTCGATTTTCTTCATGCAGTGTTGGCGATACGCCAAGCCGAAATGTGTTGGTTCCTGATGCAGATGAGCTGGGTTTCTCCATGCAGTCCAGGGGATAAGTTAATCTTCCCACACTGCAGCGGCGGCAATTCCGTGGTTCTGATGAGTCGGTTCTTTGAGGCGAAGAGCTGGTTCTGAGTGCGATGCACCGATTCTGCTCCTGCAACAGCGATGATGCGTTGGTTCTGCTTCACACAGACAGGAGATGCGTTGCTTCGACTCGAGCAAGCACCTGGGTGGACTTCCAATAGACCAGGCACAAGAACAGGTGGTGAGACTGATTTCAACGAGTCTCAAAACAGGAGGGAGGCCAGAATGCCCTTGGAGATCACTCTGGGTTCAAGCAAGAGTCCAGTTCTTCTTCAGTAAGGGCAGAGGGCATCAGGAAGCAGGGCAGCACAGTAGAAATGCAGTTTGTCCAAAGCAGCAGTACAGCAGAGTGACAGTCCTTGTAGCAGCACAGACGTCCTTCTTTCTCGCAGAGTTTCTTTACAGGTCCAGAAGTGTGATTTGGCGGGGTCACTGACCCAGCACTTACACCCGGTTGTGCTGGTTGGGTCTTTGAAGTGGGGGTGACTTCAAAGAAGGGTCTTTGAAGTGCACAGAGGTCCTTTCTTTGTAACCCTGGCTCCAGAGTCACTACAGGGGAGTAATCAGCCCTTTCTATGGTGACAGGACACTGCCTGTTCAGGTGTGTCAGCTCCTCCCTCCCATCCTGCCCAGGATGAGCCATCAGGATGCAGATGGGTGTGTGACTGTCTAGAGGGAATGCCCAAAGTCCAGATGTCGCCTATCCCAGATGTGTATTGTAGACAGGCTGTCGGCATACAAAGCCTTAGGAGCAGAGAAAATACATCTTTCTAAAAGTGGCATTTCTAAAATAGTAATGTCAAATCCAATTTTGCCAGCATAGATGATTTATCATTACCATTCCAATGATATTAAACATGACAGATCTACTCTTTCTCAATCAGGAATTATAGCTTATAAAATGTAATAAGGAATTCCCATTTTTTAACCGATGAGAGGGGAGGGCCTCAGAGTAGTGAAAAACTATTTTGGGTGTTTTTCACTACCAGGACAAGCAAAACGTAAGAGTACAAAAGTTGCCTGACATTCCAGGAAGTGCTCTAATTTGTTCTTCAGTTAGTGGTAATTTATTTAAATTATATCTAAACTGTGGAAAGGAAGCTAGTAAATGTTTTCCAACTCTGTAGGGTTAGCAGTCCTTTGACATGACTTCTCTATTTCACCTTCTCCTTGACCCCATTATGGATGTTATTAAAGGTCTGGTTTATAAAAGGTCACATAATGTATAAGAGGATTACAAAAACACTGCAATTCGTCAATTTGCAGGATGTTTTGTAACACCTAATATCTCAATCAACGTGTGTGATTTAAAAAAAATATATATATAGCATGCAGGTAGACAACGTTAAACACCAATCTCGATAGCAACTGAATATACCAGCAGATTGTTGCACACAGTTGCAGTCTTGCTTAAATAAATCCAAGCCGTGACTTTAAGAGCAAGCTACTGCTGTAAGAAAATAAAACGACACAATAAAATGCTTGCGTGTTGCCCAGTCTCCAGCCAAGCTGTCTGCAGTTTATCTGCCACACCCCCGCGCCACCGCTCGGAATACAAGTGACAATGAATGGAACTGGGAATCGTGGAGGAGACAGCTTAAGGACACAATCTGCTAACCTTTGTCCCTTACTGACCTTAAGAGAACTGCCAATGATTATTTATCTTGCAAGTGGTGACATCTGATTTCTGCAGGCACGTTTATTTAAAAACATTCCGCATCTACTCTGCTTCCTTTATTTGACAAAACTAACTTCCTGATCGTTTCAAAGAAATCATTTTGTGGTAGCATTCTAAGAAAATGATTTGTATAATGGGAGAGGGAGGAACGCAAGGGTGACGAGTTCCTGACTTAAAAACTTGTCTCCTCTTATAGAAAGCTTTTTATCATATACTTTGATATAAATATTTACTTGCACAATGGACTATTGAATGAGATGTGTGAATAAATCATTTGGAGCACACAACATTATTAAATGTTCATCACCGTTTTCTAAAAATAATTATTTAAATATATCGGCTATTTGTTTAAAAATGAATGACTAGAGGAATTAGATGGATATTATTAATCTTGAGCAAATTAAAGATAGCAAAAAATCTCACAATGCTGGTTCTTCAAGGCAACACCAATCCAGTAAGGGAACTAGTTACGAAGACTCCATATAATGAGATAACAGATTCAAAAGTGGTCCATCTATGTTTACGATTTAATTATTCCATTCCAAATTAAACTATTTCTACTTTGCTAGTATGTTAACTTAGTCGGCTAAGTTCTTGCCTATAGATATACAAATTACTTGTTTGAATCCCAGCAAGACTGACCTAGCACTCCATTATTCAGTAGTTGATAAAATATTTGCCATTGAATATTTAACAATAACACCTATTTTTTTGTTTTTACCTGCACTCTAAAATGACCCATTTTTATTCCAGTCCAATAATGTACTATTCTAGGGGAACTGTAAAGGCTCAACTGAATTTGGCACTGCGTCACAAGCCTTTCACTAGCAGATGCACAGGTGTGATCCAGCCTTCTGCATGGGGTTTTTGTTCCACATTCATTCTATCTGGTGGTCTTAGAGGATGCGCTAAGGTTTTTTGTTGATTGTAATTCCCAGTCGGCCCGTTATATAGGAGTACTCCAAGAAATCGTGAGGCTGTACAGTATTGGGGCTGGCACATATTTCTTTTACTTCCTTGAAGGGCGTCCATTCCCGAGTATTCCAGGCAAATAAGATAAGGCAACCCCCCTCCCCCCCCCAAAAAAAGGGTCACTTGATACAGTCACTAGCAAAATGTGAAACACTGTGGAAGGTGTAGTAGATCCCAGGGGTCAATGCCCAGATCATCTACGGTGTGCATAACAAATCTCACCAAACACTAAAATATTTAAAAATATATAACTACCAAAAACATGGCAAAATAAATCTCCTACATTTGAATGGAGCACCGCTTTCCATTTCAAAATCTTGACTCAAATGGAAGGAACATTACTTTTTTGTAAACCTCGATCACCATAAAAGAAATCTTCATGACTCGATGAAGGATCCTAAATGCACCGCTATAGAAAACAGTTCTTGGTCTCCAAAGGAAGGCGGGGAAGGGATTTATCATGTATTCAATCAAGATTCATATACAGAGAGTCGAATTCCAAGTACGGAAACTTTTTTCCCATCATGGGATCATCATGAATATTTATTTTTTTATAACTTCTTTTTATTGATTACAAATAGTTTACCCACAATAGAGGCACACGGCAAAGGCCCATTTGCAACATTACAATGACATGGAATTCATCGGGCCAATTGGAATCAATTCTATTCATGAGCACTGAATAAAAAAGACACACATAATAATGAGAGCAAAGAAAAACAGAAGACGTTAAAGAGGAAAACAAATAAGACACACATACTACACAAAGAATTTTCTGACATTATTACAAATCTAAACATCACCTCCAGTGCTAGAATCTAGACCTAAAAATGATGTGCAAACCTACATGACGGTCATATATGTATTACTAACAGGAACAACGATTTTGAATGTTTGGAATGATCTGGAATTTTTTCACTATAGAGGTTGAATAGCTTTCTGAAACTTAGTGAAAATACAGGATACAATCCATCTTGCTTTGGATTACTTTGAAGGTGGAAATCCTGTGCTATTATCCCTATTGATGATAAACTGCAGCTTGATCATTTTAGCGTCTTTTGTCTTAAAGCTACTCTGAAATCTAATGTTGGAGTCCTCTCTGCTGGCTTTGACTGGTTCAGAAAGAAAGGGAAGTCAAAATTGTCTGGTTCAAATTAAAATCTGAAAGTACCTTAGTAAGAATGTACAAGTGTGTGCTGATGGAGGCTGCTGTAGTGTAAAACTGTGTATAGAGCATGGGAAAGCAGTGCCTTAACCTATCTACCTCCGTGACTGATGTGATTTCTACTGAGGATGTCACATTCTAGGAAAGATGCCGCATGAGCACTTTTGCAGAGTTTCAAGTATAGGGATAGGCCATCAACTTTGACAGAACTATGTTATACGACTAGAGAGGTATTCTTTACTGGAGAAAAAAAGCTTTCTTCAGTCCTTCTTAAAATACCCAATAACTGGGATAGTTAAGAAATAATTTTGAGACAGGCATTTTCTGTAAGTACTAATAACCAGTAAATGCACTTATAGCCAAAGGGCAAAATCTAGTTAAATGAAAAAGATAATGCAATATTGTCTCTTCCTGAAATGTTCTTGGATCTACATTCTTGTTCGGATACAAACTGAAGAACATTCTATTTGAAATCATAGGAATTACCCTAAAAAGGTGTAGAGCTGCACTGGCAGCTCCCACAGTATATTGTGGCCGAAGCCTCATTTCCCCTATGACTTCTATATCCTTGACAGTACACCACACCACACTTTTCATCTCAATCTTGTATATTTCATCAGGGTACCCCTAACCTGACAAACCACACCTAAACTTGTCCTTCTATAACTTCGGTAGCTAGATGAGTGCTCCAGCCGAGTAGAAGTCAAGGCCAGGATGTGGTGACTCTGGTTGCTCCTCTGTATGCCTGGCCTTGTTCCTTGGTCACAATCAGATCCTCTGATTGGGTGAGATGTGGCATAGCTTACAGAAGAGTTTCCAACGTCCACTAAACCCTGACCTTGGAACATGGACCAGCCCTCCACATGGGTCCTTAGGCTGAATGTCACACCCTAGTACTGCCCATACCTGCATTGCTGCTGACAAGAGAAGGAGGGGGCGAGTTGAGAAGAATAAAGCAGACAATGAAAACAAGCAGATACGTGAGAGGAACTGCAGATCGTTATTAATTGATGTTTTCCATACAAGTTGAAAGAAAGAGTAATTTCAAATAGACCAAAGAACAGGTAACTCTTTGGAAATAGCAGACCCATGAGGCAAAGCAGGGACTATAAATGGAGGTTTCAATCTGAAAAATGGGCATGCTGTTTTCCACTGAACAAAAAGGAGAATACATGCAATGAAGGAACAGAACCCCAACTTGATTCCCTGAAGCACCCTGGGTACTCCAGAAGCACCTTCATTAGCAGCAGTGTATGAGAAGTGATGGAGATGCAAGAGACTCCAGATGGCAACAGACAGGATAGATGTCTCACTATAATGTTGATAAGCTATCCCCACACTTCTGCAGCATATAAAAAACTTCCTCCTCTTATTTAAATGCTTTTGAGGTATTAGCGTCTCGAACTCTGTTCCCAGGATATTTATCTTATCAATTGGACTAGATGTTGACTTGCTGAAGTTGATTTAAAGTTACCCCAAATTATTGGGGGTATATACTTTTCTGAAAGTCTAAAAGAACCTTTTTGAAGTAGCTGATTTGAAGCAGCCAGTCATTCGAATAGGGGCGTATATTTATATAAGTTTTATATAGAGCTTACTAGACCCAAAGGTGTCAGAGCACTTCGCGTGATAGAATATAGTGCAACAGTCACGCAATGAACATATGAGGCAAGAGTTCAATAGATAATGGTACACATCAGAGGTGATATTAGAGTAACCAACAACTAGAGACACAATTCGAGAGGATCTCAGACAGCCTATATAAATGTGTGTCTCATGAAATAGCCTTCTTCCACTTCCAAAAACAGGACCTTTGTATGTAATGTCGGCTTCTTACCTCAGCCGTCATGTGCATCCTGATAGAAGGTGAAAATAAGTGTTACGAAGGCACAGATAGCAAATTGAATATCCTCCCTTAAATGGAGGAAAAGCCCAAAAGGGATTTGAACTCTGCTTTAGGATATTATTTGCCACCAGGAAATAGCAGGAGTAGATTACCTTGCCATTATAATCTTTTGGTATGCTTTGATGGTTATTTTCTCCTGCTGCGGAGAGAACTGGGCCTGGTGAATAGGTTTGTAGAATCTTTGTGAGGGAATCTGTGGAAGACTGCTCTTGAATCTGAAAACATACTCATTTTGTGCAACAGTAAACACTGAATTGTCTCTTGTGATTTCTTGCCACTGCTGCAGATAGCTGGAAACGTTTCCTCCCTTCTAATTGCATTTGCGAGAGTTGAGGAAGCATGATTCACCGTTTGAATTATGGGGCATTCTGTGCCATTCCTAAGGGATAAGGTCCCATCTCTTCCTCTTTTCAGTTAATTCTGCTTCTGAAAGCAAGACCTTTAGTATTAGTTACAGTTGTTGCTTCATCCAGAAGATGACGTGTACCCACTGTCTTAAAAACAAGTTGAAAGAACACCTGACAAAAGGGAATTCTCCACACTCCGACTTCACCCAGGACAGGGGATGCCCCACACTCCGTCTGCACCCAGACCAGAACATCATCATTATATGAAGCAAAGAGCAAAAAAAAAACGGAAAAGCAAATCTAGAATTTTTGTTTGAATATCTTGCTTGTAACATCGAGCCGATAAAAGCATCAGAGAGGCAGCCCAGGAAAATATCCGCTTGTGGTAAAATACATCATCTATTTGCTTGTGACTATTAACTGGAAATCCAATATTCCTCACTGACCACCTTCAACAGATTTTCACTTCACTCCTCCCCCTGGAAGATACTTCGAAATCTGTTCCGATGGAAAGCATGTGTAAACTTCTTTCATCTGTCAGAGAAGAAGGGGGCAAGCTATCAAGGTATTCTTTGTGATAGGAGAGATAACCACACTCCTATTACAAAAAGAGAGTCAAAAAGTCTATATTTGTTCTTTTCTTCCTACACCACTTTCCAGAAGCAAGAGCTGAAAATGGTACCATAGTTGACGACAGGAGACCTGGCACCAAAAATGTAGAGGATTTCAGGCTTGAAAACACTAAAAATCACTGATTTCTCTAGGCTAAATACTTAAATTGTTATTTCGACACTCAGAACATCAAATAGAAAATCCAGAAAGCACAGTGTGAGGTAGGGTACAATAATAGCGAGTCTAACAAGGACAACAAAAAAAGTCAAGATCCCGTGTGAGGTGATTTCGATGAGGCACGGGTCAGAAAGCTTCTTGGTCCGGCTATTCTGTCAGAGACCACAGTATTTCACTCTTGAAAGTAGTATTCCTGAACCCTGCACAACCTTCCTGTTCTCTGAATGCTTTGTGCAGGCCAGACAAGAAGACTTGGGATCTGGGATGGCCAGGACATCTAGAAGCATGGGTCTTGAGTCAATTGGAGAAGGGCAATACCGTGTCTTCTCTTGCACAAGCTGTTAGTTTTTATAATTACAGAGGACTGTGTGTGGGAACCTGAGCCTGACCGTAATGAAGTGTTTACATCAAAGATGGCACTAATTTATTTCCTGAGTTCACATCTCCCAACATCAAGACATATCTAATCATGGAGGCAATAGATCCTTTTTGAGGACCTATTTGGGATGCAAAAGTATGGCCTTGGTCAGGAGAGAAAGAGATTCTTCAAGGAAGTTTCAGAGCTGAGCCTCCATAATCTCTGATGGAGTTGATGGATACCTCATACATACACCCAGCTCAGCTGTAACCATCATTCCCTCACTTTCCTCTAGCCTCATACACAACCTTTTGCAGCATGGACTCAGCTTCCAACAGAAACCATGTCTGGAAGAAAGAGCATAAAGTCTAACAGATTCTTAACTGACTCATCATATTACTTGTAAAAACTAGGATGGTTACGACATACAGCATAAGAATAGAAGATAAACTAGAGGTGAAAACTGGAAAAACATTGTCTTAAAGCCCAGAGGTGGAGAAGATTTAAAACAATGCTGAATAACAAAGAACCACTATTTAAATGTCTGACCGTGTAGTGCTCTGTGAACTGCAGAGTAGTTTTGGCTGCTTTGATGTGTTAGTTCTATTTTTTAGTAATTGTTACATGCCTCGTTCTTCATTTTCTCTTCAATTTTAATGAAGGTATTTTACAGTGGAGTGCTTTTAAAATAGTATATGAACTGGATATTAAAAAAATTAATTGAAGCCAGATACATTGTTTAAGATACGAAGACATGTCTCATAAATGAAAAAGTGTTTTGGGACTATGAATATAGGCAGAGATATTCACTACAAAATAATATTTGTGAAACGACTGTGGTAGAGAGCTTATACTGATCATGGCGGGCCTTTAGGAATGTCACAGAGCATTTCATTACAACACTCAAAATGAAACCTTGTCATCAAAACAGTTGTACAGTCAATTCTAGACCACAAATTGCTAAGAAATGAGTGTCACTTACCTTTCTGTTCCTTAATATAGCCATCTTTACAGGTGTGCATTAGCTGGAGAATCCACTTATGCTGAGCACTGATGCACTGCCAGGCTGGGTCTCCAACTCCATGCAGATCTGAAAGGTATCTGTAAAAGCATAAAACAAAGATCAACAGGAATCATCCCAGGGCCGGCTCTAGGTCGGTGCGACCGGTGCCACCGCACCGGGTGCTGATTTTGCATGAGGGCGCCTGTTTTATAGTTTATATTGTGTTTAAGAGCACCCACTGCAGCCTTCCTGACCTCCAGCACATTTCAACTAAAAATAAAAATGTCAAGCCTACTCCTGTGATTGATGTTTTCCTGGAGAGAGAAGGAAGTTTTGTCTAGTGGAAGTTTTCACTGGGGGATGTTTTGATTCATCATAAGGTAGTGCAGAGGGTTAATGTGCCTTCTGAAAAGAATGTGTATCATGCAAATCACGAAGTGAACATAATATGAATAGGTCAGGGGGTCACTGCTTTTGTCAGAGACTTCGTTTTGTTACTTGTAAGTTAAAATACTAATAAAAAAACAGTGAGCTGTTAACTGTCATCAAAGAACTGAAATGCAGACTTCAAGTATAAGACTTTCAATATTCTAATGTTGTACAAAGTGTTGATTTGGGTAGAAAACAATTCTAAGTATTAAAGATAATCCCTAACCATGGTCTTACGTTTTAAATTCTGAGTTTGTGCTTCTCCAGTCCAAGCCCCCCTAAACTTTACTGCCTACCATCATGGATCAAAACATTGTCGTACAGGGCGCCACCAGTACTAAAGCCGGCCCTGAATCATCCATATTATAAAGACCCTAAATCAGATCTAAAGTGACGGAATGTTCCAATGCACAAACAAATTGTAGTTGGAAGAATTAGATAGCAATCATTGAACTATCGTAGGTGCAAGTACTGCTCAAAAACATGTTGCATTAGAAATGTATGCTTTACAGATTTCTACTTCATGTTTCGGATTTCTATATTGTTTCCTGGAAGATCTTACAGTATTTGTTTCATTCTGAGTGTGGCGTCTTGGTAGAGAATATGAATTAATTGATTACCCACATTCTTATTACAGAAATCTACAAGTATATCAGCCGACACATGTTTCTGTAAATCAAGCTTCAGGATTAAACTTCTAAAACCAAATACATACTAACATTTGAAATTAATGGATTAAATTAATGACAAAAGCGTCTTTATTTTCCTAAAACAAGACGTGACAAAGCCAGTAGACCTCACCTTTAAAGGTGATTACCACCCAAGCTATTGGCCTTGCCAATGCTGAGACAGCCGTGAAGGTCACCCGAGTATCCTCACACGCGCTGAAGCAGAGCGCCTCTTCAGAGCTCGAGGGGTACCCCCTCCCCCTTGGCCTGAAAGGGCCATGAAAGTGACACCTGTACTCGCCTGATTGCGTGGGCCTTTCATCCTTCCCCAGATGTGTATTGGAAAAGCCCGTCCGCTTATCTCAAAGCCCCCTGCTAGAGGAAGGGACCTCCACATGTGCAGCAGGGACTGGCAGTCTGGGTCACTGGCAGGGTCAAGTGTGGGGGCTGCAGTCTCTGCAGAGCGGTGCCCAGCCCATGCCGTGTCCCCCATCGGACAGGACGGCCGTCTGGGACCATGGGGTTCAGGGGCCGATAAGAACAATTTCCCCATTCTTTGCTGTAGGTGCACCTCTACCCCGTGGTCTAAAATGGCTGCTTCCTCAGTATGATTGGTTTGTGTTTTGTAAACACACACCGCCTCCGACCACCCGAGCTCTCTTCTCGGCGGGCCTCCAAGGCCGGACTGGCCAGCCGGGCAAGCGGGCAATTCCCCAGGAGGCTGGAGCCCCAGGAGGCCAGTTTCAGCCTCTAGGAATGATCGTGCTCATTACCGATCGCGGCTGCAACTTGAAAGAGTTGTTCTTGTTCTAGCGCACATTAGCATGTCTGCCCATGCGGGCTGAAATGTTAATTTTTGCCAGGGCTGTTTTAAGTTTCCAGTTCAGCCCTGCGGGCCTCACGGTGCTGCCTTGAGTTTTTGTACATTTAAGGCCAAATAGGATGTAGCCTAACGGCTAGATCACGACCTCGAAGCTGGAGAACCGGCTACGAGTCCAGCAGAGAAGCCCAACATCCTGTGATTCTGGGCAAATCACTTAATAACGCCGTTTCTAACTAAATCAATGTGTCCGTCTGTAACGCAACTGGTGCTCTGATACCTTTCGGTCGAGTTCAAGCTGTATAAAACTCCCCCCCCCCCCAAAAAAAAAAATTTTTGTTTCCAGAACAGAATCAGCATCACTGGTGTCCAGTGACTGGAGACTGCGATTTAAAGGCAAATGAATTCAAGCGAGTTCTCAGAGATGGGGTTATTGAAGAGTACCCTGTCTAATGCGTATGTTTTCGCAGACGAACGTGGTGCCTTAATTGATATTTCTCAAATAAAATATTTCTTTTGAAGCTCACCTGTTCTAAAACACAACATTATAATTTTAAACATTACAAGGGTTAATATCACTACAATTTTTGCTACTGTTTATTTGGTGAATTATTTAATGAAATTATGATGAATAATATCGTTCTTTAGCTAATAATGTTGCAAAATATTACCAATACAGTGCAACATATATGTCAAGTTTGAATAAATAACTCAGGCTATTTTATAATTAAAGTTCCATATTAGTGCTATGAAGTGGAGACAGGTCAGCATCGTAGCTCTATATAAAATACATATGAATATAATATGTGTGCGAGTATGGTTAAAGCGCCAAGCGTACCAGCGCTTTACAAATGCCCCTCAACATAAAATAAGTATACAAATTATTTAATAGTTTTATTAGGATAAAAAAAATATATATAATTTATTTGTAGCCATGCATAAATTATGACTGCCACATTTTTGGAGACCAACGAAAAATGTGACATTTGTCAGAAAAATCTGTGAAGAAATAATTTTGCTAGAACAAAGGTGTCAATTCATTGTGTTTTTTCAAAAGAACGTTATTTCTCTTTTGATTGGCCAACGAGGGACACATAACTTGAACTGTGTGTCTGCTAAATAGATGCCATTAAACGCAATTCTGATTAGAGCTCACCTTCTCATTTTTTGCGAATGTCAGCAATATTATGCATTTTTAATTTGTGTGCCATGAAAAATATAAGTTGCATTTCGTACATTTGCACTCTTATTTAAACGATAAATGTGCAGTCCCGCGTCCATACTTGCTCATTTAAAGCTCAAAATGCGGCTATATAATACAGCAGCACACTCTTAAAATAAGTAGTTTTATCGACAAACACATTTGACCATCTGCAATTTCTCAAAAACATCTCAACCCTTTCCAACTCCCCCTTCCGTTAACAAGACGCAATTGCAGGCCTTGCAGTAATGACAGACATCCTGAGGAGTCACTCAAAGGACTAATAATCTTATGTACCTGTCTTGTAAAAAACACAAAATGTAAAACACATTGTTTACGTCTATAATTATTTATAATAATAAGAACAAGCATTGGCATAGCCAATAGGTCTCGCCTTTGAGACCTTATAAGTATTTAGCCATGCAGCAGTTGCATAACTAAATACTTATAAGGTCCCAAAAGCGAGACCTATTGGCTATGCCAAGCGGCCGCAAAAGTGATCGCGATCAAACATCAAAGCGGCCGCGAAAGTGAAAGTAAGCTCGAACAAGCGCGGCGCGCGCACATGCACTGTAGCTCTAGGCTGGCCTGGTAGCACTTTTTGGAGCCCTCACAAAATGTCTCGCCAGACCAGCGCATGCGCTGGGTCAGGCGAGACCTAAAAAACGGAGTACTGGTAAACCTAATGTTAACAGATTTCTTTCAGAAAGCCCTGTTGATATATTCTGATCGGCTTCCCTTTCATGTCACAGTTGTTAACTTGAGATTCGAGTGCACTTATATCAGTTCTTCCCTTCCACCACTTGTCTACTCGTAACAAGTGCTTTGTTTTACCGGTTTGTGGTTGCTCTCCAGATAAATAACATTCCGTTTCATGAAGCGCTTTAATACCGTTCTGTTTCATACGGCGCTTTAATACCGTTGTTTACCCTGTTCCCCAATCCGGTCACTTTTGGCAGAGGGAGTCTCAGTGGCACACACAAATAAAGTGAAATGCCCATTAACACACATTTTTATCAAGTGGCAAAGCCGGGCTTCGTACAGATGTGTCCGCAGCGGACAGCGTACTCACTGCAGTGCCTCGTTTCTCAAGTGAACAGTGAAGCGCTATTTTGAGGAATGTGTGTTAATCGTCAGAAAAGAAGGTCAAGCGATATGAGCACAGATACAGCTGACAAGGCCCACTGGAGTTTCTGCCCGGGACACAAGAAAGGGACTGAAGTCTGGATTCACTTCTGGAAACGAACCCTGTACGCATGGGATGGGAGCATTAGGGCTGCGGAGTGTCTGATAATACCCTGGACGCCACTGCATTTTATTAAGAAAACCTGTTCTGTGAAAACAAGTGTTCCAATTCCTCTCAAGAACCTCAAGAGATGTCCAAATACGACCTGAGTGTGCACGAGACCCCTGTGCGCCCCCCTCCCCCAGCCTGTTCTTTTGAGCTGCCAGTGAGAGCCCTGTGCTCTCTCTTATAACATAGGAGAGAGCTAAAATATGCAGCAAGAAAAGGCACATTATGTGGCATAATGTGGCACATTTAGTGAAAGTATTAATTCATTATTTAATCTTTTTTAAATTGGTAACACTTTGGTTGCTTTACATGAGTACCAATTTAACGCTCAAATATTTCAAAAAGCAACAGAAAGGTGACCAGTCCAGCTTTACAAAGGCCCTTCCGCTGGCTACAGTAATACTGTCGTCTAATTTTTAGTTACTTTTGAACTACAAGTCGTGCCTGCAGTAGGAGAACCCCATTAAATAAAATAGTGCTCACAATCTAAATAACACATGCGCTGTAACAACCGAAGTAAAGGGACCAGTCACCATGGGAGGTGACAAATGAAGAGGGGGCGGTACTAAGGAGATCCTAACAAGCAGGTGGGGCTTCTATTCCCTACTCCTCTACAATAAGTCTCGCAGAGCAGCGCATGCGTGCTGACTCTAGGCTCTACCAAACAAGCATTTGCAATGCAATAGGTCTCGCATTTGCAAGAGTCTGAGCTATTGGCATTGTAAATGAAAATACCTTTTTATTTATGCGTTTTGAAAACCTGAAAGCGGTGCATAAATAAGCACTTTGTACTTGTAGTCCTTGCTTACGACAAGCAAGTCTGGCAGTACACGAGGCGCAGTTACTGCCAGCCTTGGTTCTCGTAAGCAACGACTATAAGTAGAAAAGTGCGTGTTTACGACCGCTTGCAAGATTTTAAAACACATACATAAAAGGCATTGTCATTTTCAATGCCAATAGCTCAAACTCTAACAAATGTGAGACCTATTGCATTGCAAATGCTTGTTTTGTTATAGTCCCGCTGAACTGCTATCCCTTTTCTCCATAACCTATCAGCTGCCAGATGAAACAAGGCTTCCTGTCGCTCATTTTTTCCCCACTAAAAACAAAGCACACAATCATATATCCCACTTCCTCCCTCACAGTTCTCTTTTACTTGAACTTTAAGGCGATACATTTGTATGGTATATCACATAGGTACTATACAATCGATAAATACTAAAGACACTCTTACCACAGGCCTTGTACCCAACCATATGTGGACTCTCCTCTATCCCTGCTCAGGGGATGGCTGTATTCAGATTCACACCTATCTCAAGTATATTGCTTGTATATAATATGCTTTGCATTATCGGTTTTGTTTGTCCAACCTGAATACGTATCCCAACGGTACTTCATTGCTTGCATGTTCTACTATGATACTAATACAATATTTGGAGAACAAATGCACTGTTATCAGCTTGATACTTCTTTTGGACAGAGCCTACCCCCTAGTCTGAAGACCCCTGCTCTATACGAAGAGTCCCCCTACTGATTTCCCACACTAGACTCAACCAAAACTATTCAAAAATCAAAGCCACGCTGTGCAATGTGCGTTTTGCTGTAAAACATCACCACAAAAATCATACAATTGTGTCAAAAACACAATCTCGATTTGTGTTGCTTATCAGAAACATAGCTGCCTGAGTCTGCCAATTCTTGTCTTGATAAACGCATGACACCACCTAAGGGACTGACTCCCAAACTGAATTTTGTAGTATGCAAGTCAGTACTCCAGAGGTACTGCTTATTTACTATAAAATGCAATTAAAAAAATTATGGGTGGAGATCTCCACCTCAGCCTCTCCTTTCTTTTCAGTGCAGCGATCTCTGCATGCATAAGTATACTAATTTGTAGTAAATGTGGAAGGTACCAGTGTTGGGAAATGGGGAATAATTACTCGAAAAAGGATGGGTTTAAGGGGAAATTAAGAAGGGGTTTTGGGACATACTAATGCACAACACAAACCCACTAAAACATAAGACCACTGGAATACACAAAATAAGCTTTTACAGTTATTACAGTCCTAATAGTGTGAAAAAAGGCTTACATGTACTCTAGCCTAGCCTTAGAGTAAGTCATGCCCAAATGGTTTAGAGGCTGCGGCATCCGGGGGGGGCTGTAGACTGGGCTGCATGTTGGCTCTGCGGTCCTCGTGGTCTGTGGGAACCACGTCCAGGGCCACAAAAAAAGACTGAGGAGTTTGCAGAACCAATAGTAGCTGGTGATTTTGAAAACCCCTACCTAAGCCACGAAGGTACTGAAGCTGAAGGCTGATGTGGCGTGGCAGACAGGGCTCAGAGAGCGTGATGTATGTCATCTTGCTGTCCTTGAAGATCTCAAGGCCTGAATCTGTAATGTCCCTGAAAAGGGGGGAAACAATCAAATGGCACGTCCATCAATCCGGACTTGACATCTCCTGACAAAACCAGTAGTTTGAATCCACGCATTTCTACAGAACGCCATACTGATGCCAATGGCTCTGCCTAAGGAATCTGCTGTGTCAAGCTCACACTGAATAGGGGATTTAGCTGCATCACAGCCATCTTGCATGGCCTGAAAAAGAATATTACAACCCCCTTCAGGAACAATTGGAAGGATCTGAGGCACTGCGTCTCAAAGGGTGTGGGTCTAGCGGACTTGAAGGTAGGTAGCATTCACTGAACTCATGGCGCGACTAGTGGAGGAAAAGAATCGTCTGCCAAAGTATCAATCGTTTTGACTCTGTCAGGAGGAACATTGGAGAAGGCATTTAAGATTACTGTGCTGGCTGCAGCCTGCCACCATCAGACTCTCAGGGGTAAGCGAGAAAAGCCAGGTCCCCAGGTGAAGGATGGTGGTGATGGGCAATCTGGCGGTGGACCAGGGGCCCCGTGCAGCCAGCAGCCCAGGTCTCTTGAAGGGAATTAGTAAGGGCTACATTAAACGGAAGGAGAGGCTCCATAGAGGTCGGACCATGTTGAATAATTTCAGGTAACACATAGGTCTTAACCTCTTGACATGGAAGCTGGAATTTAAAGATCTCAGCAGTTCTGCACATCACCATCGCAAATGATGCTCTTTCCTCAATTGCAGAGAACGGGACTGCGGCCAGTGAAGTGTCCAGGCCACTAGCATCTTGAAGCTCATCATACTAGTGCCATCCTGATATCGCTGGGCAATTTAATCACCGGCATAAAAAATGCCAGAATCGGCATCAGTACCAAAAGTATTGTGAATAAAATGGATCCTAGTACAAATCAGACAACAGTATCAGTATCTGATGGACTGGAGGCACTGGAAGAAATATGCAGTGTTGAACGCAACTTCGGTCAAGCTGGCGCAACGCTGTCTAGAATCGGAGAGCACTGTGGGATGGCCATCATCATTTGGCAACGGTGAAGTCTGCATCCGTGCTGGTGGGTCACACTCAGGCATGGAGCTGGTATGGGGTCTGGTACCAGAGTTGATACAAATCCAGAAGCAGATCCAGACGACCTAACGTGCCTACAGAGGTCTTGCTGACAGACGTCCATAAGGGAGGCCTCTCGGCTCCTTGGGGCTGAAGGCTCACCAGAGGGAGCCATTGTGCATTCGACAAACGCCTTCTGGGAACAGTTGCTGCAGTCAGTTGAGTCATGGGAGGACCCCAGGCACTATAGGCAGATCAAGTGGGTATCTGTGACGGACATCTGTTGGTGACATCCCCCACAAGGTTTAAGCCCTGTCGATCTGTTAGAGGACATGTTCCTTGCACACTGGAAATAATTTCTTAGAAAATGCTTTGAAAAACATCAAAAAAGTAGTGTCAAAGAATCCGGGAGCAGTTCTGGATCTGTGGCTGTTGGTGAAAAAATAAAGGAACTGATGTCAACATGCATGGGTGGTGCCTACATAGGGCTGCACACATCACTTCTGGCACAGAGTGCTGTGGACACAAAGCCACTGCCCCCACCTGCTGACACGCAGCGGATGGCTTAGAATTTTCCAGTGTCCAATCAGACACCTGTGAAATATTCTAAGCTGAGGAATCTGCGATTAGAAATATCTGTCATAAAAGTGTAGATTATAATTATAGCAAGACATCATTCAGCTAGAAAGGAATGTAAGCTATGTTGTCCCTGTAACATTTCCCCTACTCCTGACCCCACCCAACAAGTACAGGGGGTGTTGCCCCCTTACACTCTCTCCGTAACCAAGCATAATCAAAATTCCTTGGTGAGTGAGAGAAGGGAAAACTCAAACAGTCCTATACTTATTGCTAAAGAATAATCACTCTATCAGGTTATTCATTGTGTTCGAGCACTAAAATATTAAAAAGAAAAGAAAAATATTCTTTCTCCGTGTGTGCTCGTGTCAGAGAAAAATGTTGGTAACAATGAATGCTTTTTCATTTAAGAAAATACATTGAAAAGAAACAAGCACGGGCACAGCCAACAACTGCAGCCAACACCAAGCCTACCCGCTTTGGGACGACTTGTTTTGTGGGGTATGAGCAAGCACTCAGTGTTGTGTGTGCTCTGTGGAAATCACATCTTTTATGGTTATTGTATGTGTAGCAATGAAAAGAGGTTGTAGTATGCGTAGGATGAAAGAAAAACCTTAATGGGAATATTGTATTTTCACACTGCATTAACCACTGACTGTGTGTGTTTCTACCTCCAGGAAACAAAAGATAACACAAATATAACAAGTGCCATATTCGGATGACTAGGATACCGGTCACATCACAGCATGAGTGGTTACCTTATATAACGCTTCTGGTCGTGCAACGTGGATGGAGTCTCAAGCAACCTATCCAGCAGACGCTGTCTTAACGCTTCGATCCGGGTTTCAACTTCCGCATAAACTGACAAAGGGAGAAAAGAGGTGACATTTTTGTCTTTTTTGTGTGTCAATTTTGTTGTGAACAAAAAACAACATGAGGAAAACAAACTAATCAAAATAGCAGGGGTTTCCCTGCATGCAGCATTCGAAAATAGACATTCAAATGGAGGTATCACACAGTCAGTAACACATCACTGCCTAATGTAAAAAAAAAAGGTAGAATTCGGGTTATGGACACTTCTTATTAATCTATTTATATTTAATTTGTTAAGTTGTGCCACTGTTTCATAGCAATTTCAGAACAGTTAGGTAGACTTGGATCAGAAAAACAAAGGAAATGAGAGCATGGAACGTTCAAGGTGCATAAGCAATGCAGAAATGAATGATGTGTAGAAACTCATTGGAACTTCCATGAGTCTGGTTTTAGACTGAGTGGAAAGGGAGAGAATTTCAGGGGGAGAAGCCCTGGTAATGACCAGTTCTAAGCCTGGAACACTTGTACTTACTCCCTCCCTTACTTTACTTCGGGTTTCCTTTGTCCTCGGTTCCATGAAAATAGATTGCTGCATCTGAATAACAATGTCTCGAAATGATTGATAGAGTGAGCTGGAAAATTACGTTTTTTTTTTTTAATGTGGAGCAACACCTAAGCTAGTTTTTTAACTAATGATGTCATGTGTTAAATGAGCAGTATTTGTAATGTATTAGTTTCCACATATTTACATTATAAACATATGTAAGCAAAACAATAAATTATCGAAATGCCCAATGATTTTATCACCCATAGGATTGGCAGCAGGGCAGCTCTACGGTATTGAAAGTTTCTTGAGGTAGTATTTATTAGATCATGGGCAGTAAAATTAAAGTATCAAAAGTTTTCAGCCTCCAAGTGATAGCTTAGTTTACAATCCTCTCCTCCCTTTAAGCCTACACTGCTTTGTTAATGTTCACACTGCTCACTGGGTAGTCGGTGAGAGTAGCACCGAATGACAACCAGGGGATACTGGGCCTCGACCATGGGAGTTGAGGTCACTTACCTCCGATGTCCCTGGGTTAATCGTACAACAACTCTGCAAACTGGGCCAAGTACAAACTCCTCAGGACTTGACTCTCAGTGGTGGCGACAGCACATATTCACAGGTTTCTCTGGGAGGTAGTGTAGGGCTGTTTGCTCAAGCAGCTCAGCACTCAACAAACACATCAGGATAAGCCTTTCTCCAACCCAGTGCATGACTTTCAAGAATACACACAGGTATGGACACAATGAGATTTTAGTGTCCTGGCGCTAGAGTATTTTGGAGCCTCTCCCTGCTCTGGCCCGCCCACAGTACCCCTCCTTTTGTCAGGTGGATCACTCTACTGGGCAAGCACAGCAAGATTAGGGTCACTTGCAGATTACCTTTAACACTCTTGAAATAGCACTCAAACTTTGTCTTTAGTCACTGTTCCTCATCAAACAAGGCTCGGAGTTTGTAAATTGGGCTGGCCTCTCAAAGGCTGCCCTGCTCTTCCTAAACTCAGCCACTCCCCTTCTTCTGGAGCGGAGCATGAGAAGGCAGCTCTTCTAGGCCTCCTTTACAATCGCTACTGCTCCAGCTTGTCGATGGTTGTGCGTGGGAGTGCTGGGTCATGGCTATTCTGGTGGTGCATGATGCAAATCAGCGTGGGCTGTTTTAGGTCTGAATTACTGCGGCTAAGCACCGGCTAAGCACAGGCTGAGTTCTTGCAGCATGTAAGTCAACAGGTAGGCCTTACCAAGTGGGTAGGAGAACAAGGTTAAGGTTACATCTCTGTCATACTTTGAGCAATGGTTATCTCACGCTGCCGTTTCACTAGTCGGGCACATAGTCTCAGATCATGTCACAGATGTACACTTCGGGTGCAGCTGCTCAGGCCACACTGGCTCGTCACAATTTAGGCACAGTGGTTCAGGTCATGCTGCAGTAATACATTTTGGGTGCAGTAAAAACACACAAAAGAGAGTGCCTTAAGAATCCAACAATTGTATTGTAGAGTTTGTTCTCTTTGTTTCTTCTCTCTTCATGAAGTAAACATAGTTCAAAGGTGTCAATATCAATGTACTCTTCTCCAACCTCAAAATAACATGCGAGCCTTAGTATAAAGTCTCAAAACAATTCTCTTTATTATTTTTCAATGCATCAAAGAAACAGCCCAGCCAACGTATTTCGCCCTGCGAGAGGACATTATGAGGTTTAATGTATTTCTTTACAGCAATGTCACATAAAAGTCTAAGTGTAAAATGGATCAGTTCTCCATGAAATTCTTGGAATACTACTACTGATCCTTTATTGTAGTGGGGAAACACCAGGTCACCATATATAAATATCACAGCTTAATATCCACATCCCATTGGGTTCTGTAAGCTCAGATCGGATAATAAGACATCACTGTCACTGACCTTTGTTGTGTCGTATTATCTGGTCTGGACTTACAGAACCCAATGGGGTGTGCATATTAAGCTTGAACTATGTGTACTTCATGAAAGGAGGAGAGAACAAAGAGAACAAACTCTACAATACAATTGCTGGTTACTTGAGGCACTCCCTTTTGTGTGTTTTTTCTGGTTTAATGTATTTATGGCTTTGAAGTAGTTTGACCATTAGAGGGTGAGTGCAGACCCCTGTTACCTTGTGGAACGAGCACCTGTGCAGCTGTATTTACCGAGAACCACTCTTGCTTTGGGATTATTTTGGGTGCAGTGCTCACACACGCCACCTCTTCACATCTTGAGGACAACAGCTTTGGCCCTGCCACAACTTCATGCTTCAGGCATAACAGCTTAGGACACATTGCACTTCCCGATTCTTGAATGGAATTCAGTGGAAAATCTAGGGTCTGACAACCCCCAGGCACATAGATCATTCTCTGCAGTCCTCCACTTCTGCTAACCCACCGCATTGGGGTGATGATGTACCTTCCTCCTCCTGAACAGTCACTCGTGTTGCATGGTTGGCAGGCTCCTCCCTTCGCTAAGGCTGGTTCTAGGCATGTAAGGTGAGCTTTATGCAGCAAGCAGTATACTCTGGTGATTTCCCTTCACGTATGAGATGCTGGATTTTAGACACTAGCTATGGTTGCACCGCAGAGCTCCAAGTACTCTGCACAGAATCCTTTTCAAAGTGAACTTATAGATCCATTTGGGTCCCATTTTTATATAACAATTCCTGGACCGGCCTCAAGAGCGTCCATGGGAACAAGATCAGGAATGATACGGAGCCGCCTTCTGCTGTGCCACCAGGAGCTTCAGAGCCCACTTGCAGATCACCTTTGGTTGTATGGACCTGCACTTGGCTCAGGCCTTGGGGTTGTGTCCTGTTCCATGTCCCCAGGCACCAGCGACACACCAGGTGGGGATCCAACATCTGATGGTGACAATCCCCACAAGGCTTGAAACCAGAGGGTTTAGCAGACTGCGAGCAAGTTAAAAAAAGAATGTCAACAAAAAGTCATAAAAGTTGACCAAAAAGTTGGTGCGGTAGTTCTCCGGATCAGAGCTGTTGGTGTGGAAAGAAAGGAACTGATGTCAGCGCGCCGGGATAGTGCTTATGGAGGCACGGCAACGTCACTTCCAATGCAGATCGAGTCAACGTGGAGTCGATCCGCACTACCTACCGACGTGCAGAGGTACTGATCAAGATTTTCTGAATCCATTCTGATGCCTGGGGGATATTCTAAGGTGAGGAATCTGTAGTTAGAAGTCTCTATCAGAAACACTTTACTGTCCTCTCACAAGTCCAGCAATTGTCAATATCTGAGTTACTGGGACTCGTGTATCATGAATGTAACTGGATACAATTCTTACCTTTCTTAAATACCTGCACCTCAGTCTTCCCAAAGAGTGACTTGGCTTTTTCATAGTCATTAATGACCACATCGTAATCCCCCTTTAAATCAAAAAAGGTTTCAGGTTAGTGTGGGTTCTTGATAAGAAAATGTTTTTCCCATACTCTAATTTGCACTGCATAAACATTAATAATGACAGCATAGAATAACTGGTGGCTGAAGAGGAGGCTATCTGTGCCTAGAGCCCCTATCTTTAGCACAACATCCTGGACAACTACATCATGACTTGCTAGGATCTGTTAGAGCACTGTCCTCACCAGAAAGGGGTCCCACCACGCCTGGTGTGTAAATGTGCTCTATTGGGGTCCTGGGCGTATATACTTATTAGCAGTGGTATGCTGCCTATCATTGAGACCTCTGTATACCTTGATGACTTTAGACTCTTGCCTACTTGTTCTATGATTCTTGGTGCATGCTCATCATTCTTTGGGCCGCACTTGTATAAAAGAGCCACTCTATGGTACTCTGTGTCAATGGAGGAGTCCCACTTGCAGAAGGATTAGACTTTGCTTGTGTGTTTCCTGTTTGTGCACCATACTTGTTTCATCACTGGTGAGCCTTTACTTAGGTCTTGCTGGTGCTTTGAGGGACCTTCAAAGCCATCTAGCTAAGTGGCTGGTGTGGGCCCAGTACTTGCCACCCAACAGACACCTAATGCCACAGAAGCTTCACTTACAGGTGGCTGACTTCTATGGATGCTGGGGCTCTACCCTCCCAATCTTCTTCTACTATTTATTCCACTATACTAAAAGTAAACAAACTGTTATTCACTATTACTATGATAAACAAATGCAAACCCTTGCTGAAAGTGAGGGTCAGGCAGGCTAAGGCATGAAAAACTGTGTGATAGCTAACATGCGCATGAAGGCACCTGCCATCAAACAGATTGTTCAGGTCTGGCAAAACTACAGTCCAAGTCTCAACCGCCTCCTTTGCCTCACAGGACCTCTTTTATGCTGAAACATGGCAGTTAGTTCTGGGCTCTTTAGGCTTCAGCCCTGCAGTGTCAGGGGTACTTTCCATTCAGCCTCTGATTTCACCTTTCCCCAATTCATGTGACAAGTTAGGAAAGGGTGGGGTGTAAAAGCTAGAGGCTGTTCTGCTGGTAGCTGAAAGCAGCACCCTTCACAAAAAAGCTGAAAGCTGGATCCGACGTCCCAAGCTGCAGTACTGCTCAGGCACCAGCTTTCAGTGTTTGGTGGGAACTCAGTACAGGAGGGAGTTGAGAGTCTGCATGGAGGGTCCACGGAGCACTGGCGCTGAGGAACTGCAGGGCTAGTGCATGCAACTGGGGATAAGTAGAAAAATGGTCATGAATGTTGTGTGTGTATGGGATTGAGAGTTTGTATATCTGTATGTTTGAGACATAGGCACTGGAAGTAGGGTTGCTGCAGCACCCCCCAAAATAACCATGAAGGAGTTTTGAAAGTGAATGAGCAATAACAGTGCCTTTACATTTTGCCACATTTGAGGGGAGTTCAAAGATAGAGGTCAAATGTCAGCCTATATCTTCTAACAAAGTGCTGCTTATTCTGTTAATATAATGGTTGTTATTCGGTTTTCATTTTTGACTGCAAATGTGGAGGATTTTGTAAAGTTAACTATCTGACAATCTTGCTGTGGGTATGGTGTGAAAGAAAAAGGCGATAGCCAGAATGTCGATTTTTTAACACACAACATTGAAATATCTGTAAATGAACTGTACAAATATTTCAAAATGTACCAGCAGTTGGGACAGTACAAATAAAGCAGATTTTTTGGGGTAATTCTGAAATGTGATTGAAACAAAGATTTTAAAAGGAACAAAACAAATCAAGACAATTTACTTGATGTAAACATAATAAATAAATGTGGAAACAACATTTCCACACATTATTGTTTGTGCCCTACAGAGTTTAATCAGTAAAATTGCAGGTCTATGCAAACCTAGTGACAATTTCAATAGAACAGGTGCAGTGTGTAAATGACCGTGCACTCCCACATCATGCTTTAGTAATGTATTGGTGACAGTGTGCTCCAAATTGCACCACCAATTACATACCACACCTATACCATTCTCCTGCACACTTGGCATGGCTCATCCGCCACACTTGGTGTTAGTGTGACGCTTGGATATTTCACAATCCATATGACTTCAGCAATGTAACATTGATAGCAGCATCCCTACTCTGAAAATTGTTCCAGCCCTACTGGTTTGAAAGCGTGAGTGAGAGTGTACATGTCAGAGACTGAGTAATTATAACAAGAAATGTGAGTGTGTGAGTGAAAGAGTAAATCAGCGACTGATGGCTTACAGAGGACTATTCCTCAGAGCACCGGTCATATGAATGAGTACTCGCATGAAGTTTCTTTTTTTTTTTTTTTAAATTGACCAGACAAAAAAAGACAGTTGGAGGGGGCAAATACAGACATTTTTGTATTTCGCTATTGGAAATACTTTACCTTTTGAATATTTTTTTCAATATTTAGTGGGAGATTGAAAAGAAATTTAAAACGCTGGAGTACATTTAGTGCATTTCTTGTAGAATCTGCTTTGTCTTTTCGGCCTAGCACTTCCTGGAACAGTGTATCTGCAGTATTACTTGCTCCTACAAACAAAAAGAGAAAGAGGTGTGAGCAAGGCGCTAGAAATAAAGAAACAGATCTGTAAACAAGGAGCTTAAACCCATTACAAAGTAAATTTCAACTTTAAGCTGGCACATGGTATGTGAAACATGATTACAGGTTATAAAAGTCAGTTTACCTTACTTTTTTATCCAGTTGTGTAGCAATGCATGAAAGTTAGACTCTTGCTATTGGCTGATCTGTTAGGACTCTGAAAGTTGACCCAGAATATTCACATTTGCCCTTCTGTTGCTCGCAGCTATCCATCTCGGTTTGGAATAGCTCTATACTTAACGTCTTACTGGGGGAAGGTGCTAGTCATTCAGTTGTTGGCTACGTGGTGATTGTTTGAATTGTATTTTTAGATACCTCAACAGTGGTCCTTATTCATGCTCCACCTCTCCTAGAATATATGTGGATTCTCCAAGTGTAATATGGCAATCAGTACCATTATTTAGTTTGAGGAAAGCTACAAAGGGCAACGCCTTGAATGGATCATGATGCTCCCTCATCAATGATATTCAATTGCATATTATTCACATCTTTAAAAAAAGGTATTTAACATGAGCCAGAGTACAAGGGGTAAAACCCTTACATTGAAGCAAACTTTCGTTAAAGAGGCTCAGTGAGTTGGTGACAGTTATATTGCTCTGCAAAGGCTTTGCAACAAAAATAACTAAATATATTTACGCAATAAGAACAAAATAACTACCATGGTAAGAAAACACTGTATACTATGTTAAAGACGTGTAATATGAAATTTGGACTGGTGATAAATATGGGAATGTACGTTTATTAGTGCACTTACTTCAAGTAAAAAGTTGTACTGGGAAACACAGAGAAATCTTGGTTCATTTACATGCTGAAAAATCCTAGGCACAAGAGAAGGTTCGACTCCCAGGTGTGTGACTTTAAAAAGTGCATATTGAGGAATTTTCAGATCTGTGGCCAGATCACAAAACATTTTTGACCCACGCTATTTCAACATCATTGGTGGTAAGACGTGCTTTGTGCAAGCACCTTTTGCCAACGTATTAGGAAATCAATTTAATGGCGGTGGTAATGTGTCACAAGAATGCCTGTGAATACTAGTGCAATGCCAGTGTTGGGTGCAGAGGACGTGTACAGCATGCCCTGGCACCCACCTGTAGGGAAGCGTTGGCCCTCCCCCCATGGCCCCTGCCCCAACATGGCCCCATGAGAGATAGCAGCAGAAGTGCTTCCGGCGCCACCCCAACCCATCCCCCAACGATCTGATTACATCAGCGCGCGCATGGCACATCAATGTCAGCATTAACAGCCAGTCATCTCGTCAGGCAAGGTTATTCTGGTAAGTCGTTTCACAGCAGGGTGGGGGAGGGGTCATGCAGCAGGAGAGACACGGGGGGGGGCAACCCACTAAACGCCAGGGATGACTTTTCTGTACATGGTTTCTTGAGAGTGCAAGGTTTTCTCCCCAAAGGTGGCAATATCTTTCGTTTTCACCAGATCGGCCGGTTTTTAGGCTAATCTGCTACCCCGCGGAGGGTGGAAACCCACTAGACACCAAGGATGCCTAATTTTTACATTGTTTCGGAGGAGTGACACCTTGGGCAATGTCATATGCACTGCTCAGACCTTCTAATCCTGGCCTATGTGTGCCCACATGTTTTAAATTGTACCATACACAACTCAAGTATTGGGAGCAACCATGAGAGTAAAATGCAACCCATTGTTGTCTGGATTGCCAGATATCTAGTTGGCAGTAGTTTGATGTGTAGAGTACACTTGTAGTGTATGCAGTCATAGTTGGTTCTTCATCTTCCACCAATAGGTTGTTTTTTTCTATATGAAACAAAATGTACTGTTATTAGTTGGATGTTTTATTTGTTTCTGTCTCTGCTTTGTGTGTGTAATCTGTTCAATGTGGGAATATTTTAGAAATTGAAGTGGCATGGAGCTTCATGGTGATGTCTATGTGGCATTTGGCTGGCGGTGTGTGTAAACTGGCATTTAGCTGGTGGTGTGTGTGTGTGTGGACTAGCATTTGGCTGGCGGGGTGTTTGAACTGGCGGCTGACTGACAGTATGTGTAGTGGCAGTTGGCTGGTAGTATGTGTGTTTGTGTGTAGTGACTTGCTGCTGGTCACTACACACACACTACTAGCCAAATGCCATTCCACACACACCACCACCCAAAATCCAGTCCACACGTTCTGCCAGGTGGGGCAAGTGGTGTGTCAGCACTGTGGGAGTATTAAAGTGATGGGCCCTTGAATGGCGCAGTTTGGTGATGTGAGTGTTGTAATGTAACTTGTGGCTGGTGGTGTGAACGGTTTTGTGTATTGACGCATTAACAGTGGGTGAATGGCCTGTAAAGTGGTTGGTGTGAGCTGTGAGTCACTGGTCCAGTTTTGCACAATTATAATTGTCTTATTAACATGGATTTCTAGGTTTTAATTTTTGTGAAAACTTTTAATAACATTTACATTTTTAACTTTTCTCTCACCCTTGTGCCAAATCCAAGCAGTGTGTGTGTGTGTGTGTGTGTGTGTGTGTGTGTGTGTGTGTACTTGAGTAGTAGATGGTTGTGCAGTAATATTTGTCTTTTCTATCTTTCTTAGCCAGGATGTACATCTACCAACCCCAGATATTTTCGTAAACTAGGCACTAGAGAGACTCCGGTATGATGTATCTTGCTTGGATCCCACGAGGCTTTCTTATCCAGAAGCCCTTGCAATCCTCAAACAAAGTATAAAAAAACACTCCTTTTCTTTATATGTATGTGACTCAAAAGTACAGGAGTTTGTGGTACTGGAGTTTGTGGGGAGCAGCACGTTTCTGCCACCCAGAGTTCCCATGTCTACCGATAAAAATGGTACCTCACCTGAATAGGTGGGCCTAGCTGCTGCAAAAAATGTTATGGAGGCCAAAGCGCAAACTACCTCAAAACGCCAAAAAAGGGCTTAGCATTCTAGGGGGGAAAGGCTTAGCAGCCAAAGGGCTAATCCATTGTGTTGTTTTGTTTTACTGTGTGTTGCGTTGTGTTTTCAAAATATTGTTGGTCCTTGTATGGTTTTGTGTTTTTATGGTGCTTTGTATAATTGTGTTATGTTCTTCTGTTTACTTTGGACATGTCATAAAATGCTGCTACACTTTCATCAAAAAGCACTACATGCCTTTAAAGTTCCTGTGACAAAGTCCAAGGTGGTAAAACAGCGATGCTCTAGCTCCTGGACTAAGATACTAGACAGCTCAAAAGCATAGCAGAGACTGTGTCAAATGACTACTCCCAGTCCTCACTTTGTGTAATACGGCCCCTGATGTCAACCACCATAGTAAGCCAGTGTAGGACTCGGAACTAAAACTAGCCCGGGCATAAATGTCAAAACAGCCCATACACAGCTATTGGCTGCAAATGTATTGGGGTCATTTGAGCCCTCGTGGCTGTGGCATGGTAGACCATCATCCCAGGATGAAAGCAGCCCGCTATCCTGCAGTCCAACACGCACATACCAGAATGGCAAAATGGCCAGTTTGGCCCTGAGGCAGAGCAGCTGGGCTCCAGAACTCCTGACACCTGGAAATGCAAACATTACAGCGCTTTCCCGTTTTTCACCTAGATCGTCCACTGATACTTTTCAGTCTCTAAAGAACTCCAGTATGCTAATAGGGCCAAGGGATAACATGGCCAAAAATAGCGCCAAATTTTGAGTGATTTAATATTTATTTTTGTAACATTTGCTTCTCACTCATGTTCTCACATTATTATATTTTGATTCCCTGCTGAGGTTGCTGATAAGTTTTTGGCGTGGTTAGATTATCTTTTAATATTTTCACTTAGTTCAAGGATGGCATTCACCTCATGATATGCAATTATATAAAAGTATTTTGCGGGACTTGTTGTACTTTCAACCCACGCTTCTTGATAAGAATAGAAAATACTGGCAGTTAGGTTGTGGAGTGGTAGACCTGCAAACAGCATCAACATGGTGGAGCCTTAATGACTGCAGGCTCACTATGGTCTGTTGTACATTTGTTTTGCTCTTTTGACTTTCACCAGCCCTTGATCCTGAAATGAATGTGAGCACAGCACATATGAACGCTGCAGAGATCCAGAGTGCATGCACACGTCGCTGTGTGCAATCCGATGCAAAGACAAGGTAGTGCTTGTAGACATCGCATATGTGGGGATGGTTGACGTACCAAGTGTGAATGCACTGTGGCTTCGCAAGATGAGTGTAAAGGCTCCGTAGCTATGGAATGGCAGGTGCAGCCCACGCGTGTGCACTGATCCAGTGTGTGGAAACAAAATGGGAAGACGCGCAAAAAATACAACGAATCGTTACTGCATATTCGAGGGGAGGCATGAGGAGTGGTGTGGGGGAGGGGAAGGGCTTTTACAAGACCGAGAGGTGAACCCTGCATTATTTATTTTCATGGAGTACAGCAAATGTATACTGACATAGAAAATATGTCACTATAGAGGTTGCTAAAGAGACCTGAATGTCGAGAGCTGCCCTCACTGTTAACATGGGGCTTTCTTTCGGGACTGCAACTGGAGGGAAAGCAGACCTTTCGAAAGCAGGCGTTGAGGAGTTTTTCTTGGCTGGGGAACGTTCTCGGCTGGTCTGCATGGGGGTGTTCTGCATCGGGACATCTTAAGGATTTTGGGGGCCTTGGGCCAAATGTATTTTGGGGGCCCCTGTTCAGAACAGCTTTGAAATTATGATCCCATTTCAGTTAGTTCATCCCCTTCTTGGCCAGGTCACTGACAGTTCACACACACACACACTCATTCAAATTCTAAATGAGTTTACATCTAATATTCAGGGATAGTGGCGTGGGTTTTCAGTACCGTAGCACAGCGGCAGCTCACTAATATTATTGCAAATAATCTCTTTGGCAACCTCCCTTTTCTCATATGCGAGGTCCTGTTTTGATCTAAAAGAAATTTTACTAAGGATGTTGCATGAAACATGAACACAACATTTGTCTGCAAAATGTCTAACAGATTCTCACACACCACCCACATAAAAAATAAATGTAAGGAAAACAATATTTAAAACAATCTGTTTAAGAATTATTCAAGGTCATCTGGGCTCGACTTTCTGCAGGAAAGAACTAGTTCCATCAGGGGCCCCCCTGAAAAACTGGGGCCCTGGGCCAGAGCCCACTTTGCCCATGCCTTTGTCCTACATAATGGGGCAGGTAGTGAGACTTGGATAAAATGATTATAAAAGGAAAATGTTATTTACCCTATAAGTATCTATTCGCGGCATGTAGTGCTGTAGATTCACATGCTGTGCATACGCCTGCCATCTCGTGTTGGACCCAGATGTGTGCAAGTGGTTTTTCTTCAAAGAAGTCTTACATGTATGTTTAATAAAAATACCTTCAAGATATATATATATTTTTCCAGCCTGCTTAAATAAAAGAAGAGGTGGAGTCTTATTAGAACTAAAGAGTGTGCTATTGTGTTTCTTCTGGAAAATCATTTATTGTAGGAATATGCAGTGCACTTTCTGAATAATGAAGATAACAGGGACATTCTGTGCCACTGAAATGTTAGGTGTAATACACTGAAGGCTGTGAGAGATACTGGGGAGGTATATATTGTTGGTTGTGGAAATAAGAGGTGGTAGAGGGGAAGTTTATAATGTTGGATGTTGAAAAAGATGTTACAGATGATTCTGGGAGATATTTTCGTACCATGACTTAATCTTGTAACTTTTTGAAGGTGAAACCTCAGTAGGGACTAGAATAGTACTAAGTAGGGATTTCAACATGGTTTGTGGTATAGCTTTACATAGATCTGGGACGTTGACTATTGGAGGTATCAATACTAATAAGCAGCCTATAGCAAGTCAGTTGCACACTGTTAACAGGCTATGTTATCCCCATATTAGGGATTTTACTTTGTATTCACCGTTTCATAATTTGAATTGACAATTAGATTACTTTTTAGTGTCCAATGACTTGGTGCATTGGGTAAGTAAACTGAGCATGGGAAAATCATGTGACTCAACAAAGCAAATGTTTATTTGGATTTTGTTTTGTGGGTGTCAACCACTCGTATAGGCAATTGACTTTATGGAGCATATATATTGAAGAAGCTCATAAGGATTATTAAATGTCCAATGTGAGACGCCTTGTAGGCTACGCTAAGAGGTGAAATTGTTATTTTTTGTAACAAGAATAGGAAAAAGGAAAAAGTATTGCCAGACTAGAAATTAATCTTAAAATGCCAGAAGACTGCATTAAATCAAAAATGTCACTATGCGCAGTCAAGAAATAATTGAATCGTCTAAGGTCTGTTAGCAGAGGCGAGTCGTTTCTTTTGCACATGCATATTAGGAGCATGACAAATTGTGCATTGTTGGAAAAAAGGCCTTTTGTGCCCTGGTGCAGCAGTATTATTATTGAAGTAGTGCATGAGCTATCATAGTGTGTGAGAACTAAACAATGGGATTGAGGAAAAGTTCTTCCACTTTTACAAAGTATTCAAAGAATATTTTAACTTGAAATGAGCAATCTGATGAACGTTATACTTCCGTTCATCTTTCCAGGTAAAAGCAAGAAAAGGCGACTATTTTAGAGAATGAGGTAACATTTGAAGAGGTTATCTGTGCTATTAATAAGTGTGTGATGGTGTAAAAGTCTCCATGTCTGAATAGTTTAAAGGCTAATATTATAAAACATCTGTTAATGAACTGCCCCATATAATGAGTTTGGTTTTTAATACCACTGTTAGCAATACAGAGTTTGTTCATACAAAGAATATGGCACTGATTACTTGAATCCCTAACTTGAACAAGGATGTAATTAGATGTGGAAATTACCATCTTATATCCCTACTGAATTTTGGATAGGAACATTACGGCTACAATTTTACGTTACCGAATAACTGTAATTATTGCAGTACTTTTGCATACTTTTCAATCTGGATTTTTTAATTGAAGGCATCTTAGTGACAATATTAGGCAGGCAGTTGATACAATTAGTCAGGCAAAGGCCAGTGATCTCCTTAGGGCAGGCATTTTTCTTAACTGGTATAAGGCACTTGCACAAGCTTTATAAGACATATTAGGAATACATGTCAAATAGGTTTGTTTTGGGAAAAAATGGTGTTGCGCAATCTATTGTGGAGCTAAAGTTAGAGTCTTTTAATTAATGTGGTGATCTAACATAGTGTCAAGCGGATACCTGAAACATGACAGGGGGGTTCACGGAGTCAAGGGTTTATGATTTAGCTGTAGGACCTCTTGCAAGATATATCAGGTAGACGGTAAAGACGTTTGTGTATCTTAGGTAATGCGTAGATGAGTGGTCTACGTGGATGTTTGTTGAACAAAAAATCATATGTTTTGGAGTTAATCCATTCCATGTCTCTGGCATGCGTGAGAATGGTAACCAAGATGTCTTGAAACTCAACTGTTGGATCCTGTTGTAGTGGTAAATAAGTGGACTCATCAGACAACATCTCACTGATTGCGGATTCATAGAAACTTGTGATAGAGAATACATGGAGTTTAAACCCAAAAGCACTTTTGTTTCTCCAATCTCACACAAAGTGCTTGACACTTTGAGGCATTAGTGAAACACGATCTATCACATCTATTGACACCCTCCAAAAAACACCAAAATATGTCACTTAAGGACAAGAAAGCACTCAAAAGCTTGAGGTCTAATACGTCCCTAACATTTCTTCCCGCTGACAAAGGTGGTGCACTGGTCATAATGGACACATGGCTCCGGTACCTCAATACCTTGAGTCCCAAGGGTCTCAATGACAAATTTGAGTTCGCATGTTTCTTGTAACATTTCTCTCCTCATTCCTGAGTAGAAGGAGGTCAGGGACATTCATCAGTGCACCAGAGCAATAATTTCACTATGTCCATCATTACCTTAAGTTACATTTTTTCTGGGAGTCACATTTTCTTCTGTTTAATACAGTTTATCATTAACACTTTAAACCATGATAAATGTCTATATTTCATCAAACCACATGAGAGGAAGGCTACATTACATTTTTCATTTTACACAGAGTCAAGTAGTCATTGTGACATTATTTGTCACACCGTAGAGTGTCATCGTTTAGCTTTTCTACTATGCATCATAATTGCACACTCAATACGTGTACATTACTACAGTTACGCCTTTACCTTTGATGTACTATTATCACAGTGAGCCATTACATGTCGTCACCCTCATTGGGCTTACACAGATAGCATGCCTGCAGGTAATTCTCACTTAGAGTGTAAATAGGCAGACTATGACATCATTGCAATAGAATGTAAATAGGCAGAATACTATTTCATTGTTCACATGTATGACGTGGAGAGTTATATTCTTATCTACCATGTATTATAGTTATCGCGCGTCATCATATGTTGACATTCATGTTTGATTTATACAGATAGCAGGCTTGTAGGTAACCCTCATGTAGATTGTAAATAGGCAGGATACGATACCACAGTAAACAATCACGTCATATAATACAAAAATGAATATGCTACTTACCAGTATGCATCTGTTCTTGGCATGTAGGGCTGCTGACATTCATATCTGTGCATAGATCGCCGCCTAGTGTTGGGTCCGGATGTTTGCACGTTGTTGTCCTGGAAGAGTCTTCGAAGTATCCTGGGATAGGTGACTCCTCCCCTGGACTACAGTGCGCATGGGCATCCTCTCCATCCTCAGATTGTTTTTCGCCATTGTGGCAGTGATGGAGTAGATACAGAAAGTGATGACCATGCTTACAGTAATTCTGAGAGCTGCAGCTGCTACAGGCGCCGGGGAGGAGGGAGGGCGATATGAATGTCAGCAGCCCTACATGCCAAGAACAGATGCATACTGGTAAGTAGCATATTCAGTTCGAGGCATGTGGGCTGCTGAATTCATATCTGTGCATAGAATACATAGCAGTGCCCTCTATTAGCGGCGGCTACCAGTGCCAGCTGCAGCGGTCTGAAAAAGAGTTTTGAGAACAGCCTGACCTACAGCTGCCTGCTGTTTTGATTGCACATCTACACAATAGTGTTTGGTAAATGTATGTGTAGTGGACCAGGTGGCTGCTCTACATATATCATGCAGGGGAATGTTTCCTAGGAAAGCCATGGAGGCCCCTAACTTACGTGTTGAGTGGGCTCGTGGGGGAAACGTTAATGTGCGTTTAGCCTTTTGATAGCAAATTTGAATACATTTAACGATCCATCTGGCTATACCTGCTTTGGAGATAGCGTTACCTTTGTGGTGTGGCGCAAAGGCAACGAAAAGTTGTTTTGTCTTCCTAAAGATCTTAGTCCTGTCGATATAATAAATGAGTGCTCTCTTCACATCTAGTGTATGGAGTGCTCTTTCTGCGACAGTTTGTGGGTTTTGAAAGAAAACAGGCAGTTCAATAGTTTGATTCATGTGGAACTGCGATACCACCTTGGGCATGAATTTGGGGTTGGTACGTAGTACGACCCTGTTGGCGTGAACCTGTATAAATGGCTCTTGAACGGTTAGTGCCTGGAGTTCACTAACTCTTCTTAAAGAAGTGATCGCTTCTAGGAAAGCTACTTTCCAGGTAAGAAATTGAAGCTCGCATGAGTGTAGAGGTTCAAAGGGTGGACCCATCAGGCGTGTGAGGACCAAGTTGAGGTTCCACATTGGAGCCGGTGGGTGGCTTGGTGGAATGACTCGTTTGAGTCCTTCCAAGAATGCTTTGATGGCAGGCACTCTGAATAGAGAGAGGTGCTGCCTAGTCTGCAGATAGGCTGATATTGCGGTCAAATGGACACGTATAGAGGTGTACGCCAGATTGCATCGGTATAGGTGTAAGAGGTAACAAATTATGTTTTGTATGGATGCGTCTAGCGGGTTAATGTCATTATTAGTACAATAAATAACAAACCTTTTCCATTTGGCTGCATAGCAAGCTCTGGTAGTGGGTCTCCTGGCCTCCTTAATGATGTCCATACAGTCAGGTGGCAGGTTTAGGTAGCCAAACTCTAGGACTTCAGGAGCCAGATCGCCAGGTTCAGCTGTTGCGGATCTGGGTGCTGAATCTCTCCATGGTTCTGCGTTAAATGCGCGGGTTTGATCCGCAGCCTTTGATGCAGCACCACGGAAAGTTCGAGGAAGGTGGTGTACCACGGCTGGCGTGCCCACGTTGGAGCAACCAGGACGAGTGTCAGTGAGTGTTGTCTGAGTTTGCGTGCCACCAGCGGTATCAGTGGTGCTGGGGGAAAAGCGTACGCAAATCTGCCGGACCAGTTCATCCATATCGCATTGCCCTGCGACTGCGGATGTGGGTACCTGGCGGCAAAGCTTTGGCATTTTGCGTTTTCGCTTGTGGCGAATAGGTCTATCTCTGGATGACCCCACTGCTGGAAGTACGGTTGGAGTACTGATGGGTGTAACTCTCACTCGTGCATCTGGTGGCTGTGTCTGCTGAGCAGATCCGCCATCTGGTTGTCCTTGCCGGGGAGGTGTTCTGCCATGAGGAACATGTTCCTCTGAATGGCCCACTTCCACATGCTCTGAGCCAGATGAGACAACTGTGGAGAGTGTGTTCCTCCTTGCTTCTGTATGTAGTACATGGCGGTCATGTTGTCCGTCCGGATCAACACGACTTTGTTGCACAAGTGTACTTTGAATGCCTTCATTGCCAGGAAGATTGCCATCAGTTCCAGAAGGTTGATGTGCATCTTCTTCTGTTGTGTTGTCCATAGTCCCTGCACTGTGTAGTGGAGTACATGAGCTCCCCATCCCTGGAGAGACGCGTCCGCTGTCAGTATTATTTGTGGGACAGGCTCTTGGAACGGTCGGCCCTTGCAAAGGTTTTGTGGATTCCACCAATGCAGAGAGTTGTATGCCCGACCGCTCACCAACACTAGGTCTTTCAGCTGTCCTTGAGCCTGATTCCACTGACGTGCTAAGCACTCCTGAAGCGGGCGCATATGTAGTCTCGCGTGTGGGACTATGAAAATGCAGGAGGCCATCATGCCTATCAACTGCATGAACACTCGCGCAGGAAGGGAGTGTTGGGGTTTGAACTTGGAAATCAGCATTTGCATGCTGTTGATCCTCACTAAATTTGGCTGAGCTGTGGCCGCCAGAGTGTCTATAGTCGCACCTAGGTACTGTTGTACGTGTGCGGGCTGGAGATGGGATTTTGGGTAATTTAGTGAGAATCCCAGACTGTGAAGGAGGTGAATGGTGTGGGACATGTGGCTGGCACATTGCTGGGCTGACTTTGCTTGAACGAGCCAGTCGTCCAGGTAAGGGTAGACGTGTATGTGCTGCCTCCGTAGATGTGCCGCCACAGTAGCTAGGCACTTTGTGAAAACCCTGGGTGCTGTTGTCACGCCGAAGGGAAGGACTTTGAATTGGTAGTGCTGCCCCTGAACAGTGAACCTGAGGTATTTTTTGTGTGAGGGGTGAATGGGTATGTGGAAATACGCATCCTTGAGGTCCAGTGTGGCCAGGAAGTCTCCCTGTTTGAGCAGCGGGAGGACTTGCTGTAAAGTGAGCATGTGAAAGTGCTCGGAGAGAATGTAGCGGTTCAGGGGTCTCAGGTCTAATATAGGTCTGAGTGACCCGTCCTTTTTTGGTATTAAAAAGTACAGGGAGTACACCCCCGTACCTTGCTCGTGGACGGGTACGACCTCTATTTCGCCTTTTAGTAGCATGCTTAGCACCTCCTGCTGTAAGAGCGTGAAGTGCTCTGAGGACATAGGACGGTGTTTTGGAGGTATTGTGGGTGGAGTTGAGGTTAATTCTAGGCAGTAACCGTATTTGACAATGTCTTTGACCCACCTGTCCGTGGTGATGGAGTTCCACGTGGACAGGAACCTTTGTAGCCTTCCCCCGACAGGTGTTAGGTGGTCGGGAGGAAGGGAGAGGGCGTCACTGTTTGTTCTTGGGGGAGGACCTGGTGTTGCCGTAACCGCGTCCTCTGCCCTTTGTGCTTGAGCCACGATAACCACCCCGGGTGTTTTTATCGTAGGTGCTTTGTGTGTTGCCTTTGTTGTAGGTTTGCTATGACCCCTGTCCTCTACCTGCTCCTCTATTTCCGGGGCGACGAAAGTAGCCGCTCCGAAAGGACTGCGTTTGAAGAGCCCCCATGGACTTTGCAGTGTCCGTGTCCTTTTTTATTTTCTCTAGGGTGGTGTCAACCTCCGGCCCGAATAAGTAGTCGGGGTTGACAGGCTGGTTGAGGATGTTATTTTGTACCTCAGGTTTGAATCCGGAGATTCGCAACCAGGCGTGTCGTCGCAACACGACGCTAGTGTTTATGGCTCTGGCAGCTGTATCTGCGGCATCCAGTGCACACTTGATGGATGCGTTTGTGAGGAGTTGTCCCTCCCTGATGAGGATCTCTGCACCTTATTTGAATTGGTCAGGGAGATGTTGGAGTAATTGTTCTAGTGTGTCGTAGTGTGCTCGATCGTAGCGGGCGAGGAGCGCCTGAGTATTGGCAATGCGCCATATATTAGCTGCCTGGGCCGCAACCCGTTTGCCGGAGGTCTCTAGCACCTTGGACTCTTTGTTCGGGGGAGGAGCATCACCTGTTTGCGAGTGTGCCCGTTTGCGAGCATTCGCAACTACAATGGAATCTAGAGGTAACTGGCCTCTAATGTAGGTAGGGTCCCCAGGCGCCGACCTGTATTTCTTGTCGATTCTGGGGTTTATTACTCTTGCCCTGGTGGGTTCTTTGAAGATGTCCTTTGCTGGTTTGAGGACACCCTTTAACATGGGTAGAGTTTTTATATTCCTTTCGGAGGATGCGAAAGTATCCATGAGAAAGTCGTCCTCCACGGTGTCAGAGTGGAGTTGCACCCCATGATTGGCCGCAGCACGTTCAATTAGGGCGTTGAATGCGGCAGTGTCCTCTGTGGGAGATGTTTTTGCTCCATAAAGTTGCGGGTCCTGTGTATCCATAGGTGCACCCGAGTCTACAGGGTCATCCCAAGCTTAGTCAGGGTCCTGTTGGCCTTCAGGGTCCATCTCTCCGGGGTAGGGGACGTGGTCACCCATGTAGTCCTCCAAAACGTCAGTGTCGGAGTGTGTGGGAGAGAAGGACTGTGGATCCTGGTAAAAGGAGTGGAGAGGTTCGGAAAGAACTGGTTCCGAAGTCACCGGCAGCTTTTTCTTAAGCGGGATCCGGTAGGAGTCCAAAGCTGACTCTGAAGTTATTCTCCTTTTGTGGAGCACCATCCTGCCGGTGTCGGCGTCAATGACATGTGACGGAGACGACTCCGCAGGAGAGCGTTCGGCAGGCGTGAACGTGGTGTGGATGACCCGTGTCCTGATCTGGAACAGTTTTGGGGCCGTGGATGGCGGCAGGCCAAAAGTGATATTGGTCGGTGCCGAAGAGGCCGTTGGAGCTTTTATCGGCTCGGAGCCCGACGTGTCCTGGAGGACTGCTTTGTGTTTGGGGCGTTGCGCAGCAACGGTCCGGACCTGGAGTGCCATCGAGTCCTTTGTGCCGGCCGTTTCTGTAGAGGCGGGCGTGGACTTCTTCGGTGCCGGTGAGTCATCGAGTCGAGGGGCGGCAATGGCCGTCGACGTCTTTGATGAGTGTGCCTTTGGTGGTGCTGTCGAAGCGGGGTGCGACGCAGCAGGCAGTTTGACCTTTGGGGTCGGAGCCGATTGTGTCGGTGCCGGTAGCCGAGGAGGTTTGGTGGCACCGAAGCTCTTTTTCCGTGTGTCGGCGCCGACGTCGGCTGCTGCAAGCTCGGCACCGAAATCTCGTTTGGTGCGGTCGGCAACGACGGGTTTTGCTGGCGTCGAAGGTGTGGTGGGCCTCGATCCGACCAGCGTTACTTTCAGTTTCGGTTTCTGGTGAACCAATGCAGCTTTCGGTTTCGGTTTCGAAGAAGGGAAACCAGCCTTTTTGAGTAGTAATGGCTGGCGCTGAATGTCCGAGGCCGGGCCAGAGGGCGGGGCCGAAGAACTGCGGGATAGGTCTTGGGTAAGGCCCGAAGGCGATCCCTCGACCGGATCCATAGACTGGCTCACTGGGATATCCTCAGTCTGTACGGGTAGGCCTTGCTCGTCACCGGAGCTACTCTCTTCGGCCCTTAAGGCCTCATTGTAGTCTCCTACCTCGGTGTCGGCTTCATCTCTGGAAAAGAGTTGTTCTTCGACGTCTTCCGATACGGAGTCGTGTTCGGAAGCGGGGCTGGAGGGTAGGTTCTCCACGTCTTCGACATCTTCGTCTTCGGCGCTGAAGATGTTGGCTGGGGCCGGTGCCGCTTGCTGCGCTTCGAGTCTTGCTGCTCGTCGATTCCGAAGAGTCTTCTTGGATCGGAATCGGGCACAGGCCATACATGTAGATTCGTCGTGATCCGGTGAAAGGCATTTGTTGCACACCGGATGGACGTCGATATGGGGATATTTCGCATTGCATACAGGACACCGCTTGAATGGTGTCCTCGATTCCATCGTCGATGAAGGGTTGATGGTCGGGGAAAATGCGAAAAAGTTGGTTCTGGAAGTTAGTAAACTAACAATATACTATCGATACCGATCGGGAACAGTACCGACGCGAACTAAAGGCCTTTTGGCCTGTAAAAAGTTTTTCCTAACTTGAGTCAAGATAAGCACATCCGAACCCAATGGCGGAAAAAAACAATCTGAGGATGGAGAGGATGCCCATGCGCACTGTAGTCCAGGGGAGGAGTCACCTATCCCAGGATACTTCGAAGACTCTTCCAGGACAACAACGTGCAAACATCCGGACCCAACACTAGGCGGCGATCTATGCACAGATATGAATTCAGCAGCCCACATGCCTCGAACCAGACAGAATACTGTTCTATTGTTCACATGTACGATACGGACAACAGTAATTGCTTTTAATTAACTCTTTATTCACTTAATCAGCAGAGATCTTATTTCTGAATACTCTTGGTGTTTGGGATCCTTTAAGTTAGTTTTTTCAATTCGTTTTACCACCATCTTTTTTACCATCTTTACTCTTTCATCATTGTTGTCATTCTCTCATCCAGTACATCTCCCAACCTAAGATGGCCGCTCATTCGCACCCACAATACTCTTTTCAGTCCATTCTTTATTTTTCGGCACCGGCACCTCCCCACGCCAACGTGGTCAGGACGCCGCCGCTATATCCAGATCCCAGTTTGCTTTATCACCTTGACATCTCTTGGACCCAGCGCGTGGAGACAGAGAGCAATTTACCAGGTAACTTCCCCATTCACATTCATCTGACAGGTTTTACAACACGAGCATCCAGATACACATAATATAACCCTTTACTTTTGAATCCTTACGCTCCTTTCAGGTTCCTATTCTTCCCGTCTACTGCAACACAACGCTAAATCCCTTAGCGCTATCTCGCTCGTGCAACCGCACGCAGCTGCTGTCTCATAGCAACTTGGTCCTAAGCGTTCCACGAACGCTCGGTGAGTCACTTTATTGTTTCTCTATCTCTCACACTATCGGAGTGCCCTCTCCACCCTTCAGCACCACTAATACCCTACGGGACACTGTCCTTCATATATTTTTATAGGCAACCTCACTTCATCGCTTCAGCCCTGCGGCTGAAACCAGCTCAACCATTTCTAAAGGTAGTGTTTTCTTAAATAATTTGTGGATGTGTTGTGTTTAAGTTTTTTTTATACATGGTGATCTTTATTGACCTTTTGCTCTCACGCACCGGACAACCCTCTCCTCCTTCCCGTATACACAGCAGTTTCTCTCAGTACTATTGGTGACGTGTTTTTAATCTTCAATTTTCTGACTTGATCTAACACTGTCAGGTGGCGGTGAGCCTCTCCATCCTTAACTCTGCTATCAATCTTCTTGAAATTACTGAATCCAATTGTTTCATTTTCATTTATATAAATCCCCTGAAGAAGGGCGGAATACCACGCCCGAAATGCATTGGGACAATTGAGCTGAAACATATGATTCTTTATTTGCTTTGGATCACAGTATTACGAACTGTTGTACCCAGAAAGGAGTGTGATTAAACAACACTTCAAAAAGAAGAAGCTTTGATCCGTTTTTCAGATTTGTGAATGTTTCTTGACAGTCCAACTATTTACATTGATTTTGATGATGTTTATTAATTTCAGTCATTTAAAGTATTTTACAAACCATGTCTAACTTGTTACACACTCACCTCTGAGTGTACACAGGTAGTGCAGTCCCTGTCTAGAGCAATTTTAGAAAGTTAGCATTTTAAACCCTAAACGTTCAGGGACCGTACTGTGAGTGGTCAGCTGCCCCAGGGCAGTTAATAGCTTGAAAACGCCCTGGCTGTAGAGGGGAGTGAGTCTTTGACAGGATGGCTGGGGAGGAGCTGTGCCCTGCCATGATTAGACTTCAAAGTGAACTGCCCCAGCACTCACAAAGGAACCAGACACCCAGCCGGCCACTGCATTTTGTTTCACTAGCCAGACTTTAGGGAAACTGAGGGAAGAGGAGAGTGCTGACCAGATTGAGTTTTCAGGATAGACAAAGGATTGTCCTCCACCCAGAGGCTGCCACTGGGTATAAAAGTGGCACCCTCAGATGTAAAATCAGAATACTTCTGGACAGGAGAAAAATCAGAAGAAGGACTGCCCTGCTGTCTGAAGAAGGAAGACTGGACCAGTTTGCCTTGAACCCTAGACCCCAGAAGTGACTCCAAGGGTCTGTTAACGCAGCAGGGACACAACAAGCTGCAAGAGGCCTCTTCAACTGCCCAGCTGATCAGGGTTGGACCCTGCTATGGCCTCTATCTGCCACCCTATGAGTCTCCACATGCCTCGCCGGAGTTCCCGGAGGGCTTTAGAAGTTTACTCCTATGGTGAATTGGGACATCAAGGTCTAAAGTCAGAAGCTAAAATCTTTGACTAGGACAAACCTGTTTGGTGCATCTGAATTGTGCTCCCTGGCTGTCAGCGCCAAATTCCGTCTAGGGCCTGTTCTACCATGACCATGGACTGTTATTAGCGCTTTGAGCTTGTTGGTGCTATTTCCATTTAAACCTTTAAAAAAAATCATAACTCTGGTTCCTCTTATTGGATTTTTGTCATTTTAGTGTCATTTTATTTATTAAGTTATAGTCCATTTTACGAATTCATTTTTGGACTTTTATTGTTTACCACTTCAACTTTATTACTGTTATACTACTATTTAAATACCTAACACATTACCTCTAAAGTTAAGCCTGACTGCTTGTGCTAAGCTACCAGAGGGATAAGCTTAGGTTTATTTAGTGACTTTTGTTTTTCACCCCAAGGACTGCAATTATTATTTGAGGTGGGTTCTCACCCCCCCTAAACTAATACCCCAGATTCCTACACTTAACATCAACAGGCCATCTCAAACAGTCACGTTCACAAGTGTGGTTTGAATATAGAAATTAATCATTTGAAACTGTTGAAGGCACTACATTGTGGAAACCAGCGCTACCACTGAATAGCAAAAAGTTGCCTTGGAAGAGCTGGCCTTCTGTTAAAATTTTCCAGATAAGAGACATATGTGACCTCAACCCGTTTTTCTCAAATTTAGATGAAAATTAAAGGGATGAAGAAGCACACCTGTGAATATTCATTGCTAATGACAATGAGAATTGTGTTTACAGAAGGTGTGCCCCTTTGTTAAGAATAAATGTTTCACTTTCTTGCAAGATAAAACCTCTGGCGGCAGAAGAAGAGCTCATGCAGAACCCCAAAGAAACTTAGTAGGTGGAGTTGATAATATGTATCAGTAACTATGTGCTCCACTATATGCTGTAATATTGCCAAAACCAATACAGCAATGACACACTTTCTTATTCACTAGAAGTTAATTGTTAAGGCCTATTTGATGCCTGCTAGGAGGGTAAAGTGCGTCCTACTAAACACTAAGTTATTTATGATTGTTGTGTAATATTAATGGAGGGTCTCAATAATTACAGATAATGTGGCTCAAAAATTATCCCCATATGGGCAAACATTTGGTACAGTCGATTTGGTAATGGGATTCCAGGAGAGTCAATCACCCTTAATATGGTTGCTTCATGTGTTTCCGGATTAATACTGCTTGGGTACAGAACTGTGAGTCACTATGGTAGCCATCCAAATTAGTTGTAGTAGACAGAAGGAATTGTTCCACCTTCAACTGACGAATGGGTGCTTGAACTACCTCTGCTCTTTAAACATGGTATTTCCATCATAAATTCTATGAGAACCTCAAAAGAGTTGAATGATATATATATGTGTGCTCCCATAGGCATATCTTATGTGTAGGTACTATGCTGTTATGGGTTGTTTTCTTTTACATTTATTAGAATAACTATTTACAAAAAGGTGCATGAGAAACTCTCCGAGTCATCCAAATGAATCGTTTCTTTATATCTTTCATTAAGTTACAACAAGTTGCAGTCAGCAGGCCAGACATAAAAAAAGGACACATGGTCCATGAACATAAAAAACTAAAGAAGCACAAACATTAAGAAACTTTTGGTTACTGCAATGATCACTCTGCTCTTATCTTATAAAGTCTTGTTCTTCAGTACCTGGTTTGAAGATACTAGCTTATCTGTCTGAAGACAACATTGTATGAGTAGGCGAGAAAAAAGATAAATTAAGTGATGCCGAGGTTCCGAATCCGAGGGAGAAATTAAGATGGTGGGTGCGTTTTTGACTGATGGATTGCCACTGCAGAGGACTTGAAAACATTTATCAACTATTCCTTTTCCAGATGGTTTAACAATCTTACCTGTATTAAATGAGATGTGGCCTTTTTGACAGTAGTGTTTCTTTGCCTGTTTAGGTTTAAACGTCCCTTAACAATTTATATATCTGAATTATTGATTGATTTATGTTGCAGTGAACATCAGACATACAGAAACTAACATGAACACAAGGATTAGGAGTGGCATAGATTGTTTCAGTTTACATTTCTATGTTGAGAATGTGTCTTGGATTGGCAAATATATGAACTACCATAAAAACTAAAACTCTGAAGATGTAGACCTTAAACTGCGTGATTGAAAGACATACAGGAGATAATTTAGCTTACAATTAATTTTTTGTCAGATTTCTTCAGGCACATGTCCGTTCTGCCCTCGATTGGGAACATAACCAAGTCGTCCAATTCATGACTGTTTTCTTTATAATTCCCCTGCTTTGCATACATTACCCATGCCGTAATCTGTATGTACTCTTATTCAGTTTATTTCTAATTATACGACTCATCCCTTGAGATCAAGACAGCACATTCTAATAGTTCTTCCCATGTTGCGGAGCCAGCTTCTTTACTAGGTATATGTAGGGCATCCTGTAAACATTCCACAGAACCAGGGGAGTTCCAAAGTGCCTGACATTTACTGTGATAGGGAATGTTTTGCCATCTGTCTAATTTTGTTCCATAGTCATATTGCAGTATATGTAGTATTTAGTCTGACCTTCAAAGATTTGGGAGCAGAAAACAAACTTTAAATTCCTTTTACCAGATATATCACACACGGCAACTACAAATGGGTCTTTAGTAGCCTCTTCAGTGTTCCCATGTCTTCTCCTTTTCCTCAGTTGTATGGTTCCTCAGAAGGTCAAATGCATGCTGGTGCCGGGGTACGAGGACTCTAGTTCTTCTTCTTTGGCAAAGCCCCAAAATTCAAAACTACTGTACAGAGAAACTAGACATTTGTGTCCGGATGTATACATTACTGGGTCCTCCAAATGTTCGTACCTTCCCCTTGCATTCTCTGAGGGACACACACATTTCTTTAGCTCTGTGTGCAGCTAAGCAATTTATCACTTTATTGTGGGGATAGAATATAATCCTTGAGCCCCAGAGATTGGATGCGCCGGCTTTGGGGATTGTTTGGCATGATACAAATCATATTGACCATGGAGGGATAGTCGATGCTTTTGATCTAGATTGGGAACCAATTTTTAAATATTTAGCTTCTGAGTTTTGAGAGCTCACTTTCCTGATACACTCCAAAGTTTTGAGGATAATTACAAGTGCATGCTCGCAGCTCAGACTGATATGAAACCTGGATTCACAGATTACTTCGACTAGTGTTTCTTAGTCTTTTTATTTCTGTGGATCCCTAATGAATCATTACTGGAATCCCGGGACCCACTGAATCATTATTTGAATCCGTAGATCCCAGCCTAAGCAATTTTAATGCTAGACTACACAGTATTAATGATTTGAACCTCAAAACAGTTCACAAAATTACAGAAATAAGCATTCATCACACAAAATACACAAATTATGAAATATTATATATAATACACAAACGAATATATAAAAAATAATTATAATAATGGAAAGGTTGAAACGTTTCTAGATTCAACTGAGGCCACCCATCATTTACACTAAATTCTGTTTCATGCACTTGCCCTGATCCTCCAAATCAATCTGAGGACATCAACTTAATTTTTTATTCCTTCATATTTACTGAAGGTTTAAAAGTTTAAGTTTTACATTGTTTTTCTTTATTTATATACACTTAAGTAATTTGTTAATATTATTTTATTTTATAAGCAGTAGGTGTCGCGGACTCCTAACGGTCCCTGAACCACAGGTTAAGTACCACAGGCTCAGACTATCTCACGTTATGAAGGAGTCTCCAATTCAGAAAAATACATTGTGCGCCAATTACAAGTTTACATTTGGGTCACTTGCAATAGAAGGGTGTGAGATAGGGTGGGAGATGTTGAGAACTTATTTCGTCTTTTTCCTTAATGTACATCTACTTGGTAACAGAAATACTGGTATGTTGTTTGACCTCTACTTGCCAGTGATTGTGGGCAACATTCTCAGTTCTTATGCTTTTGTACAAATTTAATTCAATAATTTGATTCCAAAAGACTTCGTGCTGTCCTATTTAAGGTATACCTGCAATGCTGAGAAGTCATGGATCTATCTCAATTGATTTAATATATCTTGGCTGAGTATTGTTGTAACAGTAACATTAAAAGTCAACCCGTCTTTCTTAGAAGAGGAGAGTACTTTTAATACATCTCACCAGTATGCACCAAACCTGTTCTGGAAGGTAATATGGAGTCCAGACATCATTTTTTATTTTATCTCTTGCCCACATTGTTGAGACTACCAGCAAGTTAAAAGGAGTGTCGGCATCTAGACGGCCTTATAAAGCATGTCAAACAACTCATCTTGATACTCATTCCACCAAAACTATTTATTGTAAAAACAAAAAAGGTAATGACACTAGCATTTAATCCACCTATTGACAGAAATTGAATTAGTACACACAATTAGAAACAGTGCCCACACTGGAGAGACAATGATGACCAGAGCTACGTTTTAAGTGCTTGAGAAGCTTATAACCTTCAGATGAACATTACACATACCCTGGGTCGCATACATGGCTATTTGTAAAACACAAAAAAAGGCTTTGGAGGGATCGGCCTTATTAGGGAGAGGGACTTGGGAGTTTGTTTCAGCTTCTGCTGGTGGTTGATTGGGGTCATCAGGGTTCTTTTCAGCTTCCACTGAGAGTGGGTCAACTTGATTCTGTCAGCTCCCCTTGACCTTGTCGATCTATTAGGGGAGTGGGAATACGTTTGTGGAATGGTGCTCAAGCAGACATACTGACCCCTTCTGTTTGCACTGACCATTGCCCAACAAAAAAGAGAAATCGTTTCAAAAGAGAAAACTTTCACGTTTGATTTTGCTGTGCATGAAGACCTGCCGTGTGCTGGTGAAGAAAGTACTTTCAGAGAGGATCCAAGCTCATTTAAGCAGGGCAGAGTCTTCCACTGCAGCCTTGCTAGAAGCATGCTGGTGGCAGACATATGTAAAGAGGCAGCACAGGCTTTGTTCCACACTATTGTTTGGTTTCTAAGGTGAAGAGGGATAACCACTTTGCTAGCTTCATCCCTTATAGGATTTCTTCATTTGAATTTCCTTCAGATCCAACTCCTAGGGGGAGCATTGTTTTGCAATGTATTCAAAGGTAAGAAATCTGAAGGAAAAAGTATCCATCAGAAGAAAATTTTGCTTGCCTTTTGTAATGATCTTTATAGTAGATACTTTATCTGCAGATTCCTCATTGATTCCATCCTTCTTACCTTCCCCTAGGCTTTTTAAAAAATGCCATTTTATTTTGTTATGCACTCGTTTTGTTACATCCATTATTCCTGTCGCTGTTTTCAGCGACGAGGGTAAAAACAGATGAGAACTGATGTGGGTGGAATTGCTATATGGCTCCAGTGATGTCACTAAGACTCCACTGCTGGCAGCGAGACAGATCTAATACCCCTTACCAGCGCCGGAGAGCTACGTCAGAAGTTTCCAGATCCAGTCTGGCACTTGAGATATTCAAAGGTGAGGAATCTGCAGGCAGAAGTATACATCAGAACCTAAATTCCTGTTCTGGTCGTGGGGTGTAATCTAGACATAAGCACTCAAGACTATTAAGCCACGGGTTAAAACGATTTTAGGTATATGTTGTGAATCCATCACACTTCTTTATAAAACTAAAGCTTTGCTTTTTTGTGGTAACCCCATTAAAATAGCAAGCGCTCATGCTAGGTTCAAATGTTGGGATTCTTTATTCTTGTGGACATAATAGTCTGAGCATGAACTGTAATAATTAGACATAAAAACAGGCACATTTAGTAAAAATCTACATCTCTGGGGCGTGGTCTCGCTGCAGATGGAGTGAGACACACGCCGTAGGAGCTCTGGGCTTGCAGCGGCATTAAAAGCGTTTATAAGGGGCACATCAGTAGAGGAGGAGCGGGAAACTAGGGCATATGTGCAGCGGAACAAGTGGGGCGGCGATCCTGCGACCCGGCGACCCTTGGAACCGGCTGGCAGCGGCGAGAACAGTGCTGGTGGGAGAGCGCTCCGGCGTACGAAGCCGCAGCTGCCATCTTAGCAACTGCCGTCTTCTGAACCTCGGCGACGTCCCGCATCCTCAGCCTGGGGACTGACAACGACCCGAGGTGGGACATGCGGGTGAGGAGCGGAGATTGAGAGGTCCTGCGGCTGGTCCCGGGGGAGGGACCACTTAACTGCTATCCTGCTTGGCGGCCATTTGAGGACTTCACTGAGGGTCCCGCGCGGGGCCGGACTGATGAAAACCACAAGCTGGCGGAGGTCCTGCACACTTGACTGGGCCCCCTGGCCCCGTTGCCAGGAGCGCCAGAGGTGCTTGGTTGCCCCCTGCGGGGCCCCAGAACTGGCAGACGGCGGGGAGCTGACCGGAGCTTGTAGGAGAGCGTCCCGACCTGCGAGGCGGCAGCCGCCATTTTAGCGCTTGGGCACTAGCAGCGGGTCGCGGCGGGGGCTGCCTGGGAGGTGCGAAAACAGAGGTCTTGCGTTCAGTCCCTGCCGACCGACATCCCACCTAGGCGCCATCTGGGGACCTTGCTACACGGACTCCCCGTGGGGCCCCAGCCGGGGGGCACTGAGACCCGGCAGAGACATTCCACACCGGACTGGGCCCCCGGACCTCATTGCTGACGCTGTCTGGGGCGCTGGGCTGTCCCGTGGGGGACCCTGAACCTGGCGGATGGCGGCGGGGCTGATGTTGGAGAGAGAGTGACCCGACCCACGAAGGTGGGGCCGCCATTTTGGGGCCTCCAACCTCCGGTGCCCCGGAGGGAACAGACACCGCCAATAGCTTACAGTCCCTGTCCGGGACAGTGGCACACAGTGAGACAGGCGATAGAGGTACGAGGGCTGGGAGACTTTGCGGTTGCCTTCTGGGGTAGACCCTCGTTGCTGACACTCTGCCCAGCAGCCACCCTGCGGCTCTCCTGCGCTGGTCTTGCGCGGGGCCTGCTCGGGGGCTCCCTTGGATCACACGATTGACGCCTCCAGAGGATATGGCCTGGCTCCTAAGAACCCCCAGCTCAAGGCGACTCATCTTGATACCTGACCTGCCGGCCATCTCAGCCCTCGTTGCCTCGCTGTCTGGGGGCCTTGTGGGGCCGCCCTGCGCCGCTGCCGCCCCAGCGGGGTCCTGACCTCCCTGGGTGGGCCGAGGGGGCCCTCTACTGCCACTATCTGGGGCATGGGACACCGTGAGACACGATACCCAGAGCCATCTGATCGGGCTTCAGACAGGAGCGAAACACAGACTCCCTTGAATCCTGCTAGACGTGCTGGGCGCCGGAAGACACCGGTTGGCGGGAGCATGGCCACCATTTTGAAGAACCCGAGCTGGAGCGTCCTTGCGGTGCCCTCCGATCTGCCAGAGGCCGGTGACTGGAGATTGCTGACGACGAGGGACTGAGTCTGGAGGCGGAGGTACAGGGGCTGGGGAACGCCGGCGCTGCTGACCGGGGGGCACCCTACCTGAAGGAGGCCGCCATCTTGGACATCTGAAGCACAGACTTCCACTGGCCGCGTCTGAGCCGGACCTGGGACACTGACCGCCTGAGGAGACTGGTTCCTCATCTGTGGCCTACGCGCTCCGTTGGGGCTCACATCGCTCCATGACAACTTGCATTGTCGCCTCAAGGACCAGGACACTTGCGAGCGGCCGACGCCACACCGCCACACCCCTGGACCGCAGACCTCGTGTGGTGGAGTCTGAGGCCCTATCCTGCCTCCCTGCTGGGCCGAAGAGACCCCATTGTACAGGCCCGGATGAGCGCACATTGCGTGTGGTTGCCTGATAGTGCCCTTGAAGAAGCGACCGCCTTGCCCTCCACCGCCTCGGTAGAATCAGACCGACCCTTGGGGTTGCCACGGGGACCAGGCCAAACTGTGTTCTACCTCCGCCCAAGCCTATCTCTGCACTACATCCTACTAATAGAATTGTGGAATCTCTGGGACGACCCAGGGGGCTTGATCCTTGGCTGCCTCTGCGTCACTCAGCCTGCATAGGATTGCGCGATACTGGCCTCCTGTCCGAGTAGCCCAACTTACCCTTCTCAGCTGGACCATACAGCAGCTAACTCAACTGGGACATCTCGCCTGTGACGCCACTCCTGGTGGGCCATGACTCGCTCGCGGACTGGGAAGGAAACCCCTGCGGCCCCAAAAGACAACCCCGTCACGGCCTTGTGGAAAAAACCCGGTGCAACCTCGGTGGCTGACATGTGGGCGGCAGCCGGGGGATCCTCTGAGCCTGTGACACAGTCCTTCATGGCCACCTTCATGCATGAACTCAAATCTGAAATTGGATCTCTTAGAACAGAGGTTCAGTCCTGCATCACAGAACTCCCGAGGGACTTCGTGGAGCTTGGAGGGAGGGTGGACGATCTCGAAAAGACACTTGATGCCCGATCGGAAGACCAGGAACTTCTATGGCAATGCCTGGCCACTCTGCAGGAGCAACACATTGAGCTGCAGGTCAAACAGGAGGACTTGGAGAATCGGGGTCGCCGGAACAACCTGTGCTTGCGAGGGGTCCGTATTGGAGCAGAGGGTTCGGACATTATGACTTTTGTGGCAGACCTGTATCAAGAAATTAGGGGAGATGGAGATACATCGACACCAGCCTTAGACCGCGCACACCGGGTGTCAGGCCCTCCTGGACGATCGGGCCTCATCCCAGACATCCTGGCGCGGGTACACTTTTTTACAGAAAAGGAAGCCATCCTCAAGGCAAGACGCAACAAGCCAGATCTCTCCTTCAAGGGTACCCCCATTCAGCTGTTCCAAGATCTCGACCCGCAACACTCCGTCGCCGCAGAGCCTTCCGGCCTATAACAGATAAGCTACGAGAACTGGGTATCCGTTACCAATGGGGCCATCCGTTTGCACTCATTGTTCAGTGGAAATCCAAGCGCCGAGTGCTGCGATCCTTCGGAGAGGCCGCCCAATTGCTTCAGATCCTGGATACGTCACCCTCGAGCCCCACGCGCCCACCCCCCAGGTTCCGCGAGCCGGCAAAACCCCAGTGGACTACAGTTCATCGCTCCAGACACCCTTCAACTCGCGGCATCTACACTTCATCCCAAGAGAAACAGGACATTATACAGCATATCCGCTCCTTGGAGGGTGGGCACTTGCCCCCCGGCTCTCAGCCATCCACCAAGTGACTGTTCTATACACCCTTTAAATTGTCCATCTGTTTTTTCTATGCCCCTTTAAACCAGCCCTTTGCCTTGGTAGGAGGTCCCTCGCCCTCAGGCTTCCGGCCCTCAGCACAATAGGCATTAGACACCTCGCCCAACGACCTGCCTGATTGCTCTTCACCGCCCATAGAACTGGCCCTTTGCGGAAGTGGGTCCGACAACCCACACCCCGTCTCCACCCTATTGAAACGACTGCCCAGTGCCTGAACTGCATCCTGACGGCGGCACCGGACCCAGCTCCTCGTTGGCGATGCTGATCTCCTATGACCCGCCTCCACTTCTATTCCTTGGAGAGTGACATCTCCGGGTCGGCTAGTGTCTCTGCGCCTGGCTCCTCCCTGGACTGGAATAGACCTTGTTGGCCGTTATTTTATGACCACTACGTCTCTTCTCTCCCACTTCTCTTTCTTCTCTCTGTCTTTCCCTATCCCCGGTGGGGCGGGGGGTTCCCCGATTGTGGTGGGGAGTCTTACTGGGCAGATCAACCCTTTTACCTCAGAAATGTGCTGGGCTCCGCAGCGACCGCCACTGCCTTAGCCTTACTAGTTTTCACTGGGACTGTGTTGGGGGGAGAACACTACACTACACTACATTCCACCTCTCTTCTACTGCTCATGAGGGCGCACACACTTGTTACACTGCCACAATGACGTCCATTCCTTGCTTGAAACTTCTCTCCCTCAATGTGAAGGGCCTTAACTCGCCGAACAAGCGCCGCCAGATCTGGCGATATCTACTCCTATACAATCCAGACATCATATTTTTAGAAGAAACTCACCTTTTGAGGGTGGATGCCTCCCGAATGACCCACCCTCAATACCCACTACAACACTGGGCATCTGCACCGACAAAAACAGCGGGAGTGGCAATCTTATGTCGAGCAGGCATCCATCAGGGGGACCCCAAGGTAATTCGTAGCAAGGATTGTAGGTTCCTTAAGGTGGTGGTCAAGCGTGGACAGCGAACCCTCACCCTTACACACCGAATCAGGTGATCCTGGTCTCATCCTGGGGGCGACTTCAATCTGGTATGGGAAGCGGGGCTTGATCGCAGCGAAGGCGCGTTCCATGGGACGGGGGCTATGTCCTCTGCTTTAAAGCAGCAACTAAATGCCCTTGGCCTCATATATGTGTGGCGTTACCACTCCCCGGATGTCCGAGATTACTCATATTACTCCCATGTTCATCGCTTCTACTCACGCATAGATTATCTCTTCGTCTCACACTCTCTTATTAAGGATACCCTCTTGGCATCCATGTCAGACATCTCTGTCATAGACCATGCTCATGTGGAACTCCTTATGCAGGATCACTCTTCTCGCCCTCACCGTTTCTCTCGGTGGCGCTTTCCACACCATATCCTTAGGGACCCTGTAGATGTTACTGAACTTCGGGAAGCTATCATTTCCTAGTTTGAGACAACGATCTCCCAGAGACTCTGCTCCCTGTAGTTGCTAGGGCTCGGGAAGCTCGCCTGTTCGAAGACAAACTCTCTCAGTACATAAAGGCGCTTGAGCGACTGGACTAGACGCTCCCCTTGGCGCTCCACAAAAGGCGCCTTCCTATGCTCCGAGGACAGCTCTGGGTGCACAGAACCAACAAGGCAGAACACGCTCTCTTAGGTTTACGACAACGATACTACGATGGGGGCGATAAGGTGGGTAAGGTCTTGGAGCGCTGCCTCCGAACGCGGGCAGCTAAGGCACACATCGCTAAACGTAAACTGGGAGATGGTACCTGGGCCACCATTGAATCCGCCAAACAGAACGCTTTCCTGTCTTATTACTCATCCCTCTATACCAGGGAGTCGCCGGATCTTGATCGGGTACTTGCTGTATTAGAGGCCTGTGAGTGGTCCCCGATTAGCAGCTACCACTCACAACTGATGGAGGAACCTAACACCCAGGAGGAGCTGGCTGGCGCTCTGAGGAACTTTCCTCTCTGCAAAACCCCGGGACCTGATGGTCTACCGGTCTCGTTCTACCGTGCCTTCCTCTAACAACTTAAGCATCATATGCTCCGTCTCTTTAACTCTTTCTCAGACGCGGTTGGGCACTCCATGGATATGGCCATGGCTGAAATAGCTTTAATCCCCAAACCAGGAAAGAACCATACGCTCTGCTCCTCTTTTCGCCCCTTAGCACTCCTAAACACCGATCTCAAACTCTACACTAAAATATTAGCTAAACGCCTTGCCTTGCACCTCCCTGGGTTCATAGAGCCGGATCAGGTGGGCTTTATCCATCAACGTCAGGGGGCGGACAATGTACGGCGGATTGCCCACTTAATTGGAAATGCACATCATTGGAAGATACCCTCCTGTTTGTTATCCCTCGATGCTGAGAAAGCGTTCGATCGAGTTTTCCTTCGGGCGGTCCTACAGAAAATAGGGCTAGGCCCCCAGATGATCGCCAGAATTATGGCTCCCTATCTCTCCCCGCTGGCTCGGGTGCGGGTCAATGGCCAGCTTACACAACCCATTTCTATCCACAGGGGCACACAACAGGGTTATCCGCTGTCCCCCCTTCTATTTGCTCTCGTAGTAGAACCACTGGCCATCATGATTCGCAAGGCCCCCGACATTCACGGTATCACACTTGGGGGTCTGGACCACAAAATAGCCTTGTTCGCGGATGACCTTGTTCTCACCCAAAACCGCGAACCTCTTTACCCGCCCTACATAAGATACTTTACTCATTTGAACAGGTGTTGGGGCTTAAAATCAACCATGAGAACTCATGGGCCCTTAACCTCACGATCCCTCCGGAAAGGTCGCCATACTCACACCCCTTGTTCCTTATCAGTGGGCCACACATTCTATACAGTATCTAGGGATCAATTTGACTCCAAATCTCGCCACTTTGGTCCCAAGCCAACTGGCATGAGTGTAAAGCCTCAGTCGTAGCTGACCTGCGATCGTGGAAATCTCTACCCTTATCATGGCTGGGTCGCCTGAACACAGTTAAAATGTCGATCCTCCCTAAGATACTCTATCTCTTTCAGATGCTACCCACGCCAATACCGGAGCACCAGATCCAGGGCCTCCAGCGCAAACTCACTGCCTTTATATGGGGTGGAAACAATCCACGTTTCTCCAACAAACTTCTTATGTTACCATGGGACAGGGGAGGGCTGGCTTGCCCCAACCTGTTAGAATACTATTGGGCATCACATCTCCGCTTTATTTCAGAGGTGGATGGCATCTGAGAGCGAAAAAGTATGGTTTCATATGGATAGGGCGGTGACCTGTCGCCCATTTGGGACCTTGCATGGCTCTCACGGGAAGCCCGCTCTCGCAGCGCTTAAATCACAGTCCCTACTAGGACGGTGCTTGAGATCTGGGACAAGTTAGCAACACGCAGAGGTCTAACATCCTTCCCGTCCTGCCACACCCCTATTGCTTGCAACTCTCACTTCCCGCCTGCTTTTCATCCGCCTTACTTCGCAGACTGGACTGAGGGAGGATGCCGGACGATTCGGGACCTTTTTCTGGGGGACGCTTTTAAAACATTCGAACAATGCAAAAGGGACTTCCAGCTATTAGAGGGGGCCAGATTCCAATACATTCAGCTTCGACACTGGGTTCAATCGTCTTCCCTGGCACATGCAGAACCCCCGACCCTTCACCCCATTTGAGCAGCTGGTCCTCTCTTTTGACAATTCCAGAGGGCTTATCTCTCGTACATACTAAGTCCTTCAACACTCACCACGAATTGTTCCACATCCCTATCAACTGAGTGGCAAACGGCCTCGGACACTGACATCACACACACCCAGTGGGCTCACTTGTGGCGGGATATCCCGAAGGTCTTCCGTAGCATACCTCAGCGAGAGTCTGCATATAAGGTTACAACCCAATGGTACTACACCCCCCACCAATTAAATAAAATGTTTCCCAACTCGTCTCCACTATGCTGGCGATGTACCAAGGTCCCAGGGGACTTCCTGGATATTTGGTGGACATGCCCACTTTTGACCATTTACTGGAAGGAGGTTCTCAGCCACATTAGACGGGTAATAGGGTTCCCACTGCCCGAGAACCCGCTAGCGCTCGTCCTGGGCCTCTGGCTGGTGAATCTGCGTGCTATGACTCGTAGCGTCTGGCACCTTAGTCTCCACATGCTTGGGGCTGCCAAGCAAATCATTGCTCTTTACTGGAAAAAGGCTGAAACGCCCCTAATCAATCTCTGGTTCACCCGCCTGTGGCACACGATGGCCATGGAGTTACTCACGGCACGCTTGAAGATGCAGGATACTAAATTCACCAAACTGTGGCAGCCACTTGTGGATCATCTCTGCAGACTGGAGAATGCCAGAATGCAACCCCCGAGGCTAAGGGCTTTGCGCCTCTTCGAGGATGCAATACATCCACTGGATGCCAATAGTTTCTGGAAGCTCACGGATAGAACTACCCGAACACCACCCCGGGAGGCACTTGCACACCCGACCCTAAATGCTCCTACCCCTCCCCTGACGTAGACAACCCTAGTCTTCATCTACAGAAGGATGGCGATTGCCACAGAACCTGCCCGACACAATGCAGACAACACCTTCGGAGTCAGGAGATGGTAGAGCACCCCCCACTCGTCGCCTCTCAAGTACGTCCCACCCCCTACCCCTCTCACCTGTTTCCTTTTCTCAATGCTTTCTTTCTCTCTTTCTTTACTTCTTGGTTTGTGCGATGGTTGTAGTGTTTTTGTTAGTAATTATTATCTCCACGATAAGATGGACATGATATGCCCCTTTGGTCACAAGCCTGGTAAGCTAGAGTTTCGACATGTGTTATGCTCCTAAGCAGAAACCTTATGGCCACTCAAGTACTGCGATCATAGCCATAAGAGGCCTGAACTTGCTAATCTGTCCCCTCCTGTAACAGCTAGCCCACAATGCAAGTATTGTCTCTGATCTCAGCCCCACTGCCAGTGAATGAGGACACCGCTAGACATTGTACATGGGTCTCTGCCTAAGGGGCGGGAATGATAAGAGGTAATATTATGGGGGAAGATGCGGAAAATGATATTGTAACCTGTTCCTGTGTATCCATTATAAATGCCAATAAAAATGAAGTTATAAAAAAAAATCTACATCTCTTACAAGAGAAAACCAAGTTACTGAGCTGTCGCACTGGTCCAGCAAAGCCACTCCTCCTATACGGCCATGCTATGCTGTTCCACCCTACAAAACGTATGCTCAGTTTGGTTCTTTCTGACTGCTGTTGTCTATGGAACTTAGATTTCAGCGGTGGAATGTGCTGCCATGCAAGAAATGAACTAACTTAAACTGCTTCACTTAGTGAAACTCATTAGATATTTGTTTATTAATTGATTTTAATTCCAAGGGGCCTATGCAATGTTTTTTTAACTTGGTTTTCAGTGAATTTGTTGTTTGTGGCTTCATCATTAACGTCATTTATAGATGAGACTCATTTACATTTATATTTTCAATGATTTGTCATCCTATGTGACTACACTATGCCATATGAGTGTAGATAGATCTTGTGTTGATATCCCTGAAACTTGTGGTTTAAATGACCAGTGGTTTGCTGTGGGAAAACTGTTCTATTGCTGAGAAAGGTGCTAAGGTATTTTACCATTCTACAGCGTTCAAAGTCAGTACCACCTAACATGGGAAAGTTCCTCTGAAACTTCACGATGTCAGAAGATTGTCTCAGTGAAAACTGAACTGAGCTAAGTGTTCAAATTAATGATTACCTCATTCAAAACTGATCAGAATTAAACGCTTAAAGAAATATCAAAAGGGAAATAAAAACATGTCAAAGCTACATCTACCACAATGAGATGGATCTAAATGAATGCACACACTTATGATAAAATGATCTTCTGTTTTCAGCACGGCCACAACCTATACTGATGGCACTGTGTTCCACAGTTGAACACTGTGAGAAGTTGGCCTGGTATATGCTGGTCACTAGTTAAAGTGGCCACCTTGCACCAGTACAATTCGACTCTTATGGTAGATAGGTTTAAGACAAGCTTTTAAAGAAAGCTATCCTAGTGGTAGCTGTGGAGAGCAGCCTTCAGGCTAAGTCTTTAGAGGAATGTAAAGCAGCTGGTTTTACCTTATAATCTCTTGAATCACTAAATGAAAGGACACCACACAGGTATATATATATATAATATATATGTATTTATTTCTAACACACTCTACTAATCTCTTTATGAGATTAGAAGTCAGGAACATATGCAAAAATCAACAGTTCACAACAAGTTAAGCACAAATATGGCTGGGGCCCTAGGGGCGTACCAGACCATATACTAAAAAAGAGACTTCGGAAGATCGACTTGCGAGGAGACAAGGCCTAGGGCCTGTAGAAACGTGGGGCCTCACTAATCCACCCAAGGCAGGTACGTAAAGGACCCACGGGAGACGCATGCAGTGTGAGAACACAGCCGCGGATCTCAATAGACTTCAATGGAGCAAGTCGCGGTTGAAATTTTAAAGTTTTAGGATACTTCGGGAGAGTCTACAAGCAAGTCACTTACAGGGTATGTAGTTCTAGAGCCAACACCCACAGGAGCACTGTAGTGCTGGTGTTACCTCACCCAGGGAAGCCAGGTGCATAGGTGTCTTTTGGTGTCAGGTCGCGGCGTCGTTTTCAATGGGAGCCAAAGAAGACTTGCTGCTTGTGAAGACAGGAGAAGTGTCCGGTGGAATCCAAGGATGGATTCAGAAGAAAGAAGACCTGAAAGCAGAAGGGACAGTGTTCAAAGTCACTTGGCAGTGACCCGGGGCAAGGAAGATGGATACCCACAGTCATCGGGTGATTTCAGGTGATCACGGGTGTCTTGACTCTTCAGCCACGAGGTCCAGGAGGCGTCGACGACGACCCGGAGCTGGATTCGGCGTGTCCCATGAAGTCTGCAGCTTACTGAGGTGTCAAAAACCGGATTGGAGCCAACAAGCCTTGGCAACAGCAAGTCTCGTGGAAAGTGGAAGAAGTCAGCGGTGCAGACCAGCAAGGTCTGAGGGACTCACCCAGCGAGGGTATGTCAGGGCAGGCCTGGAGCAACCAGGGGAGCCCTTTGGTTCTGTAGAAAAGTCTTCTGGGGACCCACAAACCAACCGGTAAGCGATCGCGAAGACGCCTTGGGAGGATTCACTCACCAGGAGCCCACGGTCACTCAGGACAAGGTAGGCCTCTGATCTTTGGATGAAATCCTGCTGGAGGCTTGGACCACACGTGGTCCAATGCACAAGTTCGTAGAACGTCGTGAAGGGGTTGCACTAGACAATAGTGCACGGTACCCGGGTATTGCTGTTCCTCGTCACTCGTGGGGTCCACTTGCCTCAGCGTCGCTGGGGACTCACGATGGCCGTAGAGAAGTCAGGTAATCCACTTCCGGGGATGCAGGGACTTCGGACTCTGGCGGGAGCGGGAAAGTTTGCGACCGTTGATGCAAAGTTTTGGTGCCTGCCAAGCAGGGGAGTCACTCCTTGACTCCAAGGGAGATTCTTCAGCCTTCCAGAGGTAGTGGAACATCGAAGGTCCAGGATTCTTCTTCAGAGCATCGTCCAGGGATATCTAGTTTGCAATGGCAAGGGTTCTCTAACTTATACTACAAGAAAGGGGGGGACTAGCTCTATGACCACTCCTATGGGAGGGTCAGGGGAGTGGGTGGCTACACCCACTTCCCTTTGACCAGTGTCGCGCCAGAGCAGGGGCTGGTAGCCCCTGAACCGGTTTGAGCTGGCATATGCACAGAGGAGCCTACTGCTCCCCCAGTGCAGGACTTCAAAGCACTCTAGGAGTGCACCCACCCAGCCCCAATACACTAAATCCTGTCTGGAAGGTGGTTACACCTCCCTGTGACAGGATGCCTATTGTTGGGCCTCCTCCACTGCGAGTTTCGGTCAGCAGCAGGAGGGCAGCCCAGTGTCTGTGCTGGTGGCATCCATTTTGTGATGTCAGGGCTCTTCAGGATTCTACCGTGTTTCCACAGTGGGTACATGTCTATCCCTCTAAAAGGGTGGGATCATACTCCCACACCAGTTACTGGTGTGGGGGTATGATTCCAAAGCGTTTGACACCAAACACGACATGTTTTGATGCAGCCATCCCAAAGTTAGCATTTACCGCTAGGTTATAATGCACTTAAGAGTATATGGTTTAACCGCATCCACAAACAGCCACAGAGAATGGACTCTGAGAGCTGCAGAGGGGCCCTGCTCAGGCAGAGGCACCTCCTCACATGGAAACCAAGCACCCTGCCCTCAGGATTGTTAGGGCCTGCCTTAGGGGTGACTGATAGGTTTATATGTGTGTGCAGGTAGAGATATAGTATACCTATACCACAGTGAGGAGTGCTAACACTACCTCACCCAGGCTGCAGTAGCAGGCCTGTGGTGTCAGATTTAATCTGCTTCCCAGGAGTGGCATAATACATGCTTCAGCCCCTGGTAGGCCTGTGAAATACCTATGCCCTTGGTACCTAAGGTACCATATACTAGGGGCTCATAAGGTACCACAGTATCCAATCACTAGTGCATCTAGTATGCACACCCAGTTGTTTAGAGAGAACAGAGAGACTATAGCCAGAAACCAGTGTAAACATCAGAAAAAAAGTGGGGGCAACATAAGTGCAGATCCTACTCTCCTACAAACACAAATATTTGTTCTAATACTTTGCAAATTCAAATAGAATGACTGGTCAAATAGATTATTTATTTAACGGTTGGAGAGAATTATAGAAAACTTTGACAGTAATCAAAAAGTTCATAGTAAGTTCATAGAAAAGCTTGGACATTTGGCTAGTTTTCCAGCTTGTGTAGATTCGAGAAATCCAACATGTTTCACAACATGAATACAGACACGACTAAATGTATATGCTATTGTTTATCAACTGTTGTGGAGATTTCAGTTGTACAATTACAAATGGTTTCCGATTGTAGAACATGAGTATTTTAGACATCAAGGAGTTATGGAGAACATTCAAAGTTATCCCTGTTGCATCATGGAAGTTTTAGTTTCATTAATGTTTTTATTTAAAACCTAGAGCTCTCCTAACTTTTTTAGCTGGACAGACACTGTTCGGTGGTCAAAGACTCCCATGCTCGAATTGGATCCTTGAGAAGCCTTGTTTTGAGTTGAAAACGGATAAACTGCCGCTTTGAAATCTGTTGAGGCTGAGGAGCAAAAAGACTCAGAAACAATTTTAAAATCTTCAAAAAACAAAAACGCCTTGATATCAAGACTGCAAAAAACACAATTTTGACCTTTACTAGCATGCCCAAGTATCCGAGGCTGAGCACATACTGTATGCAATATAATTTTCCAAAGTAAAATAAATAAATGCGCTGCACGAGAACAGTGCACATATTTCTCTTCCTGCATGACTTTCACTAATCAGTGACAGTCAAGAGCGAAAAAGAAAATATGAAGGAACTGGAATGGTTTTAATCATTGCACTAAGAAAGGGCCGACATTATCTGCTCTAGCGACTAAACTTTAAGCAAAGATGAAAATATTACATCAGTCTCACTGGGTGGCTTGCTTGCCATTTTCTTTCGTTAACACTGTGGGTGGCCCACTGCATGCAGAACACAGCCTTGTCAAAGGGATTGTTTAATCCAAACACTGCTTGAACGCTGTTGAAATTTTAAAGTCCTGACGTAAAAGCCTTTTTGGACAAGATAAAAGGACTTATGTTCATTCAATACGTGTTATTCAAGGTAACAAACTGCGTTGTATTAACAAACGGATTCTCAAAAGATGTACAGTATCAAAGGTCTGCTTTAATCCGGCTTAAACAATCGTTTAACATTGCAGAAGATAAAACATTTTTACAGTCCTTATAGAAAAAGTGTAAATGTTTATCTACTAAAATCATATTCCTTTATTATTTTTTTAAAACCTGGTGTTTTTGCTTACACCTTAGCTTGGTCGTCAAAAGAAAAACACGTTTTTCTAAACATATAACCAGTTTCTAAATCTGCACTGAGCTCTCTCGTATTTAATTTAAATTAACATAAAGTATCATCATGAAGCGTGATTTAGGACACAAGTGGAAAAAGGTTTGGGCTACAAAGAGGGAGAAGATATACATGCAGATATCCACGTTTACAAATCAGTCCCAGCTCCAGTAGTTTTTATCTGGCTGGTCCATGTTGTGCATTCGGTTGGGCTGATTGCAGGCTCAATTTTCGTGGATTCTGGGGTTAGTCTAGAAGCACAACGCTTACATGATACAGACTTACAAACGCGCACAGTGAGAAAAAATAGATTTTGAATGCAGGTAAATGTTTTGTAGAAAGAGCGTATGGAGATCTGAAGTCACCATCTCCAACCCCGATAATTAGGGGCATGGCAGATTTCTACTGAAGCATCACAATGGCAAGAAGATTGTCTGCAAAGGCAGGACAAGCTCAAGTGCTTTGATACTACCACACCCAAGCCTTGACATCTCCACCATAGGATGGATGGCAGTGCACTCGTTAAAATATGTCCAACATGTCATGGCCAAAGAGAGATTGGAATTTTCAGGTTTCAAACTACTAATTAGCATAAAGGTGAAATTACTGGGAATTCCTGCACATAACCTTTGACCCACTCAGGAAATGCATGTGAACAAAAGTGCCATAACGGATCAATTTTTCAAATGGGAAGGACTGCAGAGGCAGATCTGCTGCATCATAGAGCGCACTGGGGGGAAACTCGGAGTTATGCAATTTCAAATGTAGAGGGCTCTGGTAAAGTGCCTAAAAGCCCAATATAAGGCATCTCTAGTGACAACCTTAATCTTTTCACCAAAGAAAAGCCAGCATTCAGGTGCTTTTTAGGTTTGACGTGTAATGGTGCCTGTGCCATTCATGGCAAACATATTCTTATTCATATAGAAAAATCTCTCTCTCGCTCTCTCTTTCCCTCATGAATCAATTTCTTTCCATTTGTTTGGGTCAGCCTTCAAAATTATATACATATAATGCGGAAATGGGTCAACCCGCTTTAAATACTGGTTGGCAAGCACATTTTGGTTAAGCCCATATGATAGACATTGGGTACTTAGCATGTCACGAAATACTATTGACGGCATTTAGCTTGCTCACATCTAACTTCTCACAGGGAAAGGGAGCAAATGAGTCTTTCCTTCCCATTGCACAATATTAAGGATAGATTTTATTTTTCAACAGGCTCTGTGAGTGACAAAATGCCCCGTGGGATCCAAACAAGATTAAAAGCGCTCAGCGCAGCAGTGGCTTTTGAAGCCACACCTCCAATGGGCACCACAGAGGCTGCACTGATTTCAGTGGGGCGTGACCTTGTATCATATAGGGTTTCCGTGTGTATCACAGTGTACTTGCAAAGGGCTTCCACACCCCTTCTCTGCTTCAGACTTGTTTTTATATGGATAATGGTCCCCTTTCACTGCCATTCGTTTGTGCCCTGTTTTCTGTCACGTAAAAAGAAGGGGGTGCACGAGGGGCACACAGTGTGATTTGGGTGCGTCCCAAAAAAAAGTGGAAAGAAGCTTCATTTCTCGGTTGCTAGCAAATCATTTATCTCCCGGGCCGGGCTCTACGTCACTCTGCCTCCGCGTTGTTTTGCTCATACAACAATGCCATGGCCACCCTGAAGTACTCAGCGTTAAATGGGTGTAGAAAACTTTATTTGAAATATGCAGTGGGGACGCTATGAAAGTAGCGAGTTTTTAAAAGCAACTATGCAAAGCTTCACATAGGTGCCTCTATATATGATCAGCGGGTGCTACGATTTGTGTACAGCCGGCTGCTAATACTGATGTATCATTAGCTTTTAGATGGACCATCTGTTTAACACCAGACGAGTGCTTTCAGGTCATTTACCAGCACGGTAATGTTACAGTCGCCTTGGTACTTGTAATAGTGACGAGATCAGCAGCAGTGAACAGATTTTTCAGAACAGACACATTCAAAACTACTGTTAACTTAAACGCGAACGCCCACAAAGCACAAGTTACATTAAAGCGATTAGCAGAGATTTGCGAGAATTCCTTATAACAGGGTGACTATAACAATGCAGTCACTCAACGTCGCCACAAATTTGAAGGCCCCTGATGCCCTGCTTTTAGTCTGCATGAATAAATTACGTGCAAACAAAAAACCAGACCACCTAGCTAGTATTGTAAGGCCTGGCAGTTGCGGCCGCTCCATTAGGGCGTTGGAGTGCCGCCTCACTGCTTTCTCGCAGTGCGAGAAGCAGAAAATACAATGGTATTTTAAATACCATTTTATTTTCTGCTTCTCGCGCTACGAGAAAGCAGACTGCAGGGGTATGCCTGGTTGAGGGCGGGAGCGTATGCCTGGTTGGGGCGGGCGAGTCGGGGAGAAGTGGCTTGCACCACTCTGAGTGCCCTCACTGCTTGGTTGGAGTGGCTTGCACCACTCTGATTGCCCTGACTGCTTGGTCGGCCCTGGGGACGATCAAAGCAGTTATGCGCACTCTACATTTTCTCTATGTGGCCTCCCTACTGGTGCCTGGCTGGGCGCCGTCCGGGACTCCGCACCAATCACAACGCTGCCATTGCAGCATTGTGATTGGCTTACAGGAGGGGATGGAGCTGCAGTATGCCTGTTCCTGTGCAGAACGCGGGACCCCGGCCCAGGAGCAGAGGCGGCGTGGACCCGGTCAGGTAAGTTTTCCCTCTTTTTTTTTTATTTTAAGCACCCCCGCGAGTATTGCGAGCCACGACTGGCATACACCACCCTTCGGTGTGAGTGACACCCAAAGCCACTTCATTCAACACATTGGACAACTATGCCGGGTTTTTCACCCATCGCGAAATTAATAATTTTTAAGAGTTGGTATGGTAAATACAAATTATTATTACCCAATTCAATAGTAGTCAATTTCTAGACCTGGGCTGCGGGGATCTTGCTGGGATTCCATCTCGCGCACTACACACCACCAGAAACGTCAGTCTTCAGAGGCTAGTCGCCGAAATATACAGTGCGTTTACAACAGAAATATGCACCAGGGTGGTACTTCACTTTTTTTTTTAAATACCAAGGCTGTGATATTTTACTCAATTTATTTTTTCGGAGTCAGTGGTCTTTTATCACAGTAAATCATTGTCTGCAGTAGACAGAACAGAAGCAATTGTGTTTCAATAAAGCAGTACTACCCAATTAAAAAATAGCAGGAAAATAGAAGCCCCTCAAATATGTGTAATGGACCCGCTACTGGATTTTGAGACGTCGCACCCTTCAGTGATGCACAAATACACACAGGCAGCACAGCAATGTGGAGTCAGGCAATGCAGGCATCAAAGGATGTCCGGGGTTGGAGAAAGGCGAGAGGTAGTCAGTGGGAGAGCCCTAAATTCCAAACCTGACTCTAGCCGTGCGCCGAGGCAGCTCTAGGGAGAATCAGGGTAAAATAATTACGAGGTCGATCCCACAGGGATGAAGGCACTGAGATAAACGCACGCTGTTATTTAGCGGTTACTGTGCTGCACAACGACGACTTCAAATGAGTCTTGTGTACATTTGTATTTTGCGGCTGCAAAGAGGAGCAGAATGTTCCACCTGGGGCTAGGGCTGCTTTTCGCATGTCAGCGCTGCCTGGTGTAATCCGGCCCAGTGCCGGGCACAAATGTGTGGGGCAGCTAAGGACAGTGCAGCTATTCGATAATCTAGGCTCCCCCAGAAGCCCAAATTACCCAACCCCACCCGCCTGGATGTAGTCCGTCTAGTGCCCGACACTCCCAATGCCCCCCCCCCCTCCCATCACCAGACATGAAGGCCAGGGATCAATGGGGCCCCTTCCGAAATTACTGCTATAACACAGACAAAAGAGCAGCGGGGGTGATTGTTCTCACTGTGCCTCCATACACAGCGCAGGAATGTCTATGGGGTCTGGCCCGGTCTGCCCACATCTGTGCGCCATGCCTGTGACGTTCCTCATCTGTGTGTAGGGAGCACTTTACCCTGCCAGCATGGCTCCCCCATGTGCTTCTCAGCACTTAATGGGACTATATACCAGAGTCACCTCCCTGTGCACCTCAGAACTCACAGGTGCCGCCAGCACCGTTCACTCACTTGTGTGTATGTTGCATTCGTGAGTGTGCACCTGCGAGGTCACATCTTTACTCCACACACGTCAAAATGGCACCGATACACACAGCGTGCCATCACTGGATGCTCCTGTCTCTTGACCATGACTGGCTCTGAAGGACAAGCCTGCGACACTCATAAAATAGTGCAGCTCTCACTCTGAAAGTCTGGAAATGGTGCAATATGACAATTTCTTAAATGATAAATATTTCAATCGTATTGCTTTATTAACCTTCCTGCTTCCTCAAGTTTGCTTGAAAATGCACCATTTGTCCACTCTTTTTTTCAAAATTTTCTCAGGGGGAGAACCCCCCCAACCGCTCTTAAGTTGTTTCAGGCTCGTTCGCTACGCTCGCTCACCATAGTGCAGCACGCCAATAATTTTACGGCCACCACTTTCAGCTGTCACCAGCCGCTACTGCAGCCTGGCCAGTATCTTACCAGCCTGGCTAGTATTTTAATGGGCATGGCTGTGGTATTTTTCCCTTGTGAAATCGAAACCTCAGCAGCAAACCTTGAAGAAAATAATGTAAGAAATATTTGAGAGGTAGCTAAATCATTTCTAAATGATTATTAAAGCAAACAGACAGGTGCTTTTCATGTTCCAAAACAACTCTGAGGATTTTCTCCAAATTTTTCATCTACAAGCCCTTGATCTTTCTAGAATAGCAAAAACGAAAATCAGGGGGGGATCCTAAGAATGGTCGCAACCCGACTGAAAAGGAACATTGTCTGGTTTTTGGTTGTTGGTCTGCAATTTGACCCACCTTGCTACCTTCATAACAAAAGTATTTCTAATACAGCAAGATCATTTTTTGAAACGATAACTTGGTTGAACAATGACTGCAATGATGTGGATTTGGTGCATTTGGGTCACGTGCTGGAATCTGTACGTGAATTAAAAGAGGGTCACTGACATGGATGAGAAGACTTCCATCAAGTCCATCTGTACAGTCTTCATAGAAATACCACACCTATTGGCTTTGCCAATGCCCGGTTCTGCTAAACATACGAAACGTCTTATCTGACGTCAATATATTTAAAAATCAGCTAATTTGTTTAGAAAAAGAACACCAAGCATTAGCCAAACAAAGCATGTGCACTACACCTAAAAGTGCACCCAAAACATTTTTCAAATAATAATTCTGAAAATATGCAAAAGAGGAAACGTACTGTGGTACATAAATACAGATCTGTTGTGTAAAATGCAAGAAAAAGAAGCTTATTTATTTAAAATGTTTGTATGCACCTCAAACCCGATTTAAGAGTCTTACGGCTGTTAGAGCTTCGATACGAGTCTATCAATCTCTTGACTCTGTTCCCTGTAAATTCTTCACATTGCAATACGCAAAAGCAAAGTGTGAATACGACAAAACCGATTGGATTGCTAGGGAATGTTAAGATTGAAGAAAACAACTATTTTCAACTATAAACACTTGATTTTATGATACTAAGATTTGTGTCATCCTAGATCAACAGGCGACTACATAGAACCCCACTATAATCACACTAGGGGTGTGAAGAATATAGTCTTCTCCTGGGTGCCATGCCATTGCAAGCGTGAGACAACTTTCTCAGGGTCTCCATATAATTAGATAAACTGCAAAAAGAAATTGTCCTGAAGAAGGTGAAGATCTATCAAACTTTCACCGCAACGCAGCATCAACAGTTTTCTGTATATTTCTAAACTTGTACTTTTTAAACTTGTTTTGCTATTGTTTTTTTCTTTTTAAATGAAGTGGATAAAGATAACGATATGAATGTATTAATAAAATTATTGTTTGATTCAAGTTGGTCACTTTATGTATTTGCACCTTAGAATTAAAAAAAAAACGTAAAAAACAAAACAATAACAGTTTAAAATAAAACATGATATATTTGACCATATGTTTGTTTTTTGAGTTTCATTGCAACACAATACAGTAGTTTGTAAACTAAAGTTTTTTTTTTCAAGATAACAGTTGTGTTTATTGTTGTAACTTACCTCTGTTACTTTTCTTGTAGAAGGTGCCTATAGCACATGATCCTCACTTTGGGTTGGTTTACAGAATTCACTTATTTATTTACCTCACTCACTTTTTAGTCTATTGGAAAGGGATTTCTTTACTTTATGTTTCATAGACCCCTCCCTTTTCTAGGTATTGGGGTACCTCCCTCATATTTTGGCAGTGGTTAAAGACTCCATTTGATGTGTAGAGTAGAACAATGGTGATTCACATTTAGAAGTAGTTAAAGTGTTATTAAAATGTTGATGGTGAATGCATGCGTGTGAATTGAAATGTGGCATAATGTTTAATACATGATTGTTTCGAACGCAATGACATTTTCTTGTTAATAAGGACTAATGTGACGTTTTTAAAAGAAAAAGTAATGCTCACCAGACAGACAGAAAGTTACATTGTAAGAATTGTTAGAAATACGAGAAATTGTGGAGACTTCCTCAGTACATATGCAAAAGACCTTTGCAAATAATCAGAGACAATGGCAAAAATATTGTTTAGAATGTTTTAAAGCTACAGAAATATGCATATTCCTGGCCAAAGGAAGGGACATTTGATGATAAAATATCAGACCATATTGTTACGCATCTTAAAAGTAATTTTGCAAGAGCCAAATTTCAGAAGCGAGAAGCCACCTTAACTTTTTGGCGAGTCTTTTGTGTGAAGCCTAAGGAATCCTCTAAAGTTGAAACTCCTAGTACCCTTTTCGCTCCCCCACCTCCATACAATCCTATGAGTACTTCTCCCAAGGTACGTGCCATATATCCACTGACACATCTACAAGAAGCCGCAGTGGGGTAAGAGAACCTTGAAGTTGAGACCCCTTCACAATCCCCAAAAGAACTCCCTATTGTCGCCCCGCAAATGTCAAAGCCAAGACATGCCAGTACTCGCAGACAGCAAGTAAGGGTGGGTGACTCATTTTTCAGGTCAACTAAAAGCGCAATTAACACTGCATTTCGATCCAGGATCTCCCCAGGAAAATAGAAGTGAAGAGCAGAATCCAGGAGACAGTAAAGACCAATCATATGTTTCATCAGCCACATCACACTTGTTACAGAAAAGAGACACAACAGGAAGGGTAGTTAGGGAACAAATGTCTACCCTAGAGCGAAGAAATACAGATGATGCTAGATGGAGTGACTATGTAGACAAGGCTGCTAGTATGGTGCAGTGGCCAGTATCCCAAGAAAGAGATAGGACTGAAGAGAATACCACCTTGGCAGAAGGAGAAAGGCAATATGATAGTTTTACCAGAAAATGTCTAGGAATGGTTGTCGCAAAGCGAGGGTAGGAGTGATACAAGAGAAGGAAGGAGAGAAGGATATTATGATAACCTTTCAGGACAAATACAGGGAAGTTTTGTAAGGATGACAAATAGAAAACAGACCATACATAGGAATGTAGATAATATGGGTGAAATACTTAGATCTCCAAAGGATAGACTCTCCACTTCTAATATAAACACACAATAAATACCCCTTATTGATTTAGTCACAAAGGTTGCAAGAGGATTGCCTAATCCATTGATACTAGAGAAGGAGAGCAGGATACATTTTCTAAAGCTAAGAAACCCCAAGCAACAGAGCTGAGCGTAAAGGTCTGCACGTGTGGCAAAAATATGCCAGGCAGCACAATCCCCAACATTCTGCCAGTCCCGTATATCAGATGCTCCTGATACGAAATGGACCTGGGGCACCCTATTATGTTCCGTGGCCCCAGATGAACAAGGAGAATCTCAAGTAAATGTTACCACCACTTACAGAGGGAGAAGTGAACTGAATTAGAGCTTTTGAAAAGCAAACTGCAGGCATCACCTTGGCAATAGGAGACATAACATGTTTGCTCAGCTCTCCTATAGGAGATGAAACAAATAGTGTTTTTCAGACAGCTGGAGTGAGAAATGTTACTCTCACTGAGACTAGATGTTATAGATCTCCATTTAACTTAGCTAGGGCAGTAGTTTGGGATCAGCTGAGGAAAATGTATCCTGACAGGCAAGATATTGGGTCACTCATGGTTCAACTAATGCAGCCAAATGAGGACCCCACTCAGTTGCTCAGTAGGATGAAAGAAAAATGGACCCCAGAAGTAGGTCATGGTTGGAAAGTAACAGGAGAAAATGCTGTGCTATTTTTACAATGTAGTAAAGAAAGGGTTACCCTCTGATGTACAGGATAACTTGATAACATAGTGGCATTGGAAGCCAAGCCTTGGACAGAGATAAAGGCACATACAGCTCATTCTTGTAAGAAAAAGCAGGAGAAAGAGTAACAAGCAGGAAGTGACAGAGAAAGACACAGCAAAGTTAATGCAGCAAACGTTTGCAAATAAAGGAGCAGTGGAAGGAGCTGTAGAAGCAGCCACCACTCAGATGACTGCAATGTCTGTGGGATAGATCCCAGGGACCACCCAACAACAGTACCCAGAATAGCAGGATAATGGAAGGGCGCATGGAAGTAGTAGAGGAGGACGTGGAATAATAGGAAGAGGCAGGATAGGTCCCCAAAGGATGGACCACATAGGTCATTACTGTCACAGATATGGAAATTTTATCAGAGATTGCATAACTAAGAGATGGGATGAACAAAATGCAGGACAAGAGTATACAACCAGCCAAGAAATACAGCAGTACAGCCACAGTGAAACCTACCAAAAATATATGTACCTCAGACACCACCACAAAACGTGCAGCAATCAGTAATGTCTCAAGAACAAGTGCTGCCACAGCAAAGTTCCCACGCATCCCCAATGGTGAGAGGGTGAAATCCTTTCTAGACAAATTATGTGGGAGGATAAACACAATGAAGGAGCCCAGTGAGTATTTCCATGCAGTGACGCACAGGCCAGATGAGGAACCCACTGTGACAGTAGCTATGAATAACTAAAGTATGCATTCCTCATAGATACTGGAGCAACTCAATCCTGTATTAGAGAGGGAGACTTTCCAATCTCTAATAGACCAATGGACACACACGGATTCTCTGGTGGAGTAATGAGGGTTCCATTTACTAAACCAGTGGAGAAGGAAATAGGATGGAAGTACATTGATGGCTGTTTTCTATTTTCTCCAGCTGCCCCAGGTAATTTGTTAGAGAGAGATCCTATGGGCAAGTTAAATATGACCACTCATTTGGAGTCTGATGGTACCAAGATTTGTTCTACCCCTAGACCTTCCAGGACTATGGCAGTAACAGTAGACTACTCTACTTGACCGGCTGATGTGGAGGCATTTACCACAGCAGTGTATACAATCATCGTAGAGACACCAGCGTTACTGGGAAAGGAGATCCAGTTACCTAAAAAATTCCTTTTCTGGAGACAAAGTCAAGATTCTTGGGTACCGGACACTGAATTATTATTACAAATAGAGGTCTTAGAGGTAATACCAAGCAATGGCGCTCTAACAGCCAATGATCATAAACAGGTTTTAAGGGCACATGCTATATTCATTGAGGCAGGTAAAATTACTTCTGGATGATCAACTGTCTGATGGCGATTCCATGTAAACAGTTGTAGTCTTACAGGAATGTCAAGATAAAATAGACACCAGAGATGAGGGAGACTTTTCAGAAATTGAAAACAGATAACAAATGCTCCAGTTTTGGGAACTCCTGATTATACCGAAGAGTTTTATCTATTTTGCCAATGCAATGGTCAAGTGATGACAGCTGTCCTTCTGTAGAAATATCCTTTAGGACACAAACTCATTGCATATTTTAGTGGACTGCTGTGTTGGATTCAGTGGTGAGAGAACTTGATCCTTGCGAGCAAGCGTGCGCTACTGCAGCCTTCGCAGTGCAAAAGAACACCCCATTGTTTTTGGGGTATCTTTAATGCTCTATGCAGAACATGCAGTGTTTGCCATCATTCAGAATGCTACAACTACTCTGACTACACAGAGTGTGTCAGGGTATGAGGCAATACTATCACTACCACCTTTGAAGGTTGTGAAGTGTCATACAGTGAATCCGGCAACATTCTTTGCTCATCCTATATTAGACTTTGAGGATGATGCGCATGACTGTGCAACTTATCTTCCTAATTGTCACGTTATACGGCGCTTGCCGTTCCTCTCCACTACGACGCACACACAGATACGACCCGGAATACTCACTTCCGGGTGGAAGTCGAGTACCGGTCTAGTCGTTCGCATAGCGCAAGGGTCAGGAAGCGCTTCCGGGGGAAACGCTTAAACACCGCGTTTCCCGCCAGCTCGGCGCTTCGTATTCCTTTGGATTCCCCGAGCCACGAGGCGCGAGATAGCGTCCTGAAGCAGACAAGCGGAATAGCGAACGCATTCCCTCTCCGCTGGAACCCAGCTAACTGCCTTCGTCCTCACTTCGGAAACATTCCAGGTATCTCAGGTTCCCCAACCCTTGCCCCCTTGACTCTCCGGTCCGTTGAAGGGTTTCTCCTCTTTGTTGTGCCTGAGTATGAAGTGAGCCTGCCTCTGATGATTTTTTCCTTCTCGCGCACCGCGCCATTCACGATTTTGCCATTTGAGAGTTTGCCAGTTAAAGCCTTGCCATTGAAGAATTTGCCATTGATGATTTTTGCCACTGATGATTTTGCCTTCTCGCGCACAGCGCCATTTCTGAATTTGCCATTGATGATTTTGCCACTGGTGATTTTGCCTTCTCGCGCACAGCGCCATTTCTGAATTTGCCATTGATCATTTGGCCACTGATGATTTTGCCTTCTCGCGCACAGCGCCATTTCTGAATTTGCCATTGATGATTTTGCCACTGATGATTTTGCCTTCTCGCGCACAGCGCCATTTCTGGAATTGCCATTGATGATTTTGCCACTGATGATTTTTCCTTCTCGCACACAGCGCCATTTCTGAATTTGCCATTGATGATTTTGCCTTCTCGCGCATAGCGCCTTTTGGATGATTTTGCCTCTGATGATTTTGCCTTACCGCGCATTGCGCCATTGCTGATTTTATTTTTCGACATTATTGCCTTTCCGCGCAGAAGCGCCTTGATGTTTTGTTTTCTCTACTCTGGAGCAGTGTTTAACTTTGCGTTCACCTTCCAGGGTTGTTATTGGGAAGTTAGGTTTACTTTCCACTGGCCATTGTGCGAGAGCACTGAAATTTGATTTGCTGCATAGCCTGTCCTAAGCACCTCACCTGAGCAACTGCCGTGTACCGACCTTCGTCACCGCAGTAATGGTGAGTTCCCTGAGTCTAGGACAGGAATAAAATCTGTGTGTGTTTCTACGGTGTGTTGGGGTTCTTCACTGACCTTAGTCTTCCTGTTTATAGGCCATTCCGAGATACCCTGCACGCCTACCTACCGCTTTCGTTCAGGCTCCTTTCCCTGCGTCCATCTCATCCCTGCTGGGTTCTACTGTCCACGAGGGTCAGGTGGGTACAGGGACGGGCGCTCTTGTCGTCTCTGCGGAATCGCTGCACAAGCAGAGGTAAGTCTTGTGGAGCACCGGACACTAATGAATCTAGTCAAGCAACGGAGGATCCTATACCAGGTAGCATTGTCTATTTTGTTATTGGTTCTTCTTCTATCAACCAGGATACAGGAAGACACACAGGTGCAGCAGTGGTTCGAGCACAACAGCATGATTCTTTAGATACACTCACCATAGTAGAAGTTAATACTACCAGCACACTTTTCTGCACAAGCAGCATAATTAATACCCTTGATAATGGTTTTTAAGCATGAAGCAGGAAAAGTCGTCACAATTTATTCAGATTCAGCTTACGTGACTACCATTGTACATTCCAGCATTACGAGATGGAGCAGGAGAGGTTTACTCAAATCAGACGGATGTCCTGTTATACATAGGAATCTCCTAGAGGCTCTAATAAAGGCACTTGCGTTACCAAAGGCAGTGGCAGTGGTGGAATGTGCAGCACATACAAATAGACAGGATTTTGTATCACGGGGAAATGCATTAGCGGATTGGAGTACTAAAGATGCAGCTAGGTGCACACCCACCCTGTGCCATCAGGTTCACAAAATATACCTGTTTTGGTGATCTAAACTGCTTCGCCGTCTGAATCTGCGTCTAACCCTACCACAGAAAATGTCACGCCTCATTATACTGAGACAGTACATTTACATCTTCAAGAGTTGCAGGAGGCTGCTGCACCCCATGAGAAATAGTTATGGGAGGCTAGAGGATGCACCAAGTTAGGGGACCAACCTAATATACACATGAATATCTACAGGTTAACCTGCGATGGCTCAGATTTTACTTATGATAGCTCTTGATCAGTTGTATTTAGCAGCCCACATTTCAAGTGATCACTTGTCTATACAAATACAACAAGGCTGGTTTGTTCCCAATTTGCATGACTTACCATGTACCCTCAGAACTATATTGTCTGCCAACAATTCTCTCCCAATCCCACATTTAAGGTGATAAATTCTACTGTTCCACAACCACAAGGTCCTTTTAAAGCCCTCCATCTTGACTTTATAGGCATGCTATATAAGTGCAACAATTATCGGTACCTTATGGCTGTAGTTTGCCCTTTTTCCCAATGTACTGAAGAAGGATCATGCATACATTGATATGCTAAGTCAGCTGCTAACTTTCCGATTTGTGAAGTGATTCCACGCAGGGGAATTCCAGAAGGGATAAGATCTAACAACAACGCACACTTTGTTACCATAATCTTCAAATATTTTACGACAATGTTAGGGGTAACACAAACTATTCTCTGTTTACCATCCCCAAAGCAAAGGCATTGTTGAGCGCCTTATAACGAATAAGATCAGCAAGCTATGTGCCATATTGCATAAGAAGTGGTTGCACTGCCTACCACCGGCACTCTTTTCCCTTAGAAACACTCCTGGTTCTGACCATCACCTGACATTCCATCAGATACTGACAGAGAGACCCACGAATCTACAAGTATCTGCCACTAGAAGTAATGTACAGGGAAAAATGTCAGCAGAAATCCTAAATGATGAAATACATGTTCACCTTTATTGGTTAATCAAGTTGCAAAGTTAATTTCTAAACCGGTAACCAAAGGGAAGGAGAAGAGCGCCACCGCCGAGATCGACCTCCAAGTTGTGCACTTAAGTGATGAGGTTTTTTAATGCAATTTTGTTTGGAAATGGAGACAGGCAAGATTCGACGGACCAGTCACAGTGACTATTGTGACACCCCCACTGCCCTCAAGGTAGATGGCAGGAAACCATGGATCTATCTCACCGATATTCGTCTGAATCCAACTTCATGCCAAGCATCATAGACAATGTAAATGAAACACAAGAGTGGGAAGAAGATGGTCATCATGAAAATACCTCCTCCACACTTTATGTGGGAACATTGTTTGGATGAACAGAACAAAAGTTATGTACTTTTGTTTTCCTTTTTCTCTTTTATCTCCTAATACTATATTTTCTATTGTTGCTCTCTCATAGCAATATATCTTCAAGCTCTAACCTCACACACCTATGAAGATAACTTTCTATTCATGCTAACGTGTCCAATAATGTTCATCAGGTTATCAGATATGTGGTATCAGCATATGTCAGACATAGGTTCAGCAAGTTATGAATAATGTTTTGTTTGCTAATCCCTCATGCTACAGGATCAGATAGGGTACCTTCAACTAAGGAAGTAACCCCAAGCAACTGTCTATTGCATCTCTGCTTGTGTAGGATTAAGGCCCAAATGCAATTAACACATGTTAAGGTAGCATGTTTTCTAGTCAATTCCCCAAAATATGTCTCTTCATCAGTAGTTTTATATATCCTTAAACATAGACAGAACATTAAGGATGAGATATCACGGAGGAAGAAGACAGGCCGTCCTACTGCGGTCGATTGGATCCATATGTTTTCAGATTTAGGGTTTTTAGGCTTAAAACGCTCACCCAAAGAGTGTAATAGTTTCTTTGTAAATCCTTTACCCCCAGATTGTGTTTGTAGGCCAGGATTTAGAGTCACTGGATTCGTTTTTGCCCATGATCAATGGCATTTCAATATTTAACCTCCTGTAGGGTCAAGTCTATATGGAATGGTACTGATTTTAGTCAGGATGCAGTAAAAAGAGGGTGTGCACATTTAGGACAACAACGTTGCGCAGTATACTTGGATAGACATCGAGGTAAGTTCTTAGTCATGAGACTACCATCTTTTTTTTTTATGTTTCAGAGGAGATGGCACCGTTAATTAAGGGTGCAATGGTAACTGTAGAGCCACAATAGATAATGCAGACATGCAGGGTGAACCTCCAGCCTCATAACTATTATTGGCAGTGTGGAGAACTACTGTACACCCAGTTACCACCAAACTGGGGTGTCCTCTGCACATTGGTCACCTTGAACGCCACTGTTTTAGAACTATCTGGAATTGATATATCGAGTCTAAATAAACACCCCATGAGCCATCTAACAACTTTGTTACATCATTATCACAGGAAGAGAACTAAGGGTTTTTATGGCACCACAATATTCCTCAAGAGTATTGGTTGTTTAATAATTCACAGCAAGTTTTTTGGGAGCCTTTTTCCATTTGTTCAGGCTATGGCAGCAGCTCAATGGCTGCAGATAACTCGATGGGAGTTCCTCAAGTGCACAAACACACCAAAAGATGGATTCAATGCCATAAAGGAAGATCAGCGTGCTATGAGAATGAAGATAATGCAGCACCATTGAGTACTTGACTTTATGAAGGCTATGCAAAGAGGGGTACGTGTTAGGATAGGAACTGCTCGCAGTACCTTTATCCCAGCAAACAATGCGGACAGTGGAACTTTATCAGAGGCTATACAAACTTTGTAAAATCTACAGAAGAAAATGGTAGATGAAGAAGGTGCCCCAGATAATTGGTTTACCAAGTGGCTTTCTTTTCTGTCATCCTGGATGTCGGGACTGTTGGGAGCCTTGTTGCCAGCTATTGTGGTCCTACTAGTTGTGTATTGTATTATCCAATGAGTTTTAGCACGCTGCAGAAGGATTGGTACAAAGTCATGAGGGATGATCCCAGTTAGGACACCAACACATGTAGTAGATGCTCAGGGCAACACCAATCAACTAGTGCCAAGTGTAGACCAAAGTTTAGATCCAGTAGTTGAAATATCAACTAGTAGGGGGAATGTTATGGTGAAATAAAATATAAAAAACGCGCAACAGCAGACAACAACAGAAAGCATCACACAGCTATATGTGGTGATAGGGCAGTGCAGGCCAAAAACGTGTGCTTATGATAAAGAGGTGACTTGAAAACAGAGTGCATGACCTGTAAGGTCACAGTTAAAGTGTAACAATGTGTAACTGCCTAGTAACTCATGGTTTGAACTTTTGTAACTAGCAGTGTTTAACTGTATATATAAATAGCTGCCTGTGAAGCAGCAAATTGAGACCAGCTGTTTACTTGTGTGAAGAAGGTCGCTCTCTCTGCCGCAACAGTAAAGAACTATTTTAACACTGCTCAGAGAAGTCGGTCTTTTTCTTCATTTATAAGTTACCCTGCAACATGGGCCTTTCTGAAAAGTAGATAAATTCTGAATTCAGCAAGGGGTCATGTGTAGATCCCTCAAGAGTTTCCCAAAGAAACAAACTGTTGAAAAAAGGAAATATTAGAAACTAGTAGGAAAAGAAACCATGTAGGACAATGTTTTCATTTGTAACCTCTGTCATGATGGCAGATTTACAAAAGCAATGTACAATTATGTTCACTAGACCCTTTTGGTTGTGGGGATATATAGGGTTTGTGTTTGTAGGTTCTCGAAGAACCCGAGGTACCCAAAGGCAACAACTGAGCTGCACCGTACAATGGTTTTTCGTTGTGTACCGAGTATAGTCCAATTCAAGGTAACCTATGTATTTCTGAAATGCGCACAAGATATGGAGCTAAGGAGATGTGGTTAACTGTAAATCTCTCACTTTGTGGGTACCCGTGTGAGCATATGATTTAGAAGCTGTTTTTCAAAATGTCTTCATTCTATACATTGGCATACATTTGGATGGCACAAATGCACCTAAATCCAATAGGTAATAACAAATATCCTATCATTCTATGCTCCCACATGTCGTCTGATAAAATGGTACCTCACTTGTGTGGGTAGGCCTAGTGCCTGCAACAGGAAATGGCCCAAAACCCAATGTGGATACATTACATTTTTGCCATTCAAAACGGATACGTTTTTTGAAAAGTGGGTAGCTGTGGGTTTTGGGCTATAGTTCAGTCGACACCTACAGAAACCTAGCAAACCTGTACATTTTTGACAACTAGACACGCTGGGGAATCAAGGATGGGGTGACTTGCGTGGTTCTCCCTGGGTTGTTTTACCCATAACCCCTTGCAACCCTCAAACTGTGACTAAAGAAAAAACATGCTCCCCTCATATTTCTGTGATGGAAAGTTCTGCAATCTGTGGAGAGCCACAAACTTCCTTCCACCCAGCATTCCCCTAAATCTTCTGATAAAAGTGGAACCTCGCTTGTGTAGATAGGCCTAGTGCTCGCGACAGAAAAAGGCCAAAATACAACATGGATGCGTCACATTTTTCCATAAAAAACTGACACGTTTTTTGCAAAGTGGGTAGCTGTGGATTTTGGGACCTAGTGCAGCTGGCACCTAGGGAAACCTAGTAAGACTGTACTATTTTGAAAACTAGACACATAGGAGAATCCAGGATGGGGTGACCTGCATGACTCTCACCAGGTTGTTTTCTCCTACCCAGAATCCCTTGCAAACCTCAAACTGTGACTAAGTGGGACAAAAAAACATATTCCCTGTATATTTCTGTGATGGAAAGTTCTGGAATCTGTGGGGAGCCACAAACTTCCTTCCACCCAGCATTTCCCTAAAGTAAGCCTAGTGCTCACAACAGGAAACAGCCCAAAATGCAACATGGATGCATCACGTTTCCACTCAAAACTGACCCGTTTTTTGCAAATTGGGTAGCTGTGGATTTTGGGCCCTAGCTCAGCCAACACTTAGGGAAACCTGGCAAACCTGCACATTTTATAAAACTAGATAACTGGTGAAAACTAGGGTGAAGTGACTTGTGTGGCTCTCACCAGGTTTTACCAAAAACCCCTAGGAAATCTCAAAGTTTGACAATAAAAATAACATTTTTTTAAAAATATCCTATGCAACTTTTTGTGATGGAAAGATTTGGAATCTGTGTAGAGCCACAAAATTCCTTCCACCCAGCATTCCCCTAAGTCTTCTGATAAAAATGGTACCTCACTTGTGTAGGTAGGCCTAGTCCCCATACCAGGAAACGGCCCAAAACGCAACATGAATACATCACATTTCTCGACTCAAAACTGACCCACTTTTTGCAAAGTAGGTAGCTTTGGATGTTGGGCCCTAACTCAGCCGGCACCTAGGGTAACCTAGTAAATCTGCAATTTTTTTTAAAACTAGACAACAAGGGGAGTTTAGGGTGACGTGCCTTAACTAGATCCCCTGAGGTTTTTTTTACCTACAATGCCATGCAAACATCAAACTTTGCCTGAATTGACGCATTTTTCTTACTTTTCTGTGAGGGAAACTTCCGGAATCCACAAAATTCCTACCACCCAGCATTGCCCCACTAGTGCCGATAAAAACACTGTGCCACTTGTGTGGCTGGGCGAAGTGCTCATCGACAGGAACGGATTCAATCAAGGTCAATGGGAATCCCATCGAAGGGTTCCCATTGACCTTGGTTTGATCTGTTCCTGTCACATGCACTAGGCCTTTTGTGTCGTGGGCTCCTGACCCACCCACATAAGTGAGTACAGTTCTAATAGGGGGGCATGTGGGAACGCACTTGGTAGGAAATATGCATCTACCCGCCGATTCCAGAAATTTACTTTACAGAAATGTTTGAGGTTTTCAGTTAATTGTAGGTAAGACAATGTTGTAGGATCTACGCGAAGCAGACCACCCTGGACTCCCCCAGGTGTCTAGTCTACAGAACTGTGTGGTTCTAGGAGGTTTTCCCAGGTGGCAGCCTACTCATACCCCAAAAATAGAGTCATTCAACATTGGAAGTGGCGGAAGGGGCAAAAAAAAAACGGATTAGTCACCTTTTGGGATGGGGGTGTGGCCAATGTTGGAAGGCAACGCCCCCCCCCCCCCCCACCAAACTAGGGTGATTTAAAGCATTCTCCCCAATTGTGAGAAACCTCCTATCTGCTCCCAGGGGGGTAGAAAGACACTAATGCCCCTTCTGGGACAGGGAATGTATGGCTCAATCCAAGGGTAGGCCGCCCCCTCCTTTTATTTGTTTGGCTCTGTTTTGAAATCCCTGGTGTTTCGTGGGCTTTCTGCCCCCTAGGGGGAGCACATTGGGGGTGAATAGTCCTATACACCCCCCGGGAGGGCAGAAAGTCTATTGGGACATGGGGTGGGAGTGAGCATGGGCCATGTCCTGGGGGCCGCTCCCACTCAAAAATGAACTGCATAAATGCAGTCCCTGGTGTCTAGTGGGCTTGTTGTCCCATGGAGGGGATAATTGCCCCCATCCACACCCAGGCGGGCAGAAACTCATAGTGGGTAGCCCTCACCCCTGTACTTTTTATTCTTTACAAAGCTTTCCTGGTGTCTAGTGGTGCCTTCTGCCCCTTCAAGGGGTAGATTAGGGGTATTCACCCCCATCTGCCCCCTCAGGGGCCTGCACACTGATCGTCATCACAAAACAAAAACCACTCCGGCTGCCCTTCCTGAGTAGCACGAGGTTAAAATAAAATAGAGGACTCCCGCATCAGAGAGGCCTTGGATTCCCTCCCCAGTGTTGGCCAATGGCCGACACCCGCATAGGAAGTAGTGCGGCCATTGGCCACACTTAAAAGGTTAAAACAGGTACAAAGTAGAAAAGATTGAATCCGGATGGGGAAAAATCAGAAGAATGTTAGATGTATAATTGGCTTATCCCCTATGAGAAGGAGGTTTGGGTCACTCTGATATCGTAAACTACTATCAAGGTGCCAACTTTTATAAACAAAAGTAGTGGGGAAATCTCCAGAGCAGGTGTTTTGTGTAGATTTAGATTCCGTATATAGGTTTCCCGATTTATGCCCTTATATAGGTACAATTCATATTGCTCTTATTTAGGCATAGAAAATCCAGCTCTTATTTAGGCATTGTCCATGCTAACCAAATACAGGCATGGTCTCCTACAGCCGTACATCCACGTCACAACGAGTTCTTGGAAAACCAGACTCTTAAGCTTTTAAGAATTTCCTTTGCTTGGATATTGATTTCTCCAAGAACTCATTTAGTATGCATGAACATCTATTCCTTAGGGGTTCATTCATGATGTTCCAATGCCCGACTTTTATGTCAATACAGGCATTCCTAAACACCTTCAAGGTATAAATATACCTGCACTTGCCCAGGCAAACCACGGTTCCGGCACGATCCAGCTCGACTGCCTACTTGCAGTTCGCCATGGCAAGTTCGGAAGGAAATAGAGTTCCAGCCTGACGCACTGACCAGAAGCTGTCATCTTCTTCGCAGAGAATCCAGCTCCGGTGTTTCGGACTCCCCTTGCGGGGTGTTAGATATCGAGTCCCGGAAAAGAGATTCCAACCTCGCACATTCTAAGGTATGGAGCAGACTAGAACTTAGAGAAACTTTTGGCAACTCTTGGCAAAACTAAAACTATAGCTATAGTTAGCTATACTTTAGAAAACAGCACCTACTTCTTACCTCGTACTACATTTAGGTTAGGTACACTGGGGTAGAACTATATAGAAGCATCAGATGAGAATTCACCTTTTAGCCTGTATTATTTATGTATGTATTTTAATTAATATATGTCATAGCTACAAACCATGCTATTGCAGTATTATTTTATCTAACTGCTAACTCTGTACATATTGTACTTCGCAGCCTGTCTTACGATTGAAGCAGTTCCTATCTCTTGCATGAGAAATAGGACTGTTCAATAAACCCTTTTTATTGAAACACCCGTCTCTCTATTTCTGTGCAACTCTGTAGAAACGAAGCATGTACGATTGACTGAGTGAAACTGTTATCTATTGTTTCCACGGTTCTGAGATTGTTCCGACTCTAAGGGAAACAAAGTTGTCATGTTTATGCGGTTGTCAGAAACGAATCCCTTCTTGTGTATTCGAGAAGTTTCTGACCTCTGAGTTAGCTGGCACACACATGTACTTAAGTTTAATGTACTCGATAGAGACATACTGACCTCAGTCCTATGTCAAATCTATAGTGTATATTATTCCAATGCGCAGAGCCTATCAGGGATATAGGAACTACACTGCACAGGGACTTTGTGAGACAGAGTTGGGTCAGGTCTTATCTGAAGAGGAATGAGAATAAATACATCAGAGAACAAAAAAAGCACAAAGTGCAACGTTAAGAGAAACCCTGGTCAAGATTTGCAGTTACTTGTACTACACACTTGACAAATCACATGAATATGACATAAATAGATCTGACAAAGGCAGGCAAGGATGTGAGGATAGGGTACTAACACATCTTTTATAGCAATGCCCGAATCTTAACACATATTGGCTGGACGTCATGGATGCAACAAGTCTCTTGATGCACCAGACATACCTTGATTTTTTAGCAAACTTGTGGGGTCTGCCCACCAAACTTACATTTCCACCGTTTTTGCTGCAAGACGAGCAGCTGTCTATGACATTAGGTGCTGTGAGACAGGCTATTACTGTAATGTGGGGTAAAACATGACCACCATTCTTGGTTGCTGTGATGAACAAGTTACTTACATTCGGTAACAATATATCTGTAAAAGGCATATATTAGTTATAGATTCCTTAGGTCGGCCGTGCAAAAATGAAATATCTCTCGATGGGTCGTCCTTTGCATTAAAATCTGTTATTCCTTGGCGAAAAAGGAGCCTCCGGTAGGGCTGCGTGCCCATTCCACCAGGTCGATAAAAGCCACTACTGCTTTGGGACGTGGAGTCCCCCTCAGCGATATCTGCCAGGCAGCCACGTGGGCATCACTGCACACGTTCACTAAGCATTATTGCCTGGCTAGTCAAGTCCGGAGAGCCAGCTTCTTTGGCCATTCAGTTCTCCAGGACTTTCTGGTGTGAACTTAGTATGCAGTCCCACCTCCAGGGTTGGTATTGCTGAGGTATCTATTCTAAGGTAAGGAATCTATAACTAATAGTCTCTTTCAGATGAACAAGTTTCTTACCTTCGATAACGATATAGCTGTAAGAGATATATTAGTTATAGATTCCTTATCACCCCACCCATCCTCCACATTCTGCGAACTGACTTCTGGAGTAACGGACTCCCTTTCAGTCTTGCATGGCTCTGCGTTTCTGGCGTGGGATGTAGTGTAAAAGAACTGATGTCAGCGCACAGGGGTAGAGTCTAAGTAGATACAGCAAGGTCATTCCAGCAATCACGACGCCAACAACGAACGCGGAGTTGACAGACGCCACCTACTGATGTGCAGGGTTACTGCTGACAAATATTCTCTGGATCAAGTCCGACTCCTGGGGGTAATTCTAAGGTAAGGAATCTACAACTAATAGTCTCTTTCAGATAAGAGAATGTACTGAAAATGAAGAAAATAGCGCTATATTTTTCTCAAAATCCACATAAATAAGACAAAGGATCTGGGGACCATCCCTGAATTTCCTGTTGTTGGGAGTTCAGGGAGCTCTCATGTTTGCAATGCCTTTGGGCTTTGCTTATAATTCCTGTGGACTAATCGCAGGCACTCCAGCAGTAAGGGGAAAAGGGAAAAGTGGAGCAGACAGTGTCATTTGGAGCAGATTATGTATCCAAACAGTAGCATAATTGTGAGCAAGAGTACCCTTTAATGGATGGTGAAAATCGGTCGGGGCGGGGTATTTACGGAAATAGTTGATACTTATTTAGGGATTCAACACATTGTCCTCATTGGCTTTAGGGTTCTAGGAGATGTTTTCTGTATATTTCTACAAATTAACAAATAGATTTCGTCCATAAATGAACCTGCTACCTAGACTGGATTGTCATACTACTTGCAGTTGTTGCAAAATTAGGTATTGGTCACAACTCACAAAAATATTCAAAACAAAATAACGTCCTTTCCATAGCGTGTGAAGAAGTCTATGATCTCTCATAATGTTGAAGCACCTTCCAACATCCACTGGAGCTGGTCAACATCATACTGTCTGCATATCGCCCCTCCGCAAAATCTGTTGACTCAAGAAGGTGGAATCGCGTCATCGCTTGGTGTTCAGAGCAGAATGTAGATCCACTGAAAGCACATCTTTCGGAGGTCTCACATTTTGCTGTCACTGGCCCACCAGGATTATGCAGTGGGCATTGTCAAGGGCTACCATGCAACCATGTTGGAAATAATGTGTTTGTCCCAATGGGATCTGAATGTTGTTTTTTCCTTTTTTGATGGAGGGCCCCTTTTGAGTACCTTCAGTTGGCATCTGTGTTGATTAAGTTTAAGACAGTTTTTATCTTGTGGCCATTACTTCACATCCCCACCTACCAGTGAAGGAGAGCTAATACAATTTTCCGGATTCAGTACAGTGCCTGGAGATATTCAAGAGGGTAGGAATTGCAGGTGGAAAGAATATCCACCAGAAGTGTTACCAAAGGTAAGTCATTTTTTCTTCTTGAATACTAAAGGTATGAAAAATGAATTAGTATTCCATTCGTCCAGACAAGTGGTATCAATGCTGGAACCTCCATTGTTCGATGGAGAGGATCATGTGCATTAACCAGTCTAAAACAGAGGTTTTGACTTTGAGCAAGACAAAACAAACTCACTCCCTTTCTTCTGAACACAGGTGCAGGGGGACACCACACACCAATGGAGCAGGACAGAATCTGAGGCATGAACTTTCACACTACTATCCGTCATCTTTATGGATGATGTACAGGACAAAACTCTAAACTCCCAACGGAAATACTTTAAGAAACATACACCAACAGAACAATATAAGGAGTTGGCAGGATTGCTTATCCTACCGAGGCCCGTCGAACGTTGTGCATAGATGCTTTAATGGACTCATATAAACCAGGTATCCTAAATCTTCTTAAAACTGAAAAACAACAAGCACAGCATTTAGAGTGGTAAAAAAAAAAAAAGAATGCAACTCAAAAAAGGTTTAGAGAGATGAGGGATATCTTACAATTATGGTTGTGGATTCCCTGGGACTTCAGGCCATGCACTGCTCCTGTTAGCCACTGAGTCAATGTTTAAGGTCACTGGCGTAGTCACTTTTGCAGCTGGTAGGAGTCATGATGGGCACTGACCACAGGTGCACTTAGTAAGTGCACACCAAAGAAAAGTGGTAGTCCAATTGACAAGCTTGGGCTCCTGGATGCTTAGGCACAGCATAAACAGCCAGGGTTGAAGGGACCCTTCTGTATGGTTCAGTAACACTTCTTGTGGCACCACAGCAAAAGAGGTTACTATTGGGTTAGTGCTGAAGCCACTCCAAGCAGTTGCTCGTGGGTACCATATGTGGAACACAAAACAGATTGATCCTCGTGAATACAAAAGAAATGTTGATGCAAGGGAGAGTGGATTCCACAGTGAGTCACAGACACATGGAAGGTTCTCCTGAAATTGGTGGGTAGTTCTTAACCACAATGTCTCCTTCTCTGCCTTCTTATCACTATGAGGATAACGATCGCAAGTTACTGAAGGAAAAGCAGACAGGAATTACTGAAAGACCAGAAGAAGAAACAAATTACTTACCTGTAACTTTGGTACTCTAGTATTGGTAACTTTCATAGATTCCCATAGCTTGTATCATTCCCCATCGTCGGAATGGTAGTCTTGGTACCCAAAATAACATAACAGTAGGTGCAAAAGAGAAAGAAAAAAGACCTAGGCCTCGTTCCCTTTTGTAGCATATCTACCTCTTTTTGTAAAAGAGACCAAAATAGAGCAACAGCCAATCAGATTAGCCTCACCCCACAGAACCCTCCTGAGAGAACCTCAGAGCCTCAGATTTTCGTAGCCGTTGTGTAACAGTACAACCAAACCTGCCGAGGGCTGAGCTTTCCCAGGGGAGGAGGGTGGGCGCATGGGAATGTATGAAAGTTACCAATACTGGAGAACCAAAATTACAGGTAAGTAACTTGTTTCATACTCCAGTATTGGAACTTTCATAGATTCCCATAGCTTGTATCAGAGTAGCTAGCAGGCAAACACATTTTGCTTCCCTAGAGACATCTCATTCTCCAGTCACCTTTTATTTAGAAAGCATAAAACTACAATGCAGTCACATAAAGAACACATAGCAAAATGTGCAAATAACCATAACAAAGGAAGGAGGGAGGGAAGAAAGGAAAGATCACCACTCAATGGAAGAGGTTCCTCAGGACTGCCTGGCCTACAGCCGTGTCTTTTTGTGCCAAGGTCTCCAGGCAGTAATGTCTTGTGAATGTGTGCACGCTGCTCCAAGTTGCAGCCCTGCAGATGTCTTTAATCTGGACCCCCGCAAAGAGCCGTAGAGGAAGCCATGGACCTTGTCGAGTGTGCTCTAATTCTGCCCTCTAGAGGCTTGTCCGCTGCAGAATGACAGAACTGTATAGCACTGGAGATCCATCGAGCAATACCCTGCTTGGACAGGGGTAAGCCTTTGCGGGGAGCTCTGAATGCAATGAACAATTGAGATGATTTTCGAAAGTCCTTAGTACGGTCCAGATACAATTTCAAGCACCGCTGCACGTCCAGCGAATGAAGTGCCCTTTCCGCCGGTGTAGACGGCTGAGGAAAGAAAGCATTGAGAATTAACAGCTCATTTAAATGAAAATCCGAGGGCACCTTTGGTATGAATTTTGGATTAGTCCGTAGAATTACTGTATTCCTTTTGAATTGGAGGAAAGGTTTCTGGATTGTGAGAGCTTGTAATTCTCCAATACTTCTTGCCGAAGTGAGAGCAAGAAGGAGTGCTAATTTCCATGAGAGGAATTTCAAATCCACTCGATGAACCGGTTCAAGAGGAGGCTTCATCAGCTGGGTGAGAACCAAGTTCAAATGCCATGTGGGACGCGGTGGCCTCACAGGAGGAAAAACTCGAAATAGGCCTTTGAGAAATTGCTTGACAATTCAAGAGGACCAAAGAGAAGGCCCAGAGGCAGTGCGTCTGTAGCGAGAAACCGCAGCCAAGTGAACCTTTATGGACGAATGAGCCAGACCTGCCTTAGCCAAGGACAGGAAATAAGGAAGAACTTGATGAGGCTGAGACAAGAAAGGATCCACACCTTGCTGTTGGCACCAGATGCAAAAGCGTTTCCATTTAAGACAGTAAGTCTTTTTAGTGGAAGGAGCTCTAGCCTGAGAGAGAACATCCCTTATTTCGTCCGAGAGATGAAGATCTAGGAATTCTCGCTGCTCAGGAGCCATGCCGAGAGGTGTAAGTTACGAGGATCTGGATGCCAGATCTGGCCCTAGGACATCGTGAGAAAATCCGGGATCGCCCGTAGAGGATGTTGAGGGACCAAAGAAAGAAGGTGAAGCTCCGTGAACCAAATCTGCCTCGCCCAAGCTGGAGCTATTAGAATCATCTTGCATGGCTCCGTTTTGATCTTCCGGAGTATCCTCGGTATTAACGGAATGGGGGAAAGGCGTGCACAAATGCGCTTGACCAAGCAATTGAAAGCGCATTCCCCAGCGATCCGCGATGGTGAACATTGCTTGCGTAAAACTGGCATTTTCTGTTCACCGGGGTAGCAAAGAGATCTATTGAGGGTTTGCCCCACCGATGAA